>NC_138770.1:634184190-634784190 GCF_965119305.1 Pelophylax lessonae | reverse complement strand
GTCACCGGTATCCAGCGATGTATCCCGGCGGTGTGCGGCGGCGGATCTTCCTTCCTATGCTCTGTGTGCCCCGTCTTCCGTCTCCTGCGACGTGACGTTCGCAGGGGGGTGGAACCAGCGACAAATTCAAAAGTAAAACACACCAAACACACTGATACAATGCAAAATAAAATAAATTCACATATATATATATAGATATATATATACACATATATATATATATATATATATATATATATATATATATATATACATACACACACACACACACACACACACACACACATATATATATATATATATATATATATATATATATATATATATATATATATGTATATATATATATATATATATAATATGTATATGTATATGTGTATATATATATATATATATACACACACATTATATATATATATATGTATACATACATACATACTTATTATTATAAATAAATATTATAAAATATAAATATAACTTATTTATAGTTATTTATTATATTATAATTTATGATTTTGTGTTTCAAACTTTATCATACCCGAGATGTTATAAAGAAGAACGCACAGTAAAAAAAAAAAATCATATGTAAATAGTTGGTTTGGGCTGCTCATTCTTAAGAATTACATGCAAAATAATGGTACCGCTTTCAGCACCTAAAATCCGAAAGAATCATACCGCCAGGGAGGTTAATAGAGTGTGCATGCTCACTAGAACTTTTTCCCTGTTTGAGATGTTCTGGTGTGAACAAAACTGGAAGGTGTTCAGCCCATTATTAATATAGTATTTGGTAGAGCCACAGGCATTAAAGTTATATCCTAAAGTAGAATGTTAAAAGTCAAACAACATTTTTAAGGGCTTTCTAACTAAATTAGTTGAGTCACTGTTGGTACTATCACATGCTCTGACAAATAATTTTTTAGAATTCCCACGCAAAGGTTCAAACGAAACTCTACCTGTGTTTGGCTAGCTTTGGTCAGTTGTCACGGAACAGGTGTCCCAATTAAAAGATTTCCTCTCATCTTTTGTTCTGGTGACAACTGTAAAATTGTGGATTTCCCATGAAAGTTTGTCCTGGTAACAACTATCACCAAGACAAATACAGAAGGGAATCTAACTAGCATAGACACTGACAGCAATAAACAGGGATTCCTCCCCTACAATATCCAAAACAAAAAAACTTTGGCTATACATACACTTCATTCCTTCAAAAATGATAAAAAAAATAAAAAAATAAGTCCCTCGTAAACTTTAAAAATAAATTAGTTGGTTACAGGGGAAAACTTAAATAGGCTGTTGCAGAACACAGGCCTTCAGAATAAAGTTGAATAATACAAATATACTTAATGACATTTCCACTCATTGGCAAACGTGGCAAGTTTTGGTGTGCGTAAAACTGCATAATGCCGTGGTGGTTCTGTGCAGTAAAATTTTAAAAAGGAGTTTGGGACTTCTTTCCCCGTTTCTCACAGATTAATAGGCTGCTTTGTCCATGCAAACACCAGTCACACAACCTGCCCAAGTGTGAACCAAGCCCAAAATTCTGAGCACTCAATTCATACTTATTCCTAAACCAAAACTTTTTTGTCCATTTAGGATAGAGTAGGGAATGCTAAAATTAGGCCTTTTTTTTGTATGTCCCATGGGGAAGATTTACCTTCTCTTACCATCAGGTAAGAGTAAATCTCTCCCTCCAGATCAGGTATCTCAGCTGGAAAATTTCCCCTCACCTCCTGTCCTGGTGGAAACTGCAACATTTTTGATTTTGCATCACTTATTACTTTTTATCTCAGTGACCATGGCCATGAGGACAAATAGAGAGTCCTCCAACAGGGTCACAGACATCAATAACAATGGCTGGCACACAACCTTGTGAATATGACATGGCTTTAAAAAACAAAATCCAAATAACTGTATCCGTGATGACGTGGTGCACTCTGCAGGTTGGGCACTGAAGCATCAACCAATATTAGTGCTCCCTTACTAATCAATTTATAAGGAGGGCCCAAGTTCTAACAGGGAGTTTTGGAAGGAATCCCATCACATGCTCTGAAGGAAGAAAATGGTTTGGTAAGTAGTCCAAATCGCCAATCCACAGCTTCTGGTGTGATGGGGGACCTCTGATATATAAGGGAGCTTGTTGTGAAGTTAAGCGGAGTTCCGGGCACAGAAGTCATTTTTTAATAAACATACCCCCGGGACAGTCAGGGCTAGTACATTCCACAATGGATAGCCTCTGATCTGTCCCAGTTCGCACTTACCTTTTAGAAGAAATACTTACTTATAAAATTTCTTCCACAGCGTTTCCATCTCTCTTGTGGGCAGCTGAAGCCGGCGCGGTCCTCTTCTGCGTCTTCTTCCGCGTCTTCTTCTCCCAGAATGCGCCTGCACCGGCCCCTCTCGTCACTTCCGGTGCGGCGTCACCCGGAAGTAACGAGTGGGGCCGGTGCCGTCGCATTGATTCCTGGGAGCAATGACGTTCAGCTCCCAGGAATCATCGCGAGACAGGAAGTGACAGCGGAGCCGCGGCGCTGAGGGAGGAAGTACCCTGAGGTGAGTATTTACGATCTTCAATTACAAGGTGAGTTTTAAAAAAAAAAAAAACCTAACTATCCAATTCCTTTTCAGGTGATGCAGAACTAGCGGACGGGCACAAAAAAAAAAATATTGATTTTGTGCCCGGAACTCCGCTTTAGTTTCATCAAGGCAATTGTATGTATTGTCCCAGGCTCAGGTTTCCTATTGATAAATACCATTTCAGTTTTTTAGACTGGGGTGCCCTGAGATTTGGCATACTTTTATTGGGTGCAACAACTGAAAAAGGTTGAGAAGCTTTCCCCTAGCAGCAAGAGGGTCACTGGTTCGAATCCCAACCACGACACTACCTGCCTGGAGTTTGCATGTTCTCTCTGTGCCTGCGTGGGTTTCCTCCGGGTACTCTGGTTTCCTCCCACACTCCAAAGACATGCTGGTAGGTTAATTGGATCCTGTATAATATTGGCCCTACTATGTATGTATGTATGAATGTGAGTTAGGGACCTTAGGTTGTAAGCTCCTTGAGGGCAGGGACTGATGTGAATGTCAAATGTATATGTAAAGCGCTGCGTAAATTGACAGCGCTATATAAGAACCTGAAATAAATAAATAAATAAAAGTGCTGATCTAGAGGCCCAGCTGTCTCAAACAACTGCATGGCAAAAAGCAATACCTAATTCCCATAGGCAATAAACACTGTTTATAAAGATTTAACTGTCTCTTCTTAGTATGTCAGCTAGTTGGTTTAATTTTACTTCTGCATGAAATAAGTACCATACATGTATTTACAGTGGCTGCAATGGGGCAATTTTGTTCCATATCCAGCTGTGGCTGGAATGAATGCGGTATTTGACATCCATTTCCTTAACAACACTCTATTATTTGGTAACCCAGACAGACCAAAAGGACTAATACCAGGTCTTTATTGGTCATCAACATATGTTTCTGTTTCTCCACCTCAGTGTACAATTATAGAGCATCCTTCACTATTAGTGTAATAAGATTAGATGTGTTCATGAGAATCACTCATTCAACAACAATCCACAACATTGTGCAATAACGTCCCGGCGCTATTACTGCAACCGCTGTTTATATAGAAGTCTGAAGACACCATGATGTCATCCTGTCAGCTGTTCGACGGGAGAGGGAGATGTGATGCCTCTCAGCACATTCGGGTCCCTTAAGTTCCTAAGGCTTGACGTTTTATTGTAAGCCTTTCTGAATAACTTAAAGAGGGCCCTGAAATAGCTCATTCATAAATCACACGGATACAGAGTATGCATGCCTAATACACTAAATAATATAACAGACACGCTTTTTTTTTATTGCAGCTATCTCTTCCAATAAAAAAATATCTTCCCCCTCTATCTATCTATCTATCTATCTATCTATCTATCTATCTATCTATCTATCTATCTATCTATCTATCTATCTATCTATCTATCTATCTATCTATCTATCTATCTATCTATCTATCTACCTACCTACCTACCTACCTATCTATCTATCTATCTATCTACCTACCTACCTACCTACCTATCTATCTATCTATCTATCTATCTACCTACCTACCTACCTACCTACCTATCTATCTATCTATCTATCTATCTATCTATCTATCTATCTATCTATCTATCTATCTATCTATCTATCTATCTATCTATCTATCTATCTATCTATCTATCTATCTATCTACCCATCTACCCATCTACCCATCTACCCATCTACCCATCTACCCATCTACCCATCTATCTATCTATCTATCTATCTATCTATCTATCTATCTATCTATCTATCTATCTATCTATCTATCTATCTATCTATCTATCTATCTATCTATCTATCTATCTATCTATCTCTCATCTTCTGCTGACTCTGTTCTAACCCAAAGAAATTGAAATGCACTGGAAAGTTCCAGCTGTTTTATGTACCAGTTTGACTCGAAGTATGAACTCTTTTCTTTTTTCTTTTGGTTTACTTGCATATACCTAGTTATATTTTGAACTGGATCTTTTGTTAACATTTGCAAACTACTTATGTGACTATTGTTCTGGAATGTATCCTCTGCTTTTGTCTAAATAAAAAATGTGAAAAATAAATAAAATAAATAAATCTGAACCCAAAAAAGAAATGCAGTCCTCTTTTTTTTTTGGGGGGGGGGAGGGTTAAGACAAAAGTCCTTTCCCAAACAGAATATTGGGCTAAACCTGTAAATAAATAATAGAACCAGAACCATCACCCCCTGGAAGAGACACTTGTCCCCGTTGTAGCACTGCCCACTTGAGGACTGCCAGATTTCACACTTAGCCCCCGTTCACACTGGGGCGACCTGTCAGGCAACCTGGTCACCTGACAGTTCGCCGTAGGTAACCTGGCATAGAGAAGCTGTGGACCCGTTCTAATAGTCGCTCCGACTTAGAAAAAGGGTCCGGAGCTTATTTGGGGCGACCTGGAGTGACCTGCATTGACTTCAATGTTATGAAGTCCGTGCCGACCACTCCGAGGTCGCGGTGTGAGCAGCGCGCCGCGACCTGTGAGGTCGCCCCGGGAAGTCGGATCGCCCCAGTGTGAACGGGGGCCTAACGGGTCCCCCTGAGTTACCATTTGTAACCTTGACATGCACAGTCTCTCACTTTTTCTCTTTGGCTTGTCCAATAATCAGTCCAGGGGTCTGTAGTTGTTTTTGGGTTTTATAAGGGTTGGGAGAAGGGAATAGTGGGATACTCCTAATTAACTATGCACAATACTGGATGACTTCTATCTCTCGGTACAGCCAGGCTGTTGATCCACCTTGCCACTGTGGTGAGTGAATTTAGATTTAAGTCTCTTTCCTAAGATGACTTGATGAACTAAGGTTATCTTCAGGACACTCTCCTCAGTATCCTCTTTCTTGACTGCCGACACCCGTCCAGTGACTATTCTACTCTTGCGGTGGCCCCCCTCAGGTCAGGCCCCTCGACACGAGCCCCTGTACTCACAATGCTGTTTTTCTAGGATCTCCAGTGTCTCCCCCTCAGTCAGCTCTCCTGGACCTCTTGGTTCAGCTCCATTCCTCTGGCCCTCAGGACGACCTCCTGAGGTCATGTGCCACTGCTACAGAGGAGGAGGCAGCCGCTACCCTCCCTCCAGGACTCTGCTCTTCAGCCAAAGACCGTGCAGCACATGTGCTTCTGGCTTTTATATAGTTTACCAGAATGCACTGAGGCGACCTGCCCCTGCCAATCAACAGCACTGTACCTATGCATCCATTTGTCAGGTTTCCTCCCACTGTCCAACATGCCTCCCTATTGGACCAGTGTGAAACACTCTCTAGACATAATGAATCACATACTGAGCACAATGAGCAGACCTCACTAACAGATCCTGCTCTCCAAAAAGCAGAGAGCAATATAGATTTGCCTGCTGCTCCTCTGATAGGCAGGCAGAGCCAAAAACTATACTCACTCTCTAGCACCTACCTAGGAGGGTGCTACACCATCAGTATGGGGACAAAGTGCTTTGGGGTGGGGGGCAGTGCCGCCCCTGCCTCAAAGCACCCATCCTCCCATGTTGAGCCTGGTGGCCTGGTTTGGTTCAGGAGTGGGGGGGGGGGTGCACTCTTCCTCCCCCCCTTCCCTTTTCTGGCCTGCCAGGCTGTGTGCTCAGATAAGGGTTGGTGTTGTTAAGGATGTGACAGCCAGCTCCCTGGGCCCACTCCTTGGCAACCAGCTTTTGCATTGCAGGGCATTCGGCGGGGCGAATGGAAGAACAGGTGATGTTAAGGCCAAACTTTTGCTTGGCCTTAACCGTTCGCCCAACTCTAATAAATACGCTAGTTATTTACAAAAAAACTAAAAAAATGTACTTAAATTGGTTCAAATCTTTCTGAAAATATCACAAATATTTAAAGCACGAGTAACAAAGCTGCGATTCGGAGGATGCGTGGAAAGTGAATGTCACTTGACTTTTGAAACAAGATGAGCTGGTTTCTGCCCCCCTTGAAAATGCAGAAAATGAGCGAATTCCTATGATATAAATATATTACTGCAAATTCTTCACCAAGGTGCAGCAAAGAAAAAGTGATACTGAGCTTTATTTTGCTGCCTGGGAGCGCATCGATCATGCCGTACTTTAGAAGTATGTGAGTAGATGAAGTACAGCTGTCTCTTCTACAGTGCGCTCTGCTTCATGTAGTGACGCACTTTCTCAATTGTTCTGACAACCACATAACAGTATGTAATAAATTACTGTTTTAACCATTTGACCTCCGGAAGATTTTACCCCCTTCATGACCAGTCCATTTTGTGCTATTTAGCACTGCGCTGCTTTAACAGGTAATTGCGCAGTCGTGCAACACTGTACCCAAACAAAATGTATATCATTTTTTTCACACAAATAGAGCTTTCCTTTGGGGGTATTTGTTCACCACCGGTTTTCTTTTTTTTCTTTTTGATATATAAACAAAAAAAGGCCAAACATTTTGAAAAAAAAAATATTTTTTACTTTCTGCTACAAAACATACAATAAACAGTAATATAAAATTCCCAATAGGTGTATATTGATTGAATTGAAAGTTATAGCTCCTACGAACTAAGGTATATACTGGAATTTTTTTATTTATTTTTTATTTTTTTTCATACTAATGGAGGTGATCAGAGACTTAAAATGGGACTGCGCTACTGTTGCGGACAATCTGACACTAACTGTCAATGAGGGGAACTGACTAACTGCCACTGACATCACCAGTGACACTAATACAGTGATCAGTGATAATGCAATACACTGTCATTGTACTAATGATACTGGCTGGGAAGGGGATAACATCTAGGGTGATCACAGGGTTAAATGTGTGCCTAACTATGAGTAATGTGTGCTGCTTTTTTCTAGTCGATCTCTAAGTTTCTTATTTCTGTTTTGCAGGGATGAAAAACAAAGTGATCATTCTCTCTGTACAGAGCTCTGCGTTGATTACCAACACAGAGCTCTGGGCTGTGATTGTACACAGCCGATCAGCAGGTCCCAGATGTGAATCATTGGCTGGGACCGCTGTGTACAATCACTGCGGGTGCCAGCGGTGGTGCGTGCATGTGTGCATCCCAAGCGCAGAAGCAGGCAGCGACATACGGGTACCTCACTGTGCATGTGCGGTCCGTCTGTCCACAGTACATTGCGGGCAGGCGTCCCGGCAAGTGGTTAAAGGGCAACTATATTGTATTTTCCGTAAAGACACGTAGTGCTTATTTCTGCAGTTCCATGACACTTCAGGAATCACTCTCTCATGGTTCAGTACACAGACATAGTGGGAAGGAATAAGAATAGCCAGAACCTGGAGCAGCTGTGCCTGTCAACCAATCAGCTTCTAACTTCAGTTTGTTCAGTTAAGTTTTGAAAATGAAAGATAGAAATTGATTGGCTGCCATGCACAGCTGCTCCAGTTTTGATAAATTCCCCCCAGTGCACAGAGCCAATCTGAGTAGCTCTGTGCCATGTGATTGCTGTGATGACCAATCACAAGTTTAAACAGTGCAGTGTTTACATTGGTGGGATTGTCTCTTCCTCTTACAACAGAGAAAGGGGATGAAAGGAGGAACTTATGAATGAATGACTCAATTCCTCATTAGATCACCCCCCGTATATCTCAGCTCCATATCTCTGTAGTGACCAGTATATTACCGCTACATCTTATTCTACACATCTGAACATTAAAGCGGTTGTAAACCCAAAATAGAAAATCGCATACTAGCTCATTATGAATTACTTACCATAGAACGAAGCCCCGACACGGACCCCCGGACACCGCTGCGGGCGCTGACATGATCCCTTGGCGTCTCTTCCGGGTTCGTCGGCGCCGGCGCTGTGATTGGCCGGAGCCGCGATGACGTCACTTCCGCGCATGCGCGTGGGAGTCATTTTCCGGTAAGCTCCCAGCAAGGGAAGCTGAAGGTCCGCCGGACCTTCAGAGCGCATGCGCCGCTCGCGTGAGCAGCTGCATGCACTGCAAATATCTCCTAAACCGTGCCTGTTTAGGAGATATTAATTGTACCTACAGGTAAGCCTTATTATAGGCTAACCTGTAGTTAAAAGTGAACAAAAAGTGGGATACTACCACTTTAAAGGGTAAGTTGACCTTTTCATGAAAAATTAAAGATAAGGAACCTGGAAGAAGGAAGAAGACTGGCCAAAGATGGCAGAGGGTGCTCTAGCACACCGCATTACTGGAGTAAGCAGAACTAAATCCTCCTGTCTTTTTCAGCTAAGGAAGCTGCCATCTTGGCCTCTGTTTGCCCATCAACTGCCATGGTGCTGCACATGGGATCAGTTATGACTTCAGCTATTGGATGGTTTGACATTTTGGTAGAGAGCACAACCAATGTGACAGTTACATTCCCGGTACGTGCAGAGAATGTAACTGTTTTTTTGAAATGGTTAAATCAATGGGTTTAGTTCCGCTTTAAGACTCAGTTAATAAAGCTAAGATAAAATGATGGGGGTACTTATTTTTTAAAAAGTGACAGTTATTTTCATCCAAGTTCAGTGAGATTTTAACGATTGCAGTCGTATGGCTAATCCAGAGACCCTTACCGTTGTGTTAAAGATTTGAGAATTAATCCTATATAAAGGTTAGATCTAGCACTACTGCTTTAAAGAGGTTGAATACCCCCCCCCCCCTGTACTGTTTGTACCTATAGGTAGGCCTATAACAAGGCTTACCTATAGCTACTTTATATATCTCCCAAACCCACATTTTAGGAGATATTTACATTGCATGCAGTCGATGACATCATCGGCGCATGCGAAGGAGCCCTGTTCCATTTCTTCAGGGCCCTGTGCCGTGACTGGCAGCTCCCGCTCGTGGAAATGACGGCACGCAGCTCCGGCCAGTAGCACAGCCAGAGTCCGCAGACCCAGAAGGAAGATGGGCAAAGATTGGTGTTGCCTCCAGAAGGGACGACGCGGGCTTAGTTTGCAGGAAAGTGTCACATAATGTGCTATTATGTGTTGCATACTAGCACATTATGCATTTACTTTGCAGATAACCAAAAAAAAAACTTTAGCAGGTTTTACTTACTCTTTAAACCCAGAGGCGTAACTAGAACTTTCAGGGCCCCGGTGCAAGAAACCATGAAGGGCCCCCCTGGACCCCTGCCCAGGGCCCTTCCCTTCAAGCCCGGGGCTCTTCCCACTGATCATGGGGCCCTTTACTCCACTTGCAGGGCCCTTTATTACGGTCCCACAGCAGGTCCCTTTCACAAGTTTTGCAGTGGGCCCCCTCCTTGCCATCTTGGGGCCACCCCACGGTGGTGGAATGCCAGGGCCCGGTTGCAAGTGTGACCTTTGCGATCCTGGAAGTTCACCCACTGGTGTCAGTAGTTTTTATTTTTTGGTATTTTAATTGTATTACTTTTTATCATTTTATTTTATTTTTTTACAATGTCACTGACTATGACTCCATTTAGAGAAGCAAGGAGCTGGTAAATTACATATTTAACGACCCCTTCCTGGTTCTCTATTGTGACACATCCCCTGCAGCAGCCGGCAGGAGAGGGGAGGGAGCACAGTGGGGGGGGGGGGGCACCAGGGAAGCACACAGGGGCCCAGAGACAGCAGAACACAAGTGAACTGGATAGGAGGAGTGGCGGGGGCAGCATACAGAGGATCCAATCTCCTCCATTTTCTTTCTGCAGCTACAGGAGGAAAAAGGAGGAAAGTGATTTCTCTACATGCTGCCCCCGCCGCCCCTCCTATCCAATGCCGGGCCCCCTGGAGTATTGGGCCCGGTTGCAATTGCAACCCCTGCAACCCCTGTAGTTATGCCCCTGTTTAAACCTGTGTCTTGTATGCTACTACTACTGTTGCACATTTTTCTTCTGCTTGGTACACACGCTGAGATTATCGGACAAATGGTCATCCGTTTTTTTGCATGCTGGCCTCATATCATAGTTACATAGTCAGACTGAAAAATGACACAAGTCCATCTGGCTCAACCAATAAAAAACAATAAAACAAAAAAAACAAAACCCATGAAAACCCACTCATACAATCCCATATACAGTACACAATCCTATACCCACAGTCGAAAATGAAGAGTTGACAAAAGTTACGAAAACTCTCTTACGACAAAAAAAAAAAGAAGGGAAGTAATGTAATATGTTGTAGTGTAATTGTATTGTATTTTCGAACAACAACTGTATTGATTAAATGAAAATCGCATGATCCCGTATCGTACGAGAAAAATTGTCATGCTCGTCCTATCGGATAATTTCGGATGAAATGATCATTTTTGGAAACCTGTGTACTTAACGAACAGATTATCGTACAATCACTTTGAAAATAGTATTATTCGTACATGTTTCTGATCCTGTGTATGGGCCGTAAGTCTTAATGTTTGATTTAATAATATCCTACAAATATAAATACCTATCGATGTGGATAAATATATAAGCATAAGACACAGACCCCCTCTATGACATCACTAATTTGCAAAATATGCTCAAAAATAATGGAAAGCAGTTAAAGCAGTTAATAAATGAACACACTAATGTTACTTTTCCAGTGATCGCAGATGCTTAGTGTTACAAATTGCTAACATCTTGTAAAATTTGCTTCGTAAATAATTGTGCTGCCCCTCCCCCATGCCCTGGTGGAGTGCTTCGGGGTTTGTGTTTCTTCCATCTAAATGTACCACATCTGCTGGGCAGATGCCCTGCAGTCCAGCAAGGCTATGTCATGACTTGAAGGCTTTCCAGGCGGCTTGGAATGACCCCCGACAAAAATATGTTACAAGTCTGGGTGTGCCTGTAATGAGGAAGGCCTAATCAGCTGTCTCATGTGATAAACTGTATCAAATAGGCAAATTGTTTTGTCTTGACCTTATTATACATTGGACATAAAGGTTAAACTATCCTTTGCATTATAAGTGATGAGGGACATTCTTCCCATTGACCACCAATGTAAGGGACATTCTTCACACTATCGATGTAAGGAGCATTCTTCCCATTGACCACCAATGTAAGGGACGTTCTTCACACTTACCATTGTACAAAGGCACTTCCTTACTGACCACCAATATAAGGGGGTTCTTATGACTAACCACCAATTTAATGGGGCACTACACCACGTATCTCCAATGTAAGGGGACAATTCTCCAGTGACCACGATTGTACAAGGCTTCTCCACTGACCACCAATTTAATGAGGCACTACAACACCGATCTCCAATGTACGGGGACACTTCTTCAGTGACCACAAATGTAAGGGGATTCTAAAGACTAACCACCAATTTAGTGGGGCAATACACCACTTATCTTCAATTTAACCACTTCTGGACCAGAAAATCTTGCCCCCTTAATGACCAGGCCATATTTTGCGATTCGGCACTGCTTTACTTTAACGGACAATATGCACTGCTACTGTAATAATGACACTGGCAAGGGGTTAACATTGTGGGTGATCAAGGGGTTAAATGTGTACCTAGGGGAGTGATTCTATCTGTGGGGGGCATGGCTTGTAAAATTACCATAGAGACCTGTGATCCTATATAGAAGGATCACAGGGGCTCTATGATCATTCCATGGAGAAGAACGGTCAGCTGTGTTTACAACAGCTGCCCGTCCTTCTCTCTCAGCGGGGAGCGATTGTGGGTGTCAGGCGGCAATCGGAGCCATCTGCCCCGTGCATCGGCTTCCCTGCTGACGAGCCCGGGCCTCCTAGTTCCCTGTGCGCGACCGACGTATACCTACTGTACAGCAGTTTGCGCAGGAGCGACTGCCTGCCGTAGTATAACTGCAGCGGGCGGTCATAAAGTGGTTAAGGGGACACTTCCCCAGTGACCACCATTGTACAAGGCTTCTCCAATGACCACCAATTTAATGGGGCACTATAACACCAATCTCCAATGTACGGGAACACTTCTCCAGTGACCACCAATGAAAGGGGGCTCTAATGACTGACCCCCAATTTAATAGGGCACTACTCCACTGATTTCAAATACCTCCAGTGACCACCAGTATAAGGGGGCACTACTATGATTACCAATGTAAGGGACTACTTCTGCACTCTTCACCAATGTAAGGATATACTTCTCGTACTGAATATTACTCCAACATTTATGAGCTTGTAGCATCTTCAAAAGTCTACTGAGGTACTTTCTAAAAGGATCATGTTAGGACAAAGGGAATTTCTCTTGGCATTTCTGACTATTCATCCTTTTCATCATTACCTATGTCTAGAGAACATTGCTATCTGCATTTCAAAGGGTATTTTTTCAGATATTTAATGTATTTTATGCAGAGGAAATAACACCTTTTATATAATCAGACATATCACATTCTCTTTGGAATCTTATAATATATCCTAGTTATTTTCTCCTGGGAGCCTATTTCAAGAGTTGTATAAAGTACTCGAAACCCATACTTGAGTAGAAGTGGAAGTGCTCAATCAAAAAGTGACTTGAGTAGAAGTACTAAAGTATTCAACATTTTTTGTACTTAAGTATTGCAAGTAGTTTTTATTTAAATTTTGCTACTCAAGTACTGAAAGTAAAAGTACAAGTACTGTGTTATGTAATTATTAAAGAAAGAAGTCAAAAGTTTGAACAAATTCTCCCTACATTTGGGGTAGAATCATTTTCCTCAGATAGCTAAAAAAGATCATTGGTTTCATTGATAACTTATCTGATTAGCAGAAAATGCCCCTTGCTCAAAGAACCTCTGGCAATCTCTGAAGGAAACCTAGGGTTCCATGGAACCCTGGTTGGGAAAGGATGGATTAGAGCCATCAGTTAAAAATAAGATCGCAGTTAAATCTACACTCCTGTAACCTAGATTCAGCCGACAGCATGCTGAATTCCACTGTTGGCTGATGTCATTTAGCCGGTCCAGGCTCTGGATCCATCCCAACTTTAATATTGGGATTCACCCAGATGCCTGGATCAGCAGCCCTCTGTGACCTGCTGAGAGCCTGAGCCAGCCAGGCCTGCCCCCTCCACAGTCTAGCAGTCCAGTGAGTGCTGGAGGGGCAGAGCAGAGAGCAGTGACTGACAGTCACTGCTCTCTGCAAGAACTGAATGATTAGCGGTGTTTGATCGCTCAATTCTCAGTCTTATAGGTGAAGGGGGAGAGATTCAGCCTTGGACCGATTCTGCATCCACATAGGTGAGTATTAATGTTTCAAAAAACAAAATGAAACCAGCGCTACAGAGAGCCTATAGTGTTTTCAAAGGTGTAAGCTGCCACCAACTTACCCCTAGTATTGGGGTACAAACTTGAGGTAAGGAATGTGGGTGTTGGTTTATGGTGCTACCAAAATGGGAGGAAGTGTGTGCATATAATCTAAAAAAATGTTCACAGTGTTCTAAATAAGGGTCAAACAAATGTTGCCCATGTAGTGTAACATTCCATACCTCGAGTATTAATGTTTGTTTTTGTACATTCCCAGACTTCTATTTTCACCCCTAAAAGCCTGCACCACCATGCCGCAACCTTGTGCATTGCATGTGAATCGGTTGTGTACCCCCAAAACACGACAGGGGGTTCAATTCTTGCCATTACTGCAAAGCATCTTGGTGTACACCCCCATCTGCTAGGTTTGCAGCTTAACTTCCTTGGCGGTATTCCCGAGTGTGGCTTGGGGTGGAATTTCAGTGCCATTAGCGGTAACCCCCAGCCACACACTCGGGGTACCACCAGGAAACATCGCTGGATCCTGAAAGAGAGGTTACTTACCTTGTCCCCGGGATCCCGCAATGTATTCCTGCAGCATATATATATATATATATATATATATATATATATATATATATATATTTGTTTATAATATATGTGTGTATATGTATATATATATATATATATATATATATATATATATATACTTTAACTTTTTTATAGTTATTTATTATATTATAATTTATGATTTGTGTTTCAAACTTTATCATACCCGAGATGTTATAAAGAAGAACGCACAGTAAAAAAAAATCATATGTAAATAGTTGGTTTGGGCTGCTTGTTCTTAACCGGTTGCCGACCGCCGCACGACTATATACTGCGGCGGTCAGCCCCGGCCAGGCAGAGTGACGTATCGGTACGTCACTCGCCTGTCACTGACTTGCGAGCCTATAGCGAGCGGGCGCGCGCCCGCCGAGGCGCGCGCCCGCCGCGGCTCGTTCACAGGCAAGTCAGTGCGTGTGACCGGCGGACTCGATGTCCGCCGGCCACACTACGATCGCTCCTGTGAAGGGAGAAAGACAGAGCAGCTTGTGTAAACAAGCTGCCTGTCAGTTCTCCCTGTGTAAAAGTAAAGATCTGACCGTTCTACTATGTAGAACGGTTGATCTTTGCTTTTACACCAATAGCAATGTCCCTACACAGTAGAAAGCACGCCCCTAGGACACACTTAACCCCTCCCTTCCCAATAAAGTTAACCCCTTCCCTGCCAGTGTCATTTTTGCAGTAACAGTGCATATGTATAGCACTGATTACTGCAGTAATGTCACTGGTACCCCCAAAAGTGTCAAAAATGTCAGTCAAGGGTCCGATCTGTCCGCCGCAATGTCGCAGTACCGAAAAAAAAATCGCAGATCGCCGCCATTACGCGTTAAAAAAAAAAACACCAAAAATGACAAAAATCTTTCTCTTTGTTAGTAAACGCGATAACTTTTGCGCAAACCAATCAAAATACGCTTTTTGCGATTTTTTTTACCAAACATAGGTAGCATAAAACAAATTGGCCGAAAAATGTTAAAAAATTTTGATTTTTACTTTTTTTTTTGGGGAATTTCATATAAAAAAATGTGAAAAATATTGTTATTTTTGCAAAATTTACGCTCTTTTTTTGTTTATAGCGCGTGATCAAAAAATCGCACAGGTGATCAAATACCACCAAAAGAAAGCTCTGTTTGTGGGAAAAAAAGGACGTCAAATTCGTTTAGGTACAGCGTCGCACGACCGCGCAATTGTCCGTTAAAGTCACGCAGTAAAAAATCGCAAAAAAACCCCTGGTCCTTTAGCAGCCAAATCCTCCGGGGCTTAAGTGGTTAAAGCGGAGTTCCGGGCACAAAATTCAATTTCTAATAATTACTGCATTGTATTCCTTACTCTCCGCTGAGTCAGAATTGGATATTCCCATAGTTTTTTTTTTTTCACTTACCTGTTTACAGAGGTTTGTATACTCACCTTTCAAAGGACTTCCTCCCTCCTGTGCCTCGGCTCTCCTCGTCACTTCCTGCCGCAATGCGTCCTGGGAGCTCTTCCTCGGCCCTCCCATGATGCACTTTGCAGTCACATGGGCGGTTCTCATTTCTTGACTCACAGGCCTACGCCCACTGGAATCAGGAAGAAGGGAAGACATTTCCCCACAACGGACTCGGCAATCCACAACAAAGATGGCGCCGCACATCAGAAATTATATAAAGTAAGATTTTATTCTTGCAAACTCATTATTTCACCATTCTAACCAGGATTAGCGGATGTATCGATGTGTAAGGGTGATTGTTAGGGGGAGATTGAAAAAAAAAAAAACGATTCTGTGCCCGGAACTTCGCTTTAAGAATTTCATGCAAAATAATGGTACCGCTTTCAGCACCTAAAATCCGAAACAATCATACCGCCAGGGAGGTTAAGGAGGAGCTTTGAGCGAGCAGTAAAAATGCAGTTCAGTGCCTTGTTTTTTTTCTGTGCCCCCCACCTTCAGTGTAAATGAGCCCTTAGAATGGGATTTAGAGGAGATCGGCGCCATCTGCTGTAAAACTTAACGAAAGCACTCCGGATTTTTGGTAAAATCACAATGCTATTTTCCTCGAATGATAGACGTCACATACATCACATGGAGATGAAATGCTGAGATTACTTTTAATGCGGTTATTGATACTTGGCACGCTGTTGGCTTCTGTGTACGGCGGGATACAACTCATCCGCCTTGGCCTTTATCTTTCATATTAAGAAGGAAATTCAGAATGAATACACGCAGCAACATTTAAAAAGAATCAAATTACAGCAAACAAGGGAGCCATTCTTCGCCTGCCCCGGGCTGACAGTGATATCTGCTCATCACATAGTTACTCCGCTGTCTATAAATCATAGCGCAGGGCGGGGCCACAGCAAGCCTCCAGGCTGCACATAGGCCAGCTTTAGGGAAAAAAATAAATACCAGAGCAAATGACCCTCATTTTCTGTAATAACTGGCTAGGATAATAATAGACATATCACATGTAAGCATACTACAGGTAATCAGAAAACTCTTTTCTTTTTTGTAAAATAACATTTTCAGATTCTTTTAGATGTTTGAGAAGTTTCTATGTTAGTGTAGCCATAGTTTATGGGAAAACAACCTATACCAGAGTTCCTCAACAGCCAGGGAATACTTCTGATAAGTTCTTATTAGATTTCTTATAGTAAACAATAACTCATATATACAGTATATTGTCAAAAGTATTGCCTTTACACGCACATGAACCTTAATGGCATCGCAGTCTTAGTCCGTAGGGTTCAATATTGAGTTGGCCCACCCTTTGCAGCTATAACAGCTTCAACTCTTCTGGGAAGGCTGTCCACAAGGTTTAGGAGTGTGTATGGGAATGTTTCATCATTCTTCCAGAAGCGCATTTGTGTGGTCTGGCACTGATGTTGGACAAGAAGTCCTGGCTCGCATTCTCCGCTCTAATTAATCCCAAAGGTGTTCTATCGGGTTGAGGTCAGGACTCTCTGCAGGCCAGTCAAGTTCCTCCACCCCAAACTCACTCATTTATGTCTTTATGGACTTTGCTTTGTGCACTGATCCAAATCATTTGGTGGAGGGGGGATTATGGTGTGGGGTTGTTTTTCAGGGGTTGGGTTTGGCCCCTTAGTTACAGTGAAGGGAACTCCTAAGGCTTCAGCATACCAAGACATTTTGGACAATTGAATGCTTCCAGCTTTGTGGGAACAGTTTGGGGTTGGCCCCTTCCTTTTCCAACATGACTGCGTGCCATTCTCCACTCTAATTCATCCCAAAGGTGTTCTATCGGGTTGAGGTTAGGACTCTGTGCAGGCCAGTCAAGTTCCTCCACCCAAATTCACTCATCTATGTCTTTAAAGCGGAGTTCCACCCTGGGAAAGTTTTTTTTAATAAAAATACCCCCGGGACAGTCAGGGCTAGTGCATTCCACAATGGATAGCCTCTGATCTGTCCCGGGTTGCACTTACCTTTTAGAAGAAATACTTACCTTGAAAAGGTATTGTCCAGCGCTGCTTTCTCAGGTGTGGGCAGCTTGAAGCCAGCGCGATCCTCTTCTGTGTCCTCTTCCGTCTTCTTCGGTCCCACGATGCACTGCACCGGCCCCGCCGTCACTTCCAGGGCTGCAGCGTCATCCCTGCACAGCTTCTGGGCATGCCCAGAAGCTGTTTAGCAAGGTATGACGGCGCCCGCACCGGAACTGACGTCGGGGCCGGTGCAGGCGCATTGATTCCTGGGAGCGATGACGTTCAGCTCCCAGGAATCATTGCAAGCCAGGAAGTGACGAATCGCCGTGGCCGCCGAGGGGAGGAAGAGGAAGTAAGGTAAGTATATTTTCTTCTAAACCAGGTAAGTAAAAAAATAAAAAGATTGCGATTATCCATTTGTTTTTCAGGTGACCCGGAGCAAGAAGATGGAGGTAAGTTTAATTTTAGGGTGAAACTCCGCTTTAAGGACCTTGCTTTTTGCACTGATGCTCAGTCATGTTGGAACAGCAATGGGCCATGCCCAAACTGTTCCCACAAAGTTGGGAGCATGAAATTGTTCAAAATGTCTTGGTATGCTGACGCCTTAAGAGTTCCCTTCTCTAGGGGGTTACGCTCAACCCCTGACACCACTTGACCTCTGAAGGTATGCTGTGGTATCTGGGACCAAGCTAACAGTGCAAACCTATAATATGTATGTATACCGCTCAGGCTACTAAGCCAACAGTAGCAGATCCTCTAAGACCTGGCTCAAACCTAAGCAATTTTTTGTGACTTTTTCGTTTTGCAGAAAGCCTACAGTGCATTTAACATGGTTTCCTATGGGTCACATTCACATATATGCATTTTAAGGAAAGGGCCAGAGACTTTTTTCTGATTTTTGGTTCCATAGACTTCAATGGATCAAACATGTGTATTGAAAAATGCAAACTGCATCTGGAATATGCAAACTGCACACTGCATAGGTGTGAACCAGACCTTAGTTCTGTAAGTTGTGAGGTGGGGCCTCAATTTTTTCCAGCACATCCCACATATGCTCAATTAGATTGGGATCTGAAGAACTTGGAGGCCAAAACCCCCAAACACGTTGTTGTGTTCCCCAAGCCATTCTTGAATTCATCAGACTAGACCACCTTCTTCCATTGCTCTGTGGTCCAGTTCTGATGCTCAGTGCCCAATGTAGAAACTTTTGGCTGTGGACTCGGGTCAGCATGGGTGCCCTGACTGATCCACGGCTACGCTGCCCCATATGCAACAGACCTCGATGCTCTGTGTGTTCTGATACCTTTCCATTGGAATCTGCATGAACTTTATCAGCAATTTGAGATATACTAGCTCTTCTATTGGATAGGACTAGATGGGCCACATGCATCAATGAGCCTTGGCCGCCCATGACTCTGTCACAGGTTCACCAGTTTTCCTTCCTTGGACCACTTTTGGTAGGTCCTGACCACTGCATACCAGTAACACCCCACAAGAGCTGCAGTTTTGGAGTTGCTCTGACCCAGTCGTCTATGCATTACAATGTGTTCCCTGCCAAAATCACTCAAATCCTTACACTTGCCCCAGCACATTAACTTCAGAGACAACAAGTTCACTTGCTGCCTAATATATCCCACCTACTTTCAGGTGCCATTGTCACCAGATAATCAATGTTATTCACTTTACCTGTCATTGGTCATAATGTTGTGGCTGATCAGTGTATAGCGCCAACAGCTTGCACAGCGCTTTACAATATACAGGGAGACAGTACAGTTACGATACAATGCAAGAGGGCTCGGAGGGCTCTGCTCATGAGAGCTTGCAATCTAATAGATATAAAAAAATATTGATAGCAATTCACCCAGTAAAGTGCATGTATGTTGCTTATGTGCGAATAGAGCATAACAACAAATGTTAGACTATTTCTTGTATTGGTCAAATGTTTTTCATTGATTTTAAATTGAAAATACCATATTTGTTCAGAAGTTCGTGCTAAGTATCATATAGGAAACCACTATGATATATCATTGATTTAAAATGGAACATGCCACTTTTAGCCAGAAGATGGCGTTAAGTAGCGTTAGGAAGTTCCTATGAATCTTATCTCCATCTATTGGCCAAATGTAGTATTTTTTATTTTAACTCAATAAAAAACATTCGTCTAGCACAGGAAATAGCCTAATAAAATTCATTTTTATGTCCTATTTGCACAGAAGGAACGTGCCTGCACATTTACTGCTATGCAATTTTTTAAAAACACCTCTTAAAGAGGTTGTAAACCGAAAACATTTTTTTTTCCACCCTGAAAGAGAAAGACATAATGAGCTAATATGCATCGCATACTAGCTCATTATGAAATACTTACCTTAGAACGAGCCCCCGCCGTGCCGCCCGCTTACCTCTATGATGGGCGACATGTTCAGTCGCCCGTCTTCCGGGATCGCGGCATCCGGCCATCTGATTGGCCGGAGCTGCGGTGACGTCACTCCCGCGCACGCGCGCGGGAGCCGACGGTCACGGCACGGGGCTCTGA
The DNA here is from genome assembly GCF_965119305.1 of Pelophylax lessonae. NCBI lineage: Eukaryota > Metazoa > Chordata > Amphibia > Anura > Ranidae > Pelophylax > Pelophylax lessonae. Next base: position 634,763,974 of record NC_138770.1, on the reverse strand, counting down.
ATTTGCCGCCGGTTCCACCCCCCTGCGAACGTCACGTCGCAGGAGACGGAAGCCGGGGCACGGAGAGGATCGGGAGGAAGATCTGCCGCCGCACACCGCCAGGATACATCGCTGGATCCCGGTGACAAGGTAAGCAACCCCTCTACCAGGATGCAGCGATCTTCCTAGTGGTACCCCGAGTGTGGCTCGGGGTTACCGCTTTTGGCACTGAAATTTAACCCCGAGCCACACTCGGGAATACCGCTAGGAAGGTTAAAGCAAAAGATCAATTTTTTTAATGACATTTTTTTTGATCTTTTGCTTTTAAATGTAGAATAGAGATTTGGGGACTTTTTGACCCCAGATCTCTCCATAAAGAGGACCTGTCATTCTTCTATTACAAGGGATGTTAACATTCCTTGTAATAGGAATAAAAGTACCGTAATAAACAAAAAAGTTGCGATATGCGAACTAATCTGGGGGTGTCGTTAACTATGTATTAACGCCCCCCAGCGATTTGCATATGGTAGTGTGAACTGCCTGCGAGTCGGGTGCGATGTGGATTCGCAGGGTTTTCCACATCGCACCAATGTGAACCGGCACTAAGTGTCATATAATTATTACAATATATTATTATATAAATGTATTTTTTTTATTATTCATCGTTTATTATATTGGTAAAATGTAAATTGTGTTATTGAACAGAGCAATATAAATCTATGAGGAAATGATAAAACAGCATGGTACGGGAAAGTAGGGAGCGTCTAAATGTGTTTTGACAGCAACACGGGGAGTAAAACATGGTGTCTGCTTTAATTCAAGCCTCACCTTCACAGAATCTCTGACAAGTCATTTTATCTCATACCGCCTCAAGGACCAGAAATATTCCTGAAGGGAGGGACTCGCTGCAACCTGAGATCTCTACCAACAACATAATCCTATGTGTGAGTATATGTGCTGATTACCATGCGGAAACTGCAATCACCTATTGCACAACTGAGTCATTAATGCAGATGTAGAATAAACTTAAAGGAGAACTCCGCTGAGCATTATTAGGGTCTCCTTTTGGGTGCAAAGCTTAACCCTTTTGATGCCAGAGCTATTTTTTGCTGGGGGGAGGGGGGTTTGCATACATGTTAAAAAAAAAATCAATATAGTCCTGAAGATTAGGTAAAACCCCCAAACATTATATATTTTATGAAGGCAGAGACCCTGGAGAATAAATTGCTGGTAGTACCAACTTTTATGTAAGACATTTGTTTTCGCACAATGGTTTATCAGTTGAGGGTTATCTGTGAATAACGACCCTTGAATTATTGCTCTCGCTCCAGGGTGTGTGATGATATGTAATGCAATTGACATTTTCATATGTTCCCTATGTGATTGCAGTTTTGCTGTGACAGGTTCTCTCAAAGGGAGACATCAGGGGTCTCTTCAACCCCTAATGTCTCACCTGCTATCCACTGATGCTAAAGGAGCGCAGATTGCGTAAGAGGAGATGTAGGGGGAGAATCAGATGGAGACTCTGATGTAAAGTGGGACTTCAATGCTGACTCTGATGTAAAAGGGCTCTGATGGGAAACCTTATGTAAGGGGGACTCCCAAGGTAAACTCTGATGTAAGGGTAGCTTTGATAGGCACCCTGACGTAAAAGGGGTGCTGATAGGGCCTCTGATATAAGGGAGTACTCCTAAGGCACTCTCAAATGTAAGGGGGCCCCTGATGGGAACCCTTAGGTAGGTGGGGACTCCTAAGTTGAACTCTGTTTTAAGAGGAGCTCTGATGGATACCAAGATGTAAGAGTGGGGCTCTGATGGGGAGTCTAATATAAAAGGGACTCCTAAGGCACATTCTGATGTAAGCAGGGCTCTGATGGGAACCCATATGTAAGAGGGAGGAATCCCAAGGTGGACCCTGATGTAAGGAGAGCTCTGATAAAAACCCTAATGTAAGGGGGCTCTGATGGGGACTCTGACGTAAGGGTGGACTCAGATGTAAGTAAGCTTCTAAAGCAAACCTTTAATTAAGGGGAGACTCCTAAGGTGGACTCTGATGTAAGGGGAGCTCTGATGGACACCCTGATGTAAGGGGGAACTCTGATAAGGAAGGAGGGTGCTGATGAAGACTCAGATGTAAGGGGGAACCCTAAGGTTTATTCTGATGTAACTGGGCCTCTGATAGGAGCTCAAATCTAAGGGGGGATGCCCAAGGTGGACTTTGATGTTGGGGGAGCGCCAAAAAGCACCCTGATGTAAGGGAGTCTCTGATGGGGACTCTGATGTAAGGGGGACTCCTAAGGTGAATTCTGATGTAAGAGGCAGTTTGGATGGGAAAACATATGTAAGGGGGTACTCCTAAGGTGAACTTTGCATTTAGGGGAGCCCTAACAAGCACCTTTCTGTAAGGGGTGACTCTGATGTAAGGGAGTCTCTGATGGGAATCCATAGGTAAGGGGGGACTCCCAAGGTGGACTTTGATGTTCGGGACTCCCATACAAGAACCCTGATGTAAGGGGTGACCCTGATGTAAGAGAGTTTCTGATGGGAACCCATATTTAGGGGGGGGGACTCCTTAGGTAGACTCTGATGTTAGGGGAGTCCTAATAAGCACCCTGATGTAAGGCGTGACTTTGATGTAAGGTAGTCCCTGATAGGGACTGTGATGTATGGGTGACTCCTAAGGTGAATTCTGATGTAAGAGGGAGTTTGGATGCAAACCCGTATGCAAGGTGGGACTCCCAAGGTGGACTGTGATGTAAGGGGAGTTCTGATGACTGAGCACCCTGATTTAAGGGGAGGTCTGATTGGGACTCTGATGTAAGGAGAACTCTAATGTAAAGAAAGCTTTAATGGGAAAGGGGGTACCGCTAAGGTGAACTTTGATGTAATGGGAGTTCCAATGGGGACCCTGATGTAAGAGGGACTCTAAGGGGAACTCTGATATAAGAGGGGCTCCCAAGGCTAACTGTGATGTAAGGGAGGATTCTGATAGAAGAGGGGGCTTTGCTTTATTTTACTGAAATAAAATGTATTTATTTATTTATTATTTATTGATTTTTAAAACTTACTTTTCTCAACCCGTTATTATGTGTTACCTTAGTACTGAAAAATGTGGAGACCCCAGGCATAGGGGAACACAAACTCACCCATAAGCAGAGACTGGGCTCCTTGTCTTTGGATTATGTTCTGGAAGTGAGGACGTGTAAAGAAGCCAACGCTGTATTTCATTTCTTTTAATGGAATGAAATGAACCAAAACTCAGGACGGTCCTTTTCATTGGGTTGGATCCTCAAGTGACGTTTGTAGCTTTTAACCAAGATACCTTGCCATGTGCAGAATTGTATAAAGTACTCGAAACCCATACTTGAGTAAAAGTACAAGTGCTCGATCAAAAAGTGACTTGAGTAGAAGTACTAAAGTATTCAACATTTTTTGTACTTAAGTATTGCAAGTAGTTTTTTTTTAAAATGTTGCTACTCAAGTACTGAAAGTAAAAGTACAAGTACTGTGTTATGTAGTTATTAAAGAAAGAAGTCAAAACTTTGAACATCATATTGTTTTTTATTATTTCAAATGCAGCTTTTATTTATACATACAGTAGCATTTATTTTCGTATTCGCTGATAATACACATGTTTTGAGCTTCATGAAAGCTGCCATCTACTGTTCTGGCAGTGGTAGTTTTTATAATTGTAACGAGTAACTATGCAGCACAAAAAAAAAATATCGGAGTAGAAGTATTGAAATCATCGAAAAAATGTAGTGAAGTAAAAGTGGAAGTAGGAGAAAAAAATTCTACTCCAGGAAAGTACAGATACCGCCTTTCGGTACTTAAGTACAGTAGTGAAGTAGTTCGACTTAGTTACTATACATCTCTGGCCATGTGTCACCTATAGACGGGTCCTCCGCCTTTACAAGGACGGTCCAGTTCTAGGAAGCCAGGACACTGTACATCTGATTACGTCCAGCACAATAGGGAGCATTCTCCGTAGAAGACAGACACAGGGCTTTTGTCACTTAATTGTCTCACTGTATAGACTGCAGAGGCCATATGAGAGCACTTAGTGCAGGAATCTGGGGCAATCTATGAGGACTACATGCCAGGCTGAAGAACATATATCCTGCTAAGATCACAGGACTCCTGCTGTCCGGATAATTCCCTCATTATGTGCCATTTGTTCACGAATAATTGATTTTCTGATGGTAAACAAGTTGACCTGAATCTCTCTTGGTGACAGTTATCCTGGATGTCCCAACACAGGGCAAGTGCTTGTTCTAGTGGCAGGTTGTATGAATTACCAATAGGCAATGGATAAAGAAATAGACATACAAAATCAGAGGAGGAAACAGCAGGTTTTCACTTTCTTTCGAGGGGAGGGAGGGCAGGACTCCAAAAGCTCTTTTTAAACTTGTGAGTATGCTGCTTTGTAAATTTGCAGGTACAGACTCGCAAGGGGGATGGGCGAATTTTCCTGAAATTTTTAAGAAAATCCAGAGTTTTGTTTTTGGCAAAATTTCAACAAATTTTACAAAATGCACTGGAGTCAATGAAGAAGGCAAAATTCTGTTTTATATGCTGTTAGATTTATTCTTTGGTTTTTACAGATGCATCCTTTAAATATTTTAAATCTGTCCAGTGCTACCCCCCCCCCCCTCCCATAAAAAAAAAAAAAAAAAAAAAACAGTCAATAGCCTAATCATTTACCTCTTTTTGCAGAACATGTAGAAAGAGAAAAATACAAGAAAAAGAAGGGGAAGGCAAAATTAAGTTGATATTTTTTTTTTTTGCTTAAGACCGCATTCACACTGAAGCGGCATGACTTCGGGGGCAACCTGTCAGTCCCATGCACCACGACTTTGGCGCGACTTGCACGGACTTCATATAATGAATGTCTATGCAAGTCGCTCTGAGGTCGCCCCGAAGTAGTACAGGACCCTTTTTCTAAAGCCTCGTACACACGCAACGATTGTTGGCCGACTGATCGGCTGTCTTTTGTCCAGTGTTGTTGTGTTGGTTGAAATGTGCTCTAGACTGCACACAAATTTTATCGGCCAACAAAAACCAACTTCAGAAGTGATGTCATGTTCTGGTTTACTTTCCGTGTGTTTTTTCTTCTCTGAGCATGCCCAGTCTTGCTCATCTGATTTTTGTCTGCCGAAATCTGTACTGACTGAAGACAATCGGCCGTTCTGTTGACGGCCAACAAAAATTTTATAGCATGCACACCAGATTTTGTTTGACCAAAAAGTAGCAGTCGGTTGTCGGAAGCATCATACTAACAAGCCGACAATCGGCCGATCGGACGTTGGCCGAAAATTCATGGCCAACAATCGTTGCGTGTGTACGAGGCTTAAGTCGGAGCGACTTGTGCCGCTCCTATTAGAATGGGTCCTGTAGCAGTCAATGGAGTCGCCTGACAAGTCGCGGTAGTGTGAATGGAGCCTTAGTGGATTGGTGAGTTATTACAGATGCACTCTTCAAATATTTAAAATCTGTTCACTGCTAAAAAAAAAAAAAAAAAAAGAAGAACAGCCAATAGCCCAATAGTCTGATCATTTAACATTGTATTGCAGAACATAAAAAAAAAAAAAAGATGGGGAAGGCAAACTTGAGTTGATTTTTTTTTGTTTTTTGTTTTAGTTGATTTGTGGGTTCCTACAGATGCACCCTTCAAATATTTTTTAATGAAATTGAGAGTCAGTTGAGAGAAATTATATCCAAATAATAAAATTCCTTGATGAATGGATGTCAGTCAGGAGGAGTGAGTGTTCCTAGGCCGGCTATGGAGGGGTGCAGACCACCATAGGTAATGCCCAAATGTGATGTTGATATCCAGTGAATGAAAAGGGCAGGCCAGGGATAGGGGAGAAAATACCTGGATCATTTTGTACTTCTCCACATATTTTGATAATACATCAATCTATTTGTCATGAACGTGTCATAAATATTAGAAACGATTGGATAATTGACCAGTGGTGCCCAGCACATGGCCTGCAGGCTGTATGCAGCTTACGGGTGCTCTTTGTGCAGTCTGTACTTCAACCCTCTACTTGAATTTGAAAATGGTATTGTTTCTCTGGGACATTCCCAATATAAGTGACAACTGTGGTCTAGAATTAAAGCGGAGTTCCGGCCACAAAATCAACATAATCGCTTGCTTTTTCTCACCTGAAAAGGAAATGGATAGTTTTTCCTCCCCCACGTGCCCCTTCCCCTGATTTCTCCGTCAATATCAATGGCATTACTATCAGCCCATCCCCGCATGCCAAGGTCTTAGGTGTTGTCCTGGACTCTGAACTCTCCTTCAAACCCCACATCCAATCGCTATCCAAATCTTGCCGCCTCAGCCTCCGCAACATCTCCAAAATACGCCCCTTTCTAACCAAAGACACAACAAAACTCCTAGTTCACTCCCTGGTCATTTTGCGCCTCGACTACTGCAATTCCCTTCTCATTGGCTTACCTCTACACAGGCTATCCCCCCTTCAATCCATCATGAATGCTGCCGCCAGACTCATCCACCTCACCAATCGCTCAGTGTCCGCTGCTCCTCTCTGTCAAGCCCTCCACTGGCTTCCGCTCATCCAACAAATTAAATTCAAAATGCTTACAACATCTTACAAAGCAATCCACAGCTTAGCCCCCAGCTACATCACTAGCCTAGTCTCAAAGTACCAACCCAATTGCTCTCTTCGTTCCTCTCAAAACCTCCTGCTCTCTAGCCCCCTCATCACCTCCTCCCACGCTCGCCTCCAGGACTTTTCCAGAACCTCTCCAATACTATGGAACTCCTTACCCTTATCTGTCCGATTATCTCCTACTCTATTAGCTTTTAGGCGATCTCTGAAAACCCTCCTTTTCAGAGAAGCCTATCCTACCAACCCCTAACAAATGTACCTCCTTTTTCTCCATTAACCCATCCCCCACGGTTATTGCCTTTTGTTTCACTTGACCCTCCCTTCTAGATTGTAAGCTCTAATGAGCAGGGCCCTCTAGTTCCTCCTGTTTTGAACTGTATTGTAACTATATTGTCTTCCCTCACACTGTAAAGCGCTGCGCAAACTGTTGGCGCTATATAAATCCTGTATGATAATAATAATAATAAAGTTACGATTTTTTTTTTTTTTTTACTTACCTTGTTATTGTAGAAAAATATACTTACCTTTCTTCCACTTCCTCCCTCGGCAGCCGCGGCTCGTGCCGTCACTTCCGGTTTGCAATGATTCCTGGGAGCTGAACGTCATCGCTCCCAGGAATCAATGCGCCTGCACCAGCCCTGCTCGTCACTTCCAGGGCGGCGCCGCATTCCCTGCTAAACAGAAGCTGTGGAGGAATGCGGCGCCACACTGGAAGTGACGAGCGGGGCCGGTGCAGGCGCATTTTGGGAGAAGAAGACACGGAAGAGGACGCAGAAGAGGATCGCGCTGGCTTCAGCTGCCCACATCCGAAATGGCAATGCTGGAGAAGAAATTTTAAAGGTAAGTATTTCTTCTTGCAGGTAAGTGCGACCCGGGACAGAACAGAGGCTATCCATTGTGGAATGTACTAGCCCTGACTCTCCTGGGGGTATTTTTATTGAAAATTTTTTTTAATGGCCAGAACTCCACTTTAAAGCGGTTGTATCCCGCTTTTTGACACTTTTACCTACAGGTAAGCCTATAATAAGGCTTACCTGTAGGTACAAATAATATCTCCTAAACCGGCACGGTTTAGGAGATATTTACAGTGCATGCAGCCGCTCGCGCGAGCGGCGCATGCGCTCTGAAGGTCCGGGGGGACCTTCAATTAACTTGCCGGGAGCTTGCCGGAAAAATCACTCCCGCGCGCATGCGCGGGAGTGACGTCATCGCGGCTCCGGCCAATCAGAGCGCTGGAGCCGTCTCTTCCGGCCAATCAGCGCGCCGGAGCCGCCGAACCCGGAAGAGACGACGAGGGATCATGGCAGCGCCCGCATCGATGTCCGGGGGTCCGTGTCGGGGCTTCGTTTTAAGGTAAGTTAAACATAATGGGCTAGTATGCGATGCATACTAGCTCATTATGCCTTTGTCTTGCAGGTTTTTTTTTTTTTTTTTTTTATATAGGGTTTACAACCGCTTTAAGCCCAAAAGCTGAAATGATCAACTCTTGGGCTGGTGATCCTTCTACTGAGCAATTCATAAAAGCGCCTTAGAGCAGCACAATGGAACACAATGTTTCCTCAAATTTGTTGACATTATGGGGAAATGCCAAAATGGCATCTGTGATGTCATCGGCACTTACTGTGACTTTACCATTCATGTTTATACAAGCTAGAGTTGACCCATTGACCCACCCTGCTCTGCCAGCAAGTGATGGATCATTATTAAAAGTGATCTGTTGCTGCTGAGGTGTACGGGAAGCTGCATTAGGTTACCAGTGATCTGAAACCAACCATTTCCATGCAAAACTAATTTTAATTTGGAAAAATAGGAGCTCACTTTTACTCTCTCAAATCTCTGTGGAACACGGCTTACCATTGAAAGGTGTCAACCATATGTTTGCATCTTCAGTCCACCAAGTCAATCGCATGATAAGCAGTAGAGATTCCGGCACAGGACAGAGAATGTCCAAATGTCTACCAACCCATCGTTCTTGGGGAAACGTCTGCCTGTCTATGGCCAACCATACTTATACTCATGTAAGCGTAGTAAACATAAAATCACATAGGGTTATTGGGAAAATACACATAGGGGACATAGATATTGATCAGTGGGACCAATAAACTATTTACAAGCCAGTGCAGGAAATAAAGCAGCAGATGCAGAGGTGTGAAAGGAGCACCATTTGTCCATGGCAGACAACCATTATTACCAGTTGCAGACAACACATTGCTGCTAGCATACTATTGCTAGTAACACAGTTTAAATTCAGAATTTTTATATTTGGCCTAACTGTATTTGAAGGCCTGCAGATACACACTTACAACACGCTTTACCGGATGCGTTTATCCATGGCTATGAACCTTTTATATAAACATTTTTATGTGTTTTTGATCTTTTATTATGCAAAGTAAGGAAGAAACATTCAAAATTTTCCAGGGCAAAAATAATCACAAAAACTACATGATAAATGTTTTTGTTTTGTTTTTATTTTGTTTTTTTTGGTGCATTTACTATTCATTTTAACCACCAACGTTTTAACTGGCAATTGAGCGGTCATGTAACACTGTAAATTAAATTGTATTAATTTTATCGACACAAATAGAGCTTTCTTATGGTGTTTTTTTTTTTATTTTTTTTAGTAAATAAAGAAAAAAAGACTGAAAAGTTTGAAAAAAAAAAAATTCTACTTTGTGTTATAAAACTAACTAATAATGTACACTGTACTAATGACACTGGCTGGGAAGGGGTTAACGTCTAAGGGCAATTAACTGTGTGCCTAAAGGCTCGTACACATGATAAGAAAATCTGTAGGGAAATTTAGTCCGACGACCGATCTGCCGATTTTCGGATTGTTAGTATGGTGCTTTCAACAGCCGTCTCCGACTTTTCGGATGACAAAATCCCGGTGTGCAGGCTATAAAATTTTTGTCGTCTGTCAAAACAACGTCCAATTTTCGGCTCATTAGTACAGTTTTCGACGGAAAAATATCTTAAGAGCAAGACTAGGCATGCTCAGAGACGAAAGAACACATACAAAGCAATCCAACACATGACATCACTTCTGAAGTAGAATTCTGTCGTACGGGAAAATTCATATGAAAAAAACCTCTTCACTTTCCACATCAGACTAGCATGCCACAAAAAACGGACGACAGATCGTTCCATAATCTGATCGTGTGTACGGGGCTTTAGGCTCGGTTCACACATCTGCGATGGCAGACATCGCATGTGATTCGGAGCGCACTGCTCTGAAAATCACATGCGATGTCTGTGCGATGCAAATTCAGCCATAGAGATAGCATGGATGAATTCCCATCGGATTCGGCACAAACATGCACAGGACCCTTTTTTGGGTCTGCAGCAGAATCGGATCACATGGTGGTTCACAACTGCCAGTGAACTGCCTGTGCTGAGAATGCGATGCGGGAAGATTTGCAGGGTTCCCGCATTGCATAAGTGTGAACCGGGACTAACAATGTGTCACGTGTGCTGCTTTTAGTTTACTATCTGTCTGTTTTTTCTCCCTGTTTTGCAGGAAGAAGAAACAGCCAGATTGCTGTTCACAGTACATAGAGTTCTGTGATTTTGTAAACACAGAACTCCGTGTGTGATTGGCCACAGCTGGTCAGCTGGCTTCTCATAATAATTAGCTGAAATCAGCTGGCAAATTCGCTTTTCGTGCGTTCCCGACCCAGAAGAAGACCCGCGACGTACAAGCACGTCGCCCGACCTGGAGCTGCCACCCACTTGCACAACTATTGTGGGCAGGTGGCAAACAGTTAAAACTAATTTTAAATGCTAAACAAAAATAAATAAATAAAAATGTAACATATTGCAGCTTACCAGGCCTTAGTGTCCATTCACACTGGTCAGCCTGAGAAGTCGTGGTCCATGCAGTGCTACGGGAACCATTCTAATGGCGCTTTTCCACTGCATAGAACCGTACCGGCTCGGCACGCTTTTGTGCTTTTCCACTGCGGTACCGCATGGTATAGGGTCGGAACGGTTCGGTACGGTACGGTATAGGTTTGCTTTTCCACTGCATGGAACCGAACGGTACGGTACGGTACGGCTCTGAAAAAACAGTACCTACTCGATTGTGGTTCCAACAGGTACCAAACTGGTACCATATCCCACAATCCTTTGCATGCAGTCACTACTAGCCACTGATTGGTCAGAGAATCACACCCACCCCGTTGTTATCCCACCCACTTAACTTTAGTACTACTTTAGTGGAAAAGCAAACCTATACCGTACCGTACCGAACCGTTCCGACCCTATACCATGCGGTACCGCAGTGGAAAAGCAAACAGGGCCAAGCAGGGCCGAGTAGAGCCGAGCCGGTACTAGCCGGTACTTGCAGTGGAAAAGTGCCATAATAGGAGTGACTCAATTCGCTCCAACTTAGAAAATAGTTCCTGTACTACTTCGGGGCGACATCGGAGCGACTTGCATTGACATTCATTATATGAAGTCCGTGCAAGGCACCCCGAAGTCGCGGTGCACGCGACTTCACAGGTCGCCCCCGAATTCGTGCCGCGGTAGTGTGACCCGGCACTTAGATGTGGTGGCTGCATTAGTTTTCTTTTTTCAAACTTTTTTTCCCCCTTTATTTTTATCTGGAGTTCCTGAAACTAACACTTCTAGACTTAGGATGACGATGCTGCTGAATTTGACAGAATGTGAGCCGTTGGCCCTGTTGGTACCATCCAGCTCAACTAAAGTCATTTTCAAAATTGACTGAGCTGGGTGGAAAAATGTTGGTCAAACTGTGGCTGCATCCTATCAGAAGCAGTCACTGTAGGCATATTTAGGCAGCCGTGGGTCTTCATCTTTCTGAAGACAATAGTTGGCAGGGAAGATTCCCCCATCCACAGAGCTCCCAACTGTCCCTGATTTGGAGGGAGATTTGAAGGGACTGTCCCTGATTTGGAACAAAATCCATCTGTCCCTCCTTTCTCCTCATTTGTCCCTCATTTTGGTCTGATCTATAGAGTTGTATAGAAAAAGCAACTTTTTATCTTTCAAAAAGTGTTTCCCAGTGCCAAAGCTTTTATCCAGTTTCCTAATTGCTGCATTTGTGCAGCTTAAAAGCCACTATGTAGAAATAGTGGTGGTATAAAAAAGCACTTGTGGCTTTAACAACTAATCATTTTTTTTGTATATTTCTTCTTTAACCACTTGCCGACTGCCTAACGCCGATCTACGTCGGCAGTCAGCCCCTCACAGGCAAAGTGACGTAGGGCTACGTCACTAGCTTGTGAGGGTCTAGGGAGCGAGCGCGCGCCCCCGGAGGCGCGCTCCCGCTCCCGCGTGGTCACGGACCCCCCCGTGCGTGTGACCAGCGGACCCGATGTCCGCCGGTCACGCGGCGATCGGCGGGGGAGAGGGAGAATGTCAGGCAGCTTGTGTAAACAAGCCACCTGTCATTCTCCTCGCTGTAAAGACACTGATCAAACGGATCTAGTATGTAGATCCGTTGATCAGTGTCCTTACAGCTCAAGCCACAGCCAATCACAGTAGAAAGCACGCCCCTAGGGATACACACAGCCCCTCCCTCCCAAATAAAGTTAACCCCTTCACAACCAGTGTATTTTTACAGTAACAGTGCATATATATAGCACTGATTACTGTAGAAATGTCACTGGTAACCCCAAAAGTGTCACAAATGTCAGTCAAGGGTCCGATCTGTCCGCCCCAATGTCGCAGTACCGCAAAAAAAAATCGCAGATCGCCGCCATTACGCGTTAAAAAAAAAACAACAAAAATGACAAAAATCTTTCCCTTTGTTAGTAAACGCGATAACTTTTGCGCAAACCAATCAAAATACGCTTTTTGCGATTTTTTTTTACCAAACATATGTAGCATAAAACAAATTGGCTGAAAATTTTAAAAAATGTTGATTTTTACTTTTTTTTGGGGGGGAATTTCATATAAAAAAATGTGAAAAATATTGTTATTTTTGCAAAATTGACGCTTTTTTTTTGTTTATAGCGCGTGATCAAAAAATCGCACAGGTGATCAAATACCACCAAAAGAAAGCTCTGTTTGTGGGAAAAAAAGGACGTCAAATTCGTTTAGGTACAGCGTCGCATGACCGCGCAATTGTCCGTTAAAGTCACGCAGTGCCGAATCGCAAAATACCCCCTGGTCAGGAAGGGGGTAAAATCTTCCGGGGCTTAAGTGGTTAAGGGTGTGTGTCAGGGGGTGTGTCTTATACCTACATAATTTTGCTAATAGGTGTCCCTCACTGCCATCTCAAAAATTTGGGAGGTATGCATCCACACTGCGTGGATATGATGTTGATTGACTTCTCTTGTCTAGCCCCATGGGGTTAAACAAGAGAAATCTAACCATGTATCATGTTTCCCCGAAAATAAGTCCAGGTCTTATATTAATTTTGGCTACAAATTTTTTTTCGAGAGATGTCTTATTTGTCCCTTGTCTTCTCTCCCCCTCTCCCTCCCTGTCTGCTCAGGAGTCAGCATCTCTGTAATCCCCCAAATAAACTAGTTAAAGTCTTTGTAAAATCATTTAATCCACTCTGAAAATGGATTATATAACGTTCAGTGTGTCTTTATGTGTTGTTGATCATGTCCATCCCTTCATAACTACAGTGTACCCATCTTCTGATGGCTCCTTCCAGCAGGACAATGCACCATGTCACAAAGCTCAGATCATCTTAAACGGGTCTCTTGAACATGACAATGAGGTCACTGTACTCAGTCACCAGATCTCAATCCAATAGAGCACCTTTGGGATGTGATGGAACAAAAGATTTGCATCATGGATGTGCAGCCGACAAATCTGCAGAACTGCGGCACAGTGGTGTAGCGGTTAGCACTTTCACCTAGCAGCAAGAGGGCCAACCACGACACTACCTGCCTGGAGTTTGCATGTTCTCCCTGTGCCTGCGTGGGTTTCCTCCGGGTACTCCGGTTTCCTCCCACACTCCAAAGACATGGTGGTAGGTTAATTGGATCCTGTATAAAATTGGCCCTACTATGTATGTATGTGAGTTAGGGACCTTATGCCCCATACACGCGTGCAGATTATCTGCAGACTTTTGTCTGCAGACTTACCTTTTCTATGTAGTGCAAGGGCCTGCCAGATTGCATACAAATTGAAAGTGTTTAGGTTTGACCTCATATTATATGGTTTTGGTAAGTCTGCAGACAAAAGTCTGCAGATAATCTGCACGTGTGTATGGGTCATTAGATTGTAAACTCCTTGAGCGCAGGGACTGATGTGAATGTACAATGTATATGTAAATTGACAGCGCTATATAAGAACCTGAAATTAATAAAATAAAATAAAAATAAACTGCATGATGCTATCATGTCAATATGGACCAATATCTCTGAGGAATGTTTCCAACACCTTGTTGAATCTATGCCAGGAAGACTGAAGGCAGTTCTGAAGGCAATAGGGGGTTCAACCCGGTAATAGCAAGGTTTACCTAATAAAGTGGCCGATCAATGTAGATCTCTTGCAGTTAACATGGAATCTATTTTTGGAATTGCAATAATACCCACTAATATACTGTATATAGTAATATACTGTCCATTGCTCAGCTTTCATTCCCACTTTTATTGACAAGGAAATCTTTAGTAAAGAGAGAGTAAAAATGGTTTTAATAAAATGGCTTCTATGGTCTATAGCAAAACTATGGTCATGAGGGGTGCCAACGCAAAGACATCTTCAATCTTCACAGAGCCTCATATACATCAACTCAGCACATAGTAAACTGTGCCCATAGACTTTACTGTTCATGTAATGCTTAAAAACACAACCTGTAAACCTGGAATGTTTTCCCAGGAAGGGACTGTGCTCAGGACACTCTGGAGGTATGAAGTCATTTGGCCTGTGACTGGAGTCCTCCACAGGGAGCAATGAAGTTTACTGTCTGTGACCTCAATGTCTTAATAATTAAAGTATAATGTCTGTAACAAGGTAAATGCCATAGCCATGCAGATCTGATTAAACTCTTCAGGACCTCCTCTATGTTTGTGAAGCTGTGAAAAAAAAAAACCTGGTCGCCTGACAGGTCGCCGTGGGTCGCCTGCCCATAGATTAGCACAGGACCCATTCTAATAGGAGCAACACAAGTCGCTCCAACTTAGAAAAAGGGTCCTGAGCTTCTTTGGGGTGACCTCGGAGCGACCTGCATTGACTTCAATGATATGAAGTCCGTGCAGGTCTCTCCGAGGTCGCGGTGCGCGCTGTGCACCGCGACCTCGCAGGTCGCCCCGGCAAGTCGGGTCGCTGCAATGTGAACCGGCTCTGAATGATCCAATGTTGACCTAAATGACTAATGATGATAAATAGAATCCACCTGTGTGTAATCAAGTCTCCGTATAAATGCACCTGCACTGTGATAGTCCCAGAGGTCCGTTTAAAGCGCAGAGAGCATCATGAAGAACAAGGAACACACCAGGCAGGTCCAAGATACTGTTGTGGAGAAGTTTAAAGCCGGATTTGGATACAAAAAGATTTCCCAAGCTTTAAACATCCCAAGGAGCACTGTGCAAGCGATAATATTGAAATGGAAGGAGTATCAGACCACTGCAAATCTACGAAGACCGGGCCGTCCCTCTAAACTTTCAGCTCATACAAGGAGAAGACTGATCAGTGATGCAGCCAAGAGGCCCATGATCACTCTGGATGAACTGCAGAGATCTACAGCTGAGGTGGGAGACTCTGTCCATAGGACAACAATCAGTCGTATATTGCACAAATCTGGCCTTTATGCAAGAGTGGCAAGAAGAAAGCCATTTCTTAAAGATATCCATAAAAAGTGTCGTTTAAAGTTTGCCACAAGCCACCTGGGAGACACACCAAACATGTGGAAGAAGGTGCTCTGGTCAGATGAAACCAAAATCGAACTTTTTTGCAACAATGCAAAAGGTTATGTTTGGCATAAAAGCAACACAGCTCATCACCCTGAACACACCATCCCCACTGTGAAACATGGTGGTGGCAGCATCATGGTTTGGGCCTGCTTTTCTTCAGCAGGGACAGAGAAGATGGTTAAAATTGATGGGAAGACGGTGATCATATACAGGCGATGTATAATACTCAGAAAGCTCAACCAAAGAAGAGATACGCTACAGGAACTAGTTCACAATAACTCCAATATACCACCAATGAACCTCAAAGAAACAGAGGAGGACAATAGTGTAGACTGTACAAGTAGACTTTTATTAAATAAAGGAAACGTACGCACAATCTTGCGAAAGTTATGGAGCATAACATAAATCAAAGGACCGCGGTGTGCATAGCGTGCTGATCGTTCGTGCAGAGTCGCCTTACGCGTGTCGTCATAGGAAGTGACATTATCAGAGGCCTCTGATAATGTCACACCTATGCATTTTTTAATGCTTTTTGCTTTTACAGAAACACACTACAGTCCAATTAACATGGTTTCCAACGGGACAGGTTCATACCTATGCCTTTTTTAGCTGCTGCATTTTTGGGAAAGATCAGGGACTTTTTTAAAAGGAAACGGTGTGTTTTTTTGGTTCAATAGATTTCAATGGAGAAACTGCAGAAAAGCATGTAGTGTACTTTTATTCGCAATTTTACTGCAAATTTGCGATTTTAAATCCACTCAGCAACAAATTGGCCAAAAAAAAGCATAAAAGATGCAAAACTTAAAAAGCATTAAAAACATGGGAAAAATGCATCAAAAACATACGTGCAAAAACAGGAAAATGCACCACAAAAAGCACTGCATAAACGGATCAAAAGCAAACTGAATAGGTGTGAACCAAGCCATGGGCCCCTTTCACACTGAGGAGTTTTTAAAGCGCTTTTGCATTAAAAAAAGCGCTTCAGTTGCAGTGGAAAAAATCCTGCCTGCAGCATCTTTGGATCATATTTGCTAAAAAAAAATGGAGGCACCAAAAATGCAGCATCCCATTGAAAGGAAAGCAAAAGAAAGCAAAGGAGCAAAGGAAAACACAGTAAAACTGCAGCAAAAACATGATAAAAACGCAGCACATATGCGCCCACGATGTGTTTTTGGTGCAGTTTTTAAGTCATGTGTCATTTAAAAACCACACAGCAAACGCAGTAAAATCGTGGCAAAATTTTGGCAAAAATGCATATGCCTTTTTGATGGGTTTTTGCAGCGGATCAGTGTGAAAGTGCCCTTACTAAAACCGGTGCACACAGAATCTGGTGCAGCTGTGCACGGTAGCCAATCAGCTTCAACTTCAGCTTGTTCAAATAAGCTCTGAGAATAAGCCCCCATTCACATCGGTGTGATTTGACAGGTCAAAACGCATTTCAAATCGCAGCCTACTGCCGGCATAGGCACTGTCCAAAAGTAGTTTTCCAGATTCCCAAAAGTAGTTCCTGCACTGCTTTTGGCGACTTGGGGGGCAATTTCAAGAGACATCTGTGCACAGATGTCATTCAAATCGCCCCCAACTCGCACTGAAATGCGGATTGGAAATTGTGCAGCTGAACTCGCACTGAAATGCAGGTTGGAAATTGTGCAGCTGAACTCGCACTGAAATGCAGCTTGGAAATTGTGCAGCTGAACTCGCACTGAAATGCAGGTTGGAAATTGTGCAGCTGAACTCGCACTGAAATGCAGGTTGGAAATTGTGCAGCTGAACTTGCACTGAAATGCGGATTGGAAATTGTGCAGCTGAACTTGCACTGAAATGCAGGCGTGAAATTGTGCAGCTGAAGTCGCACTGAAATGCAGGTTGGAAATTGTGCAGCTGAACTCGCACTGAAATGCGGGTTGGAAATTGTGCAGCTGAACTCGCACTGAAATGTGGATTGGAAATTGTGCAGCTGAACTCGCACTGAAATGCGGGTTGGAAATTGTGCAGCTGAACTCGCACTGAAATGAGGGTTGGAAATTGTGCAGCTGAACTCGCTCTGAAATGAGGGTTGGAAATTGTGCAGCTGAACTCGCTCTGAAATGAGGGTTGGAAATTGTGCAGCTGAACTCGCTCTGAAATGAGGGTTGGAAATTGTGCAGCTGAACTCGCTCTGAAATGCGGATTGGAAATTGTGCAGCTGAACTTGCACTGAAATGCAGGTTGGAAATTGTGCAGCTGAACTCGCACTGAAATGCAGGTTGGAAATTGTGCAGCTGAACTTGCACTGAAATGCGGATTGGAAATTGTGCAGCTGAACTTGCACTGAAATGCAGGCGTGAAATTGTGCAGCTGAAGTCGCACTGAAATGCAGGTTGGAAATTGTGCAGCTGAACTTGCACTGAAATGCGGGTTGGAAATTGTGCAGCTGAACTCGCACTGAAATGTGGATTGGAAATTGTGCAGCTGAACTCGCACTGAAATGCGGGTTGGAAATTGTGCAGCTGAACTCGCACTGAAATGAGGGTTGGAAATTGTGCAGCTGAACTCGCTCTGAAATGAGGGTTGGAAATTGTGCAGCTGAACTCGCTCTGAAATGAGGGTTGGAAATTGTGCAGCTGAACTCGCTCTGAAATGCGGATTGGAAATTGTGCAGCTGAACTTGCACTGAAATGCAGGTTGGAAATTGTGCAGCTGAACTCGCACTGAAATGCAGGTTGGAAATTGTGCAGCTGAACTTGCACTGAAATGCGGATTGCAAATTGTGCAGCTGAACTTGCACTGAAATGCAGGCGTGAAATTGTGCAGCTGAAGTCGCACTGAAATGCAGGTTGGAAATTGTGCAGCTGAACTCGCACTGAAATGCGGGTTGGAAATTGTGCAGCTGAACTCGCACTGAAATGTGGATTGGAAATTGTGCAGCTGAACTTGCACTGAAATGCAGGCGTGAAATTGTGCAGCTGAAGTCGCACTGAAATGCGGGTTGGAAATTGTGCAGCTGAACTCGCACTGAAATGCGGGTTGGAAATTGTGCAGCTGAACTCGCACTGAAATGTGGATTGGAAATTGTGCAGCTGAACTCGCACTGAAATGCGGGTTGGAAATTGTGCAGCTGAACTCGCACTGAAATGAGGGTTGGAAATTGTGCAGCTGAACTCGCTCTGAAATGAGGGTTGGAAATTGTGCAGCTGAACTCGCTCTGAAATGAGGGTTGGAAATTGTGCAGCTGAACTCGCTCTGAAATGAGGGTTGGAAATTGTGCAGCTGAACTTGCACGATTTCAAAGCCGCGTTCAGTGTGAACGTAGCTTAAAACCTGGAAGCTGATTGGTTTCTATGCAGAGCTGCAATAGATTTTGCACTCTCCAGTTTTAGTAATCTCCCCCATTGTGTTACATCTGCTGCGCGGTCGGAGGCCATACTGATATCCCTTTAATTGTGGCAGGTAGACTTTTGAAGTGTGTTGCACAGTCACCTCAATGATTACTTAGTACTGAAGCCAAAGTCAGAGCCAAGTCATGAGCTCACCAGGAAATAGCCAACCCCCGGTATTTGCTCTGTGGGACAGGGAGCAGCAGGAGCAGTCATGCCTCAATAATATTTGTACTTCCAGCTTGCGGGATTAGCAGAGTTTTGTTCTGAGCAGTGCTGTCCCATATATGCAGAAACACTCCTTGTAGATTTGTTGATGTATAATAAATTACACTCCTTATAGATTTATGTACAGTATATGCAATCTTTCTTTCTTTACTATTTTTAAAGCTAAGGGGATAGTTCAATGCATCAATCCAAGGAAACTTTAAAAACCTACACTATATTACCAAAAGTATTGGGACACCTGCCTTTACACGCACATAAACATTAATGGCATCCCAGTCTAAAGCTGGATACACACTATACAACATTATTTGTTAGATTTTCTTTGGATTTACCTTCAACTATGTAGTGCAAGGGCCTGCCTGACTGCATACAAATTAAAAGCGTTTAGGTTAGACCTCATATCAGTGGCGGCTGGTGCTCCATGGGTCGGGGGGGGCGTCAGACGGCCCACACCATACCCCCCCCCGGACCACACGAGCCCGCACACACCATACCCCCCTCCCCCCCCCCCCGGGTCGCCAGCTCACTCACCATGGAGGGCAGGCAGGCAGCAGCGGCGGCTTCCCCTCAGTCTCCTGCGTTTCCTCCTTCCTCCTCCTCCTTGGCCAACAGCATGGCTTTGTCTCAGGACCCGCTTCCTGATTGGCCAGGAGGAGGATCCGTGTGACAATAGCGAACATTCATTCGCTATTGTCACACAACTGGGTGGGCTCAGGGTGCAGTACTCTGCGCCCTGAGCCCACCCTTTTTTGAAGCCTATTAGAGCCTCTGGCTCTAATCACATGCTTCAACAAAAAAATAAAAAATAACCCATTGGAATCCATGCGTCCGGCGCCCTGCATGTAGATAAGGAGGCCGGAAGCATAGATGGGGGGGGGGGGGGGCGGTGCCCCTGTGCCCCAAATGGATGGGCCGCCATTGCCTTATATTATATGGTTTTGGTAAATCTAAAGGAATAAAGTCTAAAGGCAATTGTATAGTGTGTATCCAGCGTCCGTAGGGTTCAATAATGGGTTGGCCCACCCTTTGCAGCTATAACAGCTTCAACTCTTCTGGGAAGGCTGTCTGCAAGGTTTAGGAGTGTGTCTATAGGAATGTTTGACCATTCTTCCAGAAACACATTTGTGAGGTCAGGCACTGTTGTTGGACGAGAAGGCTTGGCTCACAATCTCCGCTCTAATTCATCCCCGCTGCCATCAATCTGTCCAATGAGGAGAGAGCGGCAGGAGTTGCTGCGCTTGTGCACATAACTGTATTGGATCAGGCTTAGGTAAGAAAAAGAGGGGGGGGGGGGGGTTGCAGCACAGAAGGTTTTTCACCTTAATGCACAGAATGATACTAGAAGTGATACTAAAGTCTCATTTTTTTTTTGTAAAAATAACAAACATGTTATACTTACCTGCTCTATGCAATGGTTTTGCACAGATAAGCCCAGATGCTTCTCTTTTCGGGTCCCTCACCTGCGCTCCTGGCCTCTCCCTCCTGTCGAGAGCCCCCACCACAAGCGCCTTGCTATGGGGGCATCCGAGCTGAGCCGCAGCTTCCTGTGTTCATTCAGACACAGAGCCATGGTTTGGTCCCGCCCCCCTCTTTGCTAATTGGCTAACTGACTTTGATTGACGCCTGGTTGGCGCCACTGCTGTGCCAATAAGAAGGGAGAGTTCAGGATGGCAAAGGCACTCACGCACATCGCTGGATAGATATGGGGCTTGTGTAAGTATTAGGGAAAGGATCTGCTGGTGACTAAATTGCTGGATGTGTGTAGCCCTTCTCCCCGCCCCTCTCCCACCGCCTCCTCTTCCTAGCGCTGTACCATCTCACTGCATGCACTGCACCCTCCCCTGAGCCAGAGGCTGCACTGCATGTCCACCTTCCCTCCCCGGCTCCGGGCACGATGATTGGACAGCCATAGCCTCATCCCGCTTCCTGGGCCAGGTACTTTGAATGCTTGTGGACCTGAGAGGGTCACAGCCATTTATCTATACATCCCTATGAACCTTGAGGATATCGCTGGAACATCTCATATTTCTGTACAAGCATGCTGGTGTTGACTTCTCTATAATTTGAGAGTAAACAACATCTGGTAAGCAGTTTACCTATATCCACGCGGTGTTTAGTGATTGGATTTCATCCTTATTGCTTTCATTACCACTTACTGGTGTGTGGAGGACTCTTCTCGGTTGCTCTTCATATGGAATTTACACGAACTTTCAAAATTGTTTTATCATGTTCACCATTTGAATTTTATCAGATATTGGCGCTGCCCTTTTGTATACAAGTATTAGGGGGTGCTGGGAAGGCTGCTACACACAGAAGGTTTTGTATTTTAATGCATTAGGATAAAAAAAACTTCTGCTTTTACAACCACTTTAAGTTGAAAAACCTTGAGGCTTTAGAACACTTTTTAAAAAGGGGCTCAACCGACCCCCAAAAGCAAGTATAAACTAGACCTTAAGGTCAGGGCCGTCTTTAATATTTATTGAACCCTGGGCAAACATTTTCTTGGGACCTCCCAAATCCACCTATCAACTATTCTTGGGCAGTGCGGGCTCAAGGGGCAGCTTCTTTGGGCCCCACACCAATGACTGGGCCCGGGTCAGCTGCCCCTTTTGCCCTGTGTTAAAGATGGCCCTGCTTAAGGTGTTGGTGCTACCCAGGGCTTTTTTCCTCAGAAAATAGGTGCAGGAACTCTCCCCTTCTGAGCCCCTCCCCCATGTGTCTGCCCCCTTACCCACCTCTGAGCGCCGTCCCTTGATTCCACCCCCTGCCCTCCTCTCAGTACCGTCCCAAGTATCATTTTGTGGTGCTAAATAATTTGTATGGAATTTATTCTGGTCTAATAACAAGAAAAGCAGTAAAATAGATCCCCCAGCAAAAGTAGACCCCACTCCAGCAACAATAGATCCCTCACACAATTTTAGACCCCCCCCCCCCAACCACAATGGACCCCACCCCAGCAACAATAAACCAACCACAGCAACAAAGACTCTACCCCAGCAACAATAGTTCCCCCACATAACAATAGACCCCCCACATAACAACAAAGGACCACCCACAGCAGAAAAACACCTGAAGAAACAAAAGACCGACTCCAGCAACATTAGACCCTCCCAGCAGCAACAACAGATCTCTAAGCAGCTAGCATCAATAGACCCTCCAGCAGCAACAACTGATCTCCAAGCAGCTAGCATCAATAGACCCTCCAGCAGCAACAACAGATCTCCAAGCAGCTAGCATCAATAGACCCTCCAGTAGCAACAACTGATCTCCAAGCAGCTAGCACCAATAGACCCTCCAGCAGCAACAACAGATCTCCAAGCAGCTAGCATCAATAGACCCTCCAGCAGAAACAACAGATCTCCAAGCAGCTGGCATCAATAGATCCCCTAGCAGCAGCAACAGATCTCCAAGCAGCCAGTAACAATATACCTCTACCTCAACAGTAGATCCTTACTAGCAACATATAAGAATAATAGATCCCCCGCCAGCAAAATTAGACCCTTACACAAAAACAAGTCCCCACCAGTGACAACAGACCCCCCAGCAGCCAGCATTGATAGACCCTCCAGCACACCCAACACCCCTTGCCATTACATACATTCAGTGCTGGATGTGCCGGAACTGCGTTCCCCCACGTTCCCGCTGAAAAAAACCCTAGTGCTACCTGTGTGGATATAAATGTTGGGGTAACTTCTCGACACTCTATGAACTGAAGAAGTGGTTGAAGAAGCTACAGAATGTCTCCAACATTACAGAAAAAGTTGAATGTGACCAACTACTGCTAGATATACTATGACCTGGATAAATGAGAACCTTCACGGGCATATTCAGTGACTGAGAAGTATTTGGTGCATTATTATTATTATTATTATACAGGATGAGCCTGGCAGCAGCATTCATGATGAACGGAGGGGGGGGGGGGGATAGCCTAAATAAAGGTAAGCCAATGAGGAGAAGGTAGCAGTAGTCGAGAATTAGAATCTTTGTGGTGTCATTACTTAGGAGGGTCGTATATTTTGGAGATGTTGCGTAGGGTGAAAGGGCGAGCATTTTAGTCGGCAATGGCCTTCTTTCTTCAGTACCCCAAGCTTCTATTTGTGGCACAGTCTTCTCTGCCCAGAGTCTGGAAGATGGATTGCTATGGCACAAGAAAACATGGTTCCTTGTGCCATAGCAATCCATCTTCCAGACTCTGAGCATCCATTGTGCACAGGTTCGGGACCTCTATGTGCATGGAAGCTACCGTATATACTCGAGTATAAGCCGAGTTTTTCAGCATGTTTTTTCATGCTGAAAATGCACCCCTCGGCTTATACTCGAGTCACTGACTGGAGTGTCTTTTTAAAAATGGCGCCGCTCGGCGCCGACGTGTCACTGCGCATGTGCCGCATGCCCGGAAATAGCCGAACGTGGGTGGCGCGATTGTTAAATCGAAGACGGCGCCTCACCGACAGGTAAGTGAGATGCCTCCGCAGCCCCTGTATTTCCTCATGCAGTGCTGCGGGCATGGTACAGGACATTCTCCTGTACCATGCCCGCAGCACTGCATCTCCTGTGCCATGCCTATACCTACTGTGCCATGCCTATACCTACTGTGCCATGCCTATACATACTGTGTCATGCCTGTACATACTGTGCCATGCCTGTAATTACTGTGCCATGCCTATACCTACTGTGCCATGCCTATACATACTGTGCCATGCCTGTACATACTGTGCCATGCCTGTAATTACTGTGCCATGTCTGTAATTACTGTGCCATGCCTATACCTACTGTGCCATGCCTATACCTACTGTGCCATGCCTATACATACTGTGCCATGCCTGTACATACTGTGCCATGCCTGTAATTACTGTGCCATTCCTATACATACTGTGCCATGCCTGTACATACTGTGCCATGCCTGTACTTACTGTGCCATGCCTATACCATCACCTGTACTATGCCTATACCATCACCTGTGCCATGCCTGTACCATGACCTGTGCCATGCCTGTACTGTGACCTGTGCCATGCCTGTACCATGACCTGTAACATGCATGTACCATGACCTGTGCCATGCCTATACCTTCACTTGTGCCATGCCTGTACCATCACCTGTGCCCTGACCTGTGCCATGCCCTTACCATGACCTGTGCAATGCCTGTACTATGACCTGCGCCATCTCCTGTACCATGCCCGCAGCCCCTATTTTGTGTCTCGTGGTGGTCCAGTTGGGTCCAGTAGCTGCAGCATTTCCCACCCTAGGCTTATACTCGAGTCAATAAGTTTTCCCACTTTTTTGTGGCAAAAGTAGGGGTCTCGGCTTATATTCGGGTCGGCTTATACTCGAGTATATACGGTATATCAAAAATATTCACCAATTTCATAAATCTATCTGGCCTTTCAAAAAAAATGAAATTGGATAATAGGCCATGCACTGGAATTTGCTCCAATTAGTGGATCTATCTCAAACTGTTTCATTTCTGGTCGTTTGCCAAAGTTTCACAGACGGCGACAAAAGAGCTCCTCAATCTAAACAGCTCATCATATTACCAAAAATAGTGCGTTTCTGCATGAGTGGCTCCTTTATTTGCCCAGGGTAGTGAGCAGCAATTATGTGGATCAGTGTATGACAGGCCTTTCTTCGAGCCACTCCTTGATTAACCTATTTCTTAGAACATTGTTCATATAATGCCTTTCTTCCATTTACACAAGTAAACAGAAAACAGGTTCTGCAAGAATGACATCTCAGCTCTGCAAGAAGCACAAAACAGTGCAAAGCTCAATCTGAAGCGATCAGGTGTCCTTCTTTTGTGTCACTTTAGTTGTTTGTGGCAATGGGAATGTGGCAGCCCAAAAAGAAATATCAACTCTTGAGCAGAGGTCACCCAGGAAATCACCGTCACAATAAGGCAACCTAATCCCGCTCTTGAAGGGACACAGTCAAATTGGTGTTATTTTAGCTCTATTCACAGCCCAGCATGATGATACAGTGACAGTCATTACCAAACATATATTCCTGGACAAAGAAAGCCAGTGCTGACAAATGGGGACGCTCCACCCCTAATATAGCCTCATTTGTAGTCTAGGTGTTGATTATTATTAATATTATTATTATTAATACAGTAAATGTAAGCCCTAACTGAATGATTTAGTGTGTTAAAAACTTTTTATTATAAACAACTGCCATTTTTTAATACATTTTTTTTTCATCCTTTGTTGTATCTCCTGCAGCCTCTTTCAGCTGGCTATATGCACTCCAGTGATGGCTGTGTGGCATTTCTCAGGGTGGGATTCCTGATGGAGACAACAGTGGACCATGCCTGCATAATGTATATAGAACTGGCCACTTGTAGAAGCCAAATTAAGAATGTGACAAGGCATGGGCATGAAAGCAAAAAGAAGAAGGTGCATCGGACTAGTGCATTACCATAAGACCTTTTATTAATAAAACAATCCAGTCCAGTTCCAAAGCTGTAATCGCGTCCATCCACAGAGACCTAGCTTACATGTTTCAAGGGCTGTGCCCTCTTCATCAGAGCTCTGATGAAGAGGGCACAGTCCTTGAAACATGTAACATATGCCTCTGTGGATGGACACAATTACAGCATTAGGACTGGACTGGATTGTGTTACATGCACTTTATCCGGTACTTTTGTGAGTACAATGTAATTTGTTTCATTTTTAAAAGGTCTTATGGTAATGCATAAGGCTGTGCGCCTTCTTTTTGTTTTTGCTTCAGTTTGGCTTTCTCTGATTGGAAGTGGGCAGCAAGACCAAAGTGGAGCCTAGGCTCCCTGTGGTGACTGTCATTTATCTGGTTACACAAAATAGAAGAGGAGCTGCTTCTGGGCCACTATTTGGACCTATAGCATTAAAGCACAATATTGCTGCACTAAAGATAAAATAATATAGAAAATATAATCAATAATGACATAAAAAAGGGGGAAGCTGCCACACTAATCTGGTTACAGATCAAAACATAAAAAGAACAATAGCTGTGGCGCTAAACCCTATATAATTGTCCCAAATAAATGAGCAAAAAGCAGTCCTTAGAAATGTATCTCCGCACTGAAGAAACATGAAGTGACCTCAGAGTCAAAGAACCGCCACCAAAAAGCACTCCAATATCACCACTGCTTACCAACTGTAGTTGACCCCCATGACAGAGATCACATAAGCCCAGAAAACAGGTTAGGAACGAAGACTCTCACTCTCTGATCCTGGATTGGCAGACTCAATAGATGGTGTGATATGGAATGAAAAAGAGCAGGGACACTCACATAGCGCAGACTGCTTTAAAATGTATTCCCACACATAAAAATCACACTTACAGAGTATGAATAATAATCTCGCGTCTCTGGTCATTGCATGTGAACCTCCCCAAGGTGTTCCTCGGCGTCCCTCGCGTCGACAACCAAAAAGATGGCCGCCACGTCTCCTCCACGCTGCAGCACGCGTCACCAAGAGCGCCACCATGTAGCACAGGGCAGTGTCTAGCTCCCCAAGGGGAATTCTGATGTGGTGGGGATCATTAACTGCATTTGTATGACAAATATCTTGCTTGCACAAAAATAAAAGCAACCGAACTGTGGAGGTCCATGTGATAGGTTCAGATGATGGTATAAATAGTTGTAATAGCCCAATGATTCAGCCAAAGTGTGGGAAGACTACCAACAAAAGCCCATTGGGTAGCTGAAGTCCAAAGAAGGAAGCCCTTGGACTGAGATAAGCAGCTTCAAAGATTCATGACCACAGCTCACAAAGATGCGCATGCTGCAGCGTGGAGGAGATGTGGCGGCCATCTTTTTGGTGGCAGGTACAGATAACGAGCTGAGAGAAGGAGCACTCTCTTAAAGGGAGTGCTCTTAATCTCAGCTTGTTACCTGTATAAAAGACACCTGTCCACAGAAGAAATCAATCCGATTCCAATCTTTCCACCATGGCCAAGACCAAAGAGCTGTCCAAGGATGTCAGGGACAAGATTGTAGACCTACACAAGGCTGGAATGGGCTACAAGACGATTGCTAAGCAGCTTGGTGACAACAGTTGATGCGATTATTTGCAAAAAAAAACAAATTAACTGTCAATCTCCCTCGGTCTGGAGCTCCATGCATGATCTCACCTTGTAGAGTTTCAATGATCATGAGAAAAGTGAGGAATCAGCCCAGAACTACACAGAAAAATCTTGTCAATGATCTCAAGGCAGCTGGCACCAAGAAAACAATTGGTAACACACTACGCCGTGAAGGACTGAAATCCTGCAGCGTCCGCAAGGTTCCCCTGCTTAAGAAAGCATATGTACAGGCCTGTCTGAAGCTCACTAATGAACATCTGAATGGTTCAGAGGAGAGCTGTGTTAAAGTGTGGTGGTCAGATGAGATCAAAATCGAGCTCTTTGGCACCAACTCAACTCGCCATGTTTGGAGGAGAAATATTATGCTTTGGGGGTGTTTTTCTGTAAAGCAGACAGGACAACTTCACTGCATCAAAATGACGATGGACGGTCATATCTTGGGTGAGAACCTTCTTCCCTCAGCCAGGGCATTGAAAATGGGTTGTGGATGGGTATTCCAGCATGACAATGACCCAAAACACACGGCCAAGGAAAAAAATAAGTATCTCAAGAAGAAGCACATTAAGGTCCTGGAGTGGCCAAGCCAGTTTCGAGACCTTAATCCCATAGAAAATATGTGGAGGGACCTGAAGATTCTAGTTATTCTTTGGACCCCAAAGTCGCATGATGAGTCGCACCCCATCTTTCCCAATGAGTACCGTTTATATCTGTGCTACTTAAAGTCGCAGCAACTTTAAAGTAATTCCTGCACTACTTTGATCTGACTTTCATGCGACTTGAGGGTCATAGACTTCAATGTAAACCCTCAAAAGTTGTATGAAAGTCACACCTGTGTGATATACATGTGACTTGTTTGCTACTTGTGAAAAAGAATGCCGGCAATGAAATATAAAGTTTGGTTTCTTTATTTTATAACGAATTCCAAATTTTCAGAACGATTTCAGAACGATTCCAACTTGAATCGGGTAAAAAAAAATTGATCGACTGATTCAAATTCTGTGCGAAGTATAACTGGTTGTTAAGGAGCGTAAGCCAGCTGCCGCATCCTTAACAACTGATGACTCGTTAGCTGTCAGCGGGTTTCCCCACTGACAGCTGAATGAAAAAAAAAAGAATGCCGGTAATAAAAATTAAATTAAAAAATACTTTGTGCTTTTGGTGGAGGGGGGGGGGGGTTATGGTGTGGGGTTTTTTTCAGGGGTTGCGCTTGGCCACTTAGTTCCAGTGAAGGGAACTCCTAAGGCGTCAGCATACCAAGATATTTTGGACAATTTCAAGCTCCCAACTTTGTGGGAACAGTTTGGGGATGGCCCAAGTGTCCTAGTGCACCAGTACACAAACAAGGTCCAAAAAGATACGGATGAGTGAGTTTGGGGTGGAGAAACTTGATTGGCCGGCACAAAGTCCTGAAGTAGCTTCCAGATGAATTAGAGCCGAGACTGCGAGCCAGGCCTCCTTGTCCAACATCAGTGCCTGACCTCACAAATGCATTTCTGGAAGAATGGTCAAACATTCTCAAAGACACACTCCTAAACCTTGTAGACAGCCTTTCTAGAAGATTTGAAGCTGTGATACCTGCAAAGGGTGGGCCAACTCAATATTGTACCCTACTGACTAACACTGGGATGCCATTAAAGTTCATGTGCGTGTAAAGGCAGGCGTCCCAATACTTTTGACAATTTAGTGTATGTTTACCACAACACCACCATATACACAGGTACAATGGGCCCAACTATTCATGTGAATGAAAGGCTATATGATTTACCTGGCCTGCCTAAGCAGAGAAAATACATCGGCAGTTACACTGAACCGGCTCAGTCAGCCTGTGTACAAGGGCTCTAGCTCTTACAATTGGATTTGCCTGTAACCAAAAGACTTTCGTTGTTATCAGTAAAAATAATTTTTCCTACTGACAGTTCATCACTGAGTAAAGGAAAAGTATTATTTGATGCCTACTTTGGGAGCGTGAGAACTGCACTTTGCTCTCTATGCGGACTGTTAACAACACGTTCTGAGTATGGTTTATATCTTCTCCCCAGAGGTTGCTCTCTATCTTTTATCATCCCATTCAAAGGAAAAGACTCAATCTCACTTGGAAATGAGCTCATTTGTGCAGATCTGCAGGGAATAAGTTTTAGTCCATTGTTATTGAAAATATTCTTTTAATTCACGTAGCAATCATTAATCAAGAGCCTATGTAACAATGTGCAAAAAAAGCCTAGCCAACAATAAGGCGAAACTTCTATGACTGCCATTTTCTACAACTTGTAGAGCAGAAGAAAAAATAGAAAAACCCTAATTGTGCGAAAGTCCAGTGATAGATTATAATGAGGGTGTGTTTGGTTGAACTCAATCAACATGTGTTTTATTTCAGCCTGACTAACTATGCATTCTGGGCAGGAGCCATAAAACCCTGATACTTGGGGGCGTCCAAGCTTAGTAATTGGCTTGTGCTGAACTCCGGGAAAACAGCGAAATACCAGTTAAAATGTTTTGCTGGAGGTAGCATTTGATTTGTAATTCTTTGTGGTCCACGTACCCCTGCCAGACACTACATCTGTTTAAATTGGTAGATTGATGTCACTGGAGCTTTGGGTAGATATATTTAAGTTCCCTTAATATATTTGACAAAAATATACTGGTAGTACCTCATTGAGGCGTCTAGGTGATAAGCGGGCTGCTCTTGTGAACTGAGAAACTTGACCAACGACCTCGGACTGTAGACGCAATATTTGAGTCTGAAAATCGGACAAAGTTTGTAGCACCCTCTAGTGTGTGCTACTAGAAGTATGAGAAGGCAAAAGCATATTTCTGGATTTTTGGCCACGAATACACTGAGGCCAGAGCTGGATGACTCATCCTAGCAGCTCTCTGGTGCCTCCCCCTGTTCTCTGGGACATTGGAGAAAGTTCTAGACCTAGTGGGTGGAGGTTAGGAGGAGCTGCTTTAAATTTTTATGGGACCTCAGCCAATACCCAGAAGTGGGCTGGCAGGGGGACTAAGAAAATCCCATAAGTAGACACGGGCCATGCCAACAAGGGAGTCGGGCGGAAGATGGAGATGGCGTGCTGAGAAGGGTCTGTCGGTGGCCCTTGAGGGGAGGGGTTTTACCTTGGGCTGGTGCTCTGGATAGCTGGCTTGGAAGGATCCCACTATAGGAGGCAACTGGATGGATTCATGCCGGAAGAGGCAGCGGGAAAGAGTGGCAGAGACAGTAAGTATAATCAGCACAACGCAAGGGGGAGAAACTGTCAGCTGTAGCAGTGCTCTCTGAAGACAGCGGTGTGCTTAATGCCCCGTACACACGTACCGATCGTCGGCCGAACGATCGGCCGTCTTTTGTCCAGGGCTGTCGGTGTCTGTTGAAAAGTGCCAAGGACTGCACAAGAATTTTGTCCGCCGACTACAGCCGACTGCAGAAGTGATGTCATGTAATGGTTAACTTTCCCTGTGTTTTTTCTTTTCTGAGCATGCCCAGTCTTGCAAATCTGCTGTCTGTCGCCCGAATTCTGTACTGACTGGCGAACAATCGGCCGCTCTGGTGTCGGCATTCAAAAATTTTCATGCTTGCAAGACAGATTCTTTTCGGCCGAAAGTGCGCTGTCAGCTGTCGGAAGCATCATACTAACAAGCCTACAATCGGCAGATCGGTCGTCGGCCGAAGCTTTTCGGCCGACGATCGGTACGTGTGTATGGGCCTTAAGTCTTCATCCTTGCCCTTGGGTATCTTCATGAAATTGTGCCAGTCAGAAAGGACTGGGGAAGTGTGTGCCAGTCAGGAGGACTGGGGAAGCAAGCAGCCAGGTGGGCTGGTATCTTCTGAAACAGAAAAACTGGGCTCAGGGTCTACAGGAAGGTAGAAGGAGATGCTGTTCACTCCATATTGTACTACTTTATACACAAAGGGACAGGATGTTCCCAGCCTGTAATGAGCAGTTGCTGACTTAACATTAAAGTCCCCTGGGAGTGATCAGCAGGAGCTGTACATGTGAAGGAAGGAAGAAGTGGACTTTCTGTGAATAAGGAGGAAGTAGTCTCCTTTGATCATAGTTTTTGACATTTTTCAAGTTGGGCGTCCCATAATTTCCTACCCCCATCAAAGTTATCAACCCCTAATAAAACATAAAAAAACAAGCAAAGGACTCTGTGTTGGAATGCATGAAGGAAATGCTGTGTGCCTGGCCATGGAAGGAGAAAAAACCACGCATCCTAACTTTTAATAAACAATGTTCTTCTCTTTAGGAATCTTTGCTCTGATACCAACGTATATCTGAGTTCCTATAATTCTTGAACTCCAGCCACACACAGCATATGCACTGGCCATACCCAATAAACCTTCATTCCAAATTCTCCACCCATTGAGGGGACTAGTTTTTCCTCCCCTCTTTTCCCATTTTTTCTTCTCCCCCCCCCCCCTTTTGTTTGATCAAGGGGTTCATCTCAATCCCCACTGTTTTGGAAGCCTGCAGACAAGCCTGAAGATCATATACTTGGTTTTAATCTAGCAAACAGAACAAACTCAACACAACTGTGAGTTTACAATTAACAATCGTTGTATACTATGTATCACTACTATGAACAATTGTGTTAATATGACTTTATGTTATTCTATTGTAGAACCTCATTTGCAGTATTTAGCCTAAATTACCCCTGAAGAAGAAGCATACAGCTTCGAAACGCGTTGGGTATTCTGCTGTTATTTCTCTGCATTATTCTGTGTTGTGTTTTCTTTTATGGAACTGTTTGCACATCTACTCTGTTATTTATGATGTATGCTTTATATTTTTTGTACAATAAAACATTTATATTATTTTTTATTTATTTTTTTTTGCTTTAATTTGAGCGCCTAAAAAGTCCCAAACCCTGAGGGGATTCTTCTTTTTTCTATCGCATTTCGGGATGTGGCACCTCTTCCAATAGGGGGCTCTTGTCTGTGGACTAACCTCGTTCTTCTTTGGCCATGCAGCAGTGCAGGGCCGGATTAAGAGCATCATGGGATTGGTGCTGAGGATTTTGAAGGGCCTTAAGGGCCGTGCCTTGGCATGCACCCAGAGGAGGAAGGGTGCAGCCATGCATGCCTAATTCAACATGGGATGCTGTCTCTGAAGCCCATAAACACATCCATGCATCGGCAACTGTCCCTCCTTGTCCGGCCTTCATGCTGTGTGGGGAGGTTCTGAGGGAGCTGCCTGGGGAAGCGAGCATAGAAGCCAGACTTCTGTGTTTACAAGTGACAGAAGAGCGGTAACAGTGAATATGGCCAACCCGGGGCCTATATAAAGGTAGGGGCCTGGAGCTGCAGCTCCAATAGCCCCTACGTTAATCTGGCCATGCAGCAGTGGGAATCCTAGCTCAGCAGCTCCAATGTGGGGTGTGCTACTAGGTGCCATAGCCAATGCGTCTCGGGGACCACACACTGTCCCCTTCATTAGGGATAAAATCATTAGAAAATGTAAAATCATTTAACTAACATAATGCATAAAAATAAAATGGGCATCTGGATAGTTTTTTTTTTTTTTTTTTTTTTTATATTTTTACAATAGTTTTGTTTGTTGGGGGTGGGAAGAAGGGCTTGGTTGGGGTTTGCTGATAACCTAGAGTTGGGCTTTAATTGTTCTACATTTTATACATAGAAAATGTGTTTTTTTTACAAAGGAAATTGGGTTTTCCTTTGATATCTTGAGCACAGTTGTCCAGCTCACATTTCTGTTCCAGTTTCTCAATGGAATTGTCAAGTACTGTAGCTTGCATGACCACACGTTGATATAGGAGAGAATGTTGGAGGAAACTTGGAATGCTGGGTAAGAACTAAGACTATTAACTAATGGTCACAGTTTTTGGCTAATGTTCCCTGTAACTTCTAATTGTTACTTTGGTCTCATTGCTACTGATGACTGTGTTTGTGAGTCAAAGTATTGTAGACAGACAGACATCACTCAATAGCACACAGCTGTGCTGCCAAGAAGGGGTGGAACGCAACATCCTTTCATAGCTGTTAAAGTCTCTACTTATCCTCCAAGGCGTGATTAACTTTCCAACACAGTTTTGAATTTAGCATTTTTTTTCGCAGGGATATCCTGTTTCTTTGCAATCTGCGGCTTTCCAGTATTATCAAGAGTATTCCAAGGTGTAAGCATCTTTGTAAAGGAATTAGTCAAACTGGGACAACTGTGAATAGGATTGAGGGCCAGCAACAATGTAAAACAATGTTTGTTTGTTTTTAGTTTTGGCAATGAACATATGGCATATGATCTCTGAGCTTAATGTATCCTGTGCAGCAATGTGGCTTGAAATTATTTTAGGGTTGCCCTAATATTGTCACAGAATCTTAAAAAATAATTTCCCTTTTAAACAGGCATGTTTGTAAAATAGATTTTAAATAGAGAATTTGCATATTGTGACAGTACAGTTCCCTGTCATGGTGTTTGTCACCCAGAACTTTCAACCAGACGGGTTGAGGGGCTCCAGGATGATTATTTAATGTGGAGGAATCTGTTTTGTTAAGGCCCGTACACACGTACCGATCGTCGGCATACAAACGTCGGCGGACGAAAGATCTGCCGATTGTACGCTTGTTAGTATGGTGCCTCCGACAGCTGTCTGCGCACATTCTGCGGACAAGAGTCTTTCTTGCAAGCATTAAAATTTTTGTATGCCGACACCAGAACGGCCGATTGTTCGCCAGTCAGTACAGAATTCTGCCGACAGACCGCAGATTTGCAAGACTGGGCATGCTCAGAAAAGAAAAAACACAGGCAAAGTTAACCATTACATGACATCACTTCTGCAGTCGGCTGTTGTTGGCGGACAAAATTCTTGGGCAGTCTTTGCACTTTTCAACAGACACCGACATCCCGGGGAGAAAAGACGAACGTTTGTATGCCGACGATCGGTACGTGTGTACGGGGCTTTAGTTTCCTCTGTGGTTGGTAAAATCCAGTTGGGGACCTGGAGCTTGGAGACTTCATAGCGATCTCGGTGGGATGAAGTCTCCATCCCTGGGACCAGGATTTAGAGATAGTCAGCACACTGATTGTTCAGTTATGTGTGGGCAGAGTTGTATAAAGTACTCGAAACCCATACTTGAGGAAAAGTACAAGTGCTCGATCAAAAAGTGACTTGAGTAGAAGTGGAAGTGCTCGATCAAAAAGTGACTTGAGTAGAAGTACTAAAGTATTCAACATTTTTTGTACTTAAGTATTGCAAGTAGTTTTTTAAAAAAATTTGCTACTCAAGTACTGAAAGTAAAAGTACCAGTAGTTTTGAAAAAAAGTTGCTACTCAAGTACTGAAAGTAAAAGTACAAGTACTGTGTTATGTAGTTATTAAAGAAAGAAGTCAAAAGTTTGAACATCATATTGTTTTTTATTATTTCAAATGCAGCTTTTATTTATACATACAGTAGCATTTATTTTTGTATGCGCTGATAATACACATGTTTTGAGCTTCATGAAACCTGCCATCTACTGTTCTGGCAGAGGTAATTTTTATAATTGTAACGAGTAACTATGCAGCACAAAAAAAAAATATCGGAGTAGAAGTATTGAAATCATTGAAAAAATGTAGTGAAGTAAAAGTGGAAGTAGGAGAAAAAAATTCTACTCTAGGAAAGTACAGATACCGCCTTTCTGTACTTAAGTACAGTAGTGAAGTAGTTCTACTTAGTTACTATACATCTCTGTGTGTGGGTGAGTCAGGACCAGGGTTCTGGACTCCACCCTCAAAAGGAGTCCTGGTGTGCAAGGGAGAAGCGTGCATGTCTGCATGGTACAATCTGACAGCAGACAGAAGGCCCAAGCCTGTGGGTTGGAACAGCAAGGAAGCTGTGAAAGAGAGTGACAGCAGAGGTACAGAGTGTGTACAGAACAGGGACTCTGTTACAGGGTCAACAGAACCGAAGCCAAAGCCTGAGCAGTGTTGCTGACCAGAGAGAAAGGTGGCTTGGTATTTTTCTGTTAACAGTATTACTGTGTTAAAACCCCTACGTGGGAATCCTGGATGAACTGTCCTGTCATTGGACTTGTTTTCTTTTCCTTTAATAAAAGTGGGCCAACAATCCCTTTAACGACACAACTGCCATGGACTCCGCTCACTGGTAGGCTCTACACTTAAGCTAAATAACCCCAAAACTTTACAATATATACTAAATTTTGTGTATGTGTATATACAGTATGTATACCTGAAACATTTGTTTTTTGTGCGGGTGGCCCCACGCTGGTATTTTTCAGTGAGATTCTAAATAATATTATAACAACCTAATGTTTTATTTCTACTAAGGTATACTATATTTTATTATTTATTTATTTCAGGTACTTATATAGCGCTGTCATTTTACGCAGTGCTTTACATATATATTGTACCTTCACATCAGTCCCTGCCCTCAAGGAGCTTACAATTGAAGGTCCCTAACTCACATACATACAAAGTAGGGCCATTTTTTTTTTTATACAGGATCCAATTAACCTACCAGCATGTCTTTGGAGTGTGGGAGGAAACCGGAGTACCCGGAGGAATCCCACGCAGGCACAGGGAGAACATGCAAACTCCAGGCAGGTAGTGTCATGGTTGGGATTTGACCCAGCGACCCTCTTGCTGCTAGGTGAAAGTGCTAACCACTACACCACTGTGCCACCCATATATTGGATCACAGTTCACCTTTTATGCACTGTTCACTTTATTATTGGAATATTATATTCCGTTTATGGATTACATAATTATATTTTTATATTGAATGAATTAGGTATTGAGCAATAATTTATTTCAGCACTATTTCTAGCACTTTTTAGAGATTGTTAGCACATTGTTTTAAAAAGTACTAATATCAATTCAAACCACACATTATTTATTTTTGCACATAATGATAGCACTTTATGTTTGAATATAGCATATTTTGCACAGAGAGTTAGCACTTTATTGCAAAATCATTCACATTATATTGCACATATTTAAGAATTATCATAAATTATACCAGCGCCTTTTTACCTTATCCCCTTAAATATTATTGTATTTTATACAATTAAAGGGGCAGCAGGTATACTATAGACCCATATAAACAACCAGGCACCTTCACATTAGAAACTAAGGTATACTCCAGCCTTTCTCAACCATTTTTACCCCAAAGGAACCCTTGAAATAATTCTCAGGTTTCAGGGAACCCCTGCTAAAACCAATTAATTGTTGGTCAGCGAGAAAAATGTCTATTACATTTGGTGGTCAGTGAAAGAATGTGCCTCCCTGGTAGCTAGATCCAGACAGCTAAAAAGTTAATTGGTGTCATACTGCTGGCTCTGCCAAATGGCCTTAGACCCATATCAGTGCAGGTAACATCAAACAAAAGGTCAGGCAGCTGCAACTCATGGAACCCCCAACAAACTCTGGAGGAACCCTGGAGTTTCACAGAACCCTGGTTGAGAATGGCTGGCATACTCTAAATCAGTGGTCTACAAACTGCGGCCCGACAGTCGGATGTGGCCCTCTGCTTACCCTTATCTGGCCCTTGGGTCACTATTCCTTTCACTGATTTGAGGTGTTAAGCCTCGTACACACGCACAGATTGTTGGCCGACCGATCGGCCGTCTTTTGTCCAGTGTTGTTTGTTGGTTGAAATGTGCTCTAGACTTGCACTGGACTTTTGTTGGCCAACAAAAACCAACTTCAGAAGTGATGTCATGTGATGGTTGACTTTCCGTGTGTTTTTTCTTCTCTGAGCATGCCCAGTCTTGCTCATCTGATTTTTGTCTGCCGAAATCTGTACTGACTGAGGAACAATCGGCCGTTCTGTTGTTGGCCAACAAAAATTTTATAGCATGCACACCAGATTTTTTTCGGCCGAAAAGTCGCAGTTGGTTGTCGGAAGCATCATACTAACAAGCCTACAATCGGCCGATCGGACGTTGGCCGACAATTTGCGGCCAACAATCTGTGCGTGTGTACGGGGCTTAACTCATCTCACTGACACCAACAATAAGGCACCATTTCTTCCACTGACACCAACAGTGGGGCATAATTCCTTCCCCTGACTCTAAGAATGGGGCTTGATTCCTCCTACTAATACCAATGATGGAGTACTGTTCCTCCCAATGACACAAATGATGGGGCACTATTCCTCTCACTGATATCAATGATGGGGCACCATTCCATCCCACCAGTACCAGTTACGGGACACTATTTCTTCTCCTACTGGCCACAGGTGCTATGTAATTGTTTTTACTTCCACTGACCACCAAGCCTGAGGAATTATTTGCGTTGACTCTGGGGTATGTTATACTCCCAATAGCCACAGTCCGCCTCCCCTAATATCTGAACGAAAGTAAACTGTCACTTTGTTTAGAAAGTTTAGAGCTTACTCTTTATTAAAGCATCAAAGAACTTTGGCTTCTCCAACTATCAACTTTAGAGTAACTAAAGGCTTATATAGATGATATGATCACTTTTTATTGAACTTTTTTGGTATTTTTGACAAATTGCATTTATAAATGCATCCCACTTTCTTTCCAGGTCTCTTTTCTTCTACTGTTATTTCAACCGTTTTAACCAATTTTGCCCTTTTTTTTTTTAGTACTTGGTAATTTTTACCTTACATTTTTT
This sequence comes from Pelophylax lessonae, assembly GCF_965119305.1. Classification (NCBI taxonomy): domain Eukaryota; kingdom Metazoa; phylum Chordata; class Amphibia; order Anura; family Ranidae; genus Pelophylax; species Pelophylax lessonae. The sequence continues at coordinate 634,726,296 of NC_138770.1, read as the reverse complement.
AGTTCCTTACATTTTCTGTTGCTTTGTTCCAGAGACAAACGGAACAAAGTACACATACAGAAGAAAAAATAGAAAAAATAAGACATTGCCATCTGCGTTTTTAACATGAAGTACAGAAAAGGGAACATTTGGAATACAAACAAATTGATTTACTAATGTGAGTCAGCAGTGGTCATGGTAATTTATCTCATACACATATTTTTTATTATTTTTTAACAAAAATAAATGTATGCATATAATTAGCTAGAACTAGAGTTGAGCGTACACCTGGCAAGTGCTCTTAAAAAAAAAATTCCCCTTTAAATTTGTAATTTGTAATTTTTAAATAGCAGATTAGAACTGCACTCTGTAGTAAAATATAGTTGAACACTGCACACAACAGACTGATAAAAATATATTTTTTTTCTCCCTCCTCCTCCTCCTCAGTGGGCTCAAGTGAGGGCAAAAAGATTGTTCACTGCACCACCCCCCACACAGCAAAATCGATGTAGATCGCTAACGGACGATTGTTCTGTCCTGTGTCTCCTAATTTCTCCCTGCCTACTATCTCCAGCCTGTCCCTAAAATGCTCAAATATCTTTCCCTGCCTACACTCCGACCTGTCCCTGCATTCTTTTCAGCACAATGTTGTTTTACCCTGTCTGTCCCTAATCAGCAGCAGCCAGCACCGTTATGTGTGCTCTCTCCCTACACTACAGCAGACTGACGCACAGCGCGCTGTGTCTCTAGCTGATAAAGACCTGGGTCACATGCTTCAGCTGGCCAATCACAGCCATGCCATTAGTAGGCATGGCTGTGATGGCTTCTATCGTACACCAGTTAAACACTTGCTGATCGGCTGTTGAAAGCCCGCCATTAAAACCGCGCCATTACATAAAGGAAATAAAATTACCGAACACGGATTTTAAACCCGAACATAAAGTAAAGTTTTCGGGTCCGTGTCCGGGTAACAAAAATCCAATTATCCGGTACGGACCCGAATAATACAGTCCGTGTTCGCTCAACACTAGCTAGAACTTGTAAACCTATCTTTATTGTTAAAGTGAAAGTATTGTGATTAGATAAAATAAAATACTTACTTCTCAATATAAATTGTATGAGTATTTTTATTTGATTTGTCTTTTAGAACATAATTTCCACAGAGTACAACAGTGGTCATGGTCATTTGCCCAATACACTGAATTTTACAACACATATAAATCTATATACATAGCTAGAACTTTCAAAGTTATCTTCATTGTTAGGAGGAAGATATTGTAATTAGAAAAAAATATTAAATATAAAATTATTACTGTATTTTCTGGCGTATAAGACTACTTTTGAACCTCAAAAAAATCCCCCAAAAATGGGGGGTCGTCTTATGCGCCGAGTATAATATCTCCAAGGTAACCTAAGTAGAAGTATTACCGGTAGATGAAAATTAGGGGGGTCGTCTTATACGCCCAGTCGTCTTATACGCCGGAAAATACGGTAATAAAAATAATTTTATGAGAATTTATTATTTTGTTTATTATTCTTATTATTGTTATTTTGTTATCTTATTTGTCGTTTAGAACAAAATTCCTACATATTATTTCCACTGAGTATCCTATCCATCAAGCCATCCCTTTTTTTGGAAGTTACCTCTACATTTTCATTTTAGGATAATTTTTGCAAATGAAGAATATCATTTAACCTTACATTTCTACAGTTGTGATAATAATCAGTGCCACACAAAGCAGGACATATATGGGTCAAATTTTGAACACATTTTCTTTCGAAGATCAGAAATTTGATGGTGCCACTATTGATTTTGAAATTTGACCAAGCAAGCCTTCAATCTTCTTTTCTTTTCAGATCACAGCTCAAACACATTTTTTTTTTTTAATTATATTTCTCGGATGATTCTCCCATCATTGATTAGAAATTCATTTGTTTTTCAAAAAATTTCCAACATGCCCGATCACTTAAATTTGATGGCTGCACAAAAATCGCCCTTTGCTGCGACACACTAATGGTGCGAAATTTGATAGAAAATTCTTAGTTACGATTTTTGAAAGAACATTCTTTCAGCATTCGACCCATGTGTAGGGCTGGCTTACCTGTTTTTCTCAATTTTGTCTTTGCTTTTTATGGAAGCAAAAATTATTTAAATATAAATATTGTTACCATTAGTTCAGCACTTTGATGGTGGAGAACATAATTACTAGCAAATTAATCCCCTGCCTCTGACAGGTACAGTATTTTCCCATTCTTTAGGTGTGTTCATCAATTTTTCTAAACAATAAGGCATTTTAAATACTAGATTGTAAGCTCTAACTAGCAGGACCCTCTAATTCCTTCTGTATTGAATAACCGTACTGTCTGCCCTCATGTTGTAAAGCGCTGCGCAAACCGTTGGCGCTAAATAAATCCTGTATTATAATAATAGTGTAGCACCCTCCTAGGTAGGTGCTAGGTAAAAGCATCTTTTGCTCCTGCTGCTTATCAGGGGAGCCTGATCTATTAGTTTTCCTGTCACATGTTTCCAGGTGTGATTCACTGGGTCTGAGGGAGTGTTCCAACTGTATCCAATGAGGTAGCTTGTTGGACAGTGGAGGGAACCCAGCCAGTGGCACATTGTGTTTTATGGCAGTCCCAGTGGGAGGGCATTCATGCAATGCATCCTGGGATTGACCATAAATACGGAGGGGACATGTGTCTTTGGCGGGAAGCAGAGTCTCAGGAGGAGGCAGACGGCTGTCTCTCCTCCTGCAGTGTGTGAGGAAGGTGGTTCAGGCAGTCAGCCTAGTGAACCGGGTGTGGAGCTGAGCTGCAGAGGATCCAGAGTGCTGACGGTGGAGTTGCTGGCAGAGTATCTCAGGAAAAACAGTGTCGTGAGTACTCAGGGATTTGCCACAGGGTCTGCCTAAGAAAGAGGACCGCTCCAGAGAAGTCAGGGGATCAAGGAGCTAGCTCACACAGGAAGTTTTTCAGTAAAGGGGGTGCCGTGTAGATGACCCTGAAGAATAGAAACAAAGGGGGTGCCAGGAAGGGCCCTGAAGATCGTTCTGCAGTACAGTACAGTTTACCTCAGGAAGTTCACTCAATTCTACTTCACTGCTTATGACAAGGTGAAGCAGCGGCCTAGCCGTGACTAGCGTTATACAGCGCTACTCATCGATACTCAGCGTTAATCAGCATTAATCAGTCGTCCCAGCTAGTTGTGCATACGGTAATTATACAAGTTGGAGTATCTCACTCATTCCCTTCTCCCATCCAAGTTCTCAATAAAAACACAAAAACCAAAGCTCCTGGACTGTTTCCTGACTGAGCCAAAATCACTTGGGGAATGTTGAACTGTCCTGTTGTTGCTAATGGAAACCCAGGGGAACCCGTAACCAGCAGCTCCCAATGGAGTAGTGCTACAATAGTAATATTAATAATTCACATCTTTCAAAAACCAGCGTGTCTTTTTTTTCCAGATGATAAGTTAACTGTAGATTGCTTTATTGATATAACTGTAGGAGGTTTTTTTTTCTCTAAAAAATATGTTTAAATTGGTTGCATCGCTTTCAAATATCATATCATTAAATATACTTGTAAATCAAATTTCCAATTATAAATGCCTTTAAGAAATGTAAGATCCTTTCAGCTGACAGGACCTGCTGTAACTTGTAGTGCTTTTACAGATGGAGTTGATTATGCTGCCTGAAGGAGAGATTTGAGTTTCTAAAATACTCCACCCTGAGCCATTAGCTATTGACTAAAGTCATGCATTTTCTGTAGGGCAACTTGTTAACTGCAGATTTTTTTTTTCCATTTTAAAGAGCCTAGAGAGGAAAAAAAAACCTTTAGAGAGAGCCACTCAACGAGGATTAGTTAGGAATTGACTGAATGACCTGAAACCCATCTCTGAGGTTGACCTTTGACTCCCAGGTCATGTATTCCTTCATCTTTTTTTTTTTCTTTCACCTTGTAGCTAAAGAAAGCCAAAGAAGAGCAACAAAAGCCGTGGTCCTTTCTTTCAGGCCATGTTGTCTTCATGAGGTTGTTGTGACAAATAGTGGAAAAAGAAAAGTTCTTAGAACGTTTATTTTTTCAGCTGTTAAAATTAAGAGTAAAATGGAGGGAGGGGAAGGTGAGCCAAAGCAGGGTAAATATTGCTGAAAGGAAAGGGATCATTTCTTCGGGAGGGGCCTACTCCACTAAGGTTCTGCAAACATTAATTCAGTTCTATACACGTACAGTATATTGTGTTTTTTTAATGAAATATACAAAAGTTTAAAATTAAAGCAAAACCACAAAAGGACAATTCTTTTTTTTTTTTTCACTTGAACTTGAACCATGACATTTAGCTTCCAGTCCAAGGGTTGAGCTGTAATCGAGGTATTCAGGCTGTGGCCAGGGAGGTACGAAAAGTTACTTGCTCCAGGCAGGACTGTATTTAGACCGTGTGTGCTGCCCCAGGTAGTTCTGAACAAATGACGTACTTTAGTACAAGCTCCTGCTCCATGTGTCATACAATTCATTTAGTAAAAAAAAAAAAAAAAAGCTACAATTTACTATAGGAGGACACAAAGAATCTATCTAAAGGGCAACTTTAACCACTTTACCACCGGAGGATTTTGCTGTCTTACGTCTGGGCACTTTTTGCGATTCGGCACTGTGCGAATTCAACTGACAATTGCGCGGTCATGCAACGCCGTTCCCAAACGAAATTTACGTCCTTTTTTTCCCACAAACAGAGCTTTCTTTTGGTGGTATTTGATCACCTGTGCGATTTTTACTTTTTGCGCTATAAACAAAAAAAGAGCAACAATTTTAAAAAATTAACAATATTTTTCACATTTTTTTATATGAAATTCCCCCAAAAAATGTAAAAATCCAAATTTTTTATAATTTTAGGCCAATTTGTTTTCTGCTACATATTTTTGGTAAAAAAAATCGCAATAAGCATATTTTGATTGGTTTGCGCAAAAGTTATTGCGTTTACTAACTAAGGGAAAGATTTCTGTAATTTTTGGTGTTTTTTTTTAACGAGTAATGGCGGCGATCTGCAATTTTTTTTGCGGGACTGCGACATTGCGGCGGACAGATCGGACCCTTGACTGACATTTTTGACACTTTTGGGGGTACCAGTGACATTACTGCAGTAATCAGTGCTATACATATGCACTGTTACTGTAAAAATGACACTGGCAGGGAAGGGGTTAATTTTTATTGGAGAGGGATGGGTTAATGTATGCCTGGTGCTTACTGACATGTGTGGGGGGAGGTGACTGAGTGACACAGGGACAGATCGCAGGTTCAGCTATGCTGAATCCTGCAATCTGACCCTGCCTGTCACTTAGGAGATCCGCCCGCTTTGTTTACACAAGCGGGCGGATCTCCACACTCGATTCCCCGATGATCGGGGAAGAGCGGCGGTTATCACCGCCGCTCCTCCCCTGGCCCGACTCCCGCTGTGACTGAATACAGCGGGAGTGAGACTCCGGCAGGGCGCGCGCGCCGCAGAGAAAGGGGTGTGTCTGGCGACGTAGGTCTACGTCGCCAGACGATAACGAACCACTTTGCCACAGTAGAGGCTCAGTGAGCAGCGGTAAAGTGGTTAAAGCGGAATTCCGGCCTCAAAAATGACTTTGGGCCATCCGCTTGCTGACATTAACCTGAAAAATAAATGGATAGTCCCGATTTTTTTTTTTTTTACTTACCTTGTTTTAGAAGAAAGTATACTTACCTTCCTTTTATTTCCTCCCTCTTCAGCCGCGGCCCTCACCGTCACTTCCTGCTTGCGATGACTCCTGGGAGCTGAACGTCATCGCTCCCAGGAGTCAATGCGCCTGCACCGCCCCTGCACCGCCCCTGCACCACCCCTGCACCGCCCCTGCTCGTCAGTTCCGGTGCAGGCGCGTCATTCCCTGCTTGGGTGGCACAGTGGTGTAGTGGTTAGCACTTTCACCTAGCAGCAAGAGGGTCGCTGGTTCGAATCCCAACTACGACACTACCTGCCTGGAGTTTCTCCCTGTGCCTGTGTGGGTTTCCTCCGGGTACTCCGGTTTCCTCCCACACTCCAAAGACATGCTGGTAGGTTAATTGAATCCTGTATAAAAAAATTTGGCCTACTGTGTATGTATGTGAGTTAGGGACCTTAGATTGTAAGCTCCTTGAGGGCAGGGACTGATGTGAATGTGCAATGTATATGTAAAGCGCTGCGTAAATTGACAGCGCTATATAAGTACCTGAAATAAATAATAAATAAACAGCTTCTGGGCATGGCCCGGAAGTGACGAGCGGGGCCGGGGCAGGGCATTCTGGGATGAAGAAGACATGGAAGAGGACACCGAAGAGGACGCCCTGGCTTCAGTTGCCCACACCTGAGATGGCAGCGCTGGACAAGAAATTTTCAAGGTAAGTATTAATTCTAATAGGTAAGTGCGACCTGGGACAGTTCAGAGGCTATCCATTGTGGAGTGTACTAGCCCTGACTGTCCCGGGGGTATTTGTTTCTAAAAAACTTTTCCGAGGCTGGAACTCCGCTTTAAAGAGCAATTTTAAGTCAAGTTGTGATTTTAAAATGCATATACACGTTTTCAGCCAAATTGGGATAACACCTACTTTATATTTCTTACATGTTCCCATTTGCATAGCATAATTTTAATAAATATTTAATAATTGCTGCTTACCTTTTTACATGCCCTTGAAAATTACAGGACTGAAAAAATTCTACTTAAAGAAGAACTATAGGCAAAACTTTTTTTTAATTTTGGATAAAGCAAAGGAGGGTTATAATACCTGTCAGATTTTTTTTTTCTCCATCTCTGTCCCATTGCATGATTTTCCTTCACTTCCTGTCCCAAAACCAAACAGGAAGTCAGAGGAAATCCCTGTAAATTATGGGAATCCCTTGGGGACCCCCAGGTCACTAGAACAAGTATCCTGATTGCAAGATTTCCCTTCTATTACTTTTCTGGGAATAACCCAAATTATTCTCTTTTACTTTCATTTTCAATGATAATGGTAAACAGGACAAATTGAGAGGGTAAATCTCCCTAACGGGGGGGGGGGGGATGGGGTCAACAAAAGCAATAAAAACTGACAAAGTATTCATAAATAAAAACAATTTCCTTTAGTTATACACTAAATTTCTGGGCCCTGGCACATGCCCCAGGCTGAAGTGAGGCCCAAGTGAAGAAACACTTTAAACACACATCCTCTAAAGCGACTCTAAACTCCTTTAAAACTAAAAAAAAAACGTTGGTTATACCTTAAAGCGGAGTTCCACCCAAAAGTGGAACTTCCGCTTTAGGTATTCTACCCCCCTGACATGCCACATTTGGCATGTCATTTGTTTGAGGGGTGAGCGGGTACCTAGTTTTGACAGGTACCCGCTCCCACTTCCACTCGGAGCGCCGCGGCGCCCTGAACGGAAGTTCTCCTCTCCCCCTCCCTCCCTGCAATCTTCTGGGACATGTCAAAGGTCCCAGAAGATTGCCGGCCAATCAAGACGCGCAGCGCGACTCGCGCATGCGCAGTGGGTACCCGGCTGTGAAGCTGCAAACTGTCACAGCCGGGTGCTCACAGCAGTGATGCCGGCGCCGAGGGAGAGGATCGAGGCTTCGGGCGGCCGCATCGCTGGACCGTTGGACAGGTGAGTGAAATGGCTGGAACTCCGCTTTAAGTCTCCCCTTCTAAGTAATGTTTATAAGGGAGCAGGAAAGTCATATTTGCCATAATTATCACAGAGAAAAAAAAACTAGGCACCACCTTGGGGTGGTACCACGAGTGCGTATAGTGGGGTAATCTGTGCCATATCCCATCATTAACCACTTAAGCCCCGGAAGATTTTACCCCCATTCCGACCAGGGGGTATTTTGCGATTCGGCACTGCGTGAATTTAACGCACAATTGCGCGGTCGTGCGACGCTGTACCTAAACGAATTTGACGTCCTTTTTTTCCCACAAACAGAGCTTTCTTTTGGTGGTATTTGATCACCTGTGCGATTTTTTGATCACGCGCTATAAACAAAAAAAGAGCGTCAATTTTGCAAAAATAGCAATATTTTTCACATTTTTTTATATGAAATTCCCCCAAAAAAAAATGTAAAAATCAAAATTTTTAAAAATTTTCGGCCAATTTGTTTTATGCTACCTATGTTTGGTAAAAAAAATCGCAAAAAGCGTATTTTGATTGGTTTGCGCAAAAGTTATCGCGTTTACTAACAAAGGGAAAGATTTTTGTCATTTTTGTTGTTTTTTTTTTTAACGCGTAATGGCGGCGATCTGCGATTTTTTTTGCGGTACTGCGACATTGCGGCGGACAGATCGGACCCTTGACTGACATTTTTGACACTTTTGAGGTTACCAGTGACATTTCTACAGTAATCAGTGCTATACATATGCACTGTTACTGTAAAAATACACTGGTAGTGAAGGGGTTAACTTTATTTGGAAGGGAGGGGCTGTGTGTGTCCCTAGGGGCGTGGTTTCTACTGTGATTGGCTGTGGCTCTAGCTGTAAGGACACTGATCAACGGATCTACATACCAGATCCGTTTTATCAGTGTCTTTGCAGCGAGGAGAATGACAGGCAGTTTGTTTACACAAGCTGCTTGACATTCTCCCTCTCCCCCGCCGATCGCCGAGTGACCGGCGGACATCGGGTCCGCTGGTCACACGCGCGGGGGGGGTCCGTGACCACGCGGGAGCGGGAGCGCGCCCCCGGGGGCGCGCGCTCGCTCCCTAGACCCTCACAAGCAAGCAACGTAGCCCTACGTTAGTTTGCCTGTGAGGGGCTGACCGCCGACGTAGATAGTCGTGCGGCGGTCGGCAAGTGGTTAATAATAACATGGACTTTTTAGGCACCAATAATATAAAACCACAAGTTGTATTAATTATACGAAGAGTAAAAAGCACATAAAATCGTCTGATGTGACAAACAGAGATTTCTGTTGGTGGTATTTGATCACCTGTGCGATTTTTAGTTTTTGCGCTATGAACAAAAAAAGAGTAACAATTCTGAAAAAAAAAGAAAAACAATATTTTTTACTTTCTGCTATATAACATTCAAAATATATAAATTTAAAAATCTATTTTTTTCATCATTTTAGGCCAATTTGTATTCTGCTACATATTTTTGGTAAAAAAAATCCCAATAAGTGTATATTGATTGGTTTGCGCAAACGTTATCGCATCTACATACAAGGCGAAAGATTTATGTCATAATTTTTTTTGTTTTACCTAGTAATGGCGGCTATCAGCTATTTTTAGTGGGATTGCGACATTGCGACATTGCGACGGACAGATCGGACACCTAACTGACATTTTTGACACTTTTGGGGGTGACCAGTGACATTACTGCACTGTTACTGTACTACTGACACTGGCAGGGAAGCGGTTAACACCAGGAGCGATCAAAGGGTTAAATGTGTCCATAGGGGGTGTTTTCTAACTGGGGGGGTGGGCTTACTGCATGAACACAGAGACCTGTGTTCCTAAATAGGAGGAACACAGGATCACTGTGTTCATCACTGACAGAACAGCGGTCTTCCGTGTTTACATCGGCAGACCGCCGTTCTGTCTCCACGGGGAGCGAGCACGGAGCCCCCCTGACCCACTAATTGGCTTCCCCTGGGCACGCCCCCATTAGCTGTCTCATGAAGCGACATACAGGTGCGTCATTTTGTGAACAGAGCCCACTTGCTGGTCGGCAAGTGGTTAATATTGTATGTGAAAGCGCTTTTGAAAAAACTGCCCCGGAGTTTGTTCCCTATCTCCACATTGCTATCTATATAAAGCAATAGAACTGTCTATATGGTCCTATGTATAAACCTGAACCAAATAATGAACTAAAAAGTTAGCAAATATTTTTTTTTAATTCTTTTTAGGTATTCTGTGTGAATTGGAACACCGACCAACATATATTTGGGGCTTCCTAAATGTGCCCACAATGGGGGAATTGCATCTTCCTCCCATCCCCCTCAGAGTAAGCCAGATAGCTAAATACTTACCTTCAGCCTTGCCCTGTGTGGCCCTTCCCAGCACCCCTGGCCATTGCACAAAAAAGTCCTGCCAGCATCCAGCTCCTACTGTACATGCATATTACTCACCCCATTAAAAGAGCTGTAAAGGCCGAAGGTTTTCTTTTTATCTTAACACATTCTATGCATTAGGATAAAAAGCCTTCTGGGTGTCGCAACTAATACTTACCTGAGCCTCATCTGTATCTAGCGATGTCCATGAGTTCCTCGGCTATCTGGAACTCTCCCTCCTGATTGGCTGATACAGCAACAGTTGGTTTCCACTGCTGTCAATCAAAGTCAGTTAGCCAATCAGAGGGGGCGGGGCGGAACAGCAGCTCCATGTCTGAATGGACACAGGCAGCTGCATCTCGGCTCTGGTGCCCCCATAGAAAGCTGCCTGCTGTGGGGGCACTCAACAGGAGGGAGGGGCCAGGAGCAGCAAAGAGGGGCCCGAGAAGAGAAGGATCCGGGCTGCTCTGTGCAAAACCAACTGCAGAGTAGTTACAAAAAACACAAGACTTTACAATCACTTTAATTCTTTCCCTAAAAGTTGGTTTCTTGTACTGCAAAGAGTATTCTGAATGTTTTTTATGATGCCTTGCACCCCCTCTCCCCCTCTCCACAGCTCTCCACAGTTCTCTTTAGCTAAAAATAGGAGATGGTCAAAAGAGGGGAATACATTTATCGCTGTTTGTAAATGTTGAGGCTCAGTGCTGCCACTCCTTACATTGCTGCCCTCTATTCTGGCCCACAAGTGCCATATGATAAGTGAAGCCCTGTCCCCAAGTATTAGTCACACCTTTTTATTGCTCAGTACCTGCTTTTTATAGAGATCCAAAGAGACATTGACTGCAATTAGGCTTAGGGTTCTATTGGGGTTGTCAAAATCTGCCTATAGACATGACTAAACACAAACCCAAGTGGCAATCTTTAGTCTTGTGCAGCCCATTGGAGGGCCATTGCTGATACTTTTACCATTCCAAATTTACAGCAAATACTGCATTAGGCTGATGACTTCATAGCTCGCAACTGTCCCTGACTTGGCAGGGCTGTCCCTCTTTTGGGACAAATTCCCTCTGTCACTCTTTCTTTCTCATTGTCCCCTATTTTTTTTTTTTTTTTTGGTTTGATTTTTCAGGCGGTCCAGATTAAACCCTCCATTCTCCTCTTAGGGCAGTCAGATGTAAACAGACTTGTATCCGTCTACACCTGGCTACCTCCGATCCGATTCAGTAGAGACAAACAGAAGTGGATCCATTCCCTTCCATTTGGATCGCATGAGCGGCGCTGAGCTGAGCAGCGGATCAACTGACAGATCCCCTGCTGAGCAAAACCAGACCAGGTCCATGTGAAAGGGGCCTTATGTTATCTAGGTACTTGTAACGGATCAACCGGCACCCCGACTGGTTACCTCCATTAACAGATTCTCCTAGTGCTTCCCGAGGGCTCCAAGCACTCCACCAGACACCATAACCACCTCAGACCCCACGAACCGTCGCAGCTTGGTTGGGGTCTCACCGTCTCCTACCCACCCTGGACCTACGACAAGGCTCCAGGTTCCCGTGGATGACCCTCTCTTTCCCCAGAGGGTGAAGCAGGAACAAGCTCTTACACAAGCTCTTACAAGAGCTTAGTGATTATCCAAGGGAGTATGAAGAGCATAGCAACCCTTTGTAGCAGCTTCCCCCAATAAGAGACAGGACTCTAGATTGAGGGTGAAGTAAAACTCAAACTTTAATGGTACAGCTGCTCTTTTATACAGCTTTCCCCCACAAGGTTACCACCCAGGTGGACCTTGTTGGGGACAGGACATGACATTCACAATCCAATAGAAACAGGGTTTTACACTCAGTCATTCCCATACAGTGTACACAATCCCTCCCCTCTGGCTGATTACAGTATTATATGCAGGCAGATGAAAGTGTATACAGGAACATAATTAACCTAAACTAATTATCTAGCCATCTGGACAGAACAATGTGAGGTCATTAACATTATCAATGGGACAGACACAATCCACATTCCATTTCAATACACATACAATAGGGAAGCCTGTCAATGACAGTCTGTGTGTCTCTCTCACAGACAAGCACACGGAATACACATTATCTAGGAGTCAGACTTCATGGCAATGGTCTATAACAGTCTAAGTCTCCCAGTGTAAAGTAGGATTAAATCTTCATATTTCTATATGAAGAAACTGTTGACAAATATTACTGTCCCATCTGAAGCAATTCAAACCATTAAGTATCTGTTTTTCACTTCCAGTGACGGTGAATACCGTCACAGTACTGTATTTGTATATACATTTATTTGACCTAAACTCACTGGAGAAATGCAATAGGTAGCTGGATAATTCATTGTGCAGCCCAATTGTATTGAATACTTGAACTGTTGGGCCCCAGTACCATTATATGGTCTGCTATGTCTGTAGTTGTACTCTTGGACTTGGGACTCAATTCACATGTAAAGGTTGTATCACTTCTGTTATAAGGTTATGTAGGTGGTGGTGATGGATACTGTATGTCTTAAAATAAGTTTTAAGAGGTGTCTACAGACCTCTACAAACATGAATGTGATTGCACCTGTTAATGCAGCAGCATATGTTCCCGCTGTACTGCAGAAAGTGGATTACAGAAGCCGTTCAGATCTGTTATCTGGCTATAATTACTCTCTTGGCCTTGGACACAAATTCAAATGTGAACATGGCATCATGTCTGTTCCAAAGTTCTGTGATGGAACTGGTGAGGAGTTACATTTTAAGGTAGGAATTATTTGACTTCTATGGACATTGGAGGTAAAGGCATAATGCAGGTAAAGGCACAATGTACTAGTAGGCATTGCATACTAGCACATTATGAAAGACTTAGGCCCCTTTCACGCGGCTCCATTCCATTGACGGATCCGTCTCCGCTCTGTGTGCAGAGATGGAGGTGTCAGATCCCTGATGTCCTCTATGGGGGATGAGAATGGACTGCCTGTCCTTTCTTATCCGATCCACCAGATGGATTGAAAATAGGGTTTCCATCCGTCCAGATTTGATAGACAGGATCGGATCGGATGTCAGCGGACATGACTCCGCTGACATCCGCTGCCCCATAGAGTTGCATGGGGCATCCGTTCAGATCCGCCTGAAAACCTGACAGACCGATCTGAAAGATCCGCATGTGTGAAAGGGGCCTTACCTTGAAACAAAGCCCTCTAGCGGCGCGCTATTACTGCTGACAGGGCTTCCATTTTCACCCTTTCAGGTTCGCGGGCTCCGGCTGCTTGAATGGCTGAACCATGATGTCCTGGACACCACAGGGCGCTCCCAATATCTGCATGGCTGTCCAATGTGAAAACCTAGTCGCCACGTCTTCCAAAAGTGGTTATCGCATGAATAGAGATTGTGGGACTGTTATAGCGAACTACGTTTCCATCACGCTGGTGGACAGCGATACAGGGCCTATTTATTCTACCATCTGGTGAGTGTACAGAATGGTGGAGGGAGAGCCCATTGAAGATATCCTTTGGTAACACATGAGGTGCTTCATTTGTTGTATTTCACGGCTGGTTTTGGTTTGTGTCTGGTGAGTGTTGTGGAACTCTGTGTCTATCCCTGGAGGAAACTTTTCTGAACACAGCAATTTATTTACCTGTTTCTGGACTGCTAATCATACATTTTGATTCTTTGTTTGGACTTCAAGTTCACAAACTAATATATTTTGATCACTTTATGAGAAAGATTTTTACTGTTTGGACTGTCACTTGTTTAAACACTGCTGTCATTTTTAGCGCTGCACTTCATTTTATTTTACATTGTTTATTGTAGGTTGTATATTGAACTTTAGCTTTGCTATACACATTATTTATTACTAGCGCTCACTTTAACCATTTACATAATTTTTATTGTTTTCTGGATAATTTGTACAAGCAAAATAAATAAAATAAATTATTATACATCCCTTTTGAAAGAAAGCCATAAAAAAGTCCCATTTGCAGTTTGCGAAGTCATGTGGGGGACACAGCAAACATGTGGAAGAAGGTGCTCTCGTCAGATGAGACCAAAATGTAACTTTTTGGCCTAAAAGAAAAACACTATGTGAGACGGGAATCTAACACTGCACATCACCCTGAACACACCATCCCCACTGTGAAACATGGTGGTGGCAGCATCATATTGTGGGGATACTTTTCGTCGGCAGGGACAGGGAAGCTGGTCAGAGTTGATGGGAAGATGGATGGAGCCAAATACAGGGCAATCTTAGAAGAAAACCTGTTAGAGTCTGCAAAAGACCTGAGACTGGGGCGGAGGTTCACCTTCCAGCAGGACAACGACCCGAAACATACAGCCAGAGCTAAAATGGAATGGTTTAGATCAAAGCATATTCATGTGTTAGAATGACCCAGTCAAAGTCCAGTTGGGAATCAGTGGCAAGAGTTGAAAATTGCTGTTCACAGACGCTCTCCATCCAATCTGACAGAGCTTGACCTATTTTGCAAAGAAGAATGGGAAAAATATACAAATGCTCGCCACACTTTTCACATATTTATTTGTAAAACATTTTGAAAACCATTTATCATTTTCCTTCCACTTTACAATTATGTGCCACTTTGTGTTGGTCTATCGCATAAAATCCCAATAAAATATAAATTTACATTTTTGGTTGTAACATGACAAAATGTGGAAAGTTTCAGGGGGTATGAATACTTTTTCAAGGCACTGTATAAGATTTGCATTACTTACATTGTACCAAGCTGGAGCAATGTAAATATGCAATACAATTACCTCGTGGGGTTCAGCCTTACATGCACATTTATTCCTAAGCTGGGTATACGCTAATATCATTTCAAACACAAATGTGTACGAAAATTCTTGTGAAAGTTTGAAAATTCTCAGTACATTCAAATGTCTTTCGAAAGTAGTTGGAGATTTATGTTGGCTATACATGGACAGTTTCTTTTTTAACATTTTAGACCAATTTGTTTTGTGCTACATATTTTTGGTAAAAAAAATCGCAATAAGTGGATTTTGATTGGTTTGCGCAAAAGTTATCGCGTCTACTAACTACGGGAAAGATTTATATCATTTTTTTATTTTTTTTTTACTAGTAATGGGGGCGATCTGCGATTTTTAGCAGGACTGCGACATTGCGGCGGACAGATTTTTGACACTTTTGGGGGACCAGTGACAATACTACAGTAATCATTGCTAAAAATATGCACTGTTACTGTAATAATGACACTGGCAGGGAATCGGTTAACATTGTGGGTGATCAAGGGGTTAAATGTGAGCCTAGGGGCGTGATTCTAACTGTGGGGGGGGGGGGGCGTTGCTTCTGAAATTATCATAGAGACCTGTGATCCTATATAGAAGGATCACAGGCGCTCTGTGATCATTCCAGGGAGAAGAATGGTCAGCTGTGTTTACAACATCTGACCGTTCTTCTCTCTCAGCGGGGAACGATTGCGGGTGTCAGGCAGCAATCAGAGCTGCCTGACCCATGCATCAGCTTCCCAGTTGCCGAGTGGGGGCAGGAGCGCGCTCTCCTCCTAGTTGCCTGCTCGCGACCGACGTAGACCTACATCGATTTGCGCAGCAGAGCCACATTGCTGCAGTAAATAGGCAGCGGCCGGTCGGGAACCGGTTAACAGAGAGCAGGATCTGTGAGTTAGGTCTGCTCAATGTGCTCAGTGTGTGATTCATCTGGTCTGAGGGATTGTCCCCACTGGTCCAATGGGGAGGCACATTGCACAGTGGAGGAAACATGACCAATGGATGTACAGGCTTTCATACAGCCCCAGTGATTGGCACAGACTGCTATCTCGGTGCATTGTGGGGTGTAGTATATAAAGCCAGGAGCACATGTGCTTGGTGAGCAGAGTCCTGGAAGGAGGATGGTAGCTGCCTCCTCTTCTGCAATGGTTGGAGTATGGTCACAGGCAGTCGGCCTGGTGAGCCAGAAGTGTGGAGCTGAACCCAGAGGTCCAGGAGAGCTGCCAATCACTGGGGCTGTATCAAAGCCTGTACGCCCACTGAAGGAGTTGAGACACTGGAGAACCTGGAAAGCAGAATCGTGAATACATCGTAGGATCGAGGATCGTGGCTAAGGACCTGACCAGGAAGGGGGCCACCCCGGAGTAGAGTATTCAGTGGACGGGTGTCAGCTGGTGGATAGAAAGGGGGTACTAGGTGTGTGCCATGAAGATATGTACTAAAAGGAACATTTACCTCAGATTCATCTAGTGGCAGGATGAAGCTGCGGCCTTGCCGCATTCTCAGATAGAAGTCCTCAGCATTGTGAATAGTTTAATTGTTGGAGTATCCCACTCATCCCTTCTCCCATCCCAATATCAAATAAAACAACAAAAACAACAGCCCTTAGACTGTTCATTGACGGAGCCAAGAAAGTAAAGGTTAAGATTCTACATGCAGTTGCTACCGGTAACCCAGGGGAACCCAGAAGTGTGAAAAACCAGCAGCTACTAAGGGGGCAGTACTACATGCAGTGGCGTAGCGTGGGGGGTGCTGGGGGGGCCAGCCGCACCGGGCGCAAAATCTGGGGGGGGGGGCGCAGTGTCATGCTGCCATTTAGGAGCCTGCTCAGCCATCCTTAGTGTAGGAATCAGGTAGGTCTCTGTAGTGGTCAGTGTAATTGTCAGGTAGGTTTGTGTAGTGGTCAGGTAGGTCAGTGTAGGAATCAGGTAGGTCTGTGTAGTGCTCAGGTAGGTCTGTGTAGTGCTCAGGTAGGTCTGTGTAGTGCTCAGGTAGGTCTGTGTAGGTGTCAGTATAGAAATTAGGTAGGTCAGTGTAGTGATCAGGTTGGTTAGTGCAGGAATAAGGTAGGTCAGTGTAGGTGTCTGTGTAGTGGTCAGGTAGGTTTGTGTAGTGGTCAGGTAGGTCTGTGTAGGTGTCAGTATAGTAATCAGGTAGGTCAGTGTAGGAATAAGGTAGGTCTGTTTAGTGATCAGCTAGGTCAGTGTAGGTGTCATTGTAATGGTCTAGTAGATTTGTGTAGGGGGCGCAAATTACTTACCTTGCCCCGGGCGCTGACAACCCACGCTACGCCACTGACTACATGATAAAAAAAAAATGAAAAACGTACAAACTTTATTACATCTTTCTTACAAAGAAAAATGTTGGATGAAATTCTACTACCGTAGTGTATACCCAGCTTTACGGTAAGGCTGTGATGACAGGGTCTCTTTAAAACTTTCCTATTACCAGACAAGGAGTCTTTGAGGCATTTTATGGCTTCCCCAGCACTCTCAGCATACACAGACAGTAGGGGGTGGAGGGAAGAGGAGTTACCATCATTTATTGATCATTTCCACTGCTTCCTATGACTTTGTGTAGCCTGAGAAACCCTGCTGTCCATTCTAAGCCTATAATAAGAATTCCGCACACAGAAGTACTTTAGGACATAAACTTTACTAACAATGTAACTGTCTGCACACTCATTTCTTCTCAGCTTTGCAAGATGTGGGCCAATCGGTTCACTGCTGATGATTAAAACGCAGCGGGAATAAACATTTTTTTTTGCGGTTCTTTATGTCCCAATTCATATAATGCCCATGTTCTCATACTCATCCCACATACTGCTTCCTGGAAATAAATTCATATTATTTATGTCAGTAACCTTAAATCACATCTTTTTTTCCAGGCTTGTCCAATGAAATATTGCTCATGTGTGCAAAATGTTTCTATAAAGATGTTACATATTTTAAGGAATGTGTAACTCCCTTGTTAAAAAAAATAATAATTCCATTTCTGAATTTTTCCATTATGTTTTGGCAGCATTAAAATACAATATTTCTGAAATGTGTTTAAATGGAAAGCCGGCATTATTATAGATCCAATAGATAACCAGACTGTTGGCCAATAATTATTAGAGCTGCTTTTTTTTTTTTTTTCGTTCCTATCTAATGGAAAACATTACCATTTATGTGTTCTTTCATCTCCAGTTTTGAGGTTTTTTTTTTAATACGTTAAGAATCCTATCTTTTGTTTTCAGCCCTTTGGTTTGACAAGCACTGTTAACCACTTCTGGACCGGAAGGTTTTCTCCTTTTATGTCCAGGGCATCTTTTGCAATTAGGCACTGCGTTACTTTAACAGAAAATTGCGCAGTCGAGTGGCGCTGTACCTAAATAAATTTGATGTCCTTTTTACCCACAAATAGAGCTTTATTTTGGTGGTATTTGATCATCTCTGCGATTTTGGTTTTGTGCGCTATAAACAAAAAAAGAGCAACAATTCTGAAAAAAAAAAAAAAATATATATATTTTTTACTTTCTGCTATATAACATTCACAAAAAAAAAAAAATTAAAAATCTACTTTTTTATCATTTTGGGGCAATTTGTATTCTGCCACATATTTCTGGTAAAAAAAAAACCCAATAAGTTTATATTGATTGGTTTGCGCAAAAGTTATCGCGTCTATAAACTAGGGGAAAGATTTTTTTTTTTTTTTTCCAAAAAGTGATTTATGTCATTTTTTTTACTGGCGGCGATCATCGATTTTTAGTGGGACTGCGACATTAAGGCGGACAGATCAGACACCTAACTGAAATTTTTCTGGCACTTTTGGGGCTACCAGTGACATTACTACAGTAATCAGTGCTAAAAATATGCACTGTTAGGGTCCTTTCACACGGCCGCTCCGTGTGTCCGCAAATCATCCCATCCGTTTGCGGATGATTTGCGGACATAATGTAAGTGAATGGCACTGCAGATGTCAGCGGAATACCATCCGCTGACATTCGATTTTCCTCCTTTCAGTTCTGTGCCATATACGTACATTATGTCCGCATATCATCCGCAAACGGATAGGATGATATGCGGCCACACGGAGCGGATTACACAAATGTCATCCGCTCCGTGAAAAAAAAAAAAAGTCCCGCAGCGGACTTAAGCAGCGGAGCGGTCGTGTGAAAGGACCCTTATTGTACAAAGACACTGGCAGGGGCGATCAAAGGGCTAAATGTAAGCCTAGGGAGTGCTTTCTAACTGTGTGGGGGATGGGCTTATGGAATGAACACAGGGACCCGTGTTCCTAAATAGGAGGAACACAGGAGCCCTGTGTTCATTACTGACAGAGGCAGACGGCCGTTCTGTCTCCACATGGAGAGATCGCGGGTGCCCGATGGCAATGTTCTTAGTCTGCTTGTCTTCAGCAACCTGTTTGCAGGCTTTCTTGCAGACATGGGAGTAAGTCACACATGTGCAAGTCACAAGCAAGTCTCAAGTCTTAACCTTCAAGTCTCAAGCAAGTCCCAAGTTACTGTAGTGAAAAGCAAGCAAGTCAAGTCGAGTCCCTGCTAGAAGTCAAGCAAGTCAAGTCATTTATTTTGGTCAAGTCACAAATCAAGTCAAAATTCTGATCTACTCCAATTTTCACCCTTAAATCAGTTAAAAGTCAGTGGTTAGGAAAGGTTTTGTTTTATTTTCAACATTAACAAAACTGCTTAGTGCTTTTTTCTTGGCATATTAAAGACACACGTTGAATGCCCAAACAGCTCAAAATCCTTCATCCAGTCATGTTTCAACACCACAGTCACTAAAAACATGTTAAGTATTTCCATTGTTAAACAGCCAGTGTCCTAAAAATCAGAACACACGGGGGTGTTTTAAGTGACTGTGGTGTCAGAAACATAACAGGCACATTCATTTTGCTTTAACACATCTTGAGAAAATGCAAATATTTAATAACTTAAAAAAGTAAAGTCATTTCAAGTCATATGTCTCAAGTCAAAGTCAAGTCTCAAGTCATGAATACCAAGTCAAAGTCAAGTCAAGTCCTTTATTAATTTTAGTCAAGCAAGTCTCAAGTCCTCAAACTGGTGACTTAAGTCTGACTCAAGTCAAGTCATGTGACTCAAGTCCCCCACCTCTGCTTTCTTGTGCATCATCTTTAGAAGAGGCTTCCTTCTGAGATGACAGCCATGCAGACCAATTTGATGCAGTGTGTGGCGTATGGTCTGAGCACTGACAGACTAACCCCCCACCCCTTCAACCTCTGCAGCAATGCTGGCAGAACTCATACATCTGTTTCCAAAAGACAATCTCTGGATATGACGCTGAGCACGTGCACTCAACTTCTTTGGTTGACCATGGTGAGGCCTGTTCTGAGTGGAACCTGTCCTGTTAAACCACTGTATGGTCTTGGTCACCATGCTGCAGCTCAGTTTCAGGGTCTTGACAATCTTCTTACAGCCTAGGCCCTCTTTATGTAGAGCAACAATTCTTTTTTTCAGATCCTCAGAAAATTATTTGCCATGAGGTGCCATGTTGAACTTCCAGTGACCAGTATGAGAGAGTGAGAGCGATAACACCATATTTAACACAGCTGCTCCCCATTCACACCTGAGAATTTGTAAACCTAACAATTCACATGACACCGGGGAGGGAAAATGGCTAATTGGGCCCCAATTTGGACATTTTCACTTAGGGGTGTACTCACTTTTGTTTTCCAACAGTTTAGACCTTAAAGGCTGTGTGTTGTGTTATTTTGAGGGGACAGCAAATTTACACTGTTATACAAGCTGTACACTCACTACTTTACATTGTAGCAAAGTGTCATTTCTTCAGTGGTGTCACATGAAAAGATATAATAAAATATTTACAAAAATGTGAGGGGTGTACTCAAACGGGCGAACCGCCATAGACTTCAATAGGCAGGCAAATTTTAAAACCCACAGGGACTCTTTCTGGCCACAATAGTGATGGAAAAGTTGTTTCAAGGGTACTAACACCTGGACTGTGGCATGCCGGAGGGGGATCCATGGCAAAACTCCCATGGAAAATTACATAGTTGACGCAGAGTCTGGTTTTAATCCATAAAGGGCATAAATCACCTAACATTCCTAAATTTTTTGGAATAACGTGCTTTAAAACATCCAGTGTGTGTATAGGTATGATGTTGTATCGATCAGGTAGTGTAAAGGTTACGCCGGCTTCACAGTGACAGACCAAACTCTGAAAGACCAAACTCCCCGTTTAACGCACCGCAAACAACCGCAAACAGTCCATTTGCACAACCGCAAACTCCCCATTTGCACAAGGTTGGATACCAAGCTAGCCATGTCCCGTTCCTTGTCCTCACTGACGTCATTGAAGGTCTCTTCCACCACCCAGCCACGTACAACACCAAGGGTCCCCGAAAGGTGACAAAAAGCCCCCTGAGATGCCTGCTGTGGTTGGTCTTCCAAAGCCACCTTCCTCCTCTGACTCCTCTTCTTCAGACTCCTCTCTCTGCGTTCCCGCAGGTCCAGCAATCGACGACGACAAGGCTGCTTCTGGTGGTGATGGTGACCACAACTCTTCCTCTTCATGCTCATCTATGGCCTGATCCAGCACTCTTCGCAGGGCACGCTCCAGAAAAAACGCATATGGGATGAGGTCGATGATTTTGCCTTGGGTTTGACTGACCGGGTTTGTTACCTCTGCAAAAGGACGCATGAGCCTACAGCCACTGTGCATGAGCGTTCAGTAACGCGGCCAAAGAATACCCTGCTCCGCAGAGGCTGTCCTTTTTTTTTTTAAATTAAAAAAAATCAGTTCTTTCCAGTTTAATCTCTGTTTTGTCCCCTATCAGGGGAGATGGAAAAAGATGGTTGGTCGGTCCTCTTACTTCCAATTTGGGGCACTGCGCGTGCGCCGTGCAATGTACTGTGCCACCCTATATGAGTGGTGCGCACACAGTACAGTCTGTGGGCCTGTGGCCTCTCACACACGGGCAGGCAACTGCAATATATATATATATATACAGTGGGTACAGAAAGTATTCAGACCCCCTTAAATTTTTCACTATTTGTTATATTGCAGCCATTTGCTAAAATCATTTAAGTTCATTCTTCTTCCTCATGAATGTACACATAGCACCCCATACTGACAGAAAAACACAGAATTGTTGCAGATTTATTAAAAAAGAAAAACTGAAATATCACATGGTCCTAAGTATTCAGACCCTTTGCTCAGTATTTAGTAGAAGCCCCCTTTTGATCTAATACAGCCAGGAGTCTTTTTGGGAAAGATGCAACAAGTCTTTCACACCTGGATTTGGGGATCCTCTGCCATTCCTCCTCTCCAGTTCTGTCAGGTTGGATGGTAAACGTTGGTGGACAGCCATTTTTAGGTCTCTCCAGAGATGCTCTATTGGGTTTAAGTCAGGGCTCTGGCTGGGCCATTCAAGAACAGTCACGGAGTTGTTGTGAAGCCACTCCTTCGTTATTTTAGCTGTGTGCTTAGGGTCATTGTCTTGTTGGAAGGTAAACCTTCGGCCCAGTCTGAGGTCCAGAGCACTCTGGTGAAGGTTTTTGTCCAGGATATCCCTGTACTTGGCCGCATTCATCTTTCCCTCGATTGCAATCAGCCGTCCTGTCCCTGCAGCTGAAAAACACCCCCACAGCATGATGCTGCCACCACCATGCTTCACTGTTGGGACTGTATTGGACAGGTGATGAGCAGTGCCTGGTTTTCTCCACACATACCGCTTAGAATTAAGGCCAAAAAGTTCTATTTTGGTCTCATCAGACCAGAGAATCTTATTTCTCACCATCTTGGAGTCCTTCAGGTGTTTTTTAGCAAACTCCATGCGGGCTTTCATGTGTCTTACACTGAGGAGAGGCTTCCGTCGGGCCACTCTGCCATAAAGCCCCGACTGGTGGAGGGCTGCAGTGATGGTTGACTTTCTACAACTTTCTCCCATCTCCTGACTGCATCTCTGGAGCTCAGCCACAGTGATCTTTGGGTTCTTCTTTACCTCTCTCACCAAGGCTCTTCTCCCCGATAGCTCAGTTTGGCCGGACGGCCAGCTCTAGGAAGGGTTCTGGTCGTCCCAAACGTCTTCCATTTGAGGATTATGGAGGCCACTGTGCTCTTAGGAACCTTAAGTGCAGCAGAAATCTTTTTGTAACCTTGGCCAGATCTATGCCTTGCCACAATTCTGTCTCTGAGCTCTTCAGGCAGTTCCTTTGACCTCATGATTCTCATTTGCTCTGACATGCATTGTGATCTGGAAGGTCTTATATAGACAGGTGTGTGGCTTTCCTAATCAAGTCCAATCAGTATAATCAAACACAGCTGGACTCAAATGAAGGTGTAGAACCATCTCAAGGATGATCAGAAGAAATGGAAAGCACCTGAGTTAAATATATGAGTGTCACAGCAAAGGGTCTGAATACTTAGGACCATGTGATATTTCAGTTTTTCTTTTTTAATAAATCTGCAACAATGTCAACAATTCTGTGTTTTTCTGTCAGTATGGGGTGCTATGTGTACATTCATGAGGAAGAAGAATGAACTTAAATTATTTTAGCAAATGGCTGCAATATAACAAAGAGTGAAAAATTTAAGGGGGTCTGAATACTTTCCGTACCCACTGTATATATAAATATATTGTGACAGGAAGTCAGGTAAATCTGTGAGTGTTGTCACAGATGGGAGATACACTTCTGCTTGGTTTAGACAATGCACCAACTACTATAGGGTGTCGGCTGCAGAGGTAGCCAGCAGGAAGGTGTAAAGAAGTTGAAAACCCGTCAGCTATTCAGAATGAGGAAATTAAGGCCTCTATAATTTGTCCAGAGGAAGTCTATTGATTGCTGACTCCTGACGCCGTGTGAATAGAGGAGGACAGTCAGATGGATGCCTCCTGAAGCTGTGTGAGCATGGGAGAGGAATACCTCCTGAAGCGATGTGTGCTGAGGTCTCCTACCTGAGGCCACATGGCAGACTGTGCTGGGGAGAGGCAGCAGCCCCCTCCCCACCCAGAGCTTTCCTTGTAGAGGTGGACTGGACTCAACTGAACATGTGCTCCTCAGATATAAAAACAGTTACCCAGCACACCTTGGGGCTCATTCCCTTCTAATTGGCCAGGGCTGTATAGACATCCCATGCTCTCATCTGCCAGGTTTCCACCCTCTGTCCAATATGCTCCACAGCTATTGGATCAGTGGGAAACATCTAGACAGCATGAGCAGCACCAGAGCACATTGAGCAGACTCTGCTAAACAACCACAGCTCTCTTTTAGGCAGACAGCATATAAATGTTGCCTGACTGTCTCCCTGTTAGGCAGAGAAACCAAGAACTATATATGCTTACTCTAGTACCTAACTAGGAGGGTGTTACACTAGATTTGGAGATGATGGCACTTTAAGTTAAATAAGAAATAGAATGCTGAAATCCAACTAAATTCAAATGTACACAGAAAACAGATCAAGTAAGATTTAAATTAGTTCATTTGGGGATAACAGTAAAAAAAAAAAAGTTTAATGAGTTGCAGATTTAAATTGTTGATAGGCGATGCTTATCTTGAGATTAAGGGTTTTATGGGTTTTGTGTACATGGTCCAAATTGCAATTGGCAGAGATATATAGGAGAGATGGCCAATAGATGTGAGAAGAATTTCTTAAAAATGATAACCGCTATAGAATGCTTTGCTGGGGGGAGGACAAAGAGCACCATGGGATGGGATGAATGTCAGATATTGGCATCCATTTGGTCTCTGTTATTCTGCCCGCTGTATGTTTTCACAATAACTCCTCTGGTCTACAGCAACACACCACATCAGTATGTTTTCATATTCTGAAGAACGCCCATCCAATTAAAATGGGCCTGTCAATGGGATTTGGGAAAGATAAGAGTTACAAATGGACATAAATATTTATTATTCCAAGGTCGGACGATGCTTTAGGTTTCCTCCAATGCTGCTCATATACACAGAAATCTAGCTATTTGACTATGTGATCTCTATTTATGTGGAGGATCAGAGATCTGATTGGCTAGTCCTTCTCTTTAATCGTGGAACCAAAATCCTAGGTTTCAGGTGAGCTGGCCAGCTACAGAGGGAGATGGAGCATTTCCCCCAGAAAACATGATAAATTCAGTCCTGCTATTGCTTCTTACACACTTCATCAGCTTAGCTTTTCATTTTAGCAGAACTTACAAAAAATACCATGTGTAGCACTACTAATGGTGGAGCTGCTGAATTGTTTAGGTCCTCCTGCCCTTCACCAGTGATGACTTGCCCTGTACCTGGACCCACGTGATAAAACACATGAAAACAGTTTGCAATGGGCCCTATTAACTGGCAAAAGCCTTATAGAGAGGAATTATTAGGTTAGACCAGCCTTTCTCATTAGTTTCAACACAGAGGAACTCTTGAAATAACACAGAGGAACCCTTAAAATAACTTTTCGGTCTCAGGGAACCTCTGGTAAAATGACTATATTTGTAACTCATGATACATTAGTGTGATGGTCAGTAGGAAGAATAATACTTACACCCGAGGTCTCTGGGAAGAATTACCCTCTTACCCCTTATAGATATCTTAAAAGATCAATGGAAAGTCAGTGGAACATTGCTTAAGGAACCTCTAGCAACCTCTAGAGGCATCCTAGAGGATGAGACAAACAGTTTGGTTCGAGGCAGGTTTGGTGTCTATTACTAAAGTTAGGGTGCTGAATCGAAACCCCACTGAAGTCAATAGGAGCCTTCTGTTAAAAGACAATCTTGGCCATTTTGTAAGCTAATATGCAAAAAATTGTCAAATAAATGGCACAGGGGGGCTGAGTACTGCCCTAGGGGACATGTACTAAAGCAAAAACCATGGAATTTTTTAAATTCCATTTGGTGGGCAACAGCGATTTTGTTATTAATAAAAGGACAACATTAAAAATGCTAAATTCCTTTCAAGTGAAATAAATTACTAAATGAACTGAGTCCCCCACCCCTCATGGTGCTTGCTCTTATGCACCAACAATGTCTTCCAGGTTTCTAGGACCTGGAAGATATGTGCAAGCAGGGGGGATGTCTGTGCAAAACACTAACAGCTTCTGGAAGATTGCCATTGGCATACAAATCCACCGCACATATGACAGAGTAATACCCCACTGCCTCCTGGGGTAGCTGTGATGTAGCTATTCCAGGAGGCAAAACCCAGAAGTATTGTGTAACGATGATTACAGAGCTGCACAAATTTGTGTCTTTATATTTGCCTGGAGTTCAGTTTGAACATGTGGGTGTAGGCAGGACAAAACTTCTGCACAGACAATGGCTTAGGGTGGCAGGACTGCCAGAGGAGGCTATATCAAATTGTTAAATGCCTGTTCCACACCATTGCCCTGAATGCCAGTGTAATATGGCCGGTCCTCTTTGTTGTTTCCCTGCAAAGTTTGAGTATATTTGTTGCTGTAATAATGAACTGTGTACTAACAGTTCACCCACTTTGGGTCAGTCCACCCAGAACCTAACTGCTAGTAGAGCAGTGTGACAGTTTGCTCTTCTAGTTCTTGAATATAGATGTGCTCATACACAATTGGAAACTTTGTGCATTCAAGTGAGAGGTTCTCTTGTAAAATGACCCCCAACCCTCAGATATCGTCCCCCACGCTCCTCTTGCCTTTAATGTGCGAATAACAACCACTTTTTGTGTAAAAGGTGAGCAGGGCCTCTTCTTCATTCACTAATGCGTATCAAAGCACCTTCTCACGTGGCTTCTCCTATGACCGTCCCTTGGGCATAAGTCATTATTTGTTCAGAAAATACCAAACCTGTAGTCCGACAGAAAAGAAAAAAATAATTTGTTGGGTTAAAGATGAATTATGGTCTTCTTTATTATTTATTTTCAGTCCATGTTACGGGGCTAGCTTAAAGCAATAACTTTCTGTTATTTACACCCTTTTGGTCTGTTAAATATTCTGTTAAAATAACTTTATTATTATTATTCTGTTCAACAAACGTAAAAAAAGTAGCATTTTATCCAGCCAGAAATCTTATGAGATCATACCTTCCTGTACTTGCTTCCTCAGGATTGTTATCGGTTAGCATTGTTCCCTGCTATCTCCGTGGACTAGGACTCACCTGGACAGTCCATATTATGAATCATGTGTGGGTTTCAATCCGCCTGAAACCCAGACACATTATTCAGAGAGGACTGTGGCAGGGAGATGAGCAGTGTTGGAGCACTCAATTATTTATTATATTATTATACAGGATTTATATAGCGCCAACAGTTTGCGCAGCGCTTTACAGTGTGGGGGAAGACAAAACAGTTACAGTACAATTCAATACAGGAGGAATGAGAGGGCCCTGCTCGTTAGAGCTTACAATCTAGAACCAGACAGGGGTTGATGGGACAGACGGTCCTTGGTTCTCCTCCAGTTCTAATCCCCCTCCCACATCAGCTTCCTTCTCTCCATCCTCACGTATCCCGTGTGGACGAAACAAACAAAAATGGGTTTGGGACTTTGTGTGAGGTGTGTGACCAACCATGGAGGTGTACCATATAGACATAATGTATAATACATACTAAATAAGAAAAAGTAAGTATATGATAGAAACAAATATATGATTTAATTAAAGAGGAAGTAAACCCTCCTCTGTAACTTGTACCTATAGGTAAGCCTATGATAAGGCTTACCTATAGGTACTGTAAATATCTCATAAACATGTACCGTTTAGGAGATATTTACCTTACATGCAGCCAGTGACATCACTGGCGCATGCTCTCTGAAGGAACGACTGCTCGTGCCGTTCCTTCAGAGCTCCTTGCCATGACCGTCGGCTCCCGCGCGCATGCGCGGGAGTGACGTCACCGCGGCTCCGGCCAATCAGATGGCCGGATGCCGCGATCCCGGAAGACGGGCGACTGGACATGTCGCCCGTCATACAGGTAAGCGGATGGCACGGCGGGGGCTCGTTCTAAGGTAAGTATTGCATAATGAGCTAGTATGCGATGCATACTAGCTCATTATGTGTTTCTCTTGCAGGTTGCAAAAAGAAAAGAAAATATTTTTTTGGGGTTTACAACCTCTTTAATCGCAACAAATGGTAACAATTGTATATCCTGGATAAATTACATACATAAATGGTACAATCAAGCCATAAATTACTAAAAAGATGAAAAATATATAAACAATCATAATAATTATTTATATCCATGATGGGCAGAACCAATTATCCCGTGTGGATGATGTTGACTGTATTGGAGGCCAATAGCCCACATCTCTGCCCAGCTCTGGTCTGTCACTGCATGCTCTCACCCCATCACAGTGGTGTCTTCCACCCAGAGCGGTGCAGTGATAGAGGAAGAGGGTGGTGATGATGGGCTGGATTCTTGTTGCAGTGTGGTGAATGTTTGATGACCAGTGGGGGCTGCACATGCCAGGCTCTTGTCTGTGTGATGGATGACATATAGGGTGAGACTTGGCAGTGTGTGCAACCCTCATTCCCTATCAGTGAGAACACATGACTGTGTATTTGTGCATCAAACTGAAAGTGAAATGTCACAGCTGGTCCTGTGTGAACAGTCCATGCCCCCTCCCCCAGTACAGGTGAAAGCAAACTGAAGGGGAATGAATAAGGACTGAACCTATGCGCTACCAATAGAGAGAAGGAGACGGAAATGAGGAGCATGGATATGAGGAAATATCTGGAGGAGTGGTTCAAACTGAAGGGGGAATACTTCAGTGGGTTCTTTTATTTCTTCATTAGCTGTTTTCATGTTGGGAATCCCCTGAATTATTTTTTTCTGGGGGAGCATTGGAAGGATGATATGGATTTCCTGGCAAAGATTATTTGCTCTGATCCAGAAGTGATCACACATAGTGGATGGGATGGCCTGTGACCTGTATACTGTGAATCGATCCCATAGATTGGATGAGCCCAGAGTGACCGCTCTATATGCCCTTACTGTATGTCCCGTGTGCTGTATACTGGGAGTGAAAGATTGTATTAACATGCCCAGAGATGTATAGTAACGAAGTAGAACTACTTAAGTACTGTACTTAAGTACCGAAATGCGGTATCTGTACTTTCCTAAAGTAGAATTTTTTTCTCCTACTTCTACTTTTACTTCACTACATTTTTTCGATGATTTCGATACTTCTACTCCGATATTTTTTTTTGTGCTGCATCGTTACTCGTTACTTTTCTCTGCCTTTCCCTTTTTCTTTTTTGTTTGGTTTCCCTCCTTACTGCTCTCTCCTACTCTTTCAATTATCCTCCCTATTCTGCCCTACCCCCTCCCCTCCCCTTTTCTATAGGAAGGCAAAGGTAAAGATACCCCCCTTTTTCATGGGTACCTGGTCTTTGGCCATTTGGGTAGCGTTGTTCCGCTCCAGGCTTCCGCTGGGCCGGCGTGGAGTGCTCCCACATGCGCCTCTCGGCGCTCTGACATGTGTGGCGGCCTTCGGCCACTCCGCTCCTCCCCTCCTTGTCTCCATTCGCTGACGTCTCAGCGCTGGGAGGCGGGGATTCCGACGGCCACGCAGTAGAGGCACGTGCACATGCGCAGTGCGCTCGAGGCACTGGCGGCCATCTTGGTTAAGGGAAACATGGGGGGGTCTCTGATGTAACTTAAGGGGGGCTTTGTGTGGGCGGTCTCTGATGTAAGGGGGCTCTGTGTGGGGGGTCTCTGATGTAAGGGGGGTCTCTGATGTAAGGGGGGCTCTGTGTGGGAGGGCTCTGATGTAAGGGGAGCTCTGTGTGGAGGGGCTCTGATGTAGGGGGAGCTCTGTGGGGGGCTCTATGGGGGGGCTCTGATGTAAGGGGGGCTCTGTGGGGATGGTCTCTGATGTAAGGGGGCTCTGTGTTGGGGTCTCTGGATGTAAGGGGGGCTTTGTGTGAGGGGTCTCTAAAGTAAGGGGGCTTTGTGTGGGGGGTCTCTGATGTAAGGGGGGCTCTGTGTGGGGGTCTCTGATGTAAAGGGGGCTTTGTGTGGGGGGTCTTTGATGTAAGGGGGCTCTGTGTGGGGGGTCTCTGATGTAAGGGGGGCCTCTGTGGGGGGTTTCTGTTGTAAGGGGGCTCCGTTGGGGGGTTTCTGTTGTAAGGGGGGCTCCATTGGGGGGGGTCTCTGATGTAAGGGGGGTCTCTAATGTAAGGGGGGCTAAGATTGTAGTGATCATAAAAAAGAAAAGTCAAATGAAGTCTATAGTTTCCGTACCTTCAACAACCATGCAGATTAGGAATATCCTAGCGAGGTCCGGAGTCTAAATGTGTGTATTTGTCAATATCAAGCCATTGGATGAGCATGACAGCCAGACAGTTAGCATTTTCAGAAGAAGGATAGCTATGGCAGTCCTCATATTTCTCACAGTATAGGTTCCCTTTAAGGCATGCACAGTGTGTCAGTATTTTCTAAGATAATTAGTTGATGCCGAGGGATAAATCACACCTGGAAGTGAATCATCCAGTTATTGAGTCTTGCCTACCATGGGAAGCTGTCTACCGGGAGCTCATAATAGGGAACTCCAGAGACTGCCAAGTCTTTCATTTACACTGGAGCAAATGTAGCTCATTTCTGGAAGAAAATTCTGTGTCTAATTTGTTTTGTCTCTACCAGAGGAAATGTCCGATGGCTGGATCCTGGGATTTCTAGAGATTTTTTTATTTTACTGTATTATGATGTTGGGAGCTTTCTGGCCAGAGAAAAAAGAACATGTGTGCAGCACAGTGGCTTAGTGGTCAGCACTCCCCGCATTGCAGCACTAGGGTCAGCACTCCTGCATTGCAGCACTAGGGTTAGTGCTCTTGCCTTGCAGCACTAGGGTCAGCACTCCTGCATTACAGCACTAGGGTCAGCACTCCTGCCTTGCAGCATTAGGGTCAGCCCCCTTGCCTTGCAGCACTAGGGTAAGTGCTCCTGCATTGCAGGACTAGGATCAGCACTCCTTCCCTGCAGCATTAGGGTCAGCACTCCTGCCTTGCAGCCCTAGGGTCAGCATTCCTGCATTGCAATACTAGGGTCAGCACTCCTGCATTGCAGCACTAGGGTCAGCACTCCTGCATTGCAGCACTAGGGTCAGCACTCCTGCCTTGTAGCATTAGGGTCAGCTCCCTTGCCTTGCAGCACTAGGGTAGTTGCTCCTGCATTGCAGGACTAGGATCAGCACTCCTTCCCTGCAGCATTAGGGTCAGCACTCCTGCCTTGCAGCCCTAGGGTCAGCATTCCTGCATTGCAGTACTAGGGTCAGCACTCCTGCTTTGCAGCACTAGGGTCATCACTCCTGCTTTGCAGCACTAGGGTCAGTACTCCTGCATCATAGAACTAGGGTCAGCACTCTTGCATTGCAGCACTAGGGTCAGCACTCCTGCCTTGCAGCATTAGGGTCAGCACCCCTGCCTTGCAGCACTAGGATCAGCGCTTCTGCATTGCAGGACTAGGATCAGCACTCCTTCCCTGCAGCATTAGGGTCAGCACTCCTGCCTTGCAGCCCTAGGGTCAGCATTCCTGCACTGAGGAAGTCACGTGACCTCGTGACGTAACGCGTAGGAGGAGCCCTATACCCGGAAGTGATGTTACAACGGAGCCCGATCTCCACAGCGGCGGCTGGTTTTTTGTTTACATGCTGAATTATCATGCCCAAATTGTAAGTGCAAATCTTTATATTTTAATAAATGAGTTGGATATACTGCACCATGAATAGTCTTTGTCTCTGAGGCACACTAAAGACCGGACAAGGAGGATAGTACTAGAAAAACGATCGAGACAAACATTTATAGGAATCCAAGAAATCAGCTCCATTAAGAGAGTAAGGATCCGGACTGAGAGAAACTGAGTCTATCGTTGAGCTTGGATAGATACCAAAGGCATATTAATCTTGCCTATAAGGTGAGAGGCTAGAGCACATAGAGGTGACACACAAGGTGAAGGAGATCACAGTCACTTAATTGCATGAGTGAAGCACGGATATAAGTGAGGAACGTATTCACACAAGCCTTTTTTTTGGACTCTCTCTATATATATATTTTAAAATATTTTTTCTTTTTTTTTGGACTATCTCAGTTGATATTGGTATTTGAAGGATTGCAATTGAACGGTTTACATATATTTCTTCCAGCACCGTTTTAATAGAAATTGCATGTAGCACTTTATTTTGAGCACATATATATCTTTTACTGTTTATGAATCAGATTGAAGACTAACACTGGATTTATATATTTTATTTATTGATGTTCACTGGCAAAGAAGAAGCACTTTGATATTTATTTATTTATTTATCTATTCATTTATTGATACACACATCGAAAACATACACCGTATTCATATATTTATCTATTTGTAAAGAAGAAAAACCCTGATATTTATTGATCTATGTATTTATTGATACACGCATTGATCTGATTGACACACCTGCACTTTCATTATCTAAATTTTTTTTGGAATATAAATGTTATATCTATCACGCCGAGCACTTTCAAATCAAGATTTACACACACCACTACCACCAACCCAAATAGAGATCCACAAGAGCTAACCCTTGAAGCGCACCACTACTCCTTTAATCACTACTAGGGTCAGCACTCCTGCTTTGCAGCACTAGGGTCATCACTCCTGCTTTGCAGCACTAGGGTCAGTACTCCTGCATCATAGAACTAGGGTCAGCACTCTTGCATTGCAGCACTAGGGTCAGCACTCCTGCCTTGCAGCATTAGGGTCAGCACCCTTGCCTTGCAGCACTAGGATCAGCGCTTCTGAATTGCAGCACTAGGGTCAGCACTCCTTCCTTGCAGCATTAGGGCCAGCACTCCTGCCTTGCAGCCCTAGGGTCAGTATTCCTGCATTGCAGTTCTAGGGTCAGCACTCCTGCATCATAGAACTAGGGTCAGCACTCTTGCATTGCAGCACTAGGGTCAGCACTACTGCCTTGCAGCATTAGGGTCAGCACCCCTGCCTTGCAGCACTAGGATCAGCGCTTCTGCATTGCAGCACTAGGGTCAGCACGTCTGCCTTGCAGCACTAGGGGCAGCACTCTTGTGCCGTAGCACTAGGGTCAGCGTTTCTGCCTTGCACCACTAGGGTCAGCACTCCTGCATTACAGCACTAGGGTCAGCACTCCTGCATTGCAGCACTAGGGTCAGCACTCCTGCATTACAGCACTAGGGTCAGTGCTCCTGCCTTCCTGGAACTAGAGTCAGCACTCCTACATCCTAGCAAGGTACCATGGGGTATGTAGTCCTTAGAATCTGAGGAGAAGTTGCAAAGCAATCATGGAATCCAGCAAGTTGTGGAAAGAGACAGCCAGCAGACAGGCAGAACTCACAACATGCAAGGATAATTTTTCAAGTAACCTTATATTGGATTGTCAAAAATAAGAAACACTCTGTTTGTCCTGACAACCAGCAGTCAGTCGTGAATGAGAGTGAGTTGCCAGCATTCTCTGGTTGCAGCATAGCCTTTACTTTCTCAACGACCTTTTGTGAATCTTTTCCAGCATTTTGGTTCGATAATACTTCTCACTTTTCAGTGTGTAGCTTGGCTCAAGTATGGACATCAACCTCTTAAATCCTGAGTCAGACACCATTGTAAATAGCTGGTTATCAGTGACAATCATCTCTGTGATTACTCTGTCCAGCAGTTGGGATCTTCTATCTGAATCTAGACAGTTAGACCTGTTTTTTTTTTCAGAAACATATCTGTTATTGTTGCCTGGGATAGTGGAGGAGGTATTTCAAAATCACATTGATATTCAATTTGTTTTTTCTGTGCTGCGTGATATAATTGATTATGATGAACTCTTAGATGGGCCCAAAGATTTAACGTATTTTTGTTTTTGCAGTTACTGATCCCATGCTTATATTGTTTGTGCATGTGTTGCACACTGCTGCTTTTCCTGGAGATGGTTGAGACGAGAAATAGTCCCAGACCACACTTTTACATTTTCTGTCCTCATCCATCTCCATTGCAATTTGAAAGAGACAAAAAAGTTAAAAAAATGGCTGGCTGGCTGCTGGCCTGGCACCCTGCCCTGCTGTGGGTGGCTTGTTGGCACCCTGTTGGGGGTCGGACGGTGGCTGACGTCTGGCTGTGTGGGTGACTGGCTGGCACCCTGTTGTGGGTCAGTGGCTGATGTCTGGCAGTGTGGGTGGCTTGCTGGCACCCTGTTGTGGGTCAGTGGCTGACGCCTGGCAGTGTGGTTGGCTTGTTGAGTTGCTGGCACCCTGTTGTGGGTCAGTGGCTAATGCCTGGCATTGTGGGTGGCTTGCTGGCACCCTGTTGTGGGTCAATGGCTGACGCCTGGCATTGTGGGTGGCTTGCTGAGTTGCTATCACTCTGTTGTGGGTCGGTGGCTGACGCCTGGCAGTGTGGGTGGCTTACTTGCTGGCACCCTGTTGTGGGTCAGTGGCTAATGCCTGGCATTGTGGGTGGCTTGCTGGCACCCTGTTGTGGGTCAGTGGCTGACGCCTGGCAGTGTGGGTGGCTTGCTGAGTTGCTAGCACTCTGTTGTGGGTCGGTGGCTGACGCCTGGCAGTGTGGGAGGCTTACTTGCTGGCACCCTGTTGTGGGGTGGCTGGCTGCTGTCACCCTGTTGTGGGTCGGTGGCTGACGCCTGGCAGTGTGGGTGGCTTGCTGGCACCCTGTTGTGGGTCGGTGGCTGACACCTGGCAATGTGGGTGGCTGGCTGGCACCCTGTTGTGGGTCGGTGGCTGACGCCTGGCAGTGTGGGTTGCTTGCTGGCACCCTGTTGTGGGTCAGTAGCTGACGCCTGGCAGTGTGGGTGGCTTGCTGGCACCCTGTTGTGGGCTGGCTGGCTGCTGTCACCCTGTTGTGGGTCAGTGGCTGATGCCTGGCAGTGTGGCTGGCTGGCTGGCACCCTGTTATGGATGGCTGGCTTGCTGGAACACTGTGGTGGGTAGCTGGCTTGGTGTCACCCTGTTGTGGGTGGCTTTCTTTCTGGAACACTGAGGTTGGTGGCTGGATTGGTGTCACCCTGTTGTGGATGGCTAGCTTGCTGGAACACTGTGGTGGGTGGCTGGCTTGCTGGAACACTGTAGTGGGTGGCTGGCTTGGTGTCACCCTGTTGTGGGTGGCTGGCTTGGTGTCACTCACCCTGGCCTGTTGTGGGTGCCTGGCTTGCTGGAACACTGTGGTGGGTGGCTGGCTTGGTGTCACCCTGTTGTGGGTGGCTGGCTTGCTGGAACACTGTGGTTGGTGGGTGAATGGCTTGCTGGAACACTGTGGTGGGTGGCAGGCTTGGGGTCACCCTGTTGTGGGTGGCTGGCTTGGTGTCATTCACCCTGGCCTGTTGTGGGTTCCTGGCTTGCTTGTGTGGTGGCGGTGGCTGGCTTGGTGTCATCTGGGTGGCTGGCTGCTGGCACCCTGTTGAGGGGTGGGTGGCTGGATGCTGGCCTGGCACTCTGTTCTGTTGTGGGTCAGATGGCTGGTCGCTGGCACCCTGTGGTGGGTGGTGGGTGGCTGAGGCCAGGGCCTGTGGGTGGCTGACTGGCACCGTGAGCACCGTGACCGGACTGCATCTGGCTGCACACGAGGCCGTTCCTTGGTGTGGGAGGTGGTCTTAGAAGGCAGAACGTGTGCAGCGCAACATACGCAATGACGTCACAAAAATATTGCCAATATCGGTAACTTCAGAGGCCGATTCCGATATATCAGGGAAAGTGCATAGGTGTTGCCAATAATTGGTCAATCCCTAATTGCTACCTCCTCTGGATCTGCACTTTCCCCTTCACTTTCTCCCTGCGTCCAATGCTGGGACTACATGTCTCATGAAGCATTGCGCTCGATTTTCAAATGCTCATATACGAGTTACAATCAAAGGCTTTCTGCTGGTGCCATGGATGGCCAGCAGAAGAGTAGGTAAACTATTGCTTTTAAATAATTATATTATTTTTATTTTGCTATTTTTTAAAAATAAATTTTTTCAAGAATTGTAACATAATAAATTGTTATAAATGTTTTTTTAAATAGGTGTAATAACTAATAAACTTCATTTTACTGTTACTCAATGGCGAGCTGCCACTGTCAATCAATAAGAGGTGAGTGCAATACTTCTGCTCTTCATCACCAGCCTTCCTTTCCATTTGTGCAAGACTTGTAGGCAGGTGCAACTGTACTCCCCACTGGGGCGGCAAGGCAGGAGAGGAAGGAAGCCCTAGGGAACTCGGTTCTTATATGACTTCATGTGGTCAACAGGGGAGCCGCTGTCTGATTGAACCTCCATGATATTATCCGCCATCTTGGGTCATGACATTGTCTATTTAAGACACTGACTTTTGGATTTGGTCCCACTTTTTCACAAGTGGTTAGCATAGGGACAGGTAGGGAAAGGTCCTGAAGGAGTAGGGACAGTGCAGGGACTTTGGCCTTCCTTGGGCCTAGGAAGCCTCCTCATTGGGTGTGGATCAGCCAAGCTACATTCCCATTCCTCATTGCAGAAGCTGTTGGCATCAGTTCAAGAGATGTTCCTCTGCTACAGTTTCATAAGTGGCTCTGGTCAGCTGTGCCCACCCGCCAGGCCTGTTTGTGCTGTCTTGGGACTTTTCTAATACATTGTTTTCTTTTACCTCAGTCGCTGTATGTTCTCTGATCGCCGACAAATCACTCTGCCCAAAGATTGGCTGCCTTCTTGTGGATAATAACAGTGGTGTGCGACCCTCCTTTTCAACTAGCATAGAATAGTATTATTCTCGTAATATATAGGGGAGATGTCTAGAGCACCTCACTTCCCCTTACATCAGATGTCAAGAGCCCCTTACCATCAGAAGTGAAGAGTCCCTCACCCTCCCTTACATCACAGCACCCCCCCCCGTCTTACCTTGCACTGCTGCAGGAAAGAAGCTGGGGCAGAGCTGGGAGGCGCAGGATCTGTAGAAGGGGATCTGTCCTCTCTGCTGCCAACTGCTGAGACAAGGTGGAGGTGGAGACAAAAAGGGTGGTGCCGCAGCTGCAGGAGAGGTGCCAGGGCCACAAAAATGGCCTGGTTGGCTGGGTTTGGCCCTTGGGCTTTGTGTTTAACACATGTGTTTTATGTCATTGTATGGTTACAGCAATCTTAGAGCCGGTTCACACTGAGGCGACACGACTTTGGGGGGCGACCTGTGAAGTCGCGTGCACCGCGACTTCGGTGCGACTTGCAGGGACTTCACATAATGGAAGTCTATGCAAGTTGCTCCGAGGTCGCCCAAAAGTAGTACAGGACCCTTTTTCTAAGTCGGAGCTAAAGGGCTCTAAGGCTCCACTTATTTTCACAAACAAAAAGCTATTTGGCTACTTCTGTGTGGGACTAAAGGATAGAGAGGTCCAGGACATTGTGTTGTCCTGTCACAAGATGGTAATATTGGAGGAGACCTCCTCCACTCCACCTCCACAAAATAGAAATAAGCCCAATCCTTTGACTCCAAAGCAGCACTCTTCTGCTGGGTTCAAACTCTTTCATTCAGAATTATTTTTATTTTACTGGTATTCAAATGGTTTAGAATATTGTGACAGTTATAAATTATTGGAAAACTTTAGTTCTACCTATGATAGAAAAAATGACATGGCTAATAACCAGGGATGGGTTCAATACGAACTGGCATGAGCTATCCCGCCAAGAAGCTGTTACTGCAGAAAGCCAATCATAAGTGACCAAGGCATTTGATGCCCTGCAGTTGCACATATGCAAGGGGCTGTGGGGCAGGGAATGCCTAATTATTGGTTATCCGTGGAGACAGCTTCCATGGCGTGATAGCTCATGCGGGTTCGGACTTGTGTTTGGACTCATGTAGAGCTTATCCCTACTGATAACTATACAGGAAAAAGCCATCCCTTTACCTCTGCCACCTATGAGCATAGATCTAATGTGCAAAATGGTAAGTCCGGCCTTAAATGCATTGAATTTATTAAAATTTATTTTTGTTTAGTGCTAATCTGCAAACCAAAAACATGTAATTGAATTAATGCATGATATTTGCTTCTGAAAACATTTTTTTTTTTTTTTAAAGCTGTTTGAAAAGCTGTTCTTAGTTAATCCCTATTAACCCTTCGTTAACCCTAAATATTTCCTATTAACGCCTTTCTCCCCTTTTTGTAGAATGAAATTAGCACTTTTTGCAAGACTTGGCTAAGGAGTATTAAGCTACTTTAATTTCAATTCCAGGGAAACAGGCTTGGTTGTCATAATGTTAATGAAACAACCAACACGCACATACTTGTTCCATGTTACTGACTCATTAGAGGTAAAATAAAGTTGACAGGTTTCTTTTAAAAGGCTGACATTCTAACAAGGTCAGCCAATCAACTGCTCTTCGTTTGATCACTGGAGCGAAGTGAAAAACCCTGCACTTCATCACAAAGATTCAGTGCTTGGGTGCATAAGTGGCCAATTTCCAGGCCTGAGTGCTGTCACATAGGGGAGGTGGAGAGTTCCTAGTCCTGTTAAGCACCACGCAAGACAACTTAGCGCTTACCCGGGGCCTATTACCCTTGGCTCGTCATGCAGTGAAGCAATTTTAAGGTAGGTACTGTATAAGAGAGATGTTATAAAAGCGGACCTTGCATAACAAATATCCTTATCCTTCCAACATGCAATTAAAGCAAAAAAGAAATTAAACATTAAAAATTAAAAAATAGTAACCCAGCCTAGGTTTTGGAGGGCTTTCTGGGGCTAGGGTGATATTAAGCATTTTTGAGGGATGCTAGTAAAGTTGAAGAGTCTAAATACCAATGGCGTCACTACAGGGGTTGCAATTGCAACTGGGCCCCATGAATGAGGGGGCCTGTGCGGCTCCCCTGTACACCTGGATAGGAGGGGCGGCGGGGGGCAGCATGTAGAGAAATTACTATCCTCCTTTTTCCCCCTGTAGTTGCAGGAGGAAAATGGAGGAGATTGGTTCCTCTGTATGCTGCCCCCGCCACTCCTATACAGTTCACTTGTGTTCTGCCGTCTCTGGGCCCCTGTGTTGCTCCCTCCCCTCTCCTGCTGGCTGCTGCAGGGGATGTGTCACATTAGAGAACCAGGAAGGGGTCGGTAAATATGTAATTTACCAGCTCTTTCCTTTTCTGAATGGACAGAGTCATAGTCAGTGACATTGTAAAAAAATAAAATAAAATGATAAAAAAATAATACAATTAAAATACCAAAAATAAAAACTACTGACAGCAGTGGGTGAACTTCCAGGATCGCAAAGGTCACACTTGCAACCGGGCCCTGACATTCCACCACCGTGGGGAGACCCCAAGATGGCAGGAAGGGGGCCCACTGCAGAACTTTTAAAAGGGTCCCGCTGCGGGACTGTAATAAAGGGTCCTGCAACGAGAGTAAAGGGCCCCAGGATCAGTGGGGAAGAGTCCCAGGCTTGAAGGGAAGGGCGAAGGGCCCCGCCCATTGGGTCCAGGAGGCCCTTCATGGTTTCTTGCACCGGGCCCTAAAGGTTCTAGTTACGCCTCTGCCAAATACCCAAGAATGTGCTCCCATGCTGGAGCATCCCCTCACAAGGTTTGGGATTCTCAACTTTCTCAGAATCCCACAGTGAGATCCAATAATGTCAGCAACACCTACGCCTATAAGTTAGGGTGTAAGGTAATTATCTAAAAAAAATGTATTTGAAAGTTAAAGCCCATTCACACTAAAGCAAGCAAGCGCAGTGCTTTAATGCAAGTGCATTATGAATGGCATGCCAATACTCTACAATGGATGAGAATATACAAGTTGCCTTGTGTGTTGTACTTTACTGTACAATGTGCATGACCCTTTATTTAAAACCCAGTTCACATGGTATATGGGTTGTGCTGTGCTGAACTGGGCTGACTGTTGTACTCTATTGTACAATGTGTTGGGTTGCCACTTACTGTGAATGACACCACCACACACCGCACATAGAGTGGGTGTGTTGCCATACACGTGTTAAAGCGGTTGTATACTGCCGAAAAAAAAAAAAAAAACAAACAAACCCTGCAAGACAAAGGCATAATGAGCTAGTATGCATCGCATACTAGCTCATTATGAAATATTTACATAAAACGAGGCCCCGACACGGACCCCCGGACACCGCTGTGGGAGCTGTCATGCTCCCTCTGCGTCTCTTCCGGGTTCGGCGGCTCCAGGGCTGTTAGTGGCCGGAGCCGCGATGAGTGAGTGGCCGGAGCCGCGGGAGTCACTTTCCGGCAAGTAGCCAGCAAGGAACTCTGAAGGTCCGCCGGACCTTCAGAGCGCATGCGTGCCGGACCTTCAGAGCGCATGCGCCGCTAGCGTCAGCGGCTGCATGCAGGGCAAATATCAATTGTACCTACAGGTAAGCCTTATTATAAGCTTACCTGTAGGTAAAAGTAAAAAAAAAATGGTATACTATACTACCGTTTTAACACATGCATTTCCACAGCGCATTAATGTGCATGAGCCGTCAATGTTTTTTTTTTTTTCTCTCAAAATATTTCACATAGGATCCTAGGGGCTACAGGATAAGTGGACCTTGCATTTTCATGCACAGTCCGCTTTAGGTGAAGAGGTCAGGGCAAAATACAAGGTGATTTTAATAAATTTACTGACTGAATTTTATTCTGTAGGTTTGAATAACCCCTTTTACAAAGTTTACTGCACAGGTGACTATAGTGATTAGTAGAAAGTACATCATTCAGGTAACTTTGGCAGAACAGATTTCTGGAATAGGTGTGCCATGGGATGATAATTAATATAGCAATTCCAAGAATAGTCAGTTGGCAAGGTTAGCTGAGGACTCTTTTACAATTACTAGGAACACTTCTTTGCCACCTCTGTAAATATATTTAGAAACAAAGGAGAAAGGAAAATCACTCGGTCGCACTTTAAAGACATGTTGGATTACAATTTTTATATATAAAATTAATCTTTTATTTATAAACAACAATATAAAATAGAAAGTTATACACTGAAAAAATCAGCTAAAAAACACGTGTTCATATATGTCACTGAACCGGGTCATACTAGACCCAATTACTTTACAAAACTCATACTTGTTATATAATTTAGGGTAAGTGAACCGCTGGTCTGCTTCTTCACGACACACAATGGGGGAATCAATAATGAGTAGGGTTCACTATAGAAAAAAAGAAAAATGTCATATATTTGGAAAATCATGTTATATTGCATGTATTTAACAAACATTAACCCAAAATACTCAAAATGCAAATCCTAATATTAGTATCCTAATATAGAAGTTAATTTTATGATATAATATACTTATAACATTTTATATATATATATATACATATATTATACTTATATACCATTATCTCTATATTAGCCATTTCCATCCCTTTATATCACTCTATAACTGTTCAACACTACATCTGTTGGTTATGGTTGGCTTGGCTCTTCTGTATGCTCCAGTGCCCACCTGGGGAGACTCCTATTCAAGTCATATTGTAATTGAATGTTATTAAAAATTACCTTTTCTTTTCAATCTGTAATTTTCTGTGAAGGTGTTCCATACACAGAACGTGTACAGAGTGCCCCCCTGAAATATAATTTCCTGCGTGTGTGATAGGTTCACTGATTTTCCCACACAGCCTGCACTAGGATACAAGTCAGAATTCAGGCACCCCCTGCAACAAAAATGTCATTTTTGTTGAGATACTTCAAATAGATAATCACGTCTAAAAAGATGCAGGCCCAGCAATTTTCCTCATTAGAGCCCTGCAGGTGAAGCAGCTGGTCAATAATTAAGAAACCACTCCCATTAGATTCACTTACCACAGGGGCACAGACAAATTTACACAAGGATTTCTTCAGAATAACAAAAGGTAGGAATATGCAACACAGTTTGTTAAAAATCCATGTAATATATTTAGGTTCACTCTGGGGGGGAATGTTTTTTCTCAACAAAAGTGGAGTTCATCTTTAACCAATTCAGCGCAGGAAGCTTTTACCCCCCTTAATGACCAGGCCATTTTTTTTTTGCAATTCGGCACTGCATTGCTTTAACTGACAATTGTGTGGCCGTGTGACACCACACCCAAATACAATTGATGTCCTTTTTTCACCACAAATATAGCTTTCTTTTGGTGGTATTTGATAACCTCTGCGGTTTTTCGTTTTTGCGCTATAAACAAAAAAACTGCGTCAATTTTGAAAACAAAACAAAACTATATTTTCTACTTTCTGCTATAAAACATTCCCAATAAAAACATTTTAAAAAATCTAATTTTTTTTATCAGTTTAGGCCAATTTCTATTCTGCTACATATTTTTGGTAACAAAAATCCCAAAAAGCGTATTTTAATTGGTTTGCCCAAAAGTTATAGCGTTTACAAACTACGTGATAGATTCATGGACTTTTTATTTTTTTATTAGTAATGGCGACGATCAGCGATTTTTATCAGGACTGCGAGATTGCGGCGGACAAATTTGCAATATTGTGGTCAGAAAAACGGACACTAACTGACACTTTTTGGGGACCAGTGACATTAATACAGTGATCAGTGCTAAATAATTTGCACTGTTACTGTATAAGTGACACTGGCAGGGAATGGGGTTAACACTGGGGGGGGTGATCAACTGGTTAAATGTGTTCCCTAGATGTGCTTACTAATTGTGTGAGGGATGGATTGAACAGAGGCACAGAGAGATCGGTGATTCACACGATCCTTCTCTGCCTCTCTGATGGGAGAGCTTGTTTACATTCCAGACGGCTCTCCTGTCAGTTTTGCAGACGATCGTGGGAGGCCGGCAGCGATCAAGCCTGCTCCTCCCGCGGCCTGCCTCCCGCGGTGCCTAATCACAGCAGGAGCGCGGCTCCGAAACCGCATGTGTCCCCAAAACCGCGTGCACATAATCACGTAGATCTATGTGATTATGCGCAGCTGAGCCACCCTGCCGCAGTCAATCTGCTTGGGGCGGTTGGCAAGTGGTTAATTGAACAAGCTAATGTTAGAAGCGAAATGATTACTATGCACAGCTACACTAGATTCTGTGTGCATCAGTTTTAATAAATCCCCTCCAATGTCTCAAGCTTAGTGGTCCTTGGAAATGAAAAAACATAGCCCCTGTGGTCAGTATGAGGAGCAATAGGGCCCCATCACTGATATTAGTGGGAGGAATAGTGGCGCATTATTTGTTTCAATAGAAGGAATGTTTTCCAAATTTTGGCGTCGAAAGGTGGAATTATAGCTTACCGTTGGTATTAGCGATCCACCGATTACCGGCAAAGCCGATATATCAAGGGCCGATCTGCACTTTCCCCGATATATCAGAATCGGCCACCAAGGTGACCGATCTTGCCGATATTTCGGGAAAGTGCTTGTACCGGAGCGATGCCTGCAGCTAGAGGTATCACCGAGGTACCGGCATCCGTAACCGATGGTCGGCTGTCTTATAATGACAACCAATGCGGCTGAGAAGCCACTCGGCTGTCATTACAAAGAGAGGGAGGAGACATCCCACCCTCCCGCAGCTCACCCAGGACTCCTGTCCCACCGGGACAGGAGACCAGGGCAACCAGCCTGCACGGCCGCCGAAGACCCGATCAGAGCCGCATTTGGCTCTGATCGGGTCTCCATGCAAAAACTCGGAGGTGATGTCATGACATCACTTCCAGAAGTTCCGGGTACTGGCACCAGATTAAAAAAAATGACAGCATTCAAAACAGCCAAACTTGGCGTTTTGAATGCTTATAAGTGCAGAGGAGGGGTTTGGGGTCTTTTCCCTCCACAAGAGTACCTGCAAAGTAAAAACAAAAACAAAAAATTTTAAATGTATGAAAATATCAGCCGCAATAACCAAAATATCGGTATCGGTATCGACAATGAAAAAACAATATCGGTCGATCACTAGTTGGTATCAAAGGGAGGATTTACTGTCAGTGGAAGGAATCATGCTTCATCATTGGTGTCATTGTGCCCTGCGGGCCAGGTAAAGGCAAGTAAAGAGTCGTGTCACCAGTGGGCCACAGTGCAGAGATCACTGATCATGATGTATTGTGTACGCTGGCCTCGCACAAAGGAAATACCTTATATGTGCCCCATATTTATAGTTTGACTATTGATAGCCTGAGCGTATCAAATCCCTGGCTCCCTTTAAAGAACTTTTTGGCTGATTAAAAAACATCTGAAAGTAACGGCGGCTCAGAACCACACGCCATAGAGAAAGCACCGGATGTCAATGACTAAAGGCTGCGAAAACAATAGCATATTCACTAACTGTCAGCAAGAAGACTCTGATACCACTCCGGGGATGGGCTCAGGTGGAAAATGTTATGTGCATTGAATAAAAGGCAATAAATGTAAATGTCCTTTCCTTTTCTACATACAGTGGGACAATGACAGGGCCTCTGCAGCTGCATCCACGCAACTTTAGGCCGCTTCATGCTTTTTAACCTCAATTAAATGGCAAAATGACCCTAATGTGAAGGTCCTGCTAGGGTTTTATGGACATCAAATTTTCCAGTCGATCAGATGTCACTTGCTTAACATTTCCAGACTGCTGCTCTGGTGACATTGCCTTATACAGGAACCCTGCTCACCTCCTGCTGGGTAAGTCCCAAGGTCACTACTGCACGGACTCCTTGATCTCCGCACAGCTTTCTGTACGGTTGATTGCCCTCATCTCCTGCCCATTGTTCTAGTGTTTAAGACAAATCTCCATTCTAGTTCTTGTTCCAGTTGTCCTTTTAATCTGCTTTTGCCACTAGCATCCCAGGAAATCAGCTTTAGAAATTCTCCTTCACTTGTCTGTTTGCAATTAACAGCATGAACATGAACCACAGTGTCACGTTTTAAATTCAGGAGCCTGTAATCTGGATGAGTGTATATGCTGTGAGAAGCACTCGGCTGTCCCATATTGCTTACACTAATGTAAGAAGCAAGGGGTGATAGTTAAAGGATAACTAAAGCCAAACATTTCATATAATGCAGCTTACCAGTCCTTAGATGTGGT
This sequence comes from Pelophylax lessonae, assembly GCF_965119305.1. Classification (NCBI taxonomy): domain Eukaryota; kingdom Metazoa; phylum Chordata; class Amphibia; order Anura; family Ranidae; genus Pelophylax; species Pelophylax lessonae. Next base: position 634,681,707 of record NC_138770.1, on the reverse strand, counting down.
GGCTGCAGTAGTTTTCATTTTTCAAGTTAGGAAGGTGTTCAGCAGAACAGAAAATACCTTTTGATCCAACTAGAAATATGGCGTCTCTGTCAATTTATGTGAGCTGAACTGAAACTAAAAACAATGTTATCTTTCTTCTGTAAACTACTAATCTTACATGTAATGGAGATGAACAAATACATGTTTGATGTCCAACCTGAGTGACAAACATTGGCTTCCTCTAAAGATTCACATGACTGTCAGGGTTACCTGATTCGAGGCCGAGGTGCTGAGAGGGCTCCCCTTGCGGCTCAGTGTGGCACACCCCTGGAGATGGTACAGAGGGTGTGGCGCCCCAAGTGGCATGGGTTACCAGCTGCAGGTAGGTAGGTAGAACCAGGAGCAATCCGACAGTGAACTGGAACAGACTGGAACCACAGCAGCGTAGGAGTCGTCAAGGGCTCTGGAGCAGGCGGCGGGCTACCTTGTGCCAAGGAATAGTCTCTGGTAGCAGGGACAGGAACTAGCCAAGGCCTGGGACTGGAGCAGGCAGTGGGAACCGTGATACAAGCTGAGGTCATGCAAAGGAGCCAACCAGAATAGCCAAGGTCTTGAAGCAAGCCGGGGTCATACACGGTAGGTAACAGAAGCACAGTCAGTGGAAGAAGCCAAGGGTCAAACCAGGAGCAGGAGATCAAACGGAATCAGGAACAAGCCGAGGTCACAACAGGAAGCCCAAACAGGAAACAGGAAGCTGAGAGATAATCCAGCAATGAGTCTGATCCTATGGCCACCTTTTATAGGCCATCAGAGGGCAGTGTCAATTGAGGCAGGAGCGACCATTGCTATTACTGGCAATGTTGCCAGTTCTCCTACGGCCATTTCCCTGACAATGACATAGCTACCCAGGGGCAGGTAGTGTGCTATTCTCAGATTTACTAGGTGAGAATAAAGTTAAAACACCTGGAAAAAGAAAACAAATGCAGTCACCACATCTAAGGACTGGTAACTGTAGTTTATTATTATTTTTTGTTTATGGTGGTAAATTTGCTTTAAATAAGGACACTAAAAACAGCTTATTGATTTAGAAAAAAGAGCTCCTGAAATCATTCATCATTTTTGTATTGTCTTTGGTTACTTGGCACAACACCACTGCATTTTGCGCATCTTTATTAAAGATGTTTATTAAGTCTTCATTTATTTTATTATAAGAGAGCCTAGTGGGTGTGCCAACTCTGCTGATCCCTTGGAAAATACTCATAAACCTTTTTCTTATCCCTTTGCTAGATGTCAAAATATTTTGTCATAACTTACAATTCAAAGCTACCTTCTGTCTACAGATGCCGGTCATTCATACATTATATTGTCAAAAGTATTGGGACGCCTGCCTTTACACGCACACAAACTATAATTGGCATCCCACGCTTATTCTGTAGGGTTCAGTATTGAGTTGGTCCACCCTTTGCAGTTATAACAGCTTCAACTCTTCTGGGAAGGCTGTTCACAAGGTTTAGGAGTGTGTCTATGGGAATGTTTGACCATTCTTCCAGAAGCACATTTGTGAGGTCAGGCACTGCTGTTGAACGAGTAGACCTGGCTCGCAGTCTCCACTCTAATTCACCCCAAAGGTGTTCTATCGGGTTTAGGTTTAGGACTCTGTGCAGGCCAGTCAAGTTCCTCCACCCCCAAGCTACCTCATCTAAGTCTTTATGGACCTTGCTTTGTGCACTGATGTGCAGTCATTTCAGAACAGGAAGAGGCCATCCCCAAACTGTTCTCACAAAGTTGGGAGCATGAAATTGACCAAAATGTCTTAGTATGCTGATGTCTTAAGTGTCCCCTTCACTGGAGCTATGGGGCTAAGCCCAACACCTGAAAAACAACCCCACACCATAATCCCCCCTCCAACAAATGATTTGGACCAGTGCACAGAGCAAGTTCCATAAAGACACGGATAAGCGAGTTTGGGGTGTAGGAACTTGACTGGCCTGCACAGTGTTCTGACCTCAACTCGATAGAACACCTATGGGATGAATTAGAGTGGAGACTGTGAGCCAGGTCTTCTCGTCCAACATTAGTGCCTGACCTCACAAATGCTCTTCTGGAAGAATGGTCAAGCATTTCCATAGACACACTCCTAAACCTTGTGGACAGCCTTCCCAGAAGAGTTGAAGCTGTTCTAGCTGCAAAGGATGGGCCAACACAATATTGAACCCTACAGACTAAGACTGAAATGCCATTAAAGTTCATGTGCGTGTAAAGGAAATAATTTTGATAATATAGTGTAGGTTCGATCCAAGCCCTAAAAGAGACTTTTGTGAGAAAACCAGTTCAATAACATGCACCTTCAGGTTGGCTGGGTGTGCATGTTTATGTATGAGGAAGAAGCATGGCTCGTCTTCCCTAAAGCCTACTTATTCTGGGGAAAAACTGGAATTTGCAGAGAAAATATGATGGAGCCAGTAAGTTTTTTCCCCAAAAAGGGTCATGTGAATCATTAGTGTTACAAGGTCTCAGGTGTGAATGGGGATCAGGTGTGGTAAATTTGGTGTTATCGCTCTCTCTCTCTCTCATACTGGTCACTGGAAGTTCAACATGGCACCTCATGGGAAAGAACTCTCTGAGGATTTGAAAAAAAGAATTGTTGCTGTACATAAAGATGGCCTAGGCTGTAAGAAGAGTGCCAAGACCCTGCAACTGAGCTGCAGCACAGTGGCCAAGACCATACAGTGGTTTAACAGGACAGGTTCCACTCAGAACAGGCCTCGCCATGGTCGAACAAAGAAGTTGAGTGCACGTGTTCAGTGTCATATCCAAAGGTTGTCTTTGGGAAATAGACTTATGAGTGCTGCCAGCATTGCTGCAGAGGTTGAAAGGGTGGGAAGTCAGCCTGGCAGTGCTCAGACCATACGCTTCACACTGCATAAAATTGGTCAGCATGGCTGTGGTTGCAGAAGGAAGCCTCTTCCAAGGATGATGCACAAGAAAGCCCACAAACGGTTTGCTCTAGACAAGCAGACTAAGTATATAAATACTGGAACCATGTCCTGTTGTCTGATGAGACCAAGATAAACCTATTTGGTTCAGATGGTGTCAAACGTGTGTGGCAGCAACCAGGTGAGGAGTACAAAGACAAGTGTGTCTTACCTACAGTCAAGCATGGTGGTGGGAGTGTCATGGCCTGGGGCTGCATGAGTGCTGCCGAAACTGGGGAGTTACAGTTCATTGAGGGAACCATGAATGCCAACATGTACTGTGACATACTAAAGCAGAGCATGATCCCCTCCCTTCAGAGCCCGGGACGCAGGGCAGTATTCCAACATGATAACGACCCCAAACACCTCCAAGGTGACCACTGTTTTGCTAAATAAGCTGAGGGTAAAGGTGATGGACTGGCCAAGCATGTCTCCAGACCTAAACCCTATTGAGCATCTGTGAAGCATCCTCAAATGGAAGGTGGAGGAGCACAAGGTCTCTAACATCCACCAGCTCCGTGATGTCATCATGGAGCAGTGGAAGAGGACTCCAGTGGAAACCAGTGAAGCCCTAAAGAACTCCATACCCAAGAGGGAAAATAATGGTGGCCACACAAAATATTGACACTTTGGGCCCAATTTGGACATTTCCACTTAGGGGTGTACTCACTATTGTTGCCAGCGGTTTAGAAATTAATGGCTGTGTGTTGAGTTATTTTGAGGGGACAGCAAATTTATACTGTTCTACAAGCTGTACACTCACTACTTTACATTGTAGCAAAGTGTAATTTCTTCAGTGTTGTTACATGAAAAGATATTGTAAAATATTCCAAAATTGTGAGGGGTGTACTCACTTTTGTGAGATACTGTATATCTTATCTGTGTATTCAGCTGTTTGCCTGGAGCTTGGCTTTAAAGTAAATGGCTTGCTCCCTGTGGCTACCTGTGTATTGCTCCATGTGACAGGGTTGAAGCTTATCAAGTGGATGCTCTGCCGTCCAGCAGTGGCTGCATTGGCTCTAGCACTGTTTGGACTTGCCCTCAGCAGTTGCTGCTCTGGCACCCCAGCAGGGACTGCTCTGACCCCCCAGCACTTACTACTTAAGCCCCCAGCAGTGGCTGCTCTGACCCCCCAGCACTTACTACTTAAGCCCCCAGCAGTGGCTGCTCTGACCCCCAGCACTTTCTACTTAAGCCCCCAGCAGTGTCTGCTCTGGCACCAAGCACTGTGTTGTGGGGAGGCAATGCCAGTTGTTTCCCTATATCTGGAAGTACCAGGTGTTTTAGATAGCAGTGGTATAGGTGCTTTAGGATGTCTTGAATATAGTGAAGGGTATACGAGACTGACACTTTTTTGTCTATATGGCAGCATTGATTGATAAAATAATGACCTTGCTTCAGCTCAGCCTTTTTGGCAGACATGATGTCTGGATTAAAAAATGTAGCTCAATCATTTGTGAGAGCCAATTGTACAGTAAGTGCTCTATACACAAATCAATTACTACATAAGAGTGCAAAAAAAAAACACACATATCGAGCCATAATCTCTACCTGTGTATTTTGTAGAAATAATATATGACACATGTTGCTGTTTTCAAAACCATGCAACATATTATGTTCCAGTAAAACCAGTCGATCATTATCAAGTTCAGTTTTTAATTATTTTTATCAGCTTTTAGGCTTAAAAAGTTTTTCTCTGTGGGAAGATGAGGCCAGAGATAATCACACTATTGACCCGTAATTAGAAGGCAGATTTGCCTTTGGCAAAAACCTTAATCTACCTTGCTAAGTTTTGGTGTGTGAATTGACCGAGGGATTTATCTGACTTACTAAAAAAGCTGCAATTTACTTCAAGGGAATCTTAGAAAACACAGATATGTAGAACATATTACAGAATTAGTTTAAGTAATAATCTTAAAAAAAAAAAAAAATTTAAAGTGATTTTGCTTTCCCATATCCAAAGCTGTATTTCCTCCATAAGGCACTGGACATGTGCTGGGTGATGTCTATTATTGTTTAATGACAGCTGTACTCATTGATCTCTATTTAACCACTTCCATACCGGACCAATTCTGGCACTCCTACATGTAAAAATCATAATTTTTTTGCTAGAAAATTGTTCAGAAACCACAAACATTATATATATATATAAATTTAGCAGAGACCCTAGGGAATAAAATGTCAGTCGTTGCAACTTATTATGTCACACGGTATTTGCGCAGCAACTTTTTAAACGTGTTTTTTTTTGGGGGGGGGGGGGGAGGGAAACCCAGTTTCATGAATAAAAAAAACCTATGTGGGCACGACGTACATGTGCGTTCACTTCTGCATGCCAGCACGCGGGGACAGGGGCACTTTATATATATATTTTTTTAATGTTTATTTTATTTGAATTTTTTTATTTTTACACTTTCCCTTTCAATTTTTATTTTTATATTTTTTTCACTTTTATTACTATTACAAGAAATGTAAACATCCCTTGTAATAGGAATTGTGCATGACAGGTCCTCTTTATGGTGAGATCTGGGGTCAATAAGACTTCAGATCTCTTCTACAGGCTGGAAAGCCTGAGAAAAAAAAATGATCTCGGCTTTCCAGCCGAGATCCTGGTAGTATTTACAACTGCCAGGCCAGACGTGATGTCATAACGACGTGCCCGGGCCTCCGAGAGTCATAGAGACTACCAGGGACCACCTGGTCCTTGGTATTTTCTATGGTGTACTTCCGCCACTGGCGGATTCCTTTTTCAGTTCGCTGATCGCACAGGCGAGTTGGTAGAAGCACCGGAGGGTGGTGGGAGGGGACTTCCCACCCATTCCTGTCGCCTTCCCACCCATTCCTGCCGCCTGTAAGAACAATCAAGCAGCTGAACAGCCGCTATGATTGTTCCTATGGTGAAGGGAATCGCTGGCTGAAAAAAATTATATCTGAATGATCCCTGCAGTTGCAGGGATCATTCAATTATCCCCACTCAAAGCCCAGGGCATCATCTGATGTACTGTGGTATGGAAGTGGTTAAAGCTGAATTATTAAGAGGTTTGAACTAACATCAGTTCAGAGTTTCACACATCTGCCACCCCCTATTGCTGGGTTCCTACCTTATGTGCTTAGGAAATGGGGGTATTTATAAATTGTATTTTATATATATAGCACCTTTCTAGCTGGGTGCTAGAGAATGCATAGTTGGGTTTCCCTTCTTACCAGGGGAACTGTCAGGTAAATGTAAGTACTTTTTGCCTAACGGGGAGCAGTGATCCATTGATAGGGTCTGCTCAAAGTGATCAGATGCTGCTCATGTTGTCTACCTGTTCCACACTGGTCAAAAAGGAAGGGGCATATTGGACAGTGGGAGGAAACCTGACAAATGGGAGCCATTGGCAGAAGAAAGTGCCAGTGACTGTATTAATACCACGTGTGCACGGGTGCTTCGGGTAGAGAACGGGGTACCAGAGGAAGGGGGGGTCGCTGCCCCTCTGTGCAGGCTGCCATGCGGCTTTAGATGGTCGACCTGAGGGCCAGAGTTACAGAAGCTGCAACCCAGATCTCCTGCAGAGCTGAATGAGAGGGGGATATACCTGGAAGGATCTGTTCCCGATAACTGTGAGTACAGATCTACGTCTAGGGGACTGTTTGGCTAAGGCCATCCCTCCAAGCTAGTAAAGTCAGTGGATGGGTGCCAGCTAAAGAGGACACTGGTCAGTGTCCTGAAGAATCAGTGATTAAGTCTGCTGCCAGAGTGAGCAAAGGACTTATTCTTCCATACAAATGCAGTATGGTTCAGTGGAGAATCTGCTATTCAGTTCAATCAAGTGAGGCCAAGTGATAGTTGTCCTCCTCTGTGCATAGTTAAAGTTGGAGTATCCCAATTATCCCTTGTCCTATCCAAGTTCTACCAATAAATACAAAAAAACAAAACCCCTAGACTGGTCATTGGATAACGAGCGAATGAGTGTGTACCTGGATGAGTGAAAATACCCAAGTAACTAGCTGCAGGATAATCAGAGGGAGACCCAAGGAAATCTATACTCAGCGACCCCTACGGGGACAGTGCTACAAATGAAAAGCATTGTGTTCAGAAGGCATTTAGCAAACAATTGGCCACTGCCCCCACCTATAACTGGCCTTAGCAACAAGGAGCACATGGAAGGGTAACGTATGTAAACCAAAACCAAAGAAAATTCCTAGCTCAAATTGTCAACCAGCCTGCAAGGAACCCAACCCTCCTTAAAGGCACTGTTGGAATACTGGTGAGGGGATGCACTGGACGCCTTTGCTGCAATTGTGCTATATGCTGGGTATCCAGTGCGCCCCTGTGCCTTCAGAGAGGGGTAGGCTCCTTCCAGGCTCATCTGCCCTCTGCCTATCCATTATAATGCATGTGCTTCTACTATGAAGGCTTCAAAAAATGTAGGACTGTGGATAATAATGGGGTGCCTTGTCACAGCCTTCGCAGCTTACTTATGTATTTGCAAATGTGTGCAAACTAAACCCCTGTTTTTAATGCAAACTGTTAGATAGGTTATATCAAATGTTTGTAGGCTGGCTGACAAGTTAAGCTGGAAATTGTCTTTGGTTTTGTTTTACATTTAGCAAACTGGAATAGATTTAGTAAAGAGAATGGGCAAGATGACAGGTTCTCTTGGAAGACACCACTATCATCTGCTGATACTCACCTTTACTCCAACTCTCTGTTCCTCCATTGGAATCCTCGGTAAATACCCAAATATGGAAAAATATAGAATCTCTTTCCAGGATGAAGTGCTCATGCTTGATCAGTCAATCACCGTGCCCCAACACTGTCATGTGATGCGGAAAAAGAAGAAGACAACCTTGTGTAAGCTCTGGTACCATCCACCAGTGAGGTTATACAGGGTTAGGACTCCCAGCTGTAAATGAGGAATGGAGGAAAGGGAGAGTGGGGATGGTATCAGTGGGCAAATTGAGAGAGTCTTGATGTCTTGAAATTGCTTTGGTTGCACTGTCATTTCACAATCTGTTCAGCCAAAAATCGAGAGCTGTATTAAAGCAATCCAGGTGTGACAGATGCTGCTTCCACTGCTGCATGCTTTGATTCCAGCTGCCAGCCCCTATGTCACTACAAAAACTACAGTGTGCAGTATGGGACACAGCATTCAACACACCTAGAGGTGTTGGATACCAGTGGCAGTCATACCCCTGTAAGAGAGGCAGTTAATCTTCTTCTGTTGCCTGTTGTAGGTTAATTGTTTTGGCTAGTGACAGAGTCGCTGTAAACCTTCTTGCCTTTTCTTGGTGCTTTCTTCTACTGAACACCAAACTGTACCTGCGTAAGGCTTGCATTTAGCTGGTTGCCTCAGTACAGCTGAACACTTGCTCATGGTTTTTGCATTGCATTGCTTTAATGCTAAAGTCAGCCACAGACAGAGCCTTTTTCTTTCCTCCAACCACAGTAATACCTCCTACTGGGCCACTGTGTTCTCCTGGCAGGGGGGTCAGGGAAAGAACACAGTGATTACTATAGTCGTTAGCAATAATCGCACGTAAAATCTGACAGGCTGGTTGTACCCAGCTTGGGTACATTCAGCCTGCCCATACATGGTTCGAATATCGCCCAGTCCTTGATCCGAGATTCGAACCATCTATGGCTGGCTTTACTAGTATGCAGATAGAGCCTGCCAACGTGAAGCCTATCTTTGGCCAATTACAAAATGATTAAAGCCGGCCACAGACGGAACACTTTACTTTCCTGCAACCACATGTTGCCTGCTCGATTTCCCCAACCTGCCCATACATGGTTCAAATCTTGGCTGCTCCCTGCTGATCTACCCAAGATTTGAACAGTCTATGGCCAGCTTAAAACTTTCCTCCTCCCTGGCCTCCCTGGGCGATAAAGGATCTAGTGCTTTTTTTTTACAAGCCAATGATCTAATACAGAGAAATACCCAACTCCAGGAATTAGAAAATATCTACCCTTGCAGTGCAAGCCGGTGCCCCAAAGCCTCCTATCTAAGCTGCTCACGGCCAGGGTCACACACTCAGCCTCTCCATGTACAATGTAGGGTTAATAGCTTGATGACAAGGGACCACCTACAGATCAGAGCTTTAAGGAGAAGAGGGTAGCGCCGGAGCCAGCCAGTGTGGGGGAAAGGGTAATAATGCCTGTTTCCCCTTCTTTCCTTTCTAATTCCTGGAGTTGGGCTTTAACTTGTGGACCCATAACAGCATCCCAGTCCTCTTCTCTACAGCACTAAAATGTTGTCAGGCTCGCCAACCACATTTTACCTCCCATGCTGATGACGTGGCTGTTGCTCCAGCTCTGTATGTGATGATGTCAGCGAGAAGGGTGGTGGCAAGACTGGTCAAAGGTTTGCGAGAAGAGCAACTTCAAGGGACTGGTTATCACAACAGCAAACAACAAAAGGATACCACTGCCAGTTGGAACTAGGTAAGTATTGCTCTGTGTTAGCCCACAATTTCAATAATTTTGTAACTTCCTAGATTCAGGATGGCCATATACATAGTTACATACATAGTAGTTGAGGTTGAATAAAGACTATAGTCCATCCAGTTCAACCTGTGTAGGTGTGTGTGGATGCAATTATTTCACATACCCCTGAATGTTTTGACCCTTGAGATGTACGTCCAAGTGTCTTTTAAAAGTAGTCATACTCCCTGCAGTTACTACCATTTGTGGTAGAGAATTCCACAATCTTATAGCCCTTACTGTAAAAAAAACCCCTGCGTAGCCTAAGGTTAAATTTATTCTCCTCTAATCGGATTGTATGGCCACGTGTCCTTATGCATTTGTTGCTACTGAACAGTTTTATTTCTATGCTGAGATCACCGTTGAGGTACTTGTATATCGCTATCATGTCCCCTCTCAGGCGTCTCCTTTCCAGAGAGAATAAATCAAGCGCTTGTAAGCGCTCTTCATAATTAAGATCCTCCAATCCCCTAATCAGTTTAGTTGCTCTCCTCTGGACTCTCTCCAACTCCATCACATTCCTTCTGAGGACTGGCGACCAGAACTGGACAGAATACTCCAGATGTGGTCGGACCAGAGTTTTATAAAGTGGTAGGATTATAGTTTTATCTCTGGAATACATCCCCTTCCTTATGCAAGCTAATATTCTGCCGGCTTTGGCAGCTGCAGCTTGACATTGCATGCTATTGCTAAGTCTATCTTCCACTAATGCCTCGTTTCCAATGAGCAGAACGGTTCGGGACGGTACAGTTTGGAAGGGTTAGAATGGTCCAGCCTATTCAGGTGAGTGTTTCCACTGCAAATCGGACCACCAGGGGCCATGCAGGGTTCGCAGGGTTTGTGCTTTCGTTTGACGTGAGCATTGACGTTTTCCTGTCCACCAATCAGTGGAATGTATCGTGTGACGCCAGTAGCTCCGCCCTAACCGTACCGTACCATTTCCTATGGCCCTACATCTGAAGGAGGACAAGGAATGGTGCGGTTTGGTTCGGTTGTATGGGCCACTTTCATAATGGAAACACTCAAAATAGCGTACCGTACCGAACTGACCCGAACCGATCCGCTCAGTGGAAACGAGGCATAAGACTCCCAGATCTTTCTCTATTTTTGATTCCCCCAGGGGTCCCCCCCAAAGTGTATTGGGCGTTTATGTTTTTAGTCCCCAAGTGCAATACCTTACACTTCTCCACATTAAACCTCATTTGCCATGTAGTTGCCCACTCTGTTATTTTGTTCAGATCATTCTGTAAGATTTCTGCCTCACGATGTGAAGTTATTGCCCCTACTTAATTTTGTGTCATCTGCAAAAACTGAGATTGAGCTAATGATCCCGTCCTCAAACTATAAATTTCATTAAAATTGGTCGATACCACCATCCATGCTATGCAGCAGGGATAGAGGAATGTCAACTGCTGACTATTGCATTTGGTAGATGCTAAATACCTGAATAGTGCTTGCATCTGACTGGATGCAAGCGCTGTTTGGGCAAGAATTTACGAACCAACTTTTCAGACCGGCCAGTTTCTTAGGAAAGGGTCATTTTAAAACATTGTATCCCTTTTTCTGTGTAGATGTCTCATAATCACCATCTGGTGATCCCTTTTGCGCAGCTTCATTACAGATACATTAGTATGTATAAAAGTTCAGTAGCCGTCGTACAGCATGACCCTTGAGTTTTTGTACGGGTGTTCGCTTTCCTTCCACAATTTCATACCTTCACTTCTGGCTCTCCCCAGTGTTTATTTCAATGTAGAGAAGGGTTTTCTTACACTGTATTTACATGAAAAAATAAAAAGTAGGCAAGATGAAAGGAGGGTTGACCAGAAGGCACTGATCTTTGGGTAGTTACAGTGGAACTTGATCTATGCTTCTGCCAGAAAATCCCTTTTCAGTTACTGAGCCTTTTTCCCGGCAGCCATGATCAGGTTCCAGTAGGGAAATTCTCTGTTGTTTCCTGGGAAAGAGGGCAAGAAATAGTTTTCCTTTCAATTTCAGTCTGAGAAGCGATTGTTTACTTGATAGAATGAAGTTTTATTTGTTAGAGGATTACCTTCGTCCTCTGCTGCTACCATAACTAACAAGATTAGAATAATGAGCATACAGTTCACTGATTTTTTTATTATTTTAAATCTGTCTTTTTTTCTCCTTCCAGCATTGTGTGCATTGGGCCATGATTAATTTATATTGCTTGTAGAGACCGGTAAAGTGAGATATGAAATCTTTGCAGAGTTTTCAAAGAATGTCTTCTTAAACCACAAGGGATGAGCAAGGCCTAGAAAGAAGTGTGGACCTACCGGGAGGCTAGCTGACAATTTTGCCTTATTTGGCACCCAAAGGTGATATGAGATAAGTTGTGGATTCTGCTGTTGAGCTCCCCTGCCAATACAATTTTTTTAGGTGATACAGGTGCATCTTATAAATCTAGAATATCATCAAAAAGTTATGCCTCGTACACACGCGCAGATTGTCGGCCGAAAAGATTCGGCCGACGACCGATCGGCCGATTTTCGGCTTGTTAGTATGATGCTTCCGACAGCCGACAGCGCACTTTCGGCCGAAAATAATCTGTCGTGCAAGCATTAAAATTTTTGTATGCCGACACCAGAGCGGCCGATTGTTCGCCAGTCAATACAGAATTCGGCCGACAGACAGCAGATTTGCAAGACTGGGCATGCTTAGAAAAGAAAAAACACAGGGAAAGTTAACCATCACATGACATCACTTCTGCAGTCGGCTGTAGTCGGCGGACAAAATTCTTGTGCAGTCTTTTGCAGTTTTCAACAGACACGACAGCCCGGGGACAAAAGACGGTTGATCGTTCGGCCGACGATCTGCACGTGTGTACGGGGCATTACTTTAAGCCCTGGAAGATTTTACCCCCTTTCTGACCAGGGGGTATTTTGCGATTCGGCACTGCGTGACTTTAATGGACAATTGCGCGGTCGTGCGACGCTGTACCTAAACGAATTTGACGCCCTTTTTTCCCACAAACAGAGCTTTCTTTTGGTGGTATTTGATCACCTGTGCGATTTTTTGATCATGCGCTATACACAAAAAAAGAGCGTCAATTTTGCAAAAATAACAATATTTTTCACATTTTTAAACATTTTTCTATATGAAATTCCCCCAAAAAAATGTAAAAATCTAATTTTTTTTAAATTTTAGGCCAATTTGTTTTCTGCTACATATGTTTGGTAAAAGAAAATCGCAATAAGCGTATTTTGATTGGTTTGCGCAAAAGTTATTGCGTTTCAAGTCGCGCTAGTGTGGATCGACACTTAACCTAATTCTGGCAGCCAGTTCTATCCCTCCCCCTTACCTTAACCCTTAAAAAAAAAAGAGCAAAACAATTGAATAACATGGAGCACTGCAATGGCTATGGCATAGAGCAATACAATAGTGCTGACATAGGGGTATAAAATGGTGCTGACACAGAGTACCATTATGGCTCTGACACAGAGCACTACAATAGCTATTACATAGAATGCTACAATGGCTCTGACATAGAGCAATTTACATATACATTGAACATTCACATCAGTCCCTGCCCTCAAGGAGCTTACAATCTAAGGTCCCTAACTCACATTCATACTTACACATACTAGGGCCAATTTAGACATTAGCCAATTAACCTATGAGCATGTCTTTGGAGTGGAGGGGGAAACCAGAGTTCCAGGAGAAAACCCACACAGGCACAGGGAGAACATGCAAACTCCAGGCAGGTAATGCCGTGGTTGGGATTTTAACCAACAACCCTAGTGCTGCTAGGCAGAAGTGCTAAGCACTTAGCCACTGTGCTGCCCATAATGGTGCTGACATGGAGCACTACAATGGGTTTGATGTAGAGAAGTACAATAGTTCTGACAATAGGCCCTATAATGTTTCAGACATAGAGCAATACATTGGAGGATGTATGCTCTAGGATCGGATGTTGTGTAAGGGTTATTTCTCTGGCCCTACCAGTCATCTCTGAACACATATACTTGTACATATATGAGTACTCTACTCTATACAAGTATACCTCATTGGCATACCAGTTGATGCGCTTTATACCAATTCTTGCTGATCTTTAACGATTGGTTGCGTGTTTACCTTTAAAACCATCAACAGTGACAATTCTGATCCTCCATACATCTCCCCTGTTGGTTATTTATTATACCTCTTACCTATATCGTCATTGCCTATTGCATTTTACAGAATATTGATCCATTAGCTCCGAGAGGAAGCATAAGGCGAAACATGTCGAGCAATATGGCTCAATGAAATTGTACGATCTACTGCTAATACACATCGCTCGATCCTCCCGGGACGACAGTACCATTCCCTGTCACCTGCGGTCATGATCGTCTCGATGTGAAGTATTATTGTTATATTATATTGTGATTGTATAATTGTTCAGTATTACCAACAGTGTAATCACCTTCTTGTCAATTCTGTATTTTATATTTCCCTCATATGGGATATCATTGTTGTACGTCTTTTTTGGTTTTTGTTTGATGATTTTAGATGTATTATATAATAAAGAATGTGATTTTATAAATACTCAGTGCCTGCAAAGTCCATGTTTCCTCCCTTTCAATTTTTGAACATTGAGAAATAAAATGGTGCTGATGTAGAGTACTATAATGGCTATGACCTAGAATGCTGCAATGGCTCTGACATAGAGCAATACAATGGTGCTAACATAGAGAAATAAAACAAGGATGACATGGAGCACTATAATTGCTCTGACATAGAGCACTACAACGGCTCTGGCATAGAACGCTACAATGACTGTTACACAGAGCACTACAATGGCTCTGACATAGAGTACTACAATGGCTCTGACGTAGAGTATTGCAACGACTCCGGCATAAAAGGCTACAATGGCTCTCACATAGAGTATTACAATGGCTCTGGCATAGAACGCTACAACTGCTCTGACATAGAGCACTACAATGGCTCTGACATAGAGTACTACAATGGCTCTTACATTGAGCACTACAATGGCTCTGACATTGAGCACTACAGTGGCTCTGGCATAGAGCACTACAATGACTCTGACATAGAACGCTACAATGGCTCTTACATTGAGTACTACAATAGCTCTGGCATAGAACGCTACAATGGCTCTGACATAGAGCACTACAATAGCTCTGGCATAGAACACTACAATGGCTCTGACATTGAGCACTAAAATGGCTCTGACATAGAGCACTACAATGGCTCTGGCATAGAGTACTACAATGGCTCTGACATAGAGCACTACAATGGCTCTGGCATAGAGTACTACAATGGCTCTGACATAGAGCACTACAATGGCTCTGGCATAGAGCACTACAATGGCTCCAGCATAGAACACTACAATGGCTCCGGCATAGAGCACTACAATGGCTCTGACATAGAAAGCTACGATGGCTCTGGCATAGAGCACTACAATGGCTCTGGCATAGAGTACTACAATGGCTCTGACATAGAGCACTACAATGGCTCTGACATAGAGCACTACAATGGCTCTGACATAGAGCACTACAATGGCTCTGGCATAGAACGCTACAATGGCTCTGGCATAGAGCACTACAATGGCTCCGGCATAGAGCACTACAATGGCTCTGACATTGAATACTACAAAGGCTCTGACATATAGAAATACAATGGCACTAACATAGTGCTGACATAGAATACTATGTGGACTTTGACATAAAGCAATAACTTGTGCAGTGGAGTTCACAAATGTTGGGTATTTCGGTTTATAAACAGATGTGGATACTTTTACACATTTGTGTAAGTTTTTAGCACTTTCACATAATGTAACATTTTGTTTTCTAGCTATAGTGATCCTTTAATCATTTTTCAGAATGCAGCCTGCCTTCTTTCTTCTTTATCTCCACCGCCTGTAAGTCCTGACCTTTCCATCTTGCAGTAACCTATTTCCGCTTAAAAGTTGACTGATCTGTTGGAGATATGCCATCCTATCCTGTGCAGTCTCTGCTTCTTAGAGCTCCGTTGGCAGCACGCCCAGGAGGGGGCTGTCATTGTCTTTATGGGTGATGAGCTCAGAATGGGCAGCAGATGTGCCTACAGTCTGGGACATCAATAAACTGAAGGCACTCAGGGGTTTCCTAAAACCACAACAGGCTTTATTCAAGCT
The DNA here is from genome assembly GCF_965119305.1 of Pelophylax lessonae. Classification (NCBI taxonomy): domain Eukaryota; kingdom Metazoa; phylum Chordata; class Amphibia; order Anura; family Ranidae; genus Pelophylax; species Pelophylax lessonae. The sequence goes on along the minus strand of NC_138770.1, from coordinate 634,666,160 downwards.
ATAGTCTCTCTTCAATGCGAGGAAGGAACCAAACCAATCCAGGTGTTCCCCACATCTTCATGCATACTATGAAAGGATTACAAGGATTTCCTTCGGGCCATGGTGACTTTTACAGTTTCACTTGTTGGGGCCTGCCCTCTCCCCCTCCGCTTCTTTGCATGAGTGCACAAACCACCAATGGATTTTTCTCCCCCTGCTAACTCTGAATTAAGTAACTGCCTGGCTGGACTTAATGATATTAAAGTTCCTTTAATGTATTTAGAGCAGGATGGCTTCACATTTGTAGAGCTGACATACCTAGAAGCATCCCTCTAAATGTACATGGTCACAAATGGTCATTCAATATGGATAAGCTGATTGTTCGGATCTTATCAGAAAGTCAGGTGAAAAAATAAATCGAATCAGAAATTTTCATTAGTTTGTTGTCAAAATATTATTACTATTATCATACAGGATTTATATAGCGCCAACAGTTTGCGCATCACTTTACAACAATAGAGCAAACTGCACAGTTACAATTCAATACAGGAGGAATCAGAGGGTCCCTCTTGTTAGAGCTTACAATCTAAATTAGTACAATGTATCGTCATGCCTATCAATTGGGTCCAGTTACTTGATGCATGTATTAACCACTTGCTGACCAGTCACATTGACTGTACTGCGGCAAAGTGGTTGGTTATCGTCTGGCGACGTAGACCTACGTCACCAGACATTCCCCTCTCTCGGCGGCGCGCGCGTGCAACCGGACACTCGCTCCCGCTGTTTTCAGTCACAGCGGGAGTCAGGCCAATGGGAGGAGTGGCGGTGATCACCGCCGCTCTTCCCCGATCGTCGGGGGAATCGAGTGTGGAGATCCGCCCGCTTGTGTAAACAAAGTGGGCGGATCTCCTAAGTGACAGGCAGTGACAGATTGCAGGGTTCAGCATAGCTGAACATGCGATCTGTCCCTGTGTCACTCAGTCACCTCCCCCCACACATGTCAGTAAGCACCAGGCATACATTAACCCCTCCCTCTCCAATAAAATTAACCCCTTCCCCTGCCAGTGTCATTTTTACAGTAACAGTGCATATGTATAGCACTGATTACTGTAGAAATGTCACTGGTACCCCCAAAAGTGTCAAAAATGTCAGTCAAGGGTCCGATCTGTCCGCCGCAATGTCGCAGTCCTGCAAAAAAAATCGCAGATCGCAGCCATTACTCGTTAAAAAAAAAAACACCAAAAATGACAGAAATCTTTCCCTTAGTTAGTAAACGCAATAACTTTTGCGCAAACCAATCAAAATACGTGTATTGCAATTTTTTTTACCAAAAATATGTAGCAGAAAACAAATTGGCCTAAAATGTTAAAAAAATTAGATTTTTACATTTTTTTGGGGGGGAATTTCATATAAAAAAATGTGAAAAATATTGTTATTTTTTTCAGAATTGTCGCTCTTTTTTTGTTTATAGCGCAAAAAAAAAAAAATCGTAGAGGTGATCAAATACCACCAAAAGAAAGCTCTGTTTGTGGGGGAAAAAAGGACATCAATTTAATTTGGGTCGCACGACCACGCAATTGTCCGTTAAATTAACGCAGTGCCGAATCGCAAAATATGGCCTGGTCAGGAATGGGGTAAAATCTTCCGGTCTTAAAGCGGTTAAAAATACGCTCATTGAGAATTTTTTTGTCAAAGACATGTAGCTAAATACATTTTGGCCTAAATATATGACAAAAATTGAATATATTGGATATTTTTTAACTGTCAAAGTAGAAAAATATTGTTATTTTTTCAAAATTGTCGCATTTTTTTATTAATATCGCAAAAAATATAAATAGCAGAGAAGATCAAATACCACCAAAAGAAAGCTCTTTTTGTGGGAAAGAAAGGACGTAAATTTTGTTTGGGTACGGCGTTGCATTACCGCGCAATTGTCAGTTAAAGTCGCACAGTGCCGAATCGCAAAAAGTGGCCTTGACCTAAGACAGCAAAATCCTCCGGTGGTAAAGTGGTTAAGGGATTGCCAGTTTTCTCTGCTTTATGTGTGTAGTGGGGGGCAGGAGCCCCTGGTATTTTGCTCAGGCCTTTTCCAATTTATGCTCCACAGCCAGTCACAAGGTATTTCTCACAGCCAGGTGCACACACACTTCTGCTCCTTGTCTCCAATCACCAGTCTAGGGATTTTGTTGTTTTATTGGAGAACTTGGATAGGGAAGAGATATGGTAGGATACTCCAAACTGAACTATTCACATGAGGACTCTTTTTCCTAGTGAAACTTGACTGAAGTCCTTGCAAAGGCAATGCCATCTTAAGACCATTAATGGGCAATGCAGTGCACTGGGGCCCAAACAATCACCCATGAGATGAAAAATGCAAATTATTGATAAGGTGATATTTATTGATACAGCAGTGCCAGGGATTGACAGCTTCCAAGTTTGGAGGCTGGGTCCGGTGAACACACACGGACGGGAGTCAGACTGGACTGTCCTGTGTGTGCCTGTTCCCGTGGAGGTGGACAGGCATTCCTGCAATTGTGGGCTCCCCCTCCATGGTCCAAGTGGCCTAACAGCAGCGCAGGGCCGACAGGCGCTTGCCCCCTGCTAAGTTTGGCGGCGGGATGCACACGGGAATCGGGACTAATGCTTGGCTGGGGCTGGGTCGCTGGGGCCCCTCGGGCAAGTGGGGCCCCCGGGCAACTGCCCAGCATGCCCATTCGGTAAGATGGCCCTGTGCAAAGGCATGTGCAGACTTCTTCACAGCAGCACAGAGCAATGTCCCTTAGCAAAGTAGTGGACAGTTCAGGGCAAAGCTCTAAGAAGACTAGCCAGGGTTCTTCTTTGTGTGGGCTCTTAGCTGACTTAGTGCACAGGAGGGGATACCTACCTAAGGATTCTTAGGGTGTCTGTACTCACAAGGCACCACTGGAAGCCTTCTCTCTCCGTGATACCAGACTAGATGCATTGAAGACTTTCCCTCTGTCAGCTATAGTAGTATCAGGGTTGCCACACAGACTTCAGGCTCTCAGATCTCCCATCTGAAGCCGCATGTCAGCAATTTCAGGCCCTCAGGTCGCCCACCTCAGGCCACATGGCCACAAGTGCTGGGGAGGCCAAGGCTCAACCCCCCCCCCCCCCCCCTCTATCCCCCAGCCTGGTGAAATTCTCTTCTGGGAGTGACCAAGAGCCAATGGGTTCCTCAAACATAAATACAGGCACCCAGCATATCTAGGGATGCCTCCCCTTTCAATTTGCTAGGTCTGTATGCACATTCATGCTTCTGACCTGCCAAGCCTCCACCTATAGGCTATAGCCCAGAACCTTCCTAGGTTGCTAGGCACAGGGACATAGCAGACAGAACATAAATGTACCTACCTGTGTCCCTGAGAAACCAAAAAGTATAATACAGTCATCCTAGCACCTACCAAGGAGGGTGCTACATGTGTGTAACTGATGATAAAATTGGTCAATTGTTCTTCTGTGGTATATTGAAATTACAACTGTCCTGAAAGCGGAAACAAATGGTGATTGATATGACTGATTAAGATGATGATCTCCCTCATCTACAGTATCTATAATACAGTATATACATCCCTAACACATATCCCTGTATAAAAAAACAAAAAAAAAACAAGGACACGCCACCCATCTCCATTTTCACTGCATAGGGCAAAAACTTGGTGCATCTGATGGGTCTGAGGATTGCCCATCCTGGATTGAGTGGTGTTAAACCTCCATAAATATTGCCCTATTGGGAAAGCGTGTTATGAGTTATGACCATCCTATTGATTTAGGGGTCATATCTATAAGGTGAGAAGCCACGATTGTCTTTGGTAATGGGATCAAGCACCGTTCGCACCTGAATGACGTATACAATACATTTGTTATTCACTGGCTAATTTCCAGCTCTGTGGAAGATGTATCTCATATGAACTATATATGAACTTTTTATTACATTTTCATTCCTTATCTTTATTGTGCTGCATTTTATATTCTGTTTAGTATTTATGGTTGTGTGAAATACACATTTAAGTGTTCAGCTGGCAATATCTCGTTTGAGATTACATTTTTTAATTCAGGTTTGTTTGCGCATACAACACAACATACAAGTGGCTAATTTCTACGTTGGGAGACCGCCATAATGTTTGACTTTTCACATGACTGTGGCCCCCACCTAGTCCCAGGGATTGGTGAGCACGCCTTCAGGTGAGGTGTTACCTCGGTGCTAGTATGACTAATCCCGGATACCGTCTAGCATAGCCCAAAGAACCCATCCCCGGGTAGGCCTTGTATGTGACCCACACTTGGTGCCCAACATGGAGGGGGACATGGAGGGAGTGTCATCCGCCTGTCATATATATATATATACAGATGCATCTAATAAAATTAGAATATCATGAAAAAGTTAATTAATTCAGTAATTCTATTTAAAAAGTGAAACTCATATATTCTATATAGATGTGTGATACAAAGTGATATATTTCAAGCATTTCAAGCTATTTGGATGATTATGGCTTACAGCTAGTGAAAACCCAAAATTCAGTATCTCAGAAAATTAGAATTTTAGACCAATAAAAAAAAATATATTTTTAATACAGAAATGTTGGTTTACTGTAATGCATGTCCATGTTCAGTATAGTATGCACTCAATACTTCTTCGGGGCTCCTTTTGCATGAATTACTGCATCAATGTGGTGTGGCATGGAGGCGATCAGCCAGTGGCTTTGCTGAGGTGTTATGGAAGCCCAGGTTGATTTGATAGCTGCCTTCAGCTCATCTGCATTGTTGGGTCTGGTGTCTCTCATCTTCCTCTTGACAATACCCCACAGATTTTCTATGGGGTTTAGGTCAGGCTACTTTGCTGGCCAATCAAGCACAGTGATACCATGATCAATAAACCAGGTATTGGTACTTTTGGCAGTGTGGGCAGGTGCCAAGTCATGCTGAAAAATACAGTCAGCATCTCCATAAAGCTGATCAGCAGGGGGAAGCGTGAAGTGCTCGAAATCTAAGGTGATGTTGGTGCTGCACTGATAGGCCAGTGAAAGTGTACTCAAAAATGAGGGGGGTAACAAATGTAGCACTGTCCCTATAGGGCTTGCTGTATGATGACTTGTTAGGCCTCCTCTGATTACCAGCATACAGTCACTTAGGGTACAGTTCACACAGTCATCCTTACTCCCAATGGCTTGTTGCTCAATAAACAGTCCAGGGGTATTGGTTTTAATTATTTATTGTAGAACTTGGATGGGAGAAGGGAATAGTGGGATACTCTGACTGGAACTATATACATTGGATAAGGACAACTTTCACTTGGCCTCACCAGGTTGCTTGTAGAAGCAGTCTCATTGCTTAAACCTATAGTGCCACATGTATGGAAAGTGTTAAGTCTTCTTGCTCTTTCTTCATCAATAGACTTTTTGATCTACTTTATCTTCAGCATACCCTCTAGCATCCCCTTTTCCACTGACTCTTCTAGCTGCAGGGGGGGGGGTGCTCAGGTCAGGCCCCTTGACACAGATCTGTACTCACTGTACTGCAGAATCGGATCCTTCCAGTGTCTCCCCTTCCAGTCAGCTCCACAGGACCTCCGGGTTCAGTTCCACTCTAGCTCTTTAGGCCTCCAGGTAAACCATCTGAGGCCTTCTACAGAGGAGGAGGCAGCCACCCCCTCCCTCCGGGACTCCGCTCTCCAGCTGAAAGCCTCCGAGCACATGTGCTCCTGCCATTTATACAGTATCCCAGCATGCACCAAGGCATTTCCTCTGTCAAATCACCAGGGCTGTACTAAATGCCTGTGCACTCATTTGTCAGGTTTCCTCCCACTGCCCAATATGCCTCCCTATTGGACCAGTGTGAAACACTCTTCATACAGACTGAGTTGCACCTGAGCACATTGAGCAGACCTCACTAGCAGATCCTGCTCTCTGGTAGGCAGAGAACAATATAGATTTACCTGCAAACCCCCTGGTAAGCAGAAAGAATTCAAACCATACTTTCTCTCTAGCACCTACCTAGGAGGAAATATATACAGTATCTCACAATAGTGAGCACACCCTCACATTTTTGTAAATATTTTATTATATTTTTCATGTGACAAAACTGAAGAAATTACACTTTGCTACAATGTAATTGAGTAGTGAGTGTACAGCTTGTATAACAGTGTATATTTGCTGTCCCCTCAAAATAACCCGGGCATCCTACCTGCATGGCTGCCAAAGAGTAGACTCGATCAAAGACGCATTCGACTCTGATCGGGTCTCCATGTAAAAAAACTGGAAATTATGTCATGACATCACTTCCAGGTACTCAGCGGCAAATTAACAAAAATGTGAGCATTCAAAACAGCCAAACTTGGCGTTTTGAATGCTTTTATGTGCAGAGGAGGGGTTTGGGGTCCTTTAGACCCCCAGATCCCTCCACAATAGTATCTGCGAAAAATAAAAAATACATTTTTTTTTTTAAATGTCCGAAAATATCGGCCAATATCGGCCGATACCGACATCCAATGACCAAATATCGGTATCGACACTAAAAAACGATATCAGTCGATCACTAGTACAAACGTCACTTCCAGTATGCCTCCGCCCTTTTGGGAAAATGTTGCATTTCATTTGAAAATCAAGGTCCCAGAGTCTGGAGGAAGAGTGGAGAGGCACAGAATCCAAGTTACATGAGGTTCAGTGTGAAGTTTCCACAATCAGTGATGATTTGGGAAGCCATGTCATCTGGTGGTGTTGGTCCACTGTGTTTTATCAAGTCCTAAGTCAGCGCAGCCCTCTACCAAAAAATGTTTTGGGTCACTGATTTCATTTTCCAGCAGAACTTGGCACCTGCCCACACTGCAAAATGGACCAATACCTGGTTTAATGATCATGGTATCACTGTGCTTGATTGGCCAGTAAAGTAGCCTGACCTAAACCCCAGAGTGAATTTGTGGGGTATTGTCAAGAGTAAGATGAAAGACACCAGACCCAACGATGCAGACAAGCTGAAGGCCACTACTAAAGCAACCTGGGCTTCCATAACACCTCAGCAGTGCCACAGGCTGAACACCTCCATGCCACACTGCATTAATGCAGTAATTCATGCAAAAGGAGCCCCATACTATACTGTACATGGACATACTCTTCAGTAAGCCAACATTTCTGTAATAAAAATCCTTTTTTTTTTATTTGTCTTATGCAATATTTAATTTTTCTGAGTTACTGAATTTTGGGTTTTCACTAGCTGTAAGCCATAATCATCAAAATTAAAAGAAGGAAATGCCTGAAATATATCACTCTGTGTGTAATACATCTATATAAAATATATAAGTTTCACTTGTTGAATAGAATTACTGAAATAAATTAACTTTTTGATGATATTCTAATTTTATGACACGCACCTGTTTTTTTATATAGATATATGTATATATATATATATATATATATATATATATATATATATATATATATACATATATATATATATATATATATATATAGTATATAAATATATATATATAAGCAACAAAAGTGAGTACCCCCTAAGTGAAATTGTCCAAATTGGGCCCAATTAGCCAATTTCCCTCCCCGGTGTCATGTGTCTCATTAGTGTTACAAGGTCTCAGGGGTGAATGGGGAGCAGGTGTGTTAAATTTGGTGTTATCGCTCTCACTCTCTCATACTGGTCACTGGAAGTTCAACATGGCACCTCATGGCAAAGAAGTCTCTGAGGATCTGAAAAAAAGAATTGTTGCTCTACATAAAGATGGCCTAGGCTATAAGAAGATTGCCAAGATCCTGAAACTGAGCTGCAGCATGGTGGCCAAGACCATACAGCGGTTTAACAGGACAGGTTCCACTCAGAACAGGCCTCGCCATGGTTGACCAAAGCAGTTGAGTGCACATGCTCAGCGTCATATTCAGAGGTTGTTTTTTGAGAATAGACTTATAAGTGATTCCAGCATTGCTGCAGAGGTTGAAGGGGTGGGGGATCAGCCTGTTAGTGCTTAGACCATACGCCATACACTGCATCAAATTGGTCTGCATGGCTGTTGTCCCAGAAGGAAGCCTCTTCTAAAGATGATGCACAAGAAAGCCCGCAAACAGTTTGCTGAAGACAAGCAGACTAAGGACATGGATTACTGGAACCATGTGGTCTGATGAGACTAAAATAAATATATTTGGTTCAGATGGTGTCAAGTGTGTGTGACGGCAACAAGGTGAGGAGTACCAAGATAAGTGTGTCTTGCATACAGTCAAGCATGGTGGTGGGAGGGAGTGTCATGGTCTGGGGTTGCATGAGTGCTGCCGGAACTGGGGAGTTACAGTTCATTGAGGGAACCATGAATGCCAACATGTACTGTGACATACTGATCCCCTCCCTTCAGAGACTGGGCTGCAGGGCAGTATTCCAACATGTTATTGACCCCAAACACACCTCAAAGATGACCACTGCCTTGCTAAAGAAGCTGAGGGTAAAGGTGATGGACTGGCCAAGCATGTCTCCAGACCTAAACCCTATTGAGCATCTGTGGGGCATCCTCAAATGGAAGCTGGAGGAGCACAAGGTCTCTAGCATCCACCAGCTCCGTGACGTCGTCATGGAGGAGTGGAAGAGGACTGCAGTGGCAACCTGTGAAGCTCTGGTGAGCTTCATGCCCAAGGGGGTTAAGGGCAGTGCTGGAAAATAATGGCGGCCACACAAAATATTGACACTTTGGGCCCAATTTGGACATTTCCAATTAGGGGTGTACTCACTTTTTGTTGGCAGCGGTTTAGACATTAATGGCCATGTGTTGAATTATTTTGAGGGGACAGCAAATTTACACTGTTATACAAGCTGCACACTCACTACTTTACATTGTAGCAAAGTGTCATTACTTCAGTGTTGTCACATGAAAAGATATAATAAAATGTTTACAAAAATGTGAGGGGTGTACTCACCTTTGTGAGATACTGTGTACATATATATATATATATATATATATATATATATATATATATATATATACTGCATATATATATATATATACTGCATATATATATATATGTGTGTGTGTATGTGTACATTGTACGTATAGAGAAATACAAATGATTGTGCTGTACCCATGCCCATAGGTCCTTGTGTTCCATAGCTCATGCACTACACAATTTGTAAATTCATTGTTCAACAATATCTTATTGTTTTTTTCTAGGTGGGTTAAAACAGGATAAGGAAGCATAGTAAATCAGCTGGTGTCCACCAGAGTTATGTGGCCTTTCACCAAACTGATGTCAGATAGGAAACTAATAAAAGTACAGCATTAAATATCTTGTATTGTGTTTTACATGCATACCTTTCATGGGTAGCTATAACACTTTTACAGTAATTTTATGTTACTGGTCCTTTAAAAAGCAGTTCTTCCTTATAGATGATTCACTCTTGCGGTATATATCTCCACTGTAACTGGTACGGTACTTCTACATAATGATTTACAGAAGTCTAGCTGATGACTCATAGAACCTCTATACGGTCTATGCCCAGTAAACTATTTCTTTTCACTAGCAGCAAAAAATGTATACAAACAAGTGACCACTTCTTACGGGAACGAAACTTTATTGACTACTTCTCCAAAGAAAGAAATGGCTTCCAAGTTCCCTTTTTTACATTTTCTGAAAGTAATTATCTAATGTGTTCATAATTTCCTCTGGCATTGCTAACTTCATTCTAAAAATGCTACTTGCTTGGCTGTCATTCTGACCCCCTGGTTTCATTACTGAGTCGCCGACTCATATCAAGTATGGTAAGAAGGAGCTGAACCTTCACTTGCTGCATTCATGTTCTGGGTCAGACATTCTGAGAACTTCAAAGACAGAAACTAGGCTTGACCACCAGAATTTTCAGAAAAAATAAGTCGGTAATATCAGGCTCCATACTCTACTCATGACATGCTTACTTTAATTGCCTTTCTTAAATGGAAAAATGCTACTGGGACTTTCATAGACATTTAGATATGTTAACCTCCCTGGCGGTATGATTCTGTCAGGAATTACATACCAAAAGCGGTACAATTCTTTTCATGGAAATTTGGCGTTATGTATTATAGGCCTACAATTCTTAGTAATTACTGACTTAAACCTGACCAAAACAAGACTCTAGTAGACATCCCAGATGTGATAAATTTGAAACACAAACGCATGAATTATAATCAAATCAATAATATAATTTTATTATTTAATATATAATATATATAATAAAATTATATTATTGATTAGATTATAATTCATGCATTATATATTATATATATATATATGTGTGTGTGTGTGTGTGTGTGTATATATATATATATATATATATATATATATATATATATACACACACATATATAATAATATATAACGCATGAATTATAATTGAATCAATAATATAATTTTATATTATATATATGTGTGTGTGTGTGTGTATATATATATATATATATATATATATATATATATATATATATGCATATATATATATATATATATATATATATATATATATATGCATATATATATATATGTATATATATACCGGTATATATATATGCATATATATATATATATTTATATGTATATATATATATATATATATATATATATATATATATATATATATATATATATATATATATGCATATATATGCATATATATATATGCATATATATATTTATATATATATATATATATAATATAAAATGTGTTATGTGTTTTGTGCAACGTTTTTTTTTTTTTTTTTGAATTTCCCTCCCTAGTTCCGCTCCCATGCAGCATTGCTGCTGCAGGAAACGGAACTAGGAAGTGATCAGACCGACGGAGGACGGAGGAGCGGCGGGACCCTCGGCTGGCGGTCACAGCAATGAGAGATCATCGCTGGATCGCCAGGAGAAGGTAAGAGAACACCGCTGCGCTCTCTGCACATCCACCCCGAGCGTGACTCGGGGATACCGATCCTGATAGAAAAAATCAACCCCGAGTCACGCTCGGGATCACCGCCAGGGAGGTTAATATGTTATTAGAGGCTGCTCTCGGAGATCTGATGGAACCAAAAAGGAGGTTCCCAGATTTCAGTTGTGTAGAGCAGTGGTCCTCAACCTCCTCAGGGCCCACTAACAGGCCAGATTTTAAGTATTACCTTGGGGAGATGCAGACTAGAATACTGCAATCACTAAGCAGCAAATTACATCCCCTGGGATGGATTTCAGTTATCTTGCAAACCTGGCCTGTTAGTGGGCCCTGAGGACCAGGGTTGGGGACCACTGGTGTAGAGTGAAGAGAGCACCAGATGTATGGTTGAGAGTTCACGTCAACTTTCATTTGTCATAGGAGTAAAATTGATAGTCAAAGTGTTTCGGGGCTTAACCAGAACCTCTTCATCAGGGCTTCTGCTAATAAAGGTTAGAAGAAACCTGGACTGAGCTGGTTTACCAGTGGTGACTCGAGCAAACCCTTACCCATTCTAGAGAAATCTACTGCCGTAAAACCACTCTCATTCCAGCTTTCTTCCATTTCACACCTGCACAAGCTCCAAGGTCAGTAAAAGTGTATTTCCACAGCCCAATGGGGATAATACCTAATTTATCATTGTCACATGGTCCCATTACCTCTTGTGGAACGCATCACGTACATCTACTGCAGCAAGGTGGCCGCTGTGCACTGAAAACGTATCTGGTAACTGTTCAGCACGCCCACCGCCCTGGCTGTGCTGTGTCCTGTTGGCTCTGTCATTCACAGAAGAGAGCTCTGTGTACAACACAGAGCTCTGCACACTGACAGGCAATCTTGCTGTTTTTGTTCTTTGCAAAGCAGAGAACAAAAACAACAAGATCACTTAGTAAGAGCTGCACATATTACACACATTACACATTGGTAGGCACACAGTTAACTCCTTGATCGCCCCTAGATGTTAACCACTTCCCTGTCAGTGTCATCAGTACAGTGACAGTGTATAGTATAAGCACTGATCACTGTATTAGTGTCACTATTAATGTTAGTGTCAGTCAGTTAGTGTACCCCCAGCCAGCATCAGCTAGTGTCAGATTACACCATCACAGTCCCACTATAAATTGCTGACCACTGCCATTACTAGTATAAAAAATATAAATCTAGTGTGTATGTATATATATATATATATATATATACCATAGTATGTAGACGCTATAACTTTCACGCAAACCAAATAATATACACTTATTGTGATTTTTTTTTAATCAAAAACATGTACAGTAGCAGAATACATTTGGCCTAAATTCATGAAGAAATTATATATTGTTTATTTTTTTATTGGATATAACTTATCGCAGAAAGATAAATATATATATATATATATATATATATATATATATATATATATATATACCATAGTATGTAGACGCTATAACTTTCACGCAAACCAAATAATATACACTTATTGTGATTTTTTTTTTTTTTTATCAAAAATATGTACAGTAGCAGAATACATTTTGGCCTAAATTCATGAAGAAATTATATATTGTTTATTTTTTTAATGGATATAACTTATCGCAGAAAGTTAAATATATATATATATATATACAGTATATATATATTTTTTTATTTTTTCAAAAGTTTTGGTATATTCCCATTTATATTACAAGAAAATAAAAAACCCAATCAAATACCACCAAAAACGAATCAAATACCACCAAAAGAAAGCACTATTTGTGTAAAAAAAAAAAAAAAAAAAAATTTATTTGCGTACAGTGTTGCATGGCAGTCAGTTAAAGAAGCGCAGTGCTGAAAAGAAAAAAAACGGCCTGGTCATGAAGGAGGTAAAACCTTATGGAGGGCAAGTGGTTAACATGTGTAGCTTAAAATATATATTAAAAAAATTATAAAAAATAAAAATATATTATATATATATATATATATATATATATATATATATATATATATATATATATAATATACCGTATATTATGTATATATATATTACAGTGTTGCATGGCAGCGCAATAGTCAGGTAAAGTAGCGTAGTGCTGAATAGAAAAAAAAATGGCCTGGTCATGAAGGAGGTAAAACCTTATGGAGGGCAAGTGGTTAACATGTATAGCTTAAAATATATATTATAAAAAATAAAAAAAATAAAAATATATAATATAAAAAAATAATAAATATATATATATATATATATATATATATATATATATATATATATATATATATATATATATATATAGTATTTACCGTATATTATGTATATATATATATATATATATATATAATATATATATATACATATATGTAAAAATTGCTGGTTACCTTTTCAAGTGCTTTTAACTTAGTTATAAAGGGGTTGGGGTTGAGATAGTAAGAGTCTCTTTTAGCTTTTACTAAAAACAATAAAAAGGTGTGTATATGTGTATATATATATATATATATATATATATATATATATATATATATATATTTAGTAGTATTGTGAATCCCTTCTGTTATTTCCCATCATCATTTTCTGTTCACCCCATTGCTGGGAAGTGATTTTACGTGCGTGGAAGCTTGTCATTGTTCGCAATGTTTTGAGTGTAATTTAGTTTTTGGATCGAAGGAACTGGTGTGGGAAACCTGCAGTGATATTTTAAACAGGAAATGGGCTGAACAAAAATCTTCCTGACTTACTATTGTTCCAGCCACCAAGAGGGAAACACAGTAGAAGCCATGCCAAATCTGAAAAGGGAATTCTTCACATTTTAAAGGCAGTGCTCCATTCACTGGAACAGGTATCATTATGAACGTTCTCTAGTGCCCCGTATTCTGGTAAGAGAGCAGGAAGGAAAAAAGACATTATATTTGCATAGCAAGCAAAGAAGTAAGAGCTGGGTAAATATTACAAAATCTTTATGGCTTTCTTATCTTTTAATGTCATTGAGACGATTGTCCTTTTGCCCTCGCCTATCATTACAGTCGGGCTTTGGGATACGTTCTTCAAAATCAGTGGTTGCCTTTTATCAGTGTTCAGTGTTTAATAAATGTCGTATGCAAATGTGTGCGCAAATATGAGCCTTTATTATAGCAACAGACTTAAGCCGGCCATGGACCAAAATGTGGCCGGTTCAGCAGGGACCGGATGAAATTCAATCCATGTATGGGCTAGCTGGTTGTACAAAAGTCAATCTATCGATCAACTTGTGTACAAAAGGGGGTCATTTGGGGGGTATTTGTACTTTCAAGGGGGCCAAATACTTTCGCAAGGCACTGTATATATATATATATATATATATATATATATACACATATATTGAACATACAGTCTTCCTTGTTGCACTCTGCCCTGACAACACATGGTCTCTCCTCTCAGCCTGCAGAATCAGAGTGAGAGAGAATGCTTCCACATTTCTCCTTTAAGCAGAGTCGCTCAGTGGGTGATCTTGCCACACAGAGCAATAATTCTAATGGAAATGGGGTGATAAGGGTGTGCCCAGGCACACCCAGCACACCTTGTACGCACACCCAGGGCTTTTTTTCAGCAGGGGAACGCGAGGGAACGCAGTTCCGGCACCTCCAGAACTGACTGTATGTAATAGTAAGGGGTGCTGGGGTGTGCTGCAGGGTCTATTGATGCTTGCTGTTTGGGGGATCTATTTGGAGGGGATATATTTTAGCAAGGGGGTCTATTGTTGCTCGTGGGGGATCTATTATTGCTGGGGATGAGTTCTATGTTGCTGGGGGGTCAGTCTTTGCTGGGAGAGATCTACTGTTGAGGGAGGGGTCAATTGATGCTAGCTGTAGGGAGATCTGTTGTTGCTGCCGGAGTCTATTGTTCCTAGGGGGGGGGGGGGGATTTGTGGTCTATTGTTAGGAGGATATATTGTTGCTGGCTGCAGGGGATCTATTTTACTACCTTTCTTATTATCACTCCCAAATTATATACAAATTACTTAGCACCACAAAATTATATTTGGTTCTGTATTGTCTAAAATGGCAGTATTGGGAGGTTGGTAAGGGATGGAATCAAGGAATGGTGGTAGGTGGTGGAACCAAGGAATGGTGCTCGGAGGTGGATAGGGGGTGGAACAAAGGAATGATGCTCGGAGGTGGGACCAAGGAATGGTGCTCGGAGGTGGGACCAAGGAATGGTGCTCGGAGGTGGGACCAAGGAATGGTGCTCGGGGGTGGGTAGGGCCAGAGAAAAGTAGTACCTCAGAAAGAGGGGAGTTCCTGCACCTATTGTCTGAGAAAAAAAGCCCTGCCCACACCTATGTGCATCCCTGTACACATACGGCTTTGTGGACCTCTCTGCCCCCTCCTGTACTTTTCTGCAGGCAACCTGTAGTGGGTGAGCTTGCTAGGTTCCTCCCACAGCTCTCTGCTTTCTGTACAGGCTATGTACAGCACAGTGATGATCTCATTGCTACTTTTAACTGGGTTTGCAAAAGACTATTGTGAAATATATTTAAATAAAAAGGAAGTACAGCCACAGCTCATTTGGCTGTACTTCTGCTGTGGATCACCGGCGGGGAGATCGTTCTGCACTCCTGTGATCCGTTTTCAGCAGACAGATGGCTGAAGCCCGCTGTCTGCTGATATCACAGAGCTGGTCTACATACCTGGACTGGCACCCGGCTCAGCCTCTCAGAGAGCCGCTGAGAGCCTGAGCCGGCCGCTCCCACCCCCTCCACAGCCCAGCGCTCCAGTGAGCGCTGGAGGGGGCAGAGGAGACAGCCGGTGACTGACAGTCACCAGCTATCTGCTCAGGTAGCTCTGAGAACCGAGCGATCAGCGCTGTTTGATCGCTCAGTTCTCAGTGTTAGAGCCAGCATAGGACAGAGGCAGCATTCACCTAGGTAAGTATGGTTCACAAAAAAAAAAAAAAAAAATCCCATGCTTCTCTTTTAAAGTTTTCATGCCCCAAGTTCAACTTTAAGCTGTAGATCCAGAGATATCTTTGTTTTCCTGGCCTCCGTCTTCCTCTGTGCTGTTCCCTATGTTTATCTATGGCCAGGAAATAGTGTGGCAGGACAGATCAATGTACTCCAGACGTCGGCAACTAGTGAAAGCTTGTCATGGAATAGAAAGTCTGTGACAAGTGAAGGCTGCATTTGTGAAGACATAAATCTTCTATTATAAACAGATGATTCATAACAGAATTCTGTATCATCCAGGCTTACGCATAATACGCCCGGTTATGTTTACGAGGAAATGTCATCTTGAAAATGACAATAACTGATTGTCTCTATCAGAAGTGGGAATTTAGTACATACAGTAACTTCTTGTTGAAGATATGGCGTTAAAGTAAAACTCTTGTTTCAGTCGTTTTGATGTGCACATTTTTTATACAAGCTGTTTTGAAATCTTATTAAAGTGTAACTCCACTTTTGTTGTGAAAAAAACATTCCCCTCTGAGTGATCTCTGTACATTGTAAGGATACAACAACCTTTGTTGCAGATTCCTACCTTTTGTTTTTCTGAAAAAAATCCCTGTTTGTTCCTCTGTGCCCCTGAGTGGGTCTAATGGGAGTGATGTTAAAATTATCCATCAGCTGTGCAGCTGCAGAGCACTAATGAGGAAATCTGCTGGGCCTGCATCCCTTTAGATGTGTTCCTATTGGGAGTATCTCACCAAAAATGAAATTTTTGTTGCAGGGGATGCCAGAAATCTGATTTGTATCTTAGTGCAGACTTCTGGGAAAATTGGTGAGCCAAACACAAAAGCAGGAAATTATGTATCTGGGGTGTGGTCAGTACACATTCCATGTACAGAACAGCTCCAGGCGGCCATATTGCATTGCATTTTCAAAAAATTACAACAGCTGCAGATCGAAAAGGAAAGGTCATTTTTAATAACATTCAATTACAATGACTTTTGTCACAATTGTATACGCTATATTATTTTTTCTTTATTTACAATTTTTTTTTCCCCCATGAAAGTGAAATTACCCTTTAACCACTTCAGCCCCGGAAGGATTTGCCCCCTTCCTGACAGGCCTTTTTTTGTGAATCAGCACTGTGTTACTTTAACGGACAATTGCACGGTTGTGTGACGCTGTACCAAAACAAAATTAAGTCCTTTTTTTCCCACAAATAGAGCTTTCTTTTGGTGGTATTTGATCACCTCTGCGGTTTTTATTTTTTGTGCTATAAACAAAAAAAGAGCGACAATTGTCAAAAAAAAAAAAAAAACAATATTTTTCATATTCTGCTATATAACATTCTCAAAAAAAAAAAAAATTTAAAAATCAAAATTTTTTAGCATTTTAGGCCAATTTGTTTTCTGCTACATATTTTTGGTAAAAAAAATCGCAATAAGCGTATTTTGATTGGTTTGCGCAAAAGTTATTGCGTTTACTAACTACGGGAAAGATTTATATAATTTTTATTGTTTTTTTTTTTACTAGTAATGGCGGCGATCTGCAATTTTTTTGCGGGACTGTGACATTGCGGTGGACAGATCGGACCCCTAACTGATATTTTTGCCCCTTTTGGGGGACCAGTGACATTACTACAGTAACCAGTGCTAAAAATACGCACTGTTACTGTAATAATGACACTGGCAAGGAAGGGGTTAATACTGGGGGTGATCAAGGGGTTAAATATATGCCTAATGCTTACTGACTTGTGTGGGGGGGGGCCCGACTCCCGCTTTGTCTAAACACAGTGGGAGCACGCACCGCCGAAACCCCTTCCCCCTCTAGTCACATAGTACTATGTGACTGGACCCCTATAGTTTTACCTATAGGGTAGAGTAAATACAAGTGACCATTCACAGAGCCGGAGCCCGCAAACCCAGAAACCAGACGGTTGAAGATGGAAGCAGATGACATCTCGGCGCCGCCGCCTATATATAGCGGCAGGTACCTGCGAATCGCCGTACCTGTACAGCAGTTCGTGGGAATGATCCTGGGATCCCACCCACTTGCCAGCGGTAAAGCTGATTCACAGGGCCGGTGGCCGCAATTGCCTCCGGGCACCAGCGATCGCTCCCCGTGAAGATAGAACGGCGGCGGTGTAAACACAGCAGACCGTTGTTCTCTCAGGAATCAATGCAGAGTTCCTGTGTTCCTCATATATAGGATCACAGGAGGTCTCTGTGGTCATTTCACAAGCCAATCCCCCTCACCAGTGGCGGCTGGTGCTCAAATTTTTTTTTGGGGGGGGGGCGCAAACAGAAAAATGTAATAGGCATTGCTTTGCGGCAAAAAAACGCTGTAAAAAAGTGCGTGACTTTGAGGTCACAAAAGTGTGAAAGGGGCCTTCAGTAATTAAGGTATAGCGTGCCCCCTTTCAATGCACAGAGACCAGCGTGCCCCCTTTCAATGCAGAGATGCCAGCGTGCCCCCTTTCAATGCAGTGACCAGCATGCCCCCTTCCAATGCAGAGAAGCCAGCGTGCCCCCTTTCAATGCAGAGATGCCAGCGTGCCCCCTTTCAATGCAGAGATGCCAGCATGCCCCCTTTCAATGCAGAGATACCAGCATGCCTCCTTTCAATGCATGCCAGCATGCCCCCTTTCAATGCAGAGATGCCAGCATGCCCCCTTTTAATGCAGAGATGCCATCATGCCCTCTTTTAATGCAGAGATGCCATCATGCCCTCTCTTAATGCAGAGATGCCATCATGCCCCCTTTCAATGCAGAGATGCCATCATGCCCCCTTTCAATGCAGAGTGACCAGCGTAATCGTGTGTTCCCCCCCCCCCCCCGGGCGAGACCAGTGCACTTACCTCACATCTGTGTCTGTCTCCTGCCTCGCCCTGCTCTTCTTACCGACATGGGTGATGACAGTGGCCAGCCTCTGGGTGAGCTCTTGGTGTCCAGCGGCGGCTCGCAGCTTCTTCAGTTCCCCGGCATGGTGGCTTCTCTTCAGTCCTCCCGGATCCCGCCTCCTCCCCAGCCAATGGCATGGGGTTTGCCTTTCAGCCTATCAGGAAGCGCGTATCGGACGCGCTTCCTAATTGGCCAGGAGGAGGATCCGTGAGACAATAGCGAATTTTCATTCGCTATTGTCACACAATGGGTGGTCCCGTGACGCGCTGCTCCGCACTGCGGGACCACCCTTTGCATCACCCTATTAGAGCCTCTGGCTCTAATCAGGTGATGGAAAAAAAAAAAAGCCCCCATTGAACTCAATGCGTCCGGCGCATGTAGATTAGGGGGCCAGATGCATGGATAGGGGGGGCGGCGCCCCTGCGCCCCCAACACACCGCCCGCCACTGCCCCTCACAGTTAGAAAACACCCCCTGGGCTCACATTTAACCCTTTGATCGCCCTTGGGTTAACCCCTTCCCTGACAGTGTTATTATTACAGTAACACTGCATGTTTTTAGCACTGATTACTGTAGTAATGTCACTGGTCCCCCCAAAAGTGTCAAAAATGTCAGTTAGGGGTCCGATCTATCCACCGCAATGTCGCAGTCCTGCTAAAAATCGCTGATCACCGCCATTATTAAATAAATAAAAATGATATAAATCTTTCCCCTAATTTGTAGATGCGATAACTTTCTCGGAAACCAATCAAAATACGCTTATTGGGATTGTTTTTAACAAAAATATGTAGCAGAATACAAATTAGCCTAAAATGATGTAACAATTAGATTTTTACATTTTTTTTTGGGAAAGTTATAAAGCGGAAAGTGAAAAATATTGTTTTTTTTCTCAGAATTGTCGCTCTTTTTTGTTTTGTTTAGCGCAAAAGATAAAAATTTAGGTGATCAAATACCACCAATAAAAAGCTCTTTTTGTGGGGAAAAAAAGGACAGCGTCTCACGACCACGCAATTGTCCGTTAGAGTAACGCAGTGCCGAATCGCAAAAAATGGCCTGGTCATTAAGGGGGAAAATCTTCCGGTCCTGAAGTGGTCATGGTAAGTTTGTGATGCATACTTGCACATTATGACTGTACATTGCAGGGGGAAAAAAATAGTCCAGCCGTATACAACCGCTTTAAAAAAACTGTTTGAGTTCAATCCTCAGCCAACCAAGATAACTGCCAAATAAAATCTGGGTATGGGATATAACTCATACTCCAAAACAGTGGTGGCTGGTGACAAACCCCTCCTGGTCCGCCCTGCACCCCTGCACCCCTTATAAACGGACTGCCACTGCTCCAAAAGGACAGCATAGTGATTCTTTTCAATTAGTAGCTCTTGATTTCTTTTGTATTAAAAGCATGGCAGTACAAAGTATAAATGTCCTTCAACAGAAGCATGATGGCGTTTCACGCTTAAGTGTCGCTTTGTCAAGCCTGCACTTGGTATGTAATAGAACAGAAATAATGAGCTATTATTAAGACTGATGCTGTGGAAGTCCCCTGTGTAGATCACTGTAACAAAAAAATTGCTATCGTAGCCCAAGATGTGTTACTAGGATTGCATTGAGGTGCATTTTTGCTTGTGCTTGGTTACCATTACTGGATTCAAAAAGAATTTTTAGAACTTCCCTTTAACCACTTAAGCCCCGGAGGATTTGGCTTCTCAAAGAGCAAGCCCTATTTTGCGATTCGGCACTGCGTGACTGTAACGGACAATTTCGCGGTCGTGCGACGCTGTACCTAAATGAAATTGATGTCCTTTTTTTTTTCCACAAACAGAGCTTTCTTTTGGTGGTATTTGATCACCTCTGCGATTTTTACTTTTTGCACTATAAACAAAAATAACGGCAATTTTGAAAAAATAACGATATTTTTCACATTTTTTTATATGAAATTTAAAAAAAAAAAAAATGTAAAAATCAAAATTTTTTAACATTTTAGGCCAATTTGTTTTCTGCTACATATTTTTGGTAAAACAAATCGCAATAAGCGTATTTTGATTGGTTTGTGCAAAAGTTATTGCGTTTACTAACTACAGGAAAGATTTATTTCATTTTCATTGTTTTTTTTTTTAACTAGTAATGGCGGCGATCTGCGATTTTTTTTGCGCGACTGCGACATTGCGACAGACAGATTGGACCCCTGACTGACATTTTTGACACTTTTGGGGGTACCAGTGACATTACTATCAGTGATATAAATATGCACTGTTACTGTAAAAATGACACTGGCAGGGAAGGGGTTAACTTTATTGGTGATCAAGGGGTCAAGTGTGTCCCTGGAGGCGTGTTTCTAACTGTCAAGGGGCGTGGCTTGTTAGATCATAACAGTGACATACGATCCTACATAGCAGGATCGCATAGCCTCTGTGATGATCTAAGGGAGAATGACAGACGGCTGTGTTTACATCAGCCGTCTGTCTTTCTCCCTCTACTGAGGGAGATTGCGAGTGGCTGGCGGACATCGGAGCCTCCGGTTACACGCGTGGGGAAGGCAGGGAACAAGCGGGGCGGGAGCGCACCGCTGGCGGCACGCGCTCGCCCCCTACAGGCTCATGGGCGAGCGATGTAGTACTACATCGCTTTGCCCAGGAGCGGCTGACTGCCGCAGTAAATAGTCGTGCGGCAGACGGCAAGTGGTTAATGAACGTACATTCTATTAGGTGTACATATTCATACACACTCACTGGCCACTTTATTAGGTACACCTTGCAAGTACCGGGTTGGATCCCCGTTTGCTTGCAGTGACATGATATGACATGAAACGCAGTTGCTGCAGATTTGCCAGCTGCTAATCCATGATGCAAATTTCCCACTCCACCACATCGCAAAGGTGCTCTATTGGATGAGATGTGGTGACTGTGGAGGCCATTGGAGTACAGTGACCTCATTGTCATGTTGAAGAAACCAGTGGTGAGATGGTTTGATCTTTGTGACATGGTGCATTATCCTGCTGGAAGGAGCCATCAGAAGATGGGGACACTGTAGTCATAAAGGGATGGACATGGTCAGCAACAATACTCAGGTAGGCCGTGGTGTTTAAACAATGCTCAATTGGTACTAAGGGGCCCAAAGTATGTCAAGAAAATATCCCCCACACCATTACACCACCACCACCAGCCTAAGCCGTTGATACAAGGGAAGATGAATCCATGCTCTCATGTTGTTTACGCCAAATTCTGACCCTACCATCTGAATGTCGCAGCTGAAGTCGAGACTCATTAGACCAGGCAATGTTTTTCCAATCTTCTATTGTCCAAGTTTGGTAAGCCTGTGCGAATTGTAGCCTCAGTTTCCTGTTCTTATTTAAAAGGAGTGGCACCTGGTGTGGTCTTCTGCTGCTGTAGCCCATCTGCTTCAAGGTTCGATGGGTTGTGCATTCAGAGATGGTATTCTGCATACCTTGGTTGTAACAAGTGGTTATTTGAGTTACTGTTGCTTTTCTTGCATCTCGAACCAGTCTGCCGTTCACTGGATCATTTCTCTTTTTCAGACCATTCTCCATAAACCTGAGAGATGGTTGTGTGTGAAAATCCCAGTAGATCAGCAGTTTTTGAAATACTCAGACCAGCCCGTCTGACACCAACAACCATGCCACATTCAAAGTCACTTAAATCCCCTTTATTCCCCGTTATGATGCTTGGTTTGAACTTCATCTAGTCATCTTCACCACGTCTAGATGCCTAAATGCAGTTGCTGCCATGTGATTGGCTGATTAGCAATTTGTGTTATCAAGCAATTGAACAGGTGTACCTAATAAAGGGGCCAGTGAGTATATAGTATATTGCCAAGGCTTATTGCAGGCGGGTGAGTATGGAGTCCCTGCTAACTCATAAAAGCCCATTTCCCAGGAAAAACACAAAAAACATGGCAGTAATGTAGACTTGACTGCTGTATTTGCCACAAGGCATTTAATTCAAAGAAACTCCCAGGCTTGGCTACATACTGTACACATGGCAGACTGCCATACACTTCAACTTATGATGACCAAACAGCTCAACTTCTGCCTTCTGCAGGAATACAGTGGGACATACTGATTCTAAAAGTAGATGCAAGGTATCTGTAATGTTTGACAGTACCAAATATTTTATTGACCCTTATCTGGTGATACGTCTGCTGGTCTGATGGGGATAAGGAAGCATGATGAAGTTAGGCATTGGTTCTCCAAGACCCATTCATGCACTGCTACCTATATTTTGCAATATTCTGCTTATTCTGCCTACACCGCTTTCCTGGCAGTGATCTACAGTACAGTATATTATTCTCAGACCTTCTTGGTGATGATGTCCAAAGCACAGGGAGGCCCAGGGAAAAATACACAAGGAAATGGATTGAGGGCCGGCATGACAGGGGTAAAAGGGGCTTGGGTCTAGGTGGGGGTTTCAGCTGCTGTCTGAAAGAATATAAGCAGCAGAACTTAGCTGATTGGGTCAAGGTCAGGGTTGGGTGGAGTTGCAGGGGGTCGCCTGGTAGTTGGTCTGGGAAGGTCTTCAGTCGGAGGTCTGAAGAGTTGGGGAAATCTTCCCATCCTGTAATTGTGGTTTTGCGGCATGGGCAATTTTGGTTTTGTGTTTTTCTCTGTCATGCAGCAAGCAGGATAGAAGGTCCTTTTAGGTTAGGGTGTGTAAAAAAGGTATATTGTAGGGACCGTCCGAGGTTAGGCTCCCTGTTGTTTGGGAGGTGTATCTGTGTGTTGTCTCCGAGCCGGTGGTCTTGCGGCTGGAGGCTTGGATTAAGAATTACGCAGTTACTTTTCTTTCTCGTGAAGCCTAATAGGACCCTGGGGCTCCATGTTTTTGTTACACTGTGGGACTAAGTGTGGCGGGGTACAAGGTCCATTTAGGTTATGGTGGGTAAAAAAGTACGCTGTTGGGACACGTCCGAGGTATGGCTCCCTGTTGTTGGGATGTGTATCTGCGTCCGGTCTCCGAGCCGGTGGTCTTGCGGCTGGAGGCCTGGATTAAGTGATACGCATTTACTATTCTTTCTCGTGATGCCTAATAGGACCTTGGGACTCCATGTTTTTGTTACACTTTGGTATTAAGTGTGGCCGGGTACAAGGTCCTTTTAGATTAGGGTGCGTAAAAAGGTAAATTGTAGGGACACATCCGAGGTAAGGCTCCCTGTTGTTGGGATGTGTATCTGTGTGTTGTCTCAAAGCCGGTGGTCTTGCAGCTGGAGGCCTGGATTAAGTGATGCGCGGTTACTTTTCTTTCTCGTGATTCCTAATAGGACCTTGGGGCTCCATGTTTTTGTTACACTTTGTTATTAAGTGTGGCGGGGTACAAGGTCCTTTTAGGTTATGGTGGGTAAAAAGGTACGTTGTAGGGACGACTCCCTGTTGTTGGGATGTGTATCTGCGCGTTGTCTCTGAGTCTGTGGTCATGCGGCTGGAGACCCGATTAAGTGGTACACAGCTACTTTCCTTTCTTCTGAGGCCTAATAGGACCTCGGAGCTCCAGGTTATTAAAATGCTAATTTATATTTTGGTTAATAAAAGGCTGCTCTGGCCATTTAACTCCAACTTTTTGTGGTGTCGTTATTATTATTAGCAGAATAGACAAGCCATATTTAATACCCTAGTCATGGCTCTGACACAAATGTCAAAGTGCCAATTCCAGCTTATACATAGAGGAAGCACTAATACCAGAGGAATTGTGGGGAAAAGTTGTCTAAAGCCCCTGTGGAGCCAAATGTATTAGGAAAGCTTTTCTTGATCCAATACCCCCACCTTATCCACTTTCCCACTGCTCTGTTCCTGAGTCTAATGCCTGTGTAGGCTCCATTGTGATCAGTGTTGGAGCTTACACGGTTAATGATCTTCTTCTCTCCTCATGTGACAGTGTTTGGATCTGACAATTGAACGCTCAGGCCTGAGCTTTGTATTCTGGGATTAAAGTCACATGCTCCCCCAATCACTGTAGTACCAATTTTCTTTCCTAAGGGCTACAACAAAAAAAAAAAAATGGTGGGGGAATGCAGGAGAGGTGAGTATCAGTTGGGGATTGGCCAGTCCAGATAACCTGTAATTTTACATTGCATGAGCAAAGTGACAGATTCCTTTAGAGTCGGTTCAGCCCATTGACCGCTACAGGACCCGTTCTAATAGGAGCGACACCAGTCGCTCCGACTTAGAAAAAAGGTCCTGTACTATTTCGGGGCGACGTCGGAGCGACTTGCATAGACTTCCATTATGTGAAGTCCCTGCAAGTCGCTCCGAAGTCGCGGTGCATGGTAATGCACAAGTCGCCCTCGAAGTAGTAAGGAGTCCTGTCGCCTCAGTGTGAACCGGCTCTTACAGAAACAATTAACACCAGTCAGGAAATTTCAGCCTGTCCAATCAACTATTTCTTTAAAAGCAAATGTCCAGATGGTGCTTTGGTATTAATAAGCATTGCAAGGATTGCCAGCAGTCTTATAGGGCACCTTGGTTTGTCTATGGCTGGTATAGGGGAATAATAAAAAACAATTAAAACATATCTAAACCATAGATCAAAATATTGCAGCTTACCAGTCTTTAGATGTGTTGTCTGCCTTTTTTTTTCTTCTTTTAGGCTCCCCCCCCCCATTTTCACCTGTAATATACTTCCTTTCATAGGGTGATAGGGCTCACTCACTGTACTGTATCTATGGAGGAGCAACATTGTCACCCTAGGACAGGAAATGTGTTAGGACTACAGAACATCTCTCCCTCTCCTCATCCCCACAACATGATTAGTAGATTGGGTAGATTGTTCTGTAGTCATTGAACGACTTGGCTGGGGGTGGGGAGGTATTGGTTCCCTGGACTTGTCCTAATAAGATTTGTTGGCCTGGTGGCCCTTAGAAGAGATACTTTAGATGCAGACATTGATCAGAGCAGGACTCACGTCTGCATCTTCAAACCTGCAATCACAGCCAATGGCAGAGGGAAGTCTTCCAGCAACGACTTCTGGGATGTCATGTGACCAAATGCCAAAAGCTGCAATGGAAACTAATGTTGGAAATGTGAATCTGTACCTATCAAGAAAGAAAAGGCCCAAGCCATAAGGAACAAATAGAGTGCATGGCTTGCATGACAGGGTGGAAGGGGAACCAGGAAGAACAGGGTTAACATTTTAAAGTTGGTACTTATATGAGTAGCTAAGGAGACAGAGTGATGGGGGAGAGTATAGGGGTTTTGACTGCAGTAAGGGGTAGTTCTGTAACAGTTGGAGTCTGGAGACCATTGCAGGAACATCCCTCCTTGGTATTTTGCTGTCAGGGGTAGTAGGATAAATTGTTTGGTGTGTCGTGTCGGATATGACCCCTAGAAGGGGTTAAACATCTGTTGTAATAGTGGGAACCCATCAGTTTGTATGGTGTCCTCTGGTTGGGTGTGGTCCAAAAAAGGGACCAGATAGTGGTGTCTGTGGAAATTGGTAACGTCCCCGTAGCGGTGCACTGCGGCTGGGAGCATGGTTATATGTTTAGAAAATGGTGCCACATACACAAAATTCTTGGTAATTTTTAATGTAATGGTAAATTGGGTATTTATTGTTATTTATTATGTTTTTGTTAATAAAAAGCCTACCGGCCATTTAACCCACTTCGGACTAAGGCCCCTTTTACACTTGTGTGACTTGTCCTGTGACTTGGGTCTGTAAAGTCGCATGACAAGTCGTACCCCATGATTTCCAATGAGTACCATTCATATCTGTGTTACTTCAAGTCGCAGCAACTTCAATGTAAACCCTGCATTGCTTTGATGTGACCATAGACCTCAAGACTGCACAGGCATTGCTTCAAGCCACATTGAGGTCGTGTCAAAGTCACTTGGCAAATTTGCGTGACTCAGGTCACACAAGTGTGAAAGGGGCCTAATGGGCCATACATACTAGAAGATTTTCTGAAGACTTTTTCCTTTAGACTTACCAAAACCGTATAATATGAGGTCAAACCCAAACACTTTCAATTTGTATGCAATCTGGCAGGCCCTTGCACTACATAGAAAAGGTAAATCTGAAGGAAATCTAATCACAAAAGTTGGATAGTGTGTATCCAGCTTTAGTGTGCATTCATTTGGTGGGGTAAGTGGGAGTGGAGTTTTTGGGGAAGATAGGTTAGTAAATTGGAGGGTGGTTACATCTGACCCAGAGGCGTAACTAGAACCTTCAGGACGGTGCAAGAAACCATGAAGGGCCCCCCTGGACCCCTGGCCGGGGCCCTTCCTTTCAAGCCTGGGGCTCTTCCCACTGATCCTGGGGCCCTTTACTCTGGTTGCGGGGCCCATTATTACAGTCACACAGCAGGACTCTTTCACAAGTTCTGCAGTGGGTCCCCTTCCTGCCATCTTGGGGCCTACCTACGGTTGTGGAATGCCAGGGCCCAGTCGCAAGTGTGACCTTTGCGATCCGGGAGTACACAGGGGCCCAGAGACAGCAGAACACAAGTGAACTGGATAGGAGGAGTGGCGGGGGCAGCATACAGAGGAACCAATCTCCTCCATTTTCCTCCTGCAGCTACAGGAGGAAAAAGGAGGACAGTGATTTCTCTACATGCTGCCCCTGCCCCCCTCCTATCCAGGTGTACAGGGGAGCGGCACAGGCCCCTTGGAGCATGGGGCCCGGTTGCAATTGCAACCCCTGCAACCCCTGTAGTTACGCCCCTGATCTGACCTTTCCTAGTCAAGGGCCAGTTGGCCAATTGAATGTCTTTGTCTTCCAGGTTTTGCACTTATCGAACAGATATGAAAAAACTCTTTTATTAATATATTTAACAGACCGCAAGGGAGAAAATAAAAGAAGTCCATTGTTCAGGTTTACATATCCTTTAACTTCATAACAAATGCAAAATACAAGTACAAAGTCAGCTATCTATGTTTTTTTCCACGCAAAAATGCCTCTATTATAATCTACAAGTGGAGCAAGCAGAGCTTTTTTTTTGCAGCTGTTTTCATACATGGCGTAACTATTACAAGAATCTGAAACAGGCGGACCAACTTGTTTTTGTGTTATTTCTCTTCGTCGTGGCATTGAACTGATTGAAATGAAAGCTCTTATTGGGCAAACACAGTACATAGTTGACCTCATGTTTACCTAGTCCCGTATAAACTTTATTTCGTATAAAAGAAAAAAATAATAAAATCCCCGAGTCCTGATCGCACAGCCTGAAACTGCTGTCATCCAAAGACCTGGTATAGTCTTTGCTCTTTGACAGTGTCAGCCAATGCTATGTATTTTCTGTACGTGCCTGTCCGCACACATGGGAGAGTCAAAGTCACGCTGACTTAGAACTGAGGATGCAGCATGCTTTACGCTTAAAGAGGTGTTTAGTTTCAGTACCTTTGACTTCATTCCTTTAGGGGACTAGAACTGCTCCTGTCAATAAAATACAGGACAACAACAACAAAAAAAGTCTTGTTAATCAGCAAAGGGTCATCCACGTTAAGGACACAGGATGCAAATAAAAACCCCCAAAGATACCAAGGTGTCCAGATTTGTCAGGCGAAGTAATAAGGGGCTGGAAGCTTGGAACTCAAAAGCAAATCATGTCTCTACATTCTTACTCAGAGGTCTCCAAACTTTTTAAACAAAGGGGTAGTTTACTGTCCTTCAGACTTTATGGGAGCTGGACTGTGGTCATCAGGAGTAGAAAATGTCCCAGAATCAATTGGAGTAAACAATGCCCCATCTTTGGTGTCAGTGAGAAGAATTATGCCCTATCCTTTGTGTCATTAGGTGGACGTGTGTCCCATCATTAGTATCATTGGGTCCCATTGCTGGTGTCATTGGGAGGAACTGTGCCCCATTGTTTGTATCATTGGTCGGAATTGTGCCCCATTGTTGGTGACATTGGTAGGAATTGTGCCCCATTGTTGGTGATATTGGGAAGAATTATGCCCCATTGTTGGTGTCATTGGGAAGAACTGTGCCCCATTGTTTGTATCATTGGTAGGAATTGTGCCCCATTGTTGGTGACATTGGGAAGAATTATGCCCCATTGTTGATGTCATTGGTAGGAATTGTGTCCCATTGTTGGTGACATTGGTAGGAATTATGCCCCATTGTTTGTGTCATTGGGAAGAATTATGCCCCATTGTTGGTGTCATTGGGAGGAACTATGCCCCATTGTTGGTGTCATTGGGAGGAACTGTGCCCCATTGTTGGTGTCATTGGTAGGGATTGTGCCCCATTGTTGGTGTCATTGGGAAGAATTATGCCCCATTGTTTGTGTCATTGGGAGGAATTATGCCCCACTGTTGCTATTATAGGGAGGAACAGTGCCCCATCATTATTGGTGTCATTGCACCTGATTGTTTGTATCATTGGGAGAAACTGTGCCCCATTGCTGATGTCATTGGTAGGAATTGTGCCCCATTGCTGGTGTCATTGGGAGGAATTGTGCCCCTTTGTTGGTGTGAGAAAATGTCCCAGCATTAGTTGGACTAAACAAGGCCCCATTTTTGGTGTCAGTGAGAGGAATTGTGCCCCCTCATTTGTGTCATTTAGTTTAATTGTGCCCATCATTATTGTGCCCCATTGTTGGTATTATTGGAAGGAATAGTGCTCCATTATTACTGTCATTTGGAGGAATTGTGCCTCTTCATTAGTGTCATTGCACCTCATTGTTGATATCATTGGTAGGAACTGTGCCCCATCATTGGTGTCATCGGTAGGAACTGTGTCCCATTGCCGGTGTCATTGGTAGGAACTGTGCCCCATCACTGGTGTCATTGGTAGGAATTGCGGCCCTTTGTTGGTCTCAATGAAAGAAATAGTGCCCCAAGGGCCAGATAAAAGCAAGCAAAAGCAAAGGGCCACATTTGGCACCCAATGCCGCAGTTTTTTAGACCACTGTTCTTACTGAATGACAAAATAATCCTGACCTCTGATGTATTTGAAAGAATAGAAAAGAAAATAGGTGCCAGCCCTTCAGATGTACATAATCCTATTCCAATTTAGTAATATTATAACATATTAGCCTTGAATTGCTAGCCCAGGACATCTTGCAGTTAAAGTTAGATCCAAATCCAAAATCTCCTATAAGTTTTAGACCCCATGCACACTGGGTGTTTGGCTGCAGGGGGAGGGCACAGGTATTCCATCCAGCCCACTACCGGCAGCCAAACTTTATGAAAGGCTGAGAGCTGCTGTGGCTGTACAGGGTAGAAGTGGGATGAATATTTAGGTAAGTTTGCACCCCAGGGAATAATGCCAGGATGCAAGAAGTCTGCATTTACAATATTCATCCTGGGGCATATACTGCTCCAATCGTTAGCACCGCTAGGAGCACCATTGATTCCCATCCAGCTACAGCAGCTGTCAGCCTCTCCTAGAGTTTGACAGGGCTGGACAGGACACCTGTGCCCTCTGCCTGCAGCTAAATGGCAAGCCCCATGCACCAGGACTAAACACCCTGTGTATAGGGCAAGGAAAGGGTGGACGGTCCCACTCCTGAAAAGATCTCTTTATTTGAAAACACACAAACAAAAAATAACAGCAGAAGAACGGGGTTACCCGCTAATGAATTTCGTGCTTCCCTAACGCTTACCTATAGCTTCTATGAGCAAGCTCTAAGGTAGCGTGAAAAGCGTTAGCTGGTTAGCCCACTCCTCTGCTGCTATGTTTGTAGATGTTTTACCTTGTTTATGACTTTTCAAATAAGGCCCCTTTCACACTTGTGCGACTTGTCCTGCGATTTGGGACTGCAAAGTCGCATGACAAGTCGTTATCCATGATTTCCAATGAGTACCGTTCACATCTGTACGACTTCATGTCTCAATGACTTCAAAGTAGTCCCTGCACTACTTTTCAGCCAATTTGAATGCGTTTTTGAGGTCCAAAGACATAGGCATTGCTTCAAGTCCAGTCAACAAAATCGTAGCAAAATCGCGGCAAAAAAATTGCGGTAAAATAGTGTGACTTTTAAGTCGCACGAGTGTGAAAGGGGCCTAAAGGTGATTTTTTCCATAGTACAGCTGCCGGAACCTCCCTTTTCCTCTTATCATTAGCTGTGAGCTGGGCCGGCACCTGTTCAGTGCTATCGCAGAAAGGTGTGGCTGACCAACCTAGAGCAGTGTCCCCTTTCTTGTTTAGTGTGCATGGGGCCTTAATATATTAATGTATCTTAAAGTGATGGTAAAGGCATATTTTTTTTCAAATAACAGACATGGTATACTTACCTGCTCTGTGCAACCCTCCTCTTCTCGGGACCCTACCAGCGCTCCTGGACCCTCTCTCAAACAGCTTGCTAAGGGGGCTTGCTCCTGAGCTGTTGCTCTGTGTGTCCATTCACACACAGCCATGGCTCAGCCCTGCCCCCACTTTCTCCTCATTGGCTCACTGGCTGTGATTGATAGTAGTGGAAGCCAATGGCTCAGCCAAAGAGGAGGGAGAGACCAGGCTCTCGTGCACATCGCTGAATCAAGATGGGCCTAAGGTAAGTATTGAGGGTTCTGGGGGCTGCTTCTGCACACATAGAATGCATGAATGTAAAAAACCTTGAGCCTTTACAACCACTTTAATATAATTTCAGAAATCATTACTAATTTTTTTTTAAATATGCGGCTTTAATTAAAGTAATACCTGGTGGTACTGCCAAGAAGATCCTTGTTCAGGTACAGTACATCCTGTTATAGTCCCATTTCACATGGGTCTATACAACTTGTTAAGTGAATAGTAAGCACCTATCACAACTAGTCAAAGCCCAACTTTGAGCTTTGGGCTACCCCCTTCTTTTCCTGGAGGTGCCATAGCACATGTTTTATGCTTTTGTATTTTTATATTCACGGTTTCCAAAGGTCTGTAGGTCTGTCATGTGACACACAGGGTCTTCTTCCTCTTCAAACCTTGGACAGACAGATGGAAGCCTGATATGATGTAGTTAAAATGGAACTTAATTCTCTCCATCAACATTACCCTACCTATTGTTTTCCTTATTTTGCCTTTATTATTATTCTTATTATTTTTCCCCTGGGGGGTGGAACTTTATAGGCACAATGTAGTAGTACTACCACCAAAAGGATAATGTTTAAAACTTTATTTTATTATACAAATACAATATGCAAAGAGAGACAGTGGAATCTTAACAAAAACACTTTAGCAAGCAATGAGTAACATGTGCAAGATTAATGAACTCAACCATCCAATCCAAAGTAAATTCCCGACGCGTTTTGAGGTCTATCACCTCTTCATCAGGGGTAACTCTGGAATATTATCTGTAAGTGTTAGAAAAAATATACATGTAATAGTGTCTAGAAAATTACATATATCTAAAGACATGCAAAATAGCAACAGAGGTGATATGAGGCAAAAATTCAAATGATCAAAGAATTGTTACAAGATAAATTAGGTATAATATATTTACTTGTTTTAACCTTTTTTTTTACATTTCTTCAGTTGCTTTCTGGATTCTGGCCTAGGCCAAAATGATCTCATACATCCCAAGAGTCTTCATGGCAATTTTTTCCCTACAGAGGAGGAGGGGCTAGGCACCCTCCTGTCTGCATGCCTGAGCTATGGTAGAGTCCAAACACCATTCCCTGCTGTTTGTGGTTTGGTGGTGCTTTTAATTCGTTTTTATATATATTTTAATAAATACCACCCTATGAGCAAGTTTTTCTGGTGTCGGTGATCCTTCTGTCTGGCTTGATGAGATTGAACAGTTTCCCTGATGACTTCATCTATGAGGTTGGAAGATACCACATCCATAGAGTATCAGATGTATCTTCATAAGGAAGACCATTGAATACTGAATGCGTTTTTGCTGTCCTGTAACTTAGACTGGCCATGCATGTTCAATTTTCTTGCGCAATTTTCTGTTAGATTTACCAAAAACCACATAATAACAAAACAACACTTTCAATTGTATCCAATTAGGCAGGCCCTTGTACTACATAGTTGAACGTACATTTACAGAAAATTGTACGGAAAATTGTAAGAAAATTGTATAATGTATGGCCAGCATTAACCTCTTGCCGACCGCCGCAAGTACATATACTTCGGCGGTCAGCCCCGGCCAGGGAAAGTGACGTATATATACGTCACTAGCCTGTGACCGGCTTGTGAGCCAATAGCGGGCGAGCGCTCGTCCGCTGAGGCGCGCGCCCGCCCCGACTCGTTCACTGAGGAGTCCGTGCATGTGACCGGCGGAACCGATGTCCGCCGGTCACACTGCGATCGTCGGTAGAGAGGGAGAAAGGCAGGCGGCTTATGTAAACAAGCCGTCTGTCATTCTCCCCTGTGTAAAAATGGAGATCAGACGGTTCTACTATGTAGGACCGTTGATCTCTGTTTTTACAGTAGTAGCCATGTCCCATCACAGTTAGAAGCACGCCCCTAGGACACACTTAACCCCTCCCTCTCCAATACAGTTAACCCCTTCCCTGCCAGTGTCATTTTTACAGTAACAGTGCATATATATAGCACTGATTACTGCAGTAATGTCACTGGTAACCCCAAAAGTGTCAAAAATGTCAGTCAAGGGTCCGATCTGTCTGCTGCAATGTCGCAGTCCCCCCAAAAAAATCGCAGATCGCCGCCATTACTCGTTTAAAAAAAACACCAAAAATGACAAAAATCTTTCCCTTTGTTAGTAAACGCGATAACTTTTGCGCAAACCAATCAAAATACGCTTTTTGCGAATTTTTTTTACCAAACATATGTAGCATAAAACAAATTGGGCGAAAATGTAAAAAAATTTTGATTTTTACATTTTTTTGGGGGGAATTTCATATAAAAAAATGTGAAAAATATTGTTATTTTTGCAAAATTTATGCTCTTTTTTTATTTATAGCGCATAATCAAAAAATCGCACAGGTGATCAAATACCACCAAAAGAAAGCTCTGTTTGTGGGAAAAAAAGGACGTGAAATTCGTTTAGGTACAGCGTCGCCCGACCGCACAATTGTCCGTTAAAGTCACATAGTAAAAAATCGCAAAAAAAAACCCTGGTCAGGAAGGGGGTAAAATCTTCCGGGGCTTAAGTGGTTAAACAGCAATTGGTTCTGGTGAGTGTGCACTTATATTTGGTGGAGGCAGCACACAGATGGTGATTCACTGAGATTGTGGAGTAATAACACTGGTACTTTAATTCACTTTATTGTTATTTTATTTGATTTCAAATTCAGTTTTGTTCATGAACATTTATAAATTTGTTGAAGAGTATCCCTATTATTCATACAGTGCTGCTTTTTTCGTTTTATGTCTTTTTTTATGTTCTTTTTTTTATAAAAGCCTGTGTGTACATGGACACATAGGCTTTTATGGTGTTGATGAGTTAGGGCTCTTTCACACGGGCGGTCCGATCAGATCCGCCTGTCAGTTTTTTAGGCGGATCTGATCGGATCCTCCATGCAGCTCTATGGGGCAGCGGGTGTCAGCGGAGGTCACCTCCGCTGGCACCCACTGCCATCCGCATCCGATCCTGTGCTGAAATCTGGATGGATGGAAACCCTATTTTTCCATCCGTTCAGTAATCGGAGCGGAGCGGATCTGATGAGAGCGGACAAGCGGTCCGCTCTCCTCCGATCCCCCATAGAGGGCAGCGGGTGCTGAGACACCTCCCTCTCCGCTCTGCAAGCGAAGACGGAGCTGTCATCCGCCCGGCTCAGCGGGGATCGCGGATCGATCCCCGCTGAGCAACACGGATCCGCCTGCGGAGGCGGACCGTGTGAAAGAAGCCTTAAGGAGCTTAGGCAAAATCTCAAGTTTAGGAGCTGTAGTGTACATGAAGCCTAAAGCCTCGTACACACGATCAGATTATTGGACGAATTTTCGTCCATTTTTGTTGCATGCTAGTCTCATATGGAAAGTGAAGAGGTTACTTTCATACGAAAATTCTCCTACGACAGAATTCAACCTCAGAAGTGATGTAATGCGTTGAATATTTTGTATGTATTCTTTCATTTCTGAGCATGCCTAGTCTTGCTCTTACAATTTTTTTCAGACGAAAACTGTACTAATTAAACAAAAATCGGACGTTGTGTTCACTTACGATAAAAATTGTATAGCCTGCACATCTAGTTTTTGTCGTATGTAACTACGTAATCGGCTGTCGAAAGCACCATACTAACAATCCGAAAATCGGCAGCTCGTTTGTCGGATGAAATTTTACTTCTGATTTTCTTATTGTGTGTACGGCCTCAAGGCTCCATGCACACTAGCTTTTCTTAAACTCTTAAAAGCTGTTATTAGCATGTTTTTTTTCTGCTCCTAGAAGCTTAATAGTGTTATCCTATGTGTCCATGTACACTACTTTAAGCTATTAGCATTTTTTGGGCTTCAGCATCTAGGAGCAGAAAAAAAAATTGTTTTTGTTGAGTTTCTTTGAACAAAATTCCCCTTGAAGTGGGACTTTGAATGCACTAAGTACTAAATAATGTGAATAAAAATCAATTTTAAGTTAGCATAAAAACACCAATGCTATATGGACATGGTTGTACATGGAATGCATATACATATTACACCAATATTAATAAGCGGAAAAAGGATTGACGTTCTCCACCCGACACGTTTCGGGGGAATTAACAGCTCCTTCTTCAGGGGTGCGTTTGGCATCAAGCTTATAGATTCCATTGGTGTATACAGCATTGCCATGTCAGCATTTAAAAACAAGATCTCAGGAGAGCTGCCACTTCGCCTAAGGATATGATTAGCACCCAACGTATATACAAGGCTATGAGTTAGAAATGGTTAGTAAGCAATACTTAGCCTGACCAGTGTGATTCTTGGCTGTTGAGGCTTGACAGACAGGTTTCTGGTATCAGTGATCATATAATGTGACGTGTTTCTCCTGAGGTTTGAAGATGTTGTAGAGTTTCTTTGAGTGTTTTTCCAGTAGAAATGTTCCTAAACGCTGCTAATACCATTTATTGAGTTTTTTTTTTACCTTTTTTTTTTTTTAAGGAACTGGAAAAAAAACGCTAATAAAATTCTAATGCTCCTAAAAGGTCTTAAACGATCCTAAAATGCTACTAAGACGCTACTACAAAAGCTATTACCAGCGTTTTATATCCAGCGTTTTTTTAAGCTTAAACTCTAGTGTGCATGGAACCTAAGGCTGGCCATACATTAGCCGAAAAATTGTTCGAAAATCTGTCATTTGGTCCGTTCGTTCGTTTTTCGTCCAGTTAATGGGCACAGATAAAAAAATCAGTTTTAACTTTTCAGAGCTGAAAAATAGAAGGAACAGTTTGGAAAATTCTGCCGAATGAACAATAAATTGAATGGTTAATGTGTTTCTCTGCAAACTGTTTGCACTGGGCATTAGTGACAAAATGAACGAAAAACTACATGATTCATTACTTGATGGCACGATTGTCTACTCTTACGGTCAAGTGTTCGTTTTTCAAAAATTAGTTTAAATGATTTTTCCTATAGTGTATGGCCAGCATAGGGCTGTAATTGCTGCTTTTTTTGGCAGCAATG
Source organism: Pelophylax lessonae (assembly GCF_965119305.1). NCBI lineage: Eukaryota > Metazoa > Chordata > Amphibia > Anura > Ranidae > Pelophylax > Pelophylax lessonae. The sequence goes on along the minus strand of NC_138770.1, from coordinate 634,630,032 downwards.
GCAGAAACAGGACCAGTGGCGGCCCGTCCATACAGGGCGCAGGGGCGCCGCCCCCCCTAATCCATGCAACCGGCCCCTAATCGACATGCAGGGCGCCGGACACATGGATTCCAATGGGTCTTTTTTTTTTTTTAGAAGCACATGATTTGAGCCGGAGGCTCTAATTGGCTTAAATAAAAGGGTGGGCTCGGGGCGCAGAGCACTGCGCCCAAAGCCCACTCAGTTGTGTGACATTAGCAAATTAATATTTGCTAATGTCTCCCTGTTTCTCCTCACGGCCAATCAGGAAGCGGTTCCTGAGTCCCAATTGGCCGGAAGTCCTAATGGGCCATACACACTATACAATTCTCTATAGATTTTTTCCTTTAGATTTACCAAAACCATATAATATGAGGTCAAATCTAAACACTTTCAATTTGTATGCAACCAGGCAGGCCCTTGCACTACATAGTTGAAGGTAAATCTAAAGGAAATCTAACAACAAAAGTTGTATAGTGTGTATCCAGCTTAAGACCCGATTGGCCCGCGAGTCCTAATTCCTGATTGGCAGGAAGGAGAATAGACCGCCAGGACTCCGGAGGAGATGCAGGGGTAAAGAGGCCACCTGCATGGGGTAAGTACAGGGGCTGGGGGGAGCCTGGTGGGTGATTGATCAATCGAGTGATGGGGAGGTTATGTGCTTGGCTGGCTGGGGGGGCTGTGAGCCGCCCCCCCCCCCCCCCCAAGTAAATTAAGCACCAGCCGCCACTGAACAGGACTATGGCAATGGTTTTGGATGGGTGGTGTTTTGTGCACAGAACAGAATATCATATACATGTTACAGCCTGATCAGAAAGATAAGTACTATGCTTCAGTCACTGATCATTCATAAGAGAAGACCTTCTCACTCACTTCCCTATTATTAGGTAAAGCGAGTTCAATCAAAGTTGCAAAACTCATGTAACGTATTTTTCTCTTGAGCATGTGAAAACACAGTTGTGAATCATTCCTTATTTGCTGTCACCGTGTTTTCTTTTCTCCTCTGTCAGATAATAAATCATCTCTTTTTTCAACCCCCCCTTCTCATATTATGACATTTAAAATTCCTTTCCCCCTCAATGACTTTGCCGTGGCCATGCCACAATTATCATGGTTTTAGCAGCACCCTCATGTCTTTGCATTGATGCTCTTATCTGATGGTGTTGTGTCAGGTTGTTGACAGGGTGGTTGGGTGATTGCTCCATATTCGGCAACATGGAGATAACTAACAATGTTTTTTGTGCTTATACTCCTTTATCCATCACCTTCTCTCAGATTGTCTAAATATACAATGTACAGAAGGCACATCAGACTGGTGTTTTTTCAACTGTTCTAGCTCTCTCTTATTTTAAGAGCCTAAAGCAGGGATTGGCAAACTGTGGCCCTCCAGATGTTGCAGAACTACAAGTCCCATGAGGCATAGCAAGACTCTGACAGCCACAGGCAGGACACCTAAAGTCAGAGGCATGATGGGACTTGTAGTTTTGCAACGGCTGGAGGGCCACAGTTTGCATATCCCCGGCCTAAAGTGTGAGAGGCCCATAATAATTCCAGAAATCATTAACACAATAGTCATGGCCGAATCTGAATATTTGATCCTAAATATTCAATCTTATAAGAAGTGGTGGTTGGTGGTACACTTTTTTTTGGGGGGGTGGGGGGGCGTTAAACAAACCCCCCCAGGTCCGCCCTCACCCCTCCAGGGTCGCAGAGCCACAGCTTCCCCGGTTTCTCCTCCTGGCCAACCCGATCTTCTTTAGATCCACCACCTGTCCTGATTGACTGGGAGGAGAAGCCGGAAACCAATAGCGAAAATTGATTCACTAGTGTCACAAGTGGGTGGGTTTAGGGCGCAGAGCCCAAACTTTTTCAAGCCAATTAGAGCCTCAGGCTGTAATCGTGTGCTTGAAAAAGCACCCAACTATGAAGGGGAGGGGGCTTTATCCACCTCTTGTTGTGTTTCTCCTGGAGAGTCAGGGCGCCACGTGGCGTGTGCCGGTATGACGTCATTGGCAATCGATTGGCTGCATCAATGCAAAATTGCAAAACGGCTGCATCAGTTTTATTTCAGGACACTGTATTAAAGAATGAAGGTGCCTGGGGACCCAGGACAGACCCGCAAATTGCAGGACTGTCCCGGGCAATCTGGGACTCGTGGTCATCCTACCACCCACCCTTCGAGCAATACAGTGGCACTGTATTGCTCTCTCTATTGATTAGAGACATTGACTTCTGCACTGATGACACTGTATTTCAGTGTTACTGTATGTTTACTGTCCAAAAAGAAGTCATTTTGGGAGATATTTGTACTGTCCTGGCATTTTAGGGCTTCCAGAAATGAGATAGGCAGTTAGTACATCAGGATGGATTCATTTTCAAAAATATATACTAGTGGTGCACTAAAACGGAAATTCTGGACCGAAATTTAGGATGCACTTGGCCGAAAACTGAAACGGAAATGGACATTTTGAAAACAAAATATATATATTTTTATATACAATTGTATTATATTTTCGACTTTTTAATTAATAGTTTTTGAAACCCTTTTGCATTAAAAAAAAACTTAAGAAAAATGCATCCCTTTAAATTCTATGTATGTCTTCACACTGGTTCATTGCATTTCCATTGCGGTGTAACGCACCTCCCCTTGAAATTAATTGAAAACGCATCAAAACTGCACACGTATTATTTGACTCACATGAGCTATGAAAAAATTGCATAATCATAGAAAATTGTACATTTTTTTTTGGTGCTCATTATCTGCACTTTTTTTTAGGGGCCAATACTGTATATCAGTGCATCCCTACTATACAGTATCTCACAAAAGTGAGTACACCCCTCATATTTTTGTAAATATTTAATTATATCTTGTCATGTGGCTTTAACTCTCTAAAAAAAAATGATATAAAATTGATTGGGTGCAGCGTTGCATGTCTGAGTATTGTCATTTAATCCTTGACAGAGCTGAAAACTGAAAAGTGGCCAGGGCAAGAAGGGGTTGAAACAGTTTGGTCTTCAAGTGGTTTGGCACAGACTATGCATTTATGGCCAGAACACTGATCACGTGTCCTAAGAGGTATTGTTTTTTTCAACAGACGCCCACAGCCAGGCTCGGGAGCAAGCCCACAGAAGTGCCTCCATAGGAAGCGGCTTTTGGTTTGGGCTGCTCATTCACAAGAATTACATGCAAAATAATGGTACCGCTTTCAGCACCTAAAATCCAAAAGAATCATACCGCCAGGGAGGTTAAGAGAATGGAGCTCCTCTTTAATTGGTTATTATCTAAATTGGCCCTTGTATGTGTGTATAAATTGGATATGCACATTTTCTATCATCTTCTACATGACGGTCCCAATCTGAGCAATTGTGGAAGGTTGAGAAAAAGTCTGGCAACCTACCTGATAAAAAAAAAAAGTATTTGCAAAGAAAATTCTACAAAAAAAGTCAGGAGATAGATATGACTGAATGGATATACAAATACAAACATACTGTACATACAACTCTTCAAGAATCGTAATGCAAAGTAAAATACAAAATACATTTCATAAGGATGTCAGCGGCATCTACAATATTTTTTTTCTTTGTAGAGTTCCACTTTAAATCAAACCTGGAGCCCTTGTTCAGATCTCTCCATGTAGCAGTATGATTATTTATCACCTACACATGTACATTACAGTCAGTGAGCAGACATTGTGTGCACACTATGCATTATCTCCATGTTTCATTATGCCTGTGGGGTAAATACGTGTTTTTTTTTCCCTTGTACTCAGGTAATTTCTTCTCATACCAAATAAATCACAATTAGATATTCACCAGCAAGCAGCCCCCGGGCCAGCCTGACAAACACTTCATAACAGGCCGAAAGTATTTTCTGTCATAAAGAAACAGTGACGATAAAATGCTCTTCATATGAATTCCTGAAGACGTGGGAGGGAGGCCTACTTACTACAAAACAGACATTTCACTGAGGTAACAACTATTTCATGCCAAGAGCAAGCTTTGGGCTATGTGCAAACAGAGATTCGTCATGTGCACATCAAACCATCCATCATGTTATTTCTAAATGTATATTTAAAGGAGACTTCTTCTTTACAGCTATGTGTGGCTCTGCTAGAGACTCAGGGACCTTTTTTTTTCTGGCCATTCCTGTTTAATGTGACCACATTCACAGCAGCTCCACTTTTGTTATGCCACCTCCTCTTTCTCTCTCCCTCTTTATATCCGTGTTTCTCAACCTTTTTTCTGTCAAGGCACTCTTTAAAATTATGGGCACTCCATTCTAAAATGTAAAAAACTATTCTAAGTCCCGGTTCACACTGAGGCGACCTGTGAGGCGACCTGGTCGCCTCACAGGTCGCCGTAGGTCGCCTCCCATAGGGAAGCTGCGGACCCGTTCTAATAGGAGCGACACAAGTCGCTCCGACTTAGAAAAAGGGTCCGGAGCTTCTTTGGGGCGACCAGGAGGCGACCGCCATAGACTTCAATGTTATGAAGTCCGTGGCGGCCGCTCCGAGGTCGCGGCGCGCTGCCTGAAGTAGCGTCGTCCCTATGTGAACGGGGCCTCAAAGTTTTACACAATGCCGCAACATCCACACGTTGTACAACCAACGTTGGAGGTGATTTTTTCTTCCAAAGCAAATACACTTTTGCACACTGGTAATTACTAGTATTCCATTGTTTTTCTTCTCCCTCAATTTCTCTTCATCAGTCAACTAATGTGACCCCAATGCTGAGGGAGATAGGCAGAGCAGGGTCAAACAAGGATGCTGTGGAGGCAACAGACATCCTCCTTATCAACTGATGACATCATTGGTTCTTAGGATACCAGTGTCTCGAAAGTCGTAATGGTGTATAATGAAAACCTGTGGCTTTGTGTAACTAAAAGGTAGGCTTGATCCACCTGCTGGCTTGTATTCAATTTCTGATCAATTTTAGACATTTGCCAAGGCACCCCTGAAGAAGCCTCAAAGCACACCAGGGTGCCATGGCACCCAGGTTGAAAAAGGCTGATCTATATGAACCAGGTGGTACCATATTGTATCTCACTGGGTCCCACCAGATATGAAAAAGCAAAGGTGTTAGCCTGGCAACGAAATGCAGACTAGTCCATGCTATTGTGTTCCCAATAGCTAATTAAGGTTGTGAACGTTGTACCATGAAAAAATAGACAGAAGGAATTTCAACACATTTGACCAATGGTGCTGGAGAAGGCTTCCAAAACACTTATGTTTACCTCTACCACCATACCTCTCCAGCTTGTGTGACAATAACCTTCAACAGCAAGACCTCTGCTAACCTTCCATCCTACTCAATTTCACTAGAGTAATGTGTAGTGTAGTGCTAATACCTGGTGGTACTATATGGTATGGGTTGCACCAAATATGGAAAAGCAAGAATGCTAGCCTGGCAACCAAATGCAGATTAGTCTACGCCGTTGTTTTCCCCATAGCTTCCTATGGTCGTTAAAGTTTGACCATGAAAAACTAGACCGGAGGAATTTCAACATATTTGAGTGATAGTGCTGGGGAAGGCTTCCAAAACACTTAAGTGCATGAACACGCACAGATGTCTTTCAAATCGCCCCCGAACATGTCAAATCGCCCCCGAACATGTCAAATCGCCCCCGAACATGTCAAATTGGCCCGATGTGAATGAGGGCTAAACCTAAAAGGTGATTGGTTACTATGTACAGCTGTACTAGATTCTTCGTGCACCAGTTTTAATAAATCTCCCCCCATTTTGACTGCTTGAATATTTATTCCACTCAAATCGTCCCATTGTTCCATTTAAAGTTTATGTCAAGGCAAAAATGTATTTTCTAGTTTTACGTATAGTGAAGAAAGATTAGAACTCCTGTTTTCACTGCTAGAGGAGATCTGTACAGGGATGTAGTGAGAAATAACAATTTTACAAGGATTCTAGCCATCCCCTACTCTACTACTATTTATGCTGTTGCTGGAGAGTTGCCCTTTCTGCTCTGACTTCCTGTTCCTGGTAAAACGTTGTTAGCCTCGAGGACAAGGGGGAATCTAATGAAGCCTTGGGTAACAGTAAACAAAACAAAGTTCTAACCTTTCATCACCTTATCCAAAACTAAGTACAAAAATGTTGGCTGGACTAAAGCCGACCATAGACGGTTCAGATCTTGGTTGGTTCCGGAGGAACCGGCCAAGATTTGAACCATGTATGGGCAGGCTGAATGAACCCAAGTTGAGCAATCAATCAACTTGGTTGCACCCAGCCTGCTGAATTTTCATGTGATTATTAGCTTTTATAGCCTCTAGCACATCAGATTGTTAGTATCTAAGCTGTCAGTTTGAACAGAAAAAAACTAGCAGTGTGTATTCGGCTTTACTGTGTTGATGGGGGAATCGAGCAGATTTCTGGTTGCAGGAAAGAACTTTGCTTCATCTATGGCCTGCCTTACACTTCAAGTTTAATCTTTTGATTTTAGATAATTTCACTAATGTTGCCTTTATCCATTCGTCCTTTTATTTGTGATTTGAAAGCTGGTTGTAAGTAGTTAAATCTGCCTGACACTTGTGTCTGGCCATCATAATAGGAAAACAAGTAACGAAATAGGGTACACCTAGCAGCTAAATTAGCATTTCTGATTGCTTTGACAAGTTGGTCCAATTACAGGTGACATTATCACACACAATATACCAGGCCACCTCTGAAAAGCAGCATTTCAGGTTAGATGACAAGATTGATAAGGACAGTTCTTTGACATACGCAATGATTTATTGATATTCCAGGTACAGTATACCTGATAGATTGTTCTTTTCTGTCTGCGTGACGCAACTAAAAGTGTTATGTTTCATTTTCTTTTCTTTTTTTTCTTTTGGTTTTTAACGAAAGAATTTAATTTTAAGCTTTCATATTCTTGCAAGCATTCAGTTTAGATGAAAAGATTGATAAGGACAGCTCTCTGATATACACAGTGATTTAGAGATATACCATTAGTAGGCTGTACAGTTTTTTTCTATCTCTTTTGGGTAACTAAAAGTGTTTTTCTTTTTTGTTTTTTTTGGCTACGTCATATGCACAGGATCAATGCTGACATGTTTTGACTTTTGCAGCCTTATGAGTAAGGCTGTGATAGCCAGAACATGTCAGCATTGATCCTGTGTATACTGTGTATATGATATAGCCAAATAAAGGATATTACCAAGGAGTTATCGAGTTGCTGGCTTATTTTCTGTTTTCTTATTGTTCGAACAGGGGAGTGGGGATCCCCCAGCTTGAGCACCAAATCTCAACAAGTATTTTTCAATTGTGCGGTTGAGCTTGGGTATCTTCTGCTTGTATTTCCCTTTATAATCTAGTTTGGGCAGAAGGAGCATGGGAATGGGTTACCCCAACTTACGCCATGTAGGGTTGTAACCTGAAGAGGTGAAGGCCTTCCAGGCCTAGATTCAGAGAGAGAGAGACTCCAGGTGGGGACTCATGCTTAAGAAAAAAGAATAGTTGGTGGAGTGGACTATCTGAGTTTGAGTTTTGTTTTCTTCTTTTTTACTTTATACTGGAAGTGCAAAATGTGGAATTGGAGAAGCTGCTAGCAGAGGTTGAAAAATGGTGCTTACAGTAATATTACAGTTGAAGGCTGTGGGTGTGGACATGTGGTTCTTCCTTTTACAGACATCTGTGTACGAGCTAATCCTGTGGCGCCCCCCCCCCCCCACCGCGTGCGTGACCCCCCCCCTGCACATTTTTTTGCACTTTTTTGCACTTTATTTGACTTTTCTTTTTTATGATCACTAATAACTTAGCCCTCCTTACATTAGAGACCCCTCGCAGAGCCCCCCTTACATCAAATACCCCTTTACATTTGAGATCCCCACAGAGCCCCCCCCCTTACATCAAAGACCCCCTTACATTAGAGACCCCCACAGAGCCCCCCTACATCAGAGACTCCCCCCACAGAGCCCCCCCTACATCAGAGACTCCCCCACACAGAGCCCCACTTACATCAGAGACCCCCACACAGAGCTCCCCTTACATCAGAGACCCCCACACACAGAGCCCCCCTTACATCAGAGACCCCCCACACAGAGCCCCCCTTACATCAGAGACCCCCACACTGAACCTCCAGGCTGCGGTCGCCGCTTACCTCCCACTGTGCGGCCTGATCATCTGCGAGCTGTGATGGCCGCACGGCGCCCCTGTTGCCCATGGCGCCCTGTGCGGCCGCACAGCTCGCACACCCCAAAGGCCGGCCCTGTCTGTGTACCCTATCTGAAGAAGAAGTGGGGCTGTGTCCATGGCCAGCTTGGTGGGAGCTGGCAGTGAATCGGGACTGTCTTCAGGTTAAATGCATCTGTCTATAGATTCTAGTTGATCTTAAGCTAGCCCATACGTGGATCGAAATATGGGAAGTTCAGCAGGGACCAGGCTATTTTGATCCATGTATGGGCAGGCTGGTTCTACACCCAGATCTATCAATTGACTTTGTGTACAACCAGCCTGTCGGCTTTTCTAAACGATTAGTGACACCGTCTATAACTGGCAACATTGATCACTGTATTCTTAAGGTTACATAGTTACATAGTTAGTGAGGTTGAAAAAAGACATCAGTCCATCCAGTTCAACCCATGATGTGCGTGTGTGTTTGCTTTTAACTGCACATTGTATACCCCTGCACGTTGTGGTCTCTAAGGTGCCCATCTAATAGTTTTTTGAAACTATCAATGCTCCCTGCTGATACCACTGCTTGTGGAAGAGAATTCCACATCCTTACTGCTCTGACAGTGAAGAACCTCTGCGTATTTTAAGGTTAAACTGCCTTTCCTCTAGTTTTAGTGGGTGGCCACGTGTCTTATTGTATTCCTTACTCTGAATAGTTTGTTCCTTATGCTAGGGTCGAAAAAGTATTTGTACATTGATATCATATCCCCTCTCAATCGTCTCTTCTCCAGAGAGAATAAGTTCAGTGCTTGTAGTCTTTCCTCATAGCTGATGTCCTCCATTCCCCTAATTATTTTTGTTGCCCTTCTCTGGACTCTTTCCAATTCCAGCACATCCTTCCTGAGGACCGGTGCCCAGAACTGGACAGCATACTCCAGATGTGGCCGGACCAGAGTCTTGTAGAGCGGGAGAATAATCTCTTTATTTCTGGAGTGAATCCCCTTTTTTATACATCCCAGTATTCTGTTGGCTTTGCTTGCAGCAGGTGAGGAAGGCTCCCTGCTTTCAGAATAAAATACCACAACGGGAAGGGTTCCCCTATCCACCCTGAATTGGATATTTATTTGTTCAAACCACTAGCTATGATTAAAGTGGTACTAAAGCTAAAACATTTTCTACCTTAATGCATTCCTTGCATTAGAGTAAAACTTGTTTTATTTTTTTCAATCCTCCCCCTTCCCTGTGTGAAGGGGAAATGATATCCAGTGCTGTGTATGACTGCATCCCATCTCCCCTCTCTTCCTCGTCACACAGGGCCTTGGACAGCTATTGGCTCCTGCTGCTGTCAATCAAACGCAGTGAGCAGGAAGTGGGGGACAGGGCTAAGCCCCCCTGCATGTCTGTGGAGTGTGGCACATGAAGGGGAAACATGAAGAAGAGAAAGAGCCTAGATCGACGGTAAGGGACCTGAGAAGAGGAGGATCGGGGCTGCTCTGTGCAATACAATTGCACAGAGCAGGTGATTATAACATCTTTGCTATTTTCATTTTTTTTTTAAATGAACCTTTACTAAAACTTAAAAGCCTCACGGCCAAAATGTGTAGGCTTATCTATGCTGTATCCACCTTGTAGCCAGTAAACATTGTTGTAACTTGATGATACCATGATGCGGGTCATTTACTATTTTGGATTCTGCACATGCAGTGCAATGCAGAATCAGAGCAATGCTTTCTGTTGTGTAATCGTAAAAAAAAAAAATTTAAGGCATCTCAAACTAGTGTTAAACTCTTGCCATCGACACAACCCCAAAGCCTGTCCACACAGGCCCTAATCGTAGCCCCCTGGCAGCTTAATGGTCAAATGAAAAAACTGGGGATCAAAAGGAAGGTGAGCATGTACTGAACCTTGGGGATGGAGTGCTAAGCACAGATTTAGTTGAATTATACTTTAGTTCTCTTGTAACATTTTTGTTCTTTAAAACCGCTCACATCAATCCCACTTTTATCTCTTCTATGGACGTGTTTCTTCAAAACATCAAAATAATTTATATGTTCTAGCAACGCTTTACCCCCACCCCACGCAGCTCCAGCGATAAAAAGAATCTCTTTTTTGATTGCATTAAACCTCTGGGACGCACACAGATGATTACACTCTGCCAAGTTTTCGTTACATACACTAAAGTATTTCCAAACACGTTTTGGACGACCTATCAACCTCAAAGTAAAGAACTGCTTTTACACGCATAATCTGCCTCTTCTCTATCAGCCCCTATTAACAGATTTTATGCCCTGACTTTAAATATTATCAGACTGTTTGCCTTTATAAAAGTAACATATGCTCTACAGACTTTCCTGAGTGTTCCACAATATTTCCTCTTGGAAGAGGGCCTTTCAAGCCGGTTCACATTAGCGCGACTTGTCAGGCGACTTGTCAGCCTGACAAGTCGCGCTCCCTTGCGGTCCATTGACTGCTACAGGACCCATTCTACTAGGAGCGACACAAGTCGCTCCGACTTAGAAAAAGGGTCCTGTACTATTTTGGGGTGACCTCGGAGTGACTTGCATAGACTTCCATTATGTGAAGTCCCCGCAAATCGCTCCGAAGTCGTGGTGCAATGTAATGCACAAGTCGCCCCCGAAGTAGTAAGGAGTCGTGTCGCCCCAGTGTGAACCGACTCTTCACCTAAACTGCGACTTCAGAAACCTATTTTGGAAACTATAACTTGTCAAATATGCATGATCTTCTGGTGTGGTGATCTTCTGGTGGGTTATTATGGCAACGCCTGTTACATTTTAAAGGTAAAGGAATTTGTAGAAAAAAAAAACTGCCCTTGAAGTTAGCCCCCCCCCCCCCCCCCCACCACACAAGAGTTGAATGCCTGTTATGTCTAGGGCAGCCATTCTCAAGCAGAGTCCAATGCCACTTGGCAGAGCCAGCGACATGACTGCAAGGGTATCGTTTTGGCCAGGGGGTACAGGAACAGGCATTATTACTTACCTTACACTTCGACTCCTGCCGACTCCAGCACTTTTTCCACTCTTCTCCTCCCAAAGCTCTGGTCTGTGGGTGGTTCCTTGGTGTCATCAGATACAATGTATTGTAGATTGAGGAGGCAGGATTGTGCCCACCACAGCTCCATTAGGTCTAGAGGCCACAAAAAACTGTTTTATTTTCCTGATCCTTGTCACCCATAGGCTTCCTCCAAGCTGTAAGACCAGTCTCTTCAGCCTTCTCTCCCATACGGTGGTATGGTGGCCCTCTCTGTTGGTATGTAGAGCCCATAGCCCCACATCGGACATGAGGATGCTGAGGGACAGGAAGAGTGTTGCCCCCTAGACCCAAACAAGCATATAAACTCTTCAGTGAGAGGGCAGACCCACTGCAAGGGAGCATTTTTCCTGTCCCTGAACATGGGCTTCAAAACATACTTGCTTTTTCAATGGCTAAGAAAAAGCATACAAATTTACCAACAGACACTGGAAGTCTTGGCAGCATCCCTAGCACTCCAGATTATGTGTTTTCATAATATGTATCATGTCACATTGGTTAAACTGCCATGTCAACATTTCGGGGCCCAGCAAGGTCCTCTTCCTCAGGGGAACTCATAAACATCTGAGTTACCTGAGGGCCCAGAAGGATTGCAAAAAAAAAAAAAAAACTACATGCACATAAATATTTACAGTCTTTGCGATGACACTCAAAATTGAGCTCAGGTACATCCTTTTTCCACTGATCATCCTTGAGATGTTTTCTACAACTTGGTTGGAGTCCACCTCTGGTAAATTCAGTTGATTAGACATGATTTGGAAAGGCACACATCTGCCTATATAAGGTTCCACAGTTAACAGTGCATGTCAGAGCACAAACCAAGCCATGAAATCCAAGAAGTTGTCTGTGGACCTCCAAGACATGATTGCATCGAGGCACAGATCCGGGGAAGAGTACAGAAAAAAGTTCTGCCACATTGAAGTGTCCCAATGAGCACAGTGGCCTCCATAATCCATCTTCTAGAGCGTGCCGCCTGGCCAAACTGAGCGACCGGGGGAGAAGGGCTTTAGTCAGGAAGGTGACCAATAACCCCAAGGTCACTCTGACAGAGCTCCAGTGTTTCTCTGTCAAGAGAGGAGAACATTCCTGAAGAACAACCATCTCTGCAGCACTCCACCAATCAGGCCTGTATGGTAGAGTGGCCAGAAAGAAGCCATTCCTTAGTAAAAGGCACATGACAGCCCGCCTGGAGTTTGCCAAAAGACACCTGAAGGTGAAGGACCCTCAGACCATGAGAAACAAAATTCTCTGGTCTGATGAAACAAAGATTAAACTTTGGCCTAAATGGCAAGCGTCATGTTTGGAGGAAACCAGGCACCTCTCATAACCTGGCCAATACCATCCCTACAGTGAAGCATGGTGGTGGCAGCATCATGCTGTGGTGTTGTTTTTGAGCAGCAGGAACTGGAAGACTAGTCAGGATCGAGGAAAAGACGAATGAGGCAATGTACAGAGACATCCTTGATGAGAACTGCTCTAGAATGTTCTGGACCTCAGACTGGGGCGAAGGTTCATTTTTCAACAGGACAATGATCCTAAGCACACAGCTAGGATAACAAAGGAGTGGCTACAGGACAACTATGTGAATGTCCTTGAGTGGCCCAACCAGAGCCCAGACTTGAACCACATTGAACATCTCTGGAGAGATCTGAAAATGGCTGTACACTGACGCTCCCCATCCAACCTGATGAAGCTTAAGAGGTCCTGCAAAGAAGAATGGGAGAAACTGCCCAAAAATAGGTGTGCCAAGCTTGTAGCATCATACTCAAAAAGACTTGTGACTGTAACTGGTGCCAAAGGTGCTTCAACTAAGTATTGAGCAAAGGCTGTGAATAATAATATACATGAGATTTTTTTTTCATAATGACTTCTTTCACATTGTCATTATGGGGTATTGTGTGTAGAATTTTGAGGAAAATAATGAATAAAATCTGTTTTGGAATAAGATTGTGACATAACAAAATGTGGAAAAAGTGAAGCGCTGTGAATACTTTCCAGATGCACTGTATGCTAGTAGGTGAATTGGCCTTACTATGTGTATCTATGCACACGAGCTAGGGACTTTAGGTTGTAAGCTCCTTCGGGGTGGAGATTGAAGTAAATGTCCGTTATGTATAACATTGTGTGCATGGTCAGTGCTATCTAAAAACCTGCAATAAATACATATGAGAGTTTAGTGATTGGGTTTACATACTTTAAAGAGAAACTTTTGTCCCAGTCTGGTCCTTCTGGTGCTTTCATCTTTAAAAATCTGGTGCCTGTGCAGATGTTCTGAAGGGTTCTGCCTGGCCTTCAGGACCCCGCACATCTGCCCATCACAGGGGGTTTACCGCACATGCTCAGGCACCGCAAAATCTGGAACCTCATAACTGTGTCATCCTCAGGTCTTCAATGGGTCCCGAAGTCCTGCAGCGCATCTGCGCATGCATGGAATCCCTTGTCAGGACCTAAGAGGCACAGCATCATTTTTGCAAAGACAATAAAGAAGGAAATTCTGCCCTGCAGCACCAAAAGTGTTTGAAACACAAAAAAATAAAATTCAATTAATTGTGGAAGAGGCATGGGGGAGGAGACAGATGCAAATGAATTGTTTTTTGGGTGAAGGTCTGCTTTAACCACTTTACCACCGGAGGATTTTGCTGTCTTACGTCCAGGCCACTTTTTGCGATTCGGCACTGTGCGACTTTAACTGACATTTGCGTGGTCGTGCGACGCCATACCCAAACTAAATTGACGTCCTTTTTTCCCCACAAACAGAGCTTTCTTTTGGTGGTATTTGATCACCTGTGCGATTTTTACTTTTTGCGCTATAAACAAAAAAAGAGCGACAATTTTGAAAAAATAACAATATTTTTCACATTTTTTTATATGATATTCCCCCCAAAAAAATGTAAAAATCAAAATGTTTTATCATTTTAGGCCAATTTGTTTTCTGCTACATATTTTTGGTAAAAAAAATCGCAATAAGCGTATTTTGATTGGTTTGCGCAAAAGTTATTGCGTTTACTAACTAAGGGAAAGATTTCTGTCATTTTTGGTGTTTTTTTTAACGAGTAATGGCGGCGATCTGCGATTTTTTTTGCGGGACTGCGACATTGCGGCAGACAGATTGGACCCTTGACTGACATTTTTTACACTTTTGGGGTTACCAGTGACATTACTGCAGTAATCAGTGCTATGCATATGCACTGTTACTGTAAAAATGACACTGGCAGGGAAAGGGTTAATTTTTTCGGAGAGGGAGGGGTTATTGTATGCCTGGTGCTTACTGACATGTGTGGGGGGAGGTGACTGAGTGACACAGGGACAGATCGCAGGTTCAGCTATGCTGAACCCTGCAATCTGACCCTGTCTGTCACTTAGGAGATCCGCCCGCTTTGTTTACACAAGCGAGTGGATCTCCACACTCGATTCCCCGACGATCGGGGAAGAGCGGCGGTGATCGCCGCTCCTCCTCCCCTGGCCCGACTCCCGCTGTGACTGAATACAGCGGGAGCGAGCCTCCGGCGGCGCGCGCGCGCCGCCCACAAGGGGAGGAGTCCAGCGATGTAGGTCTACGTCGCTGGACGTTAACTAATCACTTTGCCACAGTACAGTCAACGTGACTGGTCGGCAAGTGGTTAAAGCATATCTAAACCCCCAAAAAAGTAGTTTACCAGTCCAGGGCAACATAAACCCCACCCGTCTGCTAGTTTACATAACATAGAGGGGAGAGGTTCTGTAGTCCTTCAATATACCTGAAATAAAATATATTGATAGAAGTCACCAGAGGCTGAGAGCACAGGAACATAAGATTTTTAGTAGGACCAACTGCCATTTTTTTAAAAATGATTAAACAGATATAACAAAACATGTTTAATAGTGTATTTTAACAGAACGAAAGGAAGCCAATATTACACTTTGGGTTGGGGGGCAGGGTAGATAGCCTTTAACAAAGCAATAGATCACAGGGAAATTCACACATTTTATGCCCCAGGCTGATTGCGCCAGCGCTTTTACAACAAGAGGAGGCTGAACATTGTCAGATCTGAAAGTACACAAAAGTCGACTTGAATGTTTACATTGCACAGCATACAGAAATCCAAACGCAATCATGATAAGTGAACCAGACAGCAGACATTAAACAAACAATGTGCCTTGGTAAAATCTGAGTCATCTCAATCTCCTAAATCCTTTGTATCTGCAATCTGAAGAGTTAACATAAAAAAAAAAAAAAAATATCTTTGAAAGTGCCGTAGAGTCAAGTATTTCCTACAGACCAAGTTACACTATTGGTGGAAATGTTCATTTGGAACTGTCAGACATTAGGTGGAGATAATTCAGGACTGGCTATTGTCTAAAGCAGTGGAGGTCACTTGTGTGATGTAGGGGGGCCTCAAGTGGGGCCCCTAACTTCACTAAAGGACCACATGTAATATTCAGTGACTGTAATGCTAAAGAAAGCTGTCAGGAACTGCAGACAGGGGATGGTCAAAGACTACAGATATTTTACAGGAGATGGTCAGAGACTACAGATATGCAACAGGAGATGGTCAGGGACTACAGACATGCTACAGGGGATGGTCAGAAACTACAAATATGCAACAGGAGATGGTCAGAGACTACAAATATGCAACAGGAGATGGTCAGAGACTATAGATATGCAACAGGAGATGGTCAGAGACTATAGATATGCAATGGGAGATGGTCGGAGTCTACAGATATGCCACAGAAGATTGTCAGAGACTACAGGTATGCAACAGGAGATGGTCAGAGACTACAGATATGCAACAGGAGATGGGCAGAGACTACAGATATGCAACAGGAGATGGTCAGGGACTACAGACATGCTACAGGGGATGGTAAGAAACTACAAATATGCTACTTGAGATGGTCAGGGACTACAGACATGCTACAGGGGATGGTCAGAAACTACAAATATGCAACAGGAGATGGTCATAAACTACAAATATGCTACAGGAGATGGTCAGAGACTACAAATATGCTACTTGAGATGGTCAGGGACTACAGACATGCTACAGGGGATGGTCAGAAACTACAAATATGCAACAGGAGATGGTCAGAAACTACAAATATGCTACAGGAGATGGTCAGAGACTACAGCTATGCAACAGGCGATGGGCAGAGACTACAGATATGCAACAGGCAATGGGCAGAGACTACAGATATGCAACAGGAGAGGGTCAGAGACTACAGATATGCAACAGGAGATGGTCAGAGACTACAGATATGCAACAGGAGATGGTCAGAAACTACAAATATGCTACAGGAGATGGTCAGAGACTACAGATATGCAACAGGAGATGGTCGGAGTCTACAGATATGCCACAGAAGATTGTCAGAGACTACAGATATGCAACAGGAGATGGTCAGAGTCTACAGATATGCAACAGGAGATGGTCAGGGTATACAGACATGCCCCAGGAGATGACCGGAGACTACAGATATACATCAGGAGATGGTTAGAGACTGAAAATATGCTACAGGAGATGGCCAGGGACTACAGATATGCTACAGGAGATTATAAATATTATACAGGATTTAAATAGCCCCAACAGTTTGTACAGCACTTTACACTATAAAGGGAGACAGTACAGTTACAATATAGTTAAATACAGAAGGATTAAGTGGACTCTGTACATGAAGCTTACAATCTAAAAGGGAGGGGAAGGTGGTACAAAAGTTAATTGCTGTGGGGGATGAGCTGATGGAGATGATCAAAGAGCAGTTTTTAGGCGGAGGTGGGGGTAGGCTTCCATGTAGAGATGAATTTTCAGGAATTGCATAAAGGCAAACAAGAGTGGGAGACAGTCAGACAGGTAGAGGTAAGGAGTACCTTAGGATCGGAGAGGTTCTGGAGAAGTCCTGGAGCCGAGCATGTGAGGAGGTGATGAAGAAGCTAGAGAGCAGACAATGTGGGGGATATGTTGAGATGAGGTTGGTGACTGAGCTTAGGCCAGTGTTAGGGTCGGCTTTGTATGCTGTAGTTAGTATTTAGAATTTTATAAATTGAGTTAGTTGAAGCCAATGGAGGGGTTTGCATAGAGGAACGGCAGTCACAGATCGACTAGTTAGGCCACTTATAAATAGGGACAAATAAAATCCCAAATTTTGAGTTGCCATCAGAATAGGAATAGAGGCATGGGCATCCGCAGAACTTTTTTCGGGGGGGCGGGGGGTATCATTTTAAGGTCACCCATGCTCCCCTCCCTTTCAACAATGTCATGAAGGGGAGGGGCATAGTTATTATATTTATTTTTAAAGAAGAGCAATCAGCAGCATTTATTTTTAAAGCATTTGTTAACCTAAAAAAAAAAAAAAAATTGATCCTGTTAAAGCATGTTATACAGCACAGTGCTTTGCTGTGTAATTTGTCCTCTTCTATCACCTAAAATACCTGGCTGATCCTGCCTGGCTATGTCCTCCCCTCTGTAAACTGACCACGGTATACCATTGCTCCTGAGCCCTGACACTGTAGTCAGTTTATGTGCTTCCGTAATCCGCAGCCTTCCTGTCCTCCTCTGTCCCCTCTCCCTGCCTGTCTGCCCCTGTGTCAGTGCCCCCCCCCCCTTGCCCTCCTCTTGCTGTAGTATCATTTAAGTTTCATGCCCTGTCTACAGTCTGTTTAATAATCCTGTGTGTCCCTGTGTCTGTGTTTTATAAAAATAAGCCATTCTTTACAAGTTTTTAGAGTGCCACTTGCCGCTCACGTGTCCCGCCACCTCTCTCCTCCTCTCCCCCTCCCCTCCCGACTGACATCAGTGAAGAATCTTTGGCCCCGCCCGCTGCAAGCAGCTGTCAGACGGGGAGAGGAGAGAGCCGACGGGTCACATGAGCGGCGCTCGGCCCTCTGAAAACTGGTAAAGAAGGGCTTATTTTTTTAAAACACAGAGCACACAGGATTATTAAACAGACCAGGCAGGATGGTATAAAGTGGTTTATCAAACACTTGAAAGGGGAAGTTGAGATTCCAGGGGGGGGGGGGGGCATTTGCCCCCCCTTGCCCCTACCTGCGGATGCCCATGAATAGAGGGGAAGTCTTCGAATAGGGTCACTAGTTCCAGGGATCCTAGTGACACCCTGGGAATCTCTCACTTTGGATTTCCTCACACTTCCTGTTTAACTATAAGATAAGAAGTGAAGGGGAGCTCCCCAGTGGGATACAGGGGTGAAAAAAAAAACCTGGCAAGGATTATAACCCTTGCTTACCCTATCAAAACTAAAAAACATGAAGTTTGCCTTTTGTTCTACTTTAAAATTTTGAATACAATATTTTTAACTGAGTCAATGCTCCTGGCTGAAGTTCAGGAATAAATAGGTTCTGACAGCTCCATGTAAACACCAGCCCCAGTTGTTTTCTGAAACAGAGGCCTTTAATTGGTCTTTGTAGCTTCTCTGAACATTCCATAATGAACAAATTGTTCTTTGGTTTGGTTTCCTCCCTTTCTCCTCAAAGCAAAACCCATCCAGAGACTCTAGAAGTTACAACACTCTTGATAGAACTGCAAAGAAGTGCTCTCGGATTATCTGGTCTCCAAAGACTTTTTGATTTATTGGTCATTTTTCTGTACTGTTCAGTTGCAAACTTTAGTAATTAGGACACAGGCATTCAGGTATGGTCATCATTACTGGAATATTTATGGATGTTTTCTTGCGAAACTAAACTAAAACATATCTCAAATGTCTGATTGTTAACAAAGAAAAGCAGAAAAACAACTCAACACAATGTTAAAGGGAGACATCACTTAGGCCGGGTTTACATTTATGTGAATTGAATGTATTTTACACCATATTAAATTCGCACAACATGCGAGTGTGACTGGCTTTCAACAGAGCCGGTTCACACATGTCCAGGGCAGCTGCGGTGTGAATTTGAAAAGGGTCCTGTGTGTTTTTGAGTCCAGTTCAGGTGTGAATTCAGGGAACCTGAACCGGTGAACACAAATGCACAGGACACCGGACTGCAAACCGCAGCCGGACCTGCAGAGTTGTATAAAGTACTCGAAACCCATACTTGAGTAAAAGTACAAGCGCTCAATCAAAAAGTGACTTGAGTAGAAGTGGAAGTGCTCGATCAAAAAGTAACTTGAGTAGAAGTACTAAAGTATTCAACATTTTTTGTACTTAAGTATTGCAAGTATTTTTTTTTAAAAAGTACCAGTAGTACTGAAAGTAAAAGTGCAAGTACTGTGTTATGTAGTTAATAAAGAAAGAAGTCAAAAGTTTGAACATCATATTGTTTTTTATTATTTCAAATGCAGCTTTTATTTATACATACAGTAGCATTTATTTTCGTATGCGCTGATAATACACATGTTTTGAGCTTCATGAAACCTGCCATCTACTGTTCTGGCAGTGGTCATTTTTATAATAGTAACGAGTAACAATGCAGCACAAAAAAAAAATATCGGAGTAGAAGTATTGAAATCATTGAAAAAATGTAGTGAAGTAAAAGTGGAAGTAGGAGATAAAAATTCTACTCTAGGAAAGTACAGATACCGCCTTTCGGTACTTAAGTACAGTAGTGAAGTAGTTCTACTTAGTTAATATACATCTCTGCGGACCTGTAGGAGCCCAGCCTAAGGGGTTGATTTACTAAAGACAACTTTGCAAAGTGCAGTGGCTTCAGAACTTAGTAAATGAGGTTAAGCTTCACTTTGCAAAGAATACACAAGCACGTACAAGGAAAATAAAAAAACAGCAGTTTTGCCATCACTTGATTGGATGATGGAAGTCAGCAGAGATTCTGGTCATTTATTAAGCTCTGGAGCAACTACTCTTGCAGATTGCAACTGCACTTTGCAAAGTGGACATTCTGTTTGTCTTTAGTAAATTAACCCCTAATTCTGTTAGAGCTACTTAACGTAGAACTGAAGGCAAAACTCGTATCCCATTGGGGAGATTTCTCTTCACTTCCTGTCCTATAGCCAAAACAGGAAGTCAGAGAATGTCACAAGAACTAGTGTTCTCATTGGAAGTTTTCACCTCTATTACTGTTCTGAGGACAACCCATAATTTGGGATTATGTTTCACTTTCATTCTTGGTGATAATGGTAAAAAGGACAAATAGAGAGGGTGAAACATCCTAACAGGGACACAAAATGCAATAAAAAACTATGTTCTCATCCCTTTCCACATCCCTATCCAAAACTGAAAAATCTTTACCTTTATTCATACCTTAAAAACCATCTCTGGGCAAAAGAAAGTTTTCCCATGCAGTGGGGCATTGCACAGGTCAACTGCTCGTTTTTGCAAAAGGGATTGGAGAGCAGAGATATACTTACCTAATCCTCCGATCCTTCCCGCACCAGACTGGTCATTATGGCTCCTACCTCTTTCCCCCTGTGGTCTAGCAGTCTTGTGCAGTGGACTGTTCCTGACATCATCACACCCATAGACTTGCTCTGGATGTAAGGCCATCAGGAACAGTCCACCACTGGATCATGGGGGAACACAGTTTTACGGTGGAGCAAAGGATCAGGTGATTAATAAGCTTTCAACAATCCCTTGGAAAAAATGAGCAGTTGACCCATGCATTGCTGGTACAGCTGGCACAGCCCCACTGCATGGGAAAACTTTTTTATGCCCAGAGATATGCTTTAAAGTGGTTCTGAAGTCTCAAAGTTTTTAACTTTAATGCATTCTATGCATTAGGATAAAAAAAAAAAAAAAACCTTCTCTGCTGCAGGATCCCACCAGTCCCCTCTTATTCTTCAAAGAAGAAAATGGTCGCACACCACCATGGAATCCAATGAAGAAAAGTTCCTTTATTCACACCAGGTGAGTGAACAAGCACATAGCAGTCGTGTGAAACGCGTCTACTGTCCTACCCTGCTGTACCTTGTACCACTTATGTGAATAAAGGAACTTTTCTTCATTGGATTCCGTGGTGGTGTGCGACCATTTTCTTCTTTCATGCTTCTCCTGGTGGCGAGCCGAGGTTCAGCACCCACCTTGAATCGTGGACTTTGACTAGCCTGAGCAGTGTTATCTCTCTTCATTATTCCCCCTTATTCTTACCTGAGCCTAATCCGCCACTGTCTTCCTCCTCATTGGGCAGATTGATAGCAGTGGGAGCCATTGGCTCCCGCTTCTGTCAATCGATGCAAGTAAGAAGGGAGTGGGAGGTGAGGACAAGCCCCGCTGTCTGTGTCAAGCAGTGTGGCTCGGGAGCAAGCAAGCAAGCAATTTCCTCTGGGGGCACTGGACAGAGAGGAGGAGACAGAAGGGCTGACGGGGGACCCGAGAAGAGAAGGTTCAGGGCTGCTTTGTGCAATTCCATTGCACAGGGCCAGTAAGTATAGAGATGTTTATCATTTTTTTAAAAATGTTTTCTTTACAATCAATTTAATTAGGAACTTTATCTGAGCATGTGAAAATTACAAATACTGAAGCTGCTGACCTTTAAGAAACAGATATCAGTTCTGCCTTCCCCGCAGCCAATTCTTCTCAGGGCTGTGGTTCTCCTGCACAGCCATCTTGGATTGGGGAGCCAGCTGTGACTTCCTAAAGACACACCACTGGCTTTCCATTGCACTTGCATGAGTTTGAGGGGCACAGGGAGACTGGTCCTCTAGCCTCCTGGGATGTGTGATGCTATGCAATGGGGATGCCGGGGAAGGTCAAGTGGGCCAAGGCAACGTCATCCTAAGCAAGGATTTAAGAAGTAGATGAGGGTACAATCAAAAAAGTACTGGCTTCCAAATAAAAAGATAGAGGCTGGGGAGAGCCAAACAATCAGGGCAACTTTCACTTTCAGATGAAAGTCCGCTTTAAGGGCAGATATGTAGTTAAAAAAAAAATACTTTTTTTTTTTTTTTTTTTAAATGGAACAAGTGTAAATACCTGGTTTTGTCTTGATATTAGCTTCCTGTATTACCCTCTTCAACACAAAGCCAAGGACAGTGCTCTAAGAGGCACTCAAGCCTCGTACACACGCAACGATTATCGGCCGACCGATCGTCCGACTTTTGTCCAGAGTGGTGTTTTGTTGGTTGGAATGTGCCTAGACTGCGCACAAATTTTCTCGCCCAACAAAAATCTACTTCTGAAGTGATGTCATGTGTTGGGTTGCTTTCCGTGTGTTTTTTCTTCTCTGAGCATGCCCAGTCTTGCTCATCAGATTTTTGTCTGCCGAAATCTGTACTGACTGACGGAAAATCGGCCGTTGTGTTGACGGCCAACAAAAATTTTATAGCCTGCACACCAGATTTTTTTCGGCCGAAAAGTCGGAGTCGGTTATCGGTAGCATCATACTAACAAGCCGAAAATCGGCCGATCGGACGTTGGCCGAAAATTCACGGCCAATTATCGACGCGTGTGTACGGGGCATCAGTCTCTGCTGTAGTGTACATGTGCTGAGAGTGAGCATGGTGCAAGGAGGAGATGGCAGAGTGATGCCCTTTTATCATTCATTCAGCAGGCTTGGGAAGCTCAAAACAGCTGCTGAACACTTCTGTGTTTTTTTCTTACACCATACCAATTTCAGATTATCAATTACTACCTAAATACTCACAATCCAACCCCACAACTCCACAAGTCCTGATAAAGGAGGCGACACCTGGCCCTTCAAAACACATTGGTTCTCATACCCAATTTATGTTTGAAAAAAAATGTAATTTGGACTCAATTATTTTAGCATACCGCTTTAATTTCAGATTCCTTTGTTGACTATTATTCTTCTCAGGGAGGACTGATCTGCCCGATCACTTACAAAATTGCAATGGGTATAATGACATCTGAATCCCTCTGACAAAGAAAAATAAGCAAAGAAACCTTGAAGATTTTGTAGTGGAGCAGCTCTTTCAGCTCTTCCCTATGAATAAATCCTGAACAATGGTAAAACGCATCAAGGGAAGAGTTATGTGCAGCAGGACATTGTCAGCCATACTACTGCGACACTAAAGTTGATAAATGAAAAAGAACTTCAGCAGACTGGGGCTTGAATCTGTGCTGCAAACAAAATTTGCTGCCTGGGGCAATACTTATGAACTCTTTCAGCTATATTTAAAGTATATCCAGAAATTTCATAAATTTGCCAAGGTCATGAAGATGCACTTTCATTGACCATCACTGGCAGCCCAGTGGCTTAATGGTTGGTTTTTCAGCCTTGTAGCGCTAGGGTCCTTGGTTTTGAACCTGGCTTGAACACTATTTACATGGAGTTTATGCAGTGACTTTTAGTGGTTGGTGAATTGGCTCTTGTCTAAATTGGCCTTCGTATGTGTACGTATGCATATGATATAGGGTCTAGGCAGTGTAGACTGGTGCTCCATGGGTCGGAGGGGGAGGGGCAGCAGACAGACTGCACCATACCACCCCCCCCGGACCACACCAGACCGCACACCATACCCCCCCCCGTCACCGGATCACTCACCCTGCCTAGACATATGGAGGGCAGGCAGCAGCAGCAAACGGCAGCGGCAGTGGCTTCGGCTTCTTCCCCCTCAGTCTTCTGCGTCTCCTCCCTCCTCCTCCATGGTCAATGGCATGGCTTCTCCTTTCTCAGGACCCAATTCCTGATTGGCCAGGAGGAGGATCCGTGTGACAATAGCAAATATTCATTTGCTATTGTCACACAACTGGGTGGGCTCAGGGCGCAGTGCTCTGCACCCTAAGCCTACCCTTTTTTTTTAGCCTATTAGAGCCTCTGGCTCTATTCACATGCTAAAAAAAAAAGCCACATTGAACTCCATGCGTCCGGCGCCCTGCATGTAGATTAGGGGGCCAGACGCATGGATGGGGGGGTGGCGTCCCTGCACCCCCAATGCACCAGCCGCCACTGGGTCAGAGCCTTTACCTTAGTAGGGACTAGGGATGAGTTAATGCTAAACCTGAGGGAAACTGTCATATGATAGCAGGCTACCAGCCCAATCAGTTAGGGGACATCGAGCGCCTTGCAGTGGTGCAAGGATGCTAGGGACATCGATGACCTAATATGGTCACGTGGCTCTATTTGGACAATGTCATTTACCAAGTATAGCCATGGGAGTTCAGTCCTAACCTTAGCTCACCCTTAATAGCAACCCTAGATTGTAAGCACCATGAGAGCAGGGACTGAATGTACAATATGTAGGGCTCGGTTCACACTGCCGTGACTTGGGACCCGACTTGTGAAACCCCAAGCCACCTGATATGTGAAATCCCATGTTACTCAATTAGAGCTGTCTTAATTAGCACTACTGAAGTCGCTCTGACTTCAGAAAAGGTTCCTGTACTACTTCAAGGTGACTTCTATCCAACTTCTATTCTCTTCTATTCTATACTTCTATCAAAGTTGTACTCAAGTCACCAAGAAGTCGGCTGGCAAAGTCGCACAGCAAGTTGTGCAAGCATCAGTGTAAACTGAGCCTAAAGCGCTGCATACATTGTTGCCGTTATATAAATACCTGTAATATTATTATTATACAGGATTTATATAGTGCCAACAGTTTGCGCAGCGTTTTACAACATGAGGGCAGACAGTACAGTTACAATACAATTCAATACAGGAGGAATCAGAGGGCCCCGCTCGTTAGAGCTTACAATCTAGGATAAATAAATAATGACACTGCGAGGAATAAAAAGCCATTTTTACTTCCTGAGGGTAGGTAGGCTGGTTTCTACACCTACTTCAGGGTTGCACCCATTAAATAGTCATGACTTTCTCTTTTTGTGTTAGTTATGGTTTGTTAGTCCCTTGGGAAAAAGCAAACATTTGAAAAAAATATGAAAACAGGTGTTTCCTTTCAAGCAATCTTCGGACATAACTGCTATACCGAAAATGTAATTCTTATCACTGACCTGTAGCTGAGAACTTTCCCTATCAAGTGACCCTGAGATTATTTACACAATGACATCATCATACAGTCATTATCACTGTTCTTTATGGAAAAAGAGAAAGGGAGTGTTTTCCAGTTTTGAATATGTATGTTTTACTTATTCTTTAGCTTTATTTTTTTTGGGTTTCTTGAAAATAAATTGTGTTCTTGTATGTTAAGTATACTAGGAAGGTGAGGTTTGTAGTTGTAGTATGCTAATATTAAAGTGCATCTTTGAACAAAACTTTTTTTGTGTTGCTTAGATTAGGGTTCTCAAAACGTTTCAATGTACAGTCCACCGTATATATTTGACAAATATTTGTGGGCCGAAAAAAAATCTGTAAAGGAATGAATCACCCCTTACATCAGGATCTCCATCAGAGTACCCTATATTATCAGGCTCTCCATCAGAGTACCCTGTATTATCAGGCTCTCCATCAGAGTACCCTATATTATCAGGATCTCCATCAGAGTACCCTATATTATCAGGATCTCCATCAGAGTACCCTATATTATCAGGCTCTCCATCAGAGTACCCTATATTATCAGGATCTCCATCAGAGTACCCTATATTATCAGGCTCTCCATCAGAGTACCCTATATTATCAGGATCTCCATCAGAGTACCCTATATTATCAGGATCTCCATCAGAGTACCCTATATTATCAGGCTCTCCATCAGAGTACCCTATATTATCAGGCTCTCCATCAGAGTACCCTATATTATCAGGCTCTCCATCAGAGTACCCTATATTATCAGGCTCTCCATCAGAGTACCCTATATTATCAGGATCTCCATCAGAGTACCCTATATTATCAGGATCTCCATCAGAGTACCCTATATTATCAGGCTCTCTATCAGAGTACCCTATATTATCAGGATCTCCATCAGAGTACCCTATATTATCACGATCTCCATCAGAGTACCCTGTATTATCAGGCTCTCCATCAGAGTACCCTATATTATCAGGATCTCCATCAGAGTACCCTATATTATCAGGATCTCCATCAGAGTACCCTATATTATCAGGATCTCCATCAGAGTACCCTGTATTATCAGGATCTCCATCAGAGTACCCTATATTATCAGGATCTCCATCAGAGTACCCTGTATTATCAGGCTCTCCATCAGAGTACCCTATATTATCAGGCTCTCCATCAGAGTACCCTATATTATCAGGCTCTCCATCAGAGTACCCTATATTATCAGGATCTCCATCAGAGTACCCTATATTATCAGGATCTCCATCAGAGTACCCTATATTATCAGGCTCTCCATCAGAGTACCCTATATTATCAGGATCTCCATCAGAGTACCCTATATTATCACGATCTCCATCAGAGTACCCTGTATTATCAGGCTCTCCATCAGAGTACCCTATATTATCAGGATCTCCATCAGAGTACCCTATATTATCAGGATCTCCATCAGAGTACCCTATATTATCAGGATCTCCATCAGAGTACCCTGTATTATCAGGCTCTCCATCAGAGTACCCTATATTATCAGGATCTCCATCAGAGTACCCTATATTATCAGGATCTCCATCAGAGTACCCTATATTATCAGGATCTCCATCAGAGTACCCTGTATTATCAGGATCTCCATCAGAGTACCCTATATTATCAGGATCTCCATCAGAGTACCCTGTATTATCAGGATCTCCATCAGAGTACCCTGTATTATCAGGCTCTCCATCAGAGTACCCTGTATTATCAGGATCTCCATCAGAGTACCCTATATTATCAGTGTCCCCATAACATCAAAGTTCCCCCTTACATCGAGTTCCCCATCAGAGTCTCCCTTGCATAAGGGTCTTCATCAGAGTCACTCTTACATCAGGGTCCCCATGAAAGTCCCCCTTACATCAGGGTCCCCATCACCGTCCCCCTACATCAGGGTGTCTATCAGAGTCTCCCTTTCATCAGAGTCCTCTCTTACATTAGGGATCCCATTGAAGTCCACCTTACATCAGGGTCCTGCCTTACATCAGTGTTCCTATCAGAGTCCACCCTTCATCTGGGTCAGGGTCTTACCACTGTAAGGCTGCACTGTGCTGTAGCAGCTGGGTGTAAACTGGGAAAAGGAGCAGGTCTGAATTGAGCATGTTCCATCCCCCTGTGAATGCTGGGACAAGCACATTGGTTGTTACAACGCTGGCAGGAACTTGTGCTGGGGACTGCAGGATGGGGGCAGAAGCAGAGACCATAGTTCTCTATAGGTTTCATAGACTTTGCTGACCTGAATCCCTAATCTGTGCCCATTAAAGATATGCAACTGACTCTAGCTGTGGGCCAGATAAAATCTTGAAGCGGGTTGAATGTGGCCCATGGGCATAAGTTTGGAGACCCCTGGCTTAGAGTATTGAGGGCGTATAACCCCAGTTACGTTTTTATTACCCTTGGCAGAGATTCACCCCTTCTATTTCTTTTAGTAACCATTGTCAATGGATATCCACACTGTTTGTTGTCATTGAAACAGAAGTTAAAGGGCAATATTTCCAAAGGGACACCTGTTTTGGTGACTATTGTCTAAAGTGGGCCATTCACTTCCATTCAACTGTTTGTATGGAAATTCTGAAAAAAAAAACTTGTCTTGCCATCACTGAATCATCTCATTTTGTATGAAGGCCCTTAAAATTTCATCTAGACCTGCTGTTTGAATAGAATCCTAATAAACAGGTTTCATTAATTTTTAATGAATGAAAACAACATTGGCAGTTAGAATTTCACTCAATACATTTTTTCAATTCTGCTTCTTCAAATTTACTCATTATTACTATGGTCAAAAATGAATATTGATTTGACTCCAAAGTTCTACTGGTGTACACCTAGTTTAACAACTGATTTCCCTCATTTCCTGTTGCGTCTCAGGGGTAGAAATTGATAATAAATCTCCCCAACTAAACAAAGACAGCAACTACTTCATCCAAAGCTGCAAGTTTGTTTACTTTTTACCGATCCGGCTTCAGAAAGTTTTCTATGATTCAAATATGATTTGTTTTTTAACTGGTTGCCGACCGCCGCAAGTACATATACTGCGGCGGTCAGCCCCGGCCAGGCAAAGTGACGCATGGGTACGTCACTTGCTTGTCAGTTGCTTGTGAGCCAATAGCGGGCGCCCTGGCTCGTTCCCTAGGAAGTTCCGTGCGTGTGACCGGCGGACCCGATGTCCGCCGGTCACTCGGCGATCGGCGGTGGAGAGGGAGAAAGGCAGGCGGCTAATGTAAACAAGCCGCCTGTCATTTTCCCCTGTGTAGAAATAGTGATCATACGGTTCTACTATGTAGGACCATTGATCACTGTTCCTACACCAGTAGCCATGTCCAATCACAGTTAGAAGCACGCCCCTAGGGACACACTTAACCCCTCCTTCCCCAATAAAGTTAACCCCTTCCCTGCCAGTGTCATTTTGCAGTAACAGTGCATATATATAGCACTGATTACTGCAGTAATGTCACTGGTAACCCCAAAAGTGTCAAAAATGTCAGTCAAGGGTCCGATCTGTCCGCCACAATGTCGCAGTACCGCAAAAAAAAATCGCAGATCGCCGCCATTACGCGTTAAAAAAAAACACCAAAAATGATAAAAATCTTTCCATTAGTTAGTAAACGCAATAACTTTTGCACAAACCAATCAAAATACGCTTTTTGCAATTTTTTTTACCAAACATAGGTAGCATAAAACAAATTGGCCTAAAATGTTAAATAAATTTTGATTTTTACATTTTTTTGGGGGGAATTTTATTTAAAAAAATGTGAAAAATATTGTTATTTTTGCAAAATTGACGCTCTTTTTTTGTTTATAGCGCAAAAAGTAAAAACCGCACAGGTGATCAAATACCACCAGAAGAAAGCTCTGTTTGTGGGAAAAAAAGGACGTCAAATTCGTTTAGGTACAGCGTCGCATGACCGCGCAATTGTCCGTTAAAGTCACGCAGTGCCGAATCGCAAAAAAAACCCTAGTCGGAATGGGGGTAAAATCTTCCGGGGGGCTTAAGTGGTTAAGTAGCAACAAGCTCCTTTTGTTGCAAGCTCTTGCACAACCCCTGCCACTCCCTGTGCCATCAGGGCCGCTGATAGGGGGGGACCACTGGCCCTCTTGTAGGGGGCCCGAGCACACAGGGGGGCCCACACAGGGAGGAGGATTAGTGATGGACCACAATTGCAGAACTCTTCCTCCAGCAGCTGGACTCATCTTCATTTTTATTAACTCAGTTTTGTCTTTTAGGGTTAGCAGGAGTTATGTTGTATTTGTGTCTGCTAATAATGATTTTATTGTATTTCTAATGAAATATAGCTTTAATATTTTCTTGGGGGGGCCCTGTCAGGTAGTCTGTAGGGGGCCCCACGATTTCTATCAGCAGCCCTGTGTGCCATACTATTGTTTAATGAGCCCACCCATCACAGTTATTGACCAATAGTATGTCTTAGAAAGGCTGGCAGGAGTGGTTCATAGTTGGTGACCATCTGATCACTATTGGCATATTAGATGGCATGGAATTTGAAGCTCTCAGATCGTGCTACAGAAAATCAAAGGGGTAGGCAGTCCCCGAAGCGACTTGATACAAATAAAGCTGGCTGTGCATAGATTTTAGTTCGATTGTACTTATGAAATTCCGGAAAATTGTTCATGAGAACATTAGATGATGCCATCATTGGGTCTACTATTTTCATTCAAAGGTCCTTTAAAAATGTCTTCCAGACCAGCTTATTGAATAGATTAAATAAATAGTATTTTTACTGTTTATGAAATCAACAAAAGAATAATGCAAATCAAAGTTTTATTAAATTCAAAAGTATATTGCATATTTAGTAGTGTATACTATTTATCCATACATTATGTGTTCATCAGCCAATGGGGTTGTCGTGGATATACACTATATTACCAAACGTATTGGGGTGCCTGCCTTTACACGCACATCAACTTTAATGGCATCCCAGTCTTAGGCTGGCCATACATTATACAATGTTCTTCGATAGTTTACCAAAACTATATAATATGAGGTCAAACCTAAACACTTTCAACTCATATGCAATCAGGCAGGCCCTTTCATTACATAGTTGAAGGTAAATCTAAAGGTAATTGAATTAGAAAATTGTATAATGTATGGCCATCCATAGTCCGTAGGGTTCTATATTGTGTTGGCCCACCCTTTGCAGCTATAACAGCTTCAACTCTTCTGGGAAGGCTGTCCACAAGGTTTAGGAGTGTGTCTATGGGAATGTTTGACCATTCTTTCAAAAGCACACCTGGCTCACAGTCTGCACTTTAATTCATCCCAAAGATTCTATCTATGTTCTATCGGGTTGATGTCAGGACTCTGTGCAGGCTTTTCCAGTTCCTCCACCCCAAACTCGCTCATCCAGATCTTTATAGACCTTGCTTTGAGCACTGGTCCAAATCACTTTTTCCTAATCAATATACAGCTGTAACATGTCCCAGCTGTTTCCCAGCCTGTCTGCAGGGAAGCATAAGCAGGAGGAGCTTCTAGTTCTCTGCTACTAGTCACATGTTGAAAAAAACAGCCTTTGGGATACAGAGTATAAATATTTAATATCAATAAACTGTTTTAAATAGTCATACAATTATATATTTTAAATCAAATCTTTATTGTTTTTTGGCATGACGTGGGTGGATTTCTGCCAGTCACAGTCTGTGTCACGCCCCTCTTGCCTGTGTCTTAGAATAACAGGGAGGTAAAGCCTCTATCAATCAAGATTTAACCACTTAAGCCCTGGAAGATTTTACCCCCTTCCTGACCAGGGCCTATTTTGTGATTCGGCACTGCGTGACTTTAACGGACAATTTGCGCGGTTGTGCGACGATGTACCTAAACAAATTTGACGTCCTTTTTTTCCCACAAACAGGGCTTTCTTTTGGTGGTATTTGATCACCTGTGCGATTTTTACTTTTTGCGCTATAAACAAAAAAACAGCGTCAATTTTGCAAAAATAACAATATTTTTCAAATTTTTGTGTATGAAATTCCCCCCCAAAAAAAGTAAAAATCTAAATTTTTTAACATTTTGGGCCAATTTTTTTTTACCATATGTTTGGTAAAAAAAATCGCAAAAAGCGTATTTTGATTGGTTTGCGCAAAAGTTATTGCGTTTACTAACAAAGGGAAAGATTTTTGTAATATTTAATGGCGGCGATCTGCGATTTTTTTTTTGCGGTACTGCGACATTGCGGCGGACAGATCGGACCCTTGACTGACATTTTTGACACTTTTGGGGTTACCAGTGACATTACTGCAGTAATCAGTGCTATACATATGCACTGTTACTGTAAAATTACACTGGCAGTGAAGGGGTTAACTTTTTTTGAGAGGGAGGGGTTATGTGTGTCCCTAGGGGCGTGATTCTAACTGTGATTGGCTGTGGCTTGAGGTGTAGGAACAGTGATCAACGGTCCTACATAGTAGAACCGTGTGATCGCCATTCCTACACAGGGGAGAATGACAGGCGGCTGTGTTTACATCAGCCGCCTGCCTTTCTCCCTCTCCACCGACGATCGCGAGTGACCGGCGGACGATCGGGTCTGCCGGTCACACGCGCGGGGGGGTCCGTGACCACGCGGGAGCGCGCCTCCGGCGGTGCGCGCTCGCTCCTGAGACCCTCACAGGCTACCGACGTAGCCCTACTTCGCTCTACCTGTGAGGGGCTGACCGCCGACGTAAATAGTCGTGCGGTGGTCGGCAAGTGGTTAATATTCAACCCCATTGTGTTTAACTGGTTAGTGGCCGTAGAGGAGAAGGAGGGAGGGAGTGGGCTGTCATTGACCACTCTGTATACCCCCACATGTGTGACTCTTTAGTCACATGGGTTGCTCAGATGTAATAGGGAGGAAATGCTCAGAAAATACACAGACAATACACTAAAAACTGAGCATGTGCAGAGCTGCCAACACTGCTCTGCAAAATCCCCAACTGCATTGGGGACATGGACAGAAGGGGAGACAGAGAACAGCAGGATCAACCAGGTTTTTACAGAATACAAAAAATGAATCCCATAGTGCCAGAGTGAGTATGAACAGCATGTAATACACCATTAATTGATAGTTTTTAATGATGTGGGTTTAATGACATTTTAAGAGATGGTTCCCTTTTTTTTCTTTTTACAGGTACATTAGGGTGTCTCTGAGTTTTGCACAGCTGCACATTTCCTGGACACTGTCAACAGTTCCTTGATTGACTTACTTCTTGCCTGGAGTTGTTCTTTATAGGAACAGAAAACCAATACACGTAATGAGAAATGACTGAACATGCTGATTCCTTTCCGCAAGGCTCTGCGATTAAGCCGTTCTGACTTTGAGTAAGACATGATGGGACCTGTACGCATTGAGCAATACTCTAACATACAAGCGTAAAAGGCCTGTTCAAATCAATGACATGACAAAGTCTGTGGAACATAAATCAACAGCAAACAAACCTTGAATAGTCAGGAAGAACATTTGCTTCTAACGGAAGATAATGTTTTCTCCAAATTAAACATCTGCTTGTGTTTTTCAACAAGCATTTTAAATTCCATTAGTGGCTCCAAAGACTTCTTCACACCCAGATTCCTTCTTCAAATATCCCCAGACATTGTCAGCATTTGTATTTTTCTGTGATGTCTATTTTCATCAAAGGGGTTTACCACTTAAAGTGGAACGCTGGGCAAAATAAAAAATGATATATATGATGCTGTGTTTCATTAGCATAGTTACGACAGTCAGGACAGCCACCCGGGGGGGACAGCCCATACACATGTAGGGGGCCCAGGCGTTCTGAGGGGCCCGGGCGCCCAGGCGCCAATCAACGAGACCGAGTTGTTGCTGCTGTAGTAACTCCACCATCACCGTCACCAAAATATGGATGGCTCCTTACCAGAAAGTTATGACCATAAAGGTCATCAGTGTATAAAATGAACACCTCCCGGGCTTTTATATAGAAGATAGACTGGAAATCCCTGTTCTCATGGTAAGAAACCCAGACACAGATGTAGCAGAATATATATTGGCCTAAATTTATGAAGAAATTAGATTGATTAAATCTTTTATTGGATATATTTTATAGCAGAAACTAAAAAATTATGGTTTTTTTTTTTCAAAATTGTCAAAATTGTCAGTCTTTTTTTGTCTATAGCGCAAACAATAAAAAGCGTAGAGGTTATCAGTTACCACCAAAAGAAAGTTCTATTTGTGGGAAGCAAACTAAATATATTTTATTTGGGTACAGTGTTACATGACTGTGCAATTGTCAGTTAAAGTAACGCAGTGCCAGACGATATCCATGATGGCACTGTTCTTTCATCTTTTGTTGAAATACAGCGGAAACTTGACCTCCCCCATACAAACTTTTACAAATACCTTCAATTTAGGTACGCATTGCATGCTCAGTTTAGGACTAATGTCTCAAATTTTTCTAATTACCCACTCATAGGCATATTAAAGTCACAAGCAGGGGAGGACTAGGCTAGGGGGCAGGGGGGCAATTGCCCCCCGGGCCTCTGTGATGCCCCCTAAAAAGGCTACACTGCTTCTGCCACAGACATGCCTAAAGGATTCCTGGTATAGAGAAGTAAAATGTTCCCACTGCTGACCTACTGAGTGCAGGATGAAGACAAGGAAAGATCGCAGCCCACCCCAGCAAGGATGGTGTAAGCTGTGTATGAGCAGAGGCCATCTCCATGCCCCACTGGAGACTCTCCTCCCCCAGGCAGCCCCGACTGAGCTATACCAGCTCCCCCCAACTGCCCGATGATGGACAGGTCCGAAACCGGGATTCGGCCGGTAAGTAGAGAGTACCTGGAGCTGAGCTTTAGCCTAGAATGGGGGTCAGGAGGAAACCTGGAAGAGGGAGAGTGGGGCGGGGGCCAAGTCGCTGCACCATGGCCTCTGGGGCCAAAAGTTGCCAGTCAGCCCCTGGTCACAATGTCCTGGAGGACTCATATCTGAAGTTTATACTTATCTTTTAAATGCTATTGCTAGCAAAAACCCGCAATGTAAATGGCAACAAATCATACCAGATTTAGCAGAGGAGGATTGGGAAGAGGCTTGTTCCTCTCATTTTCAGGTGTCTCCAGCCTAATAACAAGCTGACAAAACTATACGTGATACATCAGTCTTACCTTACTCTGGTGAGATTGCATGCTATGCATCGCATGCCCACGTCTAACTGTACGAGATGTAATCACATAAAAGCAGATTTTGCACATGTAATTTGGGTATGCCCTGTCATAGAGCGATACTGGAAACAGGTGGCAGATCTTTTGTCCTCAGTATTATTGTTACCCGTTCAATTTACTCCTAGAACATGCCACTTGGGTATTCTGGATGAGGAACAGTGGCAGAGATATCATAGAGTTCTACTGCTAGGAAAGCCAATGCACTCAAATGGATTCAACCCAATCCTCCATCAGTTTGTACATGGGTAAAGATGGTAAACCAAACACTGCCATATGAAAAACTTGTATATAAACACAGAGGGTGTCCAACAAAATAAGATTTGGGATGTGTGGTGTGCATCTACCCTTACTATTTCCACTAATTGAGAAGCCCATTGACTCAGACATACAGTATATACATACATACAGTATAATAACCGTTAGGATTCCGGCCTCTCAAAGTTGATATCTGGGGAATACCTGGGGAAAAACGGTGACTCAATGTATATCTTTTATTTTGTGATTCAAGCAAGCTGTATACAGTAAACCCCCCTCCATTGCGGGGGTTACGTTCCGGACCCAGCCGCGAAAAGTGAAAATCCGCGAAATAGAAAAACCCTATTAAAATGCATTGTAGGCATGTTTCTTTTACTGTCACTGTACGTGTAAAAGCATTTTAAGGTCTTTAAACACACTTTTAAAACAATAGAAACTCATTTAAACACATTAAAGATACTGAGAGACATAGCAAGAGCAATGGAAAACACAAAAATATTTCATTTTTAATGATTTATATAGTAAAATAACATTACAAAAAAAAACGCAATATACCGGGACCGCAAAAACTGAACCGCAATGGAGCGGGGGTTTACTGTATACATTTTACAATAACTGGATACAAGTCAGTTTAACTGTATTCTTTTGCTATGGTGCTCATGTTGAGCATTTTGTCGAATTAGTTGCTGTAACACACATTCGGTAATAAAAAGTGTTAAAAAAAAAAAAAAAAAGTAACGCAATGCCGCATCACAAAAAGTGGCCTGGTCATGATGGGGGGGGTAAACCTTCTGGAGGTCAAGTGGTTAAACCAGTTGTCTGCAAACTACAGGCCCAGGGGCTGGATGTCACCATTTGCTTGGCTACAATGGGGCACATGTTCTTTACCTGATACTAACAATGGGGCACTATTCCTCCCATTATCATCAACAATAGAGCATTATTCTTTCCCCTGATACCATTAAGGGGTATTATTCCTCTCCCTAATACCAACAAAGGGGCACTATTCCTCCCACTAATACAATGATGGGGTATATTGTTTACTCACATTGATGCCAGGACATTTTCTACCCCCATTGGCCCCCAAAATCTGAAGGACAGTAAACCTGCCCCTTGTTTAGAAATTTTGAAGACCCTTGGTGTAACGGATGCTCGGTATTTATTCTGGAAAGTTCAGATGAAGAAGAAGTTTCCCCACCCAATCATTCTAGACTTGCTGTTGATTGGAAGTCAAGGGTTGTGGGAAAGTAATAATTAAAAAAAAAAAATAATTGTCACAGCAGCTTGGTGTGGGGGGGGGGGGGTGTTGGGGGTCAGTGAACACTTGAATTGTTACAAAACTGGGGGGTCCATCTGGGTTGTGGCACTTCCACTTGATTGGTTATTAGGAGTTCTCCAAGGAGGTGCTGTGGGCAAAAAAGTAAGAGTTTGTATTGTCCTCAAGCCGGGTGGGGCGTGGCTGAGGACATGGGCAATTCTACCTATAAATTGTGCCTTTGAACAGTCACATTCATTGTCGGTGAGGCTCAGGAGATTGTCTAGATTAAACTTGTTTCTGATCTAGACAATCAGCAATTAAGATAATGCATAATATAAAAAACGTATTTATTACACATACTAAGCAAAGGGCAGATTTTGATTTCTACCCGGAATTCCCCTTTAACTGTCTTGAGTGGACCCACATAGTTTTTCTCTTGAGAATTGTTGGCCGAGCTGTTCCTGCAACAATCAGATGAAGTCATTATTTGGGTATTTAGGCATCTGTGACCCAAGCAGCACAATTCTATTAGATAGAAGAATTTATCATCCTAAAGCTGGTCATACACAGATTGATTTTCAGCCAATTCCTGCTGAATCGGCCAAAGTTTGTTCCATGGGTGGCCCTGTCAGCATCACCTACCTCAACAAAAAATGTTTTCAATAGATTTTTTTCAAAGGAACCGAGCAGAAAATTCTCGACTGAACAGAGCCTGCAACCAATCAAATATAGTCACTGTTCAGGTATTTTGACAGCCACTGGTGTCAGCTGTCAGATACATCCATCGTACTGCTTAGTGTGGATGGGGAAATCATAATTTGTGAATTGTGTAACTACAGTGGGTAAAGAAAATGTCCCCACTGCTGACCTACTGAGTGCAGGATGAAGACAGAATCTCCCCCCTTAAAATAATCACATTTTGTAACTTTGCAGTCTTAAATGAAGGCAGACACAGTTTTTGTTTTATGCAGCTGTATTTACTCAGTGCAACCTATAACATTAAAGTGAAAGATATAACACCAACATATCAGAAAAAAAAGTATAAACAAATTCAAAAACAGAATCACTGAGTTGGAAAAAGGATCCCCCCCCCCCCCTTGTGTCAGCATTTTGTTGAACCATCTTTTGCCTTAATGACAGCCTTTAGTCTGTTGGGAGATGTCTCTACTAACTTTGCACATCTAAACTTTACATTATTTGCATTATTTCTTTGCAGAACTGCTCATGTTCAGTTAAATTTGACAATGACTGTTTGTGGACTGCCGTCTTCAAGTCATTCCACAGATTTTCAATGGGGTTTAAGTCTGGGCTCTGACTAGGCCATGCAAGGACATTCACCTTTTTCTCCTTCAACCACTGTGTGCTCATTTTTGCTGTGTGATTTGGGTCATTGTCATGTTGGAAGGTAAACCTTCTTCCCATTGAAAACTTTCTGGCAGAGGGCAGCAGATTTTCCTCAAGAATCTGACAGTATTTTGCCCCATCTGTTTTTCCTTCTATCCTGACAAGTGCTCCAGCCCAGAGAACCCCCCCCCCCCCCCCCCAATAACAGGATATACCAGCTCCATGCTTTATTGTAGGAATGGTGTTATTTGGATAGTGAGATGTATTTGTATTCCGTCAGACAAATCGTTTGGTGTTGAGGCCAAATCATTCAATTTTAGTCTCATCTGACCATCAAGGTGTGTTTTGGCAAAGCTCAGTTGTGACTGCATGTGGCCTTTCTTGAGGAGTAGCTTTTTTCTTGCAACCCTCCCATACAAGCCATTTTTGTGGAGAATTTGTGATATTGTCACATGCACACAAAGACCACTCTTTGTCATAAATTCCTGCAACTGCTTCAGAGTTGCTGTAGGCATCTTGGTAGCCTCTCTGACCAGTTTCCTCCTGGCTCTTTCCTCCAGTTTGGAGCAATGTGCTGATCCAGTGAAGGTCTGTGTTGTACCAGATACCTTCCACTTCTTAATAATAGACTTTGCTGTGCTTCTAGGCATTGATAAAGCCTTTGAAATGTTTTTGTATCAATCTCCTGACTTGTGCCTGTCTACAAATTTGGATCCTGGAGATATTTTGAGAGTGCTTTGCCACACATAGTTGATTGTTTGTTTACTTCAATTGCAATACCAGGGACTGAAATGTTCCAGGAAAGCTTGTTTCATGCTGAGCTAATCAAAATGACCACAGCTGATCACATTTGAATGTCAAATTGCTTTGTTTGCCATTGAGGAGGTTATTAGCTACACCTGATTGAGTTTACAAGTCATTTTTAGAAGGGGGATGATCCTTTTTCCAACTCAATGATTCAGTTTTTTTTTATTTTTTCCGACATGCTGGTGTTATATCTTTCACTTGGATGTTATAAGTTGCACTGAGTAAATACAGCTGAATAAAACAAAAAGGGTATCTGTCTTCAGTTCAGCCTGCAAAGCAACAAACTGTGATTATTTTAAAGAGGGGTGATTATTTTCTATACCCACTGTAAATGACTAAAAGTTGACCATTGTGAGAACCCGTATCAATGTTAAACTATTTGTCTTGACCTTCTAACTGTCCCTATTGCTGGAAAGCTTGGTCCGTTGATGGAAGGAAGTTACAAAATAACAGGAAAACAAGTATAACTAAAGGCAAAACTTTTTTCACTTTGGTTTAAACTTTTGTTTTAGATAGAGTGGAGAGGAATTAGAACAACTTTCTGATTTTTTTTTTTTTTTTTGCTGTCTGGGCCCCTGTTTGTAAAATTCACCCTCCCTATTTATACTGTTTACTGTTATCAGGAATAGGGAGAAACCTTCCAATGGGGACATTAGTTTTTCTGGTGACCCTGGTGACAACCAGGGTGTTACTCACTTTAGATGGACCAACTCAGATTTGATCCATGAGTGGGCAGGCTGATAGTACCCAAGTCGATCTGATTTTTTTTACATTCGACTACTGTTGGAAACGATAGCCACAAGCAGTGATCATTGTGTTCTGCTAGCCAAGAAGGCTCCCCATACCCCTCCACCGGCAGAACCCAATAGTATTGAGTGACCCCAGGTGATGCTCTATTCTCACTTCCTATTTTGGTTTTTGGACTGGAAGTGAAGGGAAGTCTCTCCAATGGGGCACAAATGGCAAAAAAAAAAGAGGGGTATAACCCTCACTTACTCTTTAAAAAAAAAAGTGCATTGAAAAAGTATTCATACCCTTTGGAATTTTCCACATTTTGTCATGTTACAACCAAAAACGTAAATGTATTTTATTGGGATTTTTTGTGATAGACCAACACAAAGTGGCACATAATTGTAAAGTGGAAGGAAAATGATAAATGGTTTTAAAAAAAATGTTTTACAAATAAATATCTGAAAAGTGTGGCGTGCATTTGTATTTAGCTCCCTTTACTCTGATGCCCCTAAATAAAATCTAGTGGAAGCAATTGCATCCACCAATTGAGTCCACCTGTATGTAATTCAATCTCAGTATAAATACAGCTGTTCTGTGAAGCCCTCAGAGGTTTGTTAGAGAACCTTAGTGAACAAACACCATCGTGAAGGCCAAGGAACACACCAGACAGGTCAGGGATAAAGTTGTGGAGAAGTTTAAAGCAGAGTTAGGTTATAAAAAAATATCCCAAGCTTTGAACATCTCCTGGAGCACTGTTCAATCCATCATCCGAAAAATGGAAAGAGTATGGCACAACTACAAACCTACCAAGACATGGCCGTCCACCTAAACTGACAGGCCAGGCAAGGAGAGCATTAATCAGAGAAGCAGCCAAGAGGTCCAAGGTAACTCTAGAGAGCTGAGATCCACAGCTCAGGTGGGAGAATTTGCCCACAGAACAACTATTAGTCGTGCGCTCCACAAATCTGGCCTTTATAGAAGAGTGGCAAGAAGAAATCCATTGTTGAAAGAAAGCCATAAGAAGTCCTCTTTGCAGTTTGCGAGGAGCCAAGGGGGAGCACAGCAAACCTGTGGAAGAAGGTGCTCTGGTCAGATGAGACCAAAATGTAACTTTTTGGCCTAAAAGCAAAATGCAATGTGTGGCGGACAACAAATACTGCCCATCACCCTGAACACACTATCCCCACTGTGAAACATGGTGGTGGCAGCATCATGATGTGGGGATGCTTTTCTTCAGCAGGGACAGGGAAGCTGGTCAGAGTTGATGGGAAGATGGATGGAGCCAAATACAGGAAAATCTTAGAAGAAAACTTGTTAGAGACTGCAAAAGACTTGAGACTGGGGCGGAGGTTCACCTTCCAGCGGGACAACGACCCTAAACATACAGCCAGAGCTACAATGGAAAGGTTTAGATCAAAGCATATTCATGTTAGAATGGCCCAGTCGAAGCCAACCTAAATCCAATTGAGAATCTGTAGTAAGACAAGAAAATTGCTGTTTAAAGACGCTCACCATCCAATCTGACAGAGCTTGAGTTATTTTGCAAAGAAGAAAGAGCAAAAATGTCTCTCTCTAGATGTGCAAAGCTGGTAGAGCCATCCCCAATAAGACTTGCACCTATAATTGCAGAGATGAAGAAGAAGAAAAGGTAATTCTACAAAGTATTGACT
Source organism: Pelophylax lessonae (assembly GCF_965119305.1). Taxonomy (NCBI): domain Eukaryota; kingdom Metazoa; phylum Chordata; class Amphibia; order Anura; family Ranidae; genus Pelophylax; species Pelophylax lessonae. Next base: position 634,589,806 of record NC_138770.1, on the reverse strand, counting down.
CAGGGGGGCTGAATACAAATGCACGCCACACTTTTCAGATATTTATTTGTAAAAAAAATTTAAAACCATTTATCATTTTCCTTCCACTTCACAATTATGTGCCACTTTGTGTTGGTCTATTACAAAAAATCCCAATAAAATACATTAACATTTTTGGTTGTAACATGACAAAATGTGGAACATTTTAAGGGATATGAAAACTTTTGCAAGGCACTGTATATTACCTTTTACTTTAACTTTATTGACAATTTTGCTTAGAGCGTTGAATACGTGTCATTCACATGGTTCCAACTGGAAGGAGAATGTTGGGGATTGTATTGGCTTTCCTAGGGGGATGGTTGAAGGGGAATCCATAGATCTAGGTATAGATACAGCCTATTATAACTCTTTGGCTTACATAACACCTAGACCTCCACGTGCACTTTAACTAGAGACATGAAATCTGATGATATGCAGTGTATAGTAATGGGGCAAAGGTTAGAGACAAAGTTTTCTGGTGAAAACTGGATTTATGACTTGTCAAACATTGATTCTGCAAACATCAAAGGACAACTCTTAGAACAATACAAGTCGCTGTTCTACAACAGAATATTTTGCTACTCTGGCAAGTTTATGTGTGTGATCCTTTATTTAGTTGAGTTAGCCTTTAGGGAGCAGGTGTACACCTGATTTATGTTGTGATGTGGAAAAAACAAATACTGGAAAGACAAGAGACAGAGAGGTGCAAGACAGTCAGCACACTACCAACCCAACTATTAATATAATTATTATTATTATTATTATTGTTAGTGTAATTTTACTATTATTTTATTTATTGCATGTATCATTGTCATTGTCAAAAAGAAGATCTTTCACAACGATAATTCTAAATATTTTCTATATATTTTTTTATTAATTATTAATATATTTATTATTATTACTATTATTATTATTATTATTATTGTTAGTGTCATTTTTATTATTATTTTATTTATTGCATGTAACATTGTCATTGTCAAAAAGAAGATCTTTCACAACAATCTATATATTTATATATATATATTTTCTATATTTTTTTTATTAATTATTAATATATTTATTATTATTATCATAGTCATTTGTCCACTTCTGCAGAGGCTTCCATCTTCATCCGGTCTTCCCTTAGGTTTGTGGGCTGCGACCGCTTATATGGCCAAGCCACAATAATGTAGCAATGAGTCTTGGCCACAGCACACAGCTCTGAAGCAACACAATGAGTATGCCGTTCCTTCAGAGCGGATGTGCCGGTGGCGTCACCGGCTACTTCTCATTAGAATATCTCCTAAATGGTGCATTTATAGGAGATATTCATTTTACTAACAGGTACACTTTATTATAAGTGTAGCACCCTCCTAGGTAGGTGCTAGGAAAAGTATAGTTGTGGCCCTGTCTTCTTATCAGGAGGGCCTGATCTGTTAGCATCTGTCACGTCTACAGGTGTGATCTGTTGAATCTAGAGAGTCTCCCCACTGTATCCAATGACGGATCGTGTTGGGCAGTGGAGGAAACCTAGCCAACAGCACACCATGGTTTATGACTGTCCCAGTGGGTGGGGTCTGCCGCAATGCACCCTGGGATTGGGAATAAATCTGTGGGGAGCATGTGACAGAACGTCTTTTGGCGGGAGCATCAGTCCCAGGAGGAGGTGACGGCTGTCTCTCCTTCTGTAAAGTGTGAAGGTGGTCTGGTCAGTCGGCCTAGGAACTGGAGGTTGAGCTGAGCCAGAAGGGATCCACAGTTGCTGACCAAGTGGAGCTGCTGGGCAGAATTCTTCAGGAAAAACAGTATTGTGAGTACTCAAGAACTGCCCAGGGGTCTGCCTAAAAGAGGGGACCACTCTAGAGGGGTCAAAGGGGATCCAGGAGCCAGCTAACCAGGAGTGCACAGTGAAAGGGGGTGCCAAGTAGTTAAACCCTGAAGTTGAGGATAAAAAGGGGGGGCGCCAGGAAGGGCCCTGAAGTGTTCAGCAATACCGTTTACTCTAAAGTCAGCTACCTCAGGAAGGAGAGTCTTGGGGAGCGTAAAGGGACTTTTCCTACAGTCAGAGGTGAAGTTCCAGTATCTGGCCTTGCAGAGGCAGCGTTAACCAGCATCAGTCAGCGTGAACCAGCATCAGTCAGCGTGAACCAGTATCAGTCAGCGTTAATTAGCGTCAGATGAGCGTTAACAAAACGCCAAGTAGCATTTCTCTGTGTCCCTGCCTAATTGTGCATAGTTCAGTTGTTGGAGTATCCCACTTCTCCCTTTTTCCATCCAAGTCCTCAATAAACCCAAAAAAACAAAGAAACTGGAATGGTTCTTCTAAGGTGCTCACACTTGAAAACATGTCTGAAGGTACTGTTGTTGCTAGCGGTAACCCAGGGGGACCCACACTCAGCCGCTCCCTCTGGAGTAGGGCTACATAAGCTTACCTGTAGGTAAACATCAAAATGTGGAGTTTACTACCAGTTTAATGAAAGCTCCTGCACAGAGGTAAAGTGAAGAAAGCGTTTCATGCTGGATTACTGTACAGATCTGGTAAAAATACATTAAGCACACCAAGATTCAAGGATAAACATGCCTCTTGTATTTAGACAATCTTTGTTTAGCCCGGAGTTTTTTTTTTTTTTTATATATATAATTTTATCAATATGAAGTGATTGCCATGTTGTCATCTTTAGAAGTATTGGCTTCCTGCAATGGTTGGGCCTCGTTAAAACTCTGTTGATGACTTACTTGGTCAATAGCAGTTCAGCAGAGGGAAATCATGGTTCATATTCATGGCCTGATATTTAATTAATCCCCCCCCCCTTCCCCAATCCCTCGAGGCCAACTGTATTGTGCTGCCTTCTTTGGAGGCAGTTAATTGGCTAGCCTTAAGACTGGTTCACATCACAATTTCTGCATTCCAGATGCGCTTTTACATAAGCATTTACACACATTTTTTTTGTTTTCAATGTGTTCCAGTGCGGTTTTTTTTACTCTTTTTTTTTTTTTACACTTGAAAAATCCAGGACAATGTGCATTTTTGGGGTTATTTACATGCATTTCCAGTGCATTTTTTGGTGCGTTTACATGTGTTTTGTTTTCTTCCAGATGTGCTCCATAGAGAAAAAATGCAGCAGATTCTACTTTTGTTGACCGTACTGGAGTTGGTGTGAACTAGGGCCTTTGGAATACATGGAAAACATTCCAGATAGCAAGGATAACTTGCCACAAATTTGTGGCAGTGTTGATTTGTAAATCTTGTTACTTGCTGCACATGACTGTGGTATTGCCGACGCTGCGGCTGCTCCTTGCCCCATACAACCCAAACCTACCAACAGACTCCCCTTTTACTTGTCTAAAGAAAGAAGGACACTACAATCATTTGTTTGGGTTTAAAAGGCCATAGCAGCCAACTTTATTAGAACTAACTAGTAAAACACTAGCTAGCAAAGAAATTACCATTATTCAACAAAAACAATCCAATACCAAAATTTAAAAGCGAATGACCATTTAGGATCTTGGAAGGCAACTTGACTTCCCCCCTGGCTGTATCCCTGACCCCAATAGACCTCCAGGCCCTCAGCCGCCACTGCACCAGCTCAAGGACTATGAACCATTGGGATCCCTTGATACCGCCTACTGACGTTGCCAGGGGTAGGTCCACCCATACCTAAGATGGGCCCTACCCCTCCATATTCCCTTTCCAAGTAGTCACAGCCCTCCAAGACCCTAAAACCCCAGCCACTGCCATGACAAAGAAAAACACACGAACCGTGCCCCAGCTAAAACCTAGATGAACAGCAAAGTCCGAAACACAAATTGACATTCACAGTATGCGTGCAACATTCATCATACAACAAACGCAGCCAAAAAATATTACAAATTCCCTCATCAGTAAAAAGTAAGTTAAGTTTGTTTTTTTTTTTTTTTTTTTTTTTTGCTATGTTTCCTAAACCTGTTTGTTCGATAAAAATTTTTTTTTTTTTTTTGTATTTTAGTCTCCTTTTTTTTTTTTTTATTATTTTTTTTAACTGAGTATAACCATATCCCTTTTTTTTTTTTTTTTTTTTTTTTTTTTTTTTTTGCACACTCCGAAATGACAAAGGGATGGGCGGGCGGGAGAAGTTCTCCTATTGCTGTCTGGTCTCCAACTGACCGGACCCCTGGTCCCACCCTAAACTAGCCCCTGCTAACCCCACCTTGCCCCACCCTGCCCCACCTTCCCAAAAACCAATCACCTGCTTTAATTCTTCCTAAAAAAGTTAACCCCCACTGGGTAGCAACCTTCCCTGCAAACCCCAGTCATGTCCAGCCTTCCGCTTACTGCTGTGCATCCATCTCCAGGCTTCCCCCTTGACTGTGGTATTGCCGACGCTGCGGCTGCTCCTTGCCCCATACAACCCAAACCTACCAACAGACTCCCCTTTTACTTGTCTAAAGAAAGAAGGACACTACAATCATTTGTTTGGGTTTAAAAGGCCATAGCAGCCAACTTTATTAGAACTAACTAGTAAAACACTAGCTAGCAAAGAAATTACCATTATTCAACAAAAACAATCCAATACCAAAATTTAAAAGCGAATGACCATTTAGGATCTTGGAAGGCAACTTGACTTCCCCCCTGGCTGTATCCCTGACCCCAATAGACCTCCAGGCCCTCAGCCGCCACTGCACCAGCTCAAGGACTATGAACCATTGGGATCCCTTGATACCGCCTACTGACGTTGCCAGGGGTAGGTCCACCCATACCTAAGATGGGCCCTACCCCTCCATATTCCCTTTCCAAGTAGTCACAGCCCTCCAAGACCCTAAAACCCCAGCCACAGCACACGGGCATGACCCCTTATGGCCGTGTAGCCCTCCAAACCCACAGCGCCCTCTGAATACCTTCCTGCAGACCTAAAGTCCACAGGTCGATGCCCACCGCGTTCAAATGAACCCCGTCACCTCTAAGATAAAGGGCCGGGTCCTGCTCCAGCTCAAGATGCCGGACCGCCAGACCCCCGTTACGCACAACAAACTTGGCCACCGCCTTATTCACCTTAATCCTGGCTTTGTTCAGGCAAGTCACCGAGCGAGCCAGGCGCCAAGAAGTGCGGGCGACAATGTCCGACCACACCACCACAGTCCGCGGAAAAAGCGTCCGCAGCCTCAGGAAGTCCAGTTTGACATCCCTAATCAGCTCCCTGGAGGAACGGAGGCCCAGATCATTGCCGCCCGCATGCAACAAAAGTATGTGTCAGAGAAACGGCCATGCTGCAACTGGCAACTCCGCCAGTACTTCCAATGGCCGCAATGGACTCAGGCCATAGACTCATTGTCAGTGAAATGGCTGTGCTGCAACTGGCAAATTTGCCAGTACTTCCCATGGCTGCAATGGACTCAGGCCATAGACTAATTCACTGGCCTATAAAAGGACTCTGCTCAGCCCATCTGATTGCTGGATTGTCTTCAGCTCTTCCTGTTTCCTGTGCATTGCTACTTCCTGGATTCCAGTTTGACCCGGCTTGTTTCTGACCTGTCTGCTCTCTCTCCTGGCTTTGACCCACGGCTTCATCTGACCCTTCGATCCTGCTCCAGTGTTTGACCCTCGGCTTGTGTGACCATCCTTGCTCTCTTGTCCTCTGCCTGACTTCCAGTGTACCGATCCCGGCTTGCTCAACGGACTTGCTTCTGCTCAATCCCCTTGTCTTGGCGACCTGTTTGGACTGATACCTGTGTATGACCCTCGGCCTGGCTTTTACCTGCACATTGCTTGATTCCCTGGAGGCCCTGCAAGTTGTTCCAGGATATCCTTGTGAACCTTTACCTGCACTCCACAAGCATCCAGTGCTCCTTGGGACGCGTCACCTCCTGTCCCACTTCCAGGGGTGATTCGCACCGAGCTGCAAGGGAAGCCCTCTCAGCATTTCGGCCTCTACCAAGAAGTGATCTGACAGTACAATCCAGCCATGTCAGAGGCCGACAGAGGTGCTTCCCAGCTCGAGTCTCTTTGTCAGCAAGTCTCCTCTTTAACACAGGCGGTCCAGAGACTGCAGGACGGTTATTTTCAACTAGAGGGTCGAGTGTTGAACCTAGCTGGCGCACCCTCTCCTTCCGACCCCAATCAAACGCCCGCTAGCTCCGGGGGCACCTCCACTCAGCAAGGACCAGCCGGCCCTGCGCAGGCAGCCATGGTTTTCCCACCTGAACCCAGGGTACCTACACCCGAACGCTTCCGTGGGGAACGGAGAAGGTTCAGATCCTTTAAGAACGCATGTCTCTTGTATTTAGCCCTTCAGCCCAGAACCTTCTCTTCAGAGACTGTCAAAGTAGGATTCATAATTTCTCTGTTGTCAGAAGAACCCCAGACCTGGGCCCATAACCTCCTTGAGCAAAAGAGCCCCTCATTGAACTCTGTAGACTCCTTCTTCCAGGCCATGGCCCAGTTATATGAGGACCCCCAACGGACTGTTACGGCTGAATCAGCCCTACATGCCTTACAACAAAATAAACGTCCTGTAGAGGACTATACCATTGACTTCCGCAGATGGGCCGCGGATACAGACTGGAATGAGCCAGCACTCAAGTACCAGTACCGTCACGGATTGTCTGAAGCCCTTAAGGACGAGTTAGCTCGGGTAGAAACCCCTACGTCTTTGGAAGGTCTAATCTCACTGGCAATCCAACTGGACAGGCGCCTGCGGGAGAGACGCTCAGAGCGCCTTCAAGGGGCCCGACCTACCTGGGTTCTCCCGAAAGTCCCACTTGCTGCTTCACCCCATCCTGGGCCTTCTGTCTCTGGGGGATCAGAAGGAGAACCCATGCAGATTGGTCTAATCCGTTCTGCCTTGACCCCCGAGGAAAGACAACGTCGCCGTCAAGCTAACCTCTGCCTTTATTGTGGGGAATCTGGCCACTTCCTACGCAATTGTCCTGTGAGACCCAGTAAGTCCTATTCACGGCCTCTGCTGAACTGTCAAGTCGCTGGGTCATCCCCTACTCATCTTATTCTCCCTGTCTCCCTACAGGTAGCAGAAAAGAAGATTCGGCTTCTGGCGATCGTTGATTCTGGGGCATGTAGTTGCTTTCTGGACCGTTCTTTAGCTCAAAGACTGTGTGTCCCCATGCAAGCTAAGGAACAGCGACTCCATATTCTTCTGGCTGATGGTTCTTTGCCCAGTTCCGGGCCTGTTACTGAAGAGACGTGCCCCATCTTCACCACGACAGATTCTCTTCACCAGGAATTCCTCCGATTTGACGTCCTTTCCTCACCAATGTTTCCCATTATTTTAGGACTTCCCTGGCTACGGGCCCACAACCCACAGATTGATTGGGTTAAGAGAAGGATCTCCTTCACGTCTAATTACTGCCTGAACCATTGTTTCCTACCTGGATCTGATACTTCTGCTGCTTGCCTGGCCGTCCAACCAGTACATGATCTCCCGGAAAATGTCCCCGCAGTTTATGAGGAATTCATGGACGTATTTGATAAGAAAAAGGCTGAAGCTCTGCCTCCTCACAGGCCTTATGATTGCCCTGTAGAACTTCTGCCTGGAGCCGAGATTCCTTTCGGAAGGATATTCCCGTTATCTGAGAAGGAGCTGGAAACCCTCCGGATTTATATTAACGAAAATTTGGAAAAGGGTTTTATCCGCCCCTCCTCCTCACCAGCAGGGGCCGGGATATTCTTTGTCGAAAAAAAGGATGGCACACTAAGACCTTGTGTAGATTACCGGGAGCTTAATAAAATTACTATTAAAAACCGGTATCCTCTACCTCTTATCCCAGAACTGTTTCAACGTTTCCGGGCAGCTCGGATCTTTACCAAATTGGATCTCCGTGGAGCTTACAACCTTGTTCGCATTAGGAAAGGAGATGAGTGGAAGACGGCGTTCAGAACGCGGTTTGGCCATTTTGAATACCTGGTCATGCCTTTCGGGCTGTGTAACGCCCCTGCTACCTTCCAACATCTAGTTAATGACATTTTTAGGGAATTCCTGGATCTCTTTCTGATTGTCTACCTAGATGACATACTCATTTTTTCCTCCACTCTGGAACTCCACCGGACCCATGTTAAAAAGGTACTATTTACTTTAAGGAAACACGGACTTTATGTGAAACCAGAGAAATGCGAATTCGAGAAAGACTCCATTCAATTCCTGGGTCTCATTATCTCAACAAACGGCATTTCCATGGATCCACAGAAAGTGCAGTCAATTCTCGATTGGCCAGCCCCCTGTGATAAGAAAGGAGTTCAACGCTTTGTGGGGTTTGCTAACTTCTATCGGAGGTTCGTGAAGGGGTTCTCTATGATTATCTCCCCCATTACCCAATTGACCCGCCAACAGGTCCGTTTCCATTGGTCACAGGAAGCTCAAACGGCCTTTGACAAACTGAAGACGTTGTTCACCTCAGCACCTATTCTCCAGCATCCTGATCCAACCCTACCTTATGTGCTTGAAGTGGATGCTTCAGAAATAGCCACTGGAGCAATCTTATCTCAAAGACAAGGCCCGAAGACTCTTCTGCACCCTGTGGCTTTCTTTTCCCGGAAGATGACACCTCCGGAGAGAAACTATGACGTAGGGGATCGGGAACTCTTGGCCATCAAATGTGCCTTGGAAGAGTGGAGATACTTGCTTGAAGGGGCTACTCATCCCATTTTAATATTCACAGACCACAAAAACCTGGAATACCTCAGGACAGCAAGACGCCTGAGACCCCGTCAAGCTCGATGGGCCTTGTTCTTTTCCCGGTTTAATTTTCATCTTACTTACAGGCCAGGGTCCAAGAACGGAAAAGCAGACGCCTTGTCCAGAATGTTTCCAGATACCCCAAACACAGCCGAACCTAACACCATCCTCTCGGCTCAAAATTTTTTGCTTATTCAAACGGATCTGCAATCAGCAATTAAGCAAGCCTCAGTTCAATGTCTCGAGCCTGGGACCTCTTCCTTGGAAAAACGCAGGGGATTCTTGTGGTTCCAAGAAAGGATTTTTGTTCCTTCACAGATCAGACTACAGGTCCTAAAGACTTTGCATGATCACAAGCTTGCCGGGCACTTCGGGGTCAGGAAGACATGTGAACTCATTCAGCGCCACTTTTGGTGGCCCAATTTAGTTCGGGACTGTAAATCCTATGTGGGTTCTTGTATTACGTGTCAGCGTAACAAGGGGGCTAAGACCAAGTCCTGGGGCCTGTTAAGGCCATTGCCCATCCCGGAACAGCCCTGGAAGCAACTTTCCATGGATTTTATAGTGGAATTACCACCTTCAGAAGGTTTCACTACTGTCCTGGTGGTGGTGGACCGTCTCTCGAAGATGGCGCACTTTTTGCCTATGATTGGCACACCTTCTGCCGTGGAAACAGCTAACATGTTTATTAAAGAAGTGGTCAGGCTACACGGTCTCCCGGACAGTATAGTATCGGACAGAGGCGTCCAATTCACTTCCAAATTCTGGAAAGAGCTTTGCAAATCCTTGTCCATTAAGATATGCCTATCATCAGCCTACCACCCGCAGAGTAATGGTCAAACGGAAAGGACCAACCAGACCCTTGAACAATACCTACGTTGCTTTTGCACTTGCTCCCAAGATAACTGGGTCTCTTTACTTCCGTGCGCGGAATTCGCGTATAATAACGCCCTGCATTCTGCAACCAACCAGACCCCGTTCTGGGTGAATTACGGGTTCCATCCTTCTTTTTTGCCCAGTGCTTTCTCAGAAACATCAGTTCCTGCAGTGCAAGACCGGATAATGGCTATCAGGGATAACTACCGGGTGCTACAGGACTCCATATCCAAAGCCCAACAGGAGTACAAGAAATTTTATGACCGCAAGAAAAAGGAAAATCCTATGTATAAGGTCGGGGATAAGGTGTGGCTCTCCTCAAACAACCTACGACTATCTTGCCCTTCTAAAAAGTTGGGACCAAGGTTTATTGGGCCTTTTAGAATCAAAAGGATGATAAACCCTGTGGCTTTTGAACTGGCTTTACCTAATTCATACAAGATCCATCCTGTATTCCATGTTTCCCTGCTAAAGCCTGCAATTTCTAGCCCTTTCCCAGGGAGGGAAGAATTGCCTCCACCTCCAGTTTCAGTGGAGGGTGAACCTGAATATGAAGTGGAAACCATTCTGGATTGTCGAAGAAGGGGTGAGCTCATACAGTATCTTATTAAATGGAAAGGTTACCCCACTGAAGACAATTCCTGGGAACCCGCTAGTAACCTGCATGCCCCCAGGCTGGTACAGGAATTCCACAGGAGATTCCCGGAAAGATTGGCCCGGTTGGGCATCCGGAGGCTGCCCCTTGGGGGGGGGCACTGTCAGAGAAACGGCCATGCTGCAACTGGCAACTCCGCCAGTACTTCCAATGGCCGCAATGGACTCAGGCCATAGACTCATTGTCAGTGAAATGGCTGTGCTGCAACTGGCAAATTTGCCAGTACTTCCCATGGCTGCAATGGACTCAGGCCATAGACTAATTCACTGGCCTATAAAAGGACTCTGCTCAGCCCATCTGATTGCTGGATTGTCTTCAGCTCTTCCTGTTTCCTGTGCATTGCTACTTCCTGGATTCCAGTTTGACCCGGCTTGTTTCTGACCTGTCTGCTCTCTCTCCTGGCTTTGACCCACGGCTTCATCTGACCCTTCGATCCTGCTCCAGTGTTTGACCCTCGGCTTGTGTGACCATCCTTGCTCTCTTGTCCTCTGCCTGACTTCCAGTGTACCGATCCCGGCTTGCTCAACGGACTTGCTTCTGCTCAATCCCCTTGTCTTGGCGACCTGTTTGGACTGATACCTGTGTATGACCCTCGGCCTGGCTTTTACCTGCACATTGCTTGATTCCCTGGAGGCCCTGCAAGTTGTTCCAGGATATCCTTGTGAACCTTTACCTGCACTCCACAAGCATCCAGTGCTCCTTGGGACGCGTCACCTCCTGTCCCACTTCCAGGGGTGATTCGCACCGAGCTGCAAGGGAAGCCCTCTCAGCATTTCGGCCTCTACCAAGAAGTGATCTGACAGTATGTCGGGCGGCCGCTCAAGACGGGCGCAACGATGGACTTCAGGGAGGACACGGGACCACAGCATGCCTGAGACCCCAATCCATCTAACCTTTACCTCCTCCCTGCTGAAACCCAATTGGCGCCCCTCTGGCCTAACCGCTGCCCTCCGAGCACCCCAGACCACATAAGAATGTCCTAATATCCAGACCAAGACTTCCGTGGCTCCTGTAAAACATAAGGAGGGGTACATACCAACATACGTCCTGAGTACACACACAAAAACCCACAGAGAAAAACAAAGAAAAACACCAGCATACACGTAACGAACAGTCACTAAATGACCTCCCCTGGGCCCCGACCAGAACAGAACAGATCCCCTCTGCCGCATCACAACAGATGCGGACGGACATACGAGCGAAATCGCCTGGACTCCCAACGCCCAATTTTCCGAAGGGCCTGATCCCCAAGGCCCCACCGAGCCGCTTCCGTGGCGGCTCCAATGCGGAAAGAGTGAGAGGAGAAATCCGTCCCCTGAAAAACCGGCCGCCCCCAAGCACTTCCGGAGGACAGTCGTAAATTGAAAACGAGAGAGGGCCGTGCCATCAGCCCGTAAAAACAGAGGACCCTGTTGAGCGGAGCGCACCTGTAACCAATGCCGCACCGCAGCCACGGGGCAAAGAGAGGACCCAGGAACCACCCCTAGCTCAACACAAGCCCCTCGGCCCAGCTGGTCCGTTTTTGACCTTTTTATCCGGATTAGAAGCTTGTCCGGATGCAAGCAAACATCCCCCAACTGCAATCCCCCATTCCCCCGCCTGGAAATACTCACCAATTCGCTAATCCGAAAAGCTCCAAAGAACGCCAAGATAAACGCCGTCCTGAAGAGTTCCACCTCCTGGTCCGCAGAACACACTCCCGGCAAGCAGTCCACCAACCGGGACAACACATCAAAGGAAATCGGGCGCCTGGAATCAATCGAACGAGTACCCCTCGCATAACCCTTCAAGGCCTTTTGAACAAGGAAATGTTTGGTTACATCAGCAACCCCCCACAACTGAAAGTAGAAGGCTAAGGCCGCCATTTTGCGGCGTAACGTAGAAATAGACACACGCTGTTCAAAATTCAGGCTCACAAAATATAAGAGCAGGAACAACCGTTCCCGATCACCAGAAAGACCCCCCACCTCACTCACCATCTGATGCCACGTCGCCCACACCCGTTCGTAGGCCGTCCAAGTGGAAGGACAAACCGACGCCCGAACCAATTCCATTACTGCGGCGAGACGATGTTCCACAGCTCCCCGGGACACATCAGGCCTTGCTGAGCCGCATCCGGTGCCAACCTCCGAAACCTGTCCCACTGGAAGCGAGAAAGAGCATCAGCCACCGAATTGTCAACACCCGGAACATGCACAGCATAGAAAAAAGAATTCAGGAGCAAACATTTGAGCACCAGGTGGCGAAGCAACCTAATAACCGGTGGAGAAGAAGCAGTAATGCTGTTGATGGACTGAACTACCCCCAGGTTATCGCAATGAAAACGGACCCTCTTATTTGTGAAATCCTGACCCCATAACTCCACGGCCAAAACAATGGGAAATAATTCCAACAGAACCAAGTTACGAATGAAGCCAGAATTCCGCCAGGAGGCCGGCCATTCCCCCGCACACCATTGCCCCTGGAAATAGGCCGCAAAACCCCCCGAGCCTGCCGCGTCAGTAAACAGCTCCAGGTCAAAGTTCGACACCGGAGCTTCCAACCAAACCGAACGGCCGTTAAAGGAGCTCAAGAACAAATCCCAAACCCGCAAGTCATCCCGATGCTCTTTAGATAGGCGAATGTAATGATGCGGCGCCCTGACTCCCGCCGTGGCAGCCGCCAACCTCCTGCAAAACACCCGCCCCATGGGCATGATGCGGCAGGCAAAATTCAATTTTCCCAGCAGAGACTGCAGGGCACGCAGCTGAATTTTTCGCGTGTCCAAGGACCCTGCAATAACTCGGCGTAGGTCCATTAGCTTGTCAACCGGAAGCCTGCATTCCATTGCCATCGTATCAATGACAATGCCCAGAAATCGCAGTTCCGTGCACGGCCCCTCAGTCTTGTCAGGGGCTAATGGGACTCCAAAATAATCAAACAGCTGTTGGACCGTAGCCAAGAGCGTCGCACACATCACCTCCCCCGGAGGACCTATCACCAGAAAATCGTCTAAATAATGAATTATGGAAGACAACCCAGAAACATCCCTAACAACCCATTCCAAAAAAGAACTGAATGTTTCAAACAGCGAACAAGAAATGGCGCAGCCCATAGGCAAACATTGGTCAACGAAAATTCCACCCTGCCATTCACAACCCAAAAGATGCAGGCTGTCCGCGTGCACCGGCAACAACCTGAACGCAGCTTCAATGTCAGTTTTCGCCATAAGGGCCCCCCGCCCAAAACGACGCACCCAGGCCACCGCTTTATCGAACGAAACGTATGAAACCGAGCATAAGTCGTCCGCTATAGCGTCATTCACCGAACCCCCCGGGGGGTAAGACAGGTGGTGAATGAGTCGAAACTTATTAGGTTCCTTTTTTGGAACCACACCCAGAGGAGAGAGTACCAGATTCGGCAAAGGCGGAGATGAGAAAGGGCCCGCCATTCTGCCCAACCTCACTTCCTTCAGGAGCTTCGCCGAGACCACCGACGAATGCGCCCTAGCGGAACTCAAATTGCCCCCGGGAGGAGGAACCACCGACAAAGAACAAGGAATGCGAAAGCCTTGCGAAAACCCCCCCAGCAAAAGAGCGGCAGCTTCCCGATCAGGGTACCTACTTAGGAACCTGGCCAACCTTTCCACTTTCACCGGCGTCCGCCCTCTTACCAGCGTCGGCATGTTTTGCTCCCCCATGCTTAAAGCATCGTGCCGACGAGTGATTTCCGCCGCAGTTGGAACACTCGTGCTTGAAGCGACAGGAGGTTCCAAACTTGCAAGTGGCCTCGTTAAACTGCCAACATAAGCCTTTACGTTTTGCGGCCGGAGAAGGCGAGGAAGCCGCCCCCCCGACCCCACCCTGAAAGGGGTGACCGGTAGATCTAGCCTGGGTCATGAGGCGCATCCAAAGACTGATGTCCTTATGATCCCAGCGCAAAGATGGTCTGACGGCCTTGCGTTGACGAAAATGTTCGTCGTATCGCAACCAGGCCGTACCACCATAGACCCGATAAGCTTCCCCAATGGAATCCAAATAACAAAATAGGGGGGAACACTGATCAGAATGTTTTTCCCCTATTACACTGGCCAGAATTGTAAAAGCCTGCAACCAGTTGGTAAATGACCGCGGAATCAAACGATACCGGCGCTTTTCTTCCTCCTCCTTTTTAGATTCATCAGGCTTGACCCTGTCCAAGTTGAATTTTTCCAACGGTAGCAGAGAAAAAATCTCAACATACTCACCCCGCCAAATTTTTTCCCTCACTTCCGTTTTCAAATGAGCACCCAGAGGTCCCTCGAAGCAGACATAAACTTCGCACTTCGCAGAATCCGCCATGCGCACAATCTCCTTGTCCCCATCTGCTGAACCCGACCCTTTTGTCACCGGCGTCACCCCAGGAGAAGACGACGGCACCCCAGAACTTACCTCCACTGCATCAGCCAACCCACCTGTGGCCTGGACCGAAGGAGCTGGTACCGGCGTCACCGAACTCACCTCTTTTGATCCAGTGGATTCCGCCAGCGGCCGTGAAACAGAAGAACATCCCGCTGCCGACCCCACTGATTCTGTAACCCCCCCTGTTGCAGCAGCCCACGCATGTATCGGCGCCCCCGCGGGTGCAGCCGCTAAAGCCGGCTCGCACCTAGACAACAAATCCTTAAACCCGGACAAAAGAGTATGCAGCAAAGACACTCCCCCTATGCCGTCCGGGACTGCCTGTGCACCCGGACCCCCTGAAACATGCGTCCCCCCACCACTACCTAGGACCCCCGCGCCAATAACAGGCGAAGAGGGCCCCCTTGCTGGGAGAGAAGACGAACTAAGCAGTGCAGACAGCATAGATGGAGCCTGGACAGCAGGCAGAGCAGACACACCAGAGGAATATACCACAGAAGACCCGACAGGAGGAGAGGCAGGTACAGAAGGAGCAGAAAACAGAAGGGAAGGAGAGGCAAAGGACACTGACTTACCTGGCTGACCCGGTGAAAGCCTCCGCTCAGCCGTCCGTCCGTGTCCCGAATGAGGAGCCGCCCCGACATCCAGAGTATCCTCTTCATCCGATGCCGACAGTTCCCCTTCAGAGCGCTCTTCCACCTCCGCCGAGTGGGACACCTGGCCAGTCCCTGAAGAGCCACCGCTGCAGCCGGACAGGCTGAAGATTCCATCGCTGGGAGCTGCCACTCTGCAGGGAACAGAGCGGCCTCCGTAGGTCTGGCGCAGGGCGGTGACGTCACTGCCCTGCGACGCTGTAGCACTTGTCCTCAGCAGGCTTCCATCCGAAGGTCGCATGCCCGTGACGTCATAGACGGGCGCCTCCGGCCGAGCACCGCCACCCATTCCCGCCTCCTCTTCTTCCCGCCGAACGCCCCGCCGCAATGGGACAGCGGCGGGCGCCGAGATCCGGTCCGGAACCACCGATGGGACGCAGGGGACCCTCCTGGAGCCTCGACTTCTTCCACGAGAGGCCGCGGCCGTACCCGGAAGTAGGCCCGCACCCGGACCCCGCACTTCACTCCCACGCCGGACCGCGCCACCACCGGAGGGACCCGGGGAGCCAGTCGGATGTTCCAGAGCTGCAGGTGAGGGGGCAACGGAGCTGGAGGGGGCTGCGCTCACTTTGCCAGGGCCCCGTCTGTGTCGAGGATTCCTCCCGACCCCCGCTGTACCTGTAGGAGGCTTCCCACTGACAGCCGAGGTCGAAGGGTCCCTAGGGGGGCTCCCTAAGCGACGGCGGACCCTAGGGGTCGTTTCTGGGCTGAGGCGCTCAGGAGGCCTTGACCTCCTAGGCCGTGATAAAGTTGGGGCAGGCGAAACTGGTACCTGCCCCGACCCCTGTAGTAAGCCATCCATATTGGCCTGAAGCCATTGCGGACCATTCGCCATGGCCGCACTGCGTAACTGGGCCAGCATAGAGTCCAAATCTGCCATACCGATAGACAAGGGAGGGGGGGGTACAGAAGTTCTCCTATTGCTGTCTGGTCTCCAACTGACCGGACCCCTGGTCCCACCCTAAACTAGCCCCTGCTAACCCCACCTTGCCCCACCCTGCCCCACCTTCCCAAAAACCAATCACCTGCTTTAATTCTTCCTAAAAAAGTTAACCCCCACTGGGTAGCAACCTTCCCTGCAAACCCCAGTCATGTCCAGCCTTCCGCTTACTGCTGTGCATCCATCTCCAGGCTTCCCCCTTTTTCACTGGCAAACTGTACACTTGCAGAGCACTGGAAGCACAAGTTCTAGTTGACAATTTAATTTGTAGCAAATTTGCATGGCAAGTCTCTAGCAAGAGCAAAGTTGCAGTGGTGAGTCTACAGCATGAGCTCTGGAAGTCACAGTGACCCCTGTGGTGGGATGACTATTGCACAACATAACTGAATCAGAACTTGCAGCAGATTTGCAGAATGTTTGCAAAGAAAGTTTATCTGGAGTCATGTAATGCGGAGTTGCTGTAATTGTGCAACAAACTTGTGAAGCCTGGCAACTCTAGCAATAGCTTAGCAAGTAATTTTCAGATTTGCAGTTCAATTGCTTGCTATCTGGGACTGTGCATGCATTTTCAATGCAGATTAAAGTGGAGTTCCACCCTAAAATGTAACTTTGCACCATCCGTTAGCTTAAAAAAAACTTGAAAAAGAATTGGATAATTAATCATTTTTTTTTTCACTTACCTTGTTTTTATTGAAAATAAACGTACCTTCCTTCCTCTTCCTCCTTGTGCAGTCACTTCCTCTTTTGCATTGCGTCCTGGGAGATGAGCGTCATCAATCCCAGGATGCAATGGGAACGGCCGGCCGCTACTCTGATTGCCGATCGCAATCTACAGGGCATGCGCGAGATTGCGATCGGCATTCTGGGTAGCCACGAACCAGGAAGAGGGATGCAGCGGGGGACACCTTGGCTTCAGATGCTCACACCGGAGATGGCCGCGCTCTGCAATCAATTTTAAAGGTAAGAATTGATCTTTATTCTATAACTGTAATGTACTGTAATGTGAGGTTAGTGTTAGGGTAATTGGGGATATGTTAGGATTAGAGGGGTATTTTTAGCTTAAAATTTATTTTTGCCCGGAAACTCAGTAGACTGCATCTGGTGTGAATCCTGTATTCTGCATCCTGTATAATAATAATAATAATAACCAGCCCTTAGTGTCCGTTCACACCACAAAAACATCCTCCAGATCCATTCTGGATGAGTTTCTGCATGTGCGTTTTTAACACTTTTTTTTTATCGCATTCAAATCAGTTCTATGCAGGAAAAAGGCAGCATGTTGTACTTTTTTTCTGAAACTGAAAAGCATTGGAACCCTCGGCACTGGTGGAAACTATGCCATTGGAACCCATATAACCTACTTTCCATGGTTTTTTGATGCAGAAAAAAGCACTGCACTGCATCTGGTTTGAACCAGCCCTTAAAGTGCAACAAAACCCATCGATTTACCAGGTTGCCAAAACATGTCTTGAATTATAACTCTCAGAAGTACTTGTGCTCTCAACTGAATTGTCAAGCAATCAAATAGGTGGAGTCGTAAATGATCACATGTGCAGCACCATGGCAACTTCAGATCAAACAGGGGCCAAGATGGCAGCCTACTTGGCTGTAAAGGAAAGAAGGGTTTAGTTCCACTTTAAGCTGTTTAAAAGCTTACACTTGTAGACACTTGTCATCATTTACCCTCATATCTCTTTTCAGTGACAGCTCTAAAATGTATGATTTCCCATCATCTTATATTTTGGAGACAAAGGTCACCAGCATGCATTGAGATGGTAAATATACCTAGTGATAACATTGACAGCACAGACCTTGTTAGGGTTCTAGTGGCTATACATACACTTTAAAGCAGTGATCTACCTACATTGAGGTCATATCAATAGAATCCAAATTGAACAGGTTCGTTATTTCAAATACCAAATGGTGCCAAATATCAAATGGTGCCTCTGGAAGAAGCCTAACTGCTCCACCTTTGAACACCGATCCTGCCAATTCTCTGGATTTAATTGGAAACATGTACTTTCTCAAACTTATTATTATACAGGATTTATATAGCACCAACAGTTTGCATGGCGCTTTACATAAAAAAGGAGACAACACAGCAACAATATAATTTAAAACAAGAGGGTTGGGAGAGCCCATACTTGACATAATTAAGTTTAGGTCTTATGAATGCAATGTATAAGGTAGATTTTGGGATATACTGCGGCAGGCTGGCTCAGCCGTGCGAACCGCCATACCTGTATAGCGGTTTGCGGGAACGCTCCTGGGGGCACACGTCCGCCCCCAGAGATGTATAGTAAATAAGTAGAACTACTTCACTACTGTACTTAAGTACCGAAAGGCGGTATCTGTACTTTCCTAGAGTAGAATTTTTTTCTCCTACTTCCACTTTTACTTCACTACATTTTTTCGATGATTTCAATACTTCTACTCTAATATTTTTTTTTTGTGCTGCATAGTTACTCGTTACAATTATAAAAATTACCACTGCCAGAACAGTAGATGGCAGGTTTCATGAAGCTCAAAACATGTGTATTATCAGTGCATACGAAAATAAATGCTACTGTATGTATAAATAAAAGCTGCATTTGAAATAATAAAAAACAATATGATGTTCAAACTTTTGACTTCTTTCTTTAATAACTACATAACACAGTACTTGTACTTTTACTTTCAGTACTTGAGTAGCAAAATTTTTAAAAAAACTACTTGCAATACTTAAGTACAAAAAATGTTGAATACTTTAGTACTTCTATTCAAGTCACTTTTTGATCGAGCACTTCTACTTCTACTCAAGTCACTTTTTGATCGAGCACTTGTACTTTTACTCAAGTATGGGTTTCGAGTACTTTATACAACTCTGTCCGCCCCCATTAGAAAGTGGGGAAGCTGATCTACAGAGCTGGCGGCCGTGATTGCCGCCGGGCACCCGTGATTGCTCCCTGTGGAGAGAGAGTGACGGTCTGCTGTTGTAAACACAGCAGACCGTTATTCTCTCTGGATTGAACACAGAGCGCCTGTGATACTCCTATTTAGTCCCTCCCCCATACAGTTAGAAAACACGATTCTAGGCTCACACTTAACCCTTTGATCACCCCTGAGTTTACCCCTTTCCTATCAGTGTCATTGTTACAGTAAAAGTGCATATATTTAGCACTGATTACTGTAGTAATGTCACTGGTCCCCCCCAAAAGTGTCAAAAATGGCAGTTAGGTGTCCAATCTGTCCGCCGCAATATCGCAGTCCCGCTAAAAATTGTAGATCGCCGCCATTACTGATAAAAATAAATAAATAAACAAAAATAACATAAATCTTTCCCGTAGTTAGTAGATGCGATAACTTTTGTGCAAACCAATCAAAATAGGCTTATTGCGATTTTTTTTTTACCAAAAATTATGATTACAAATTGGTACAAAAGGATGAAAAAATCTGACTTTTAAATTTTTTTTTGATTGGGAATGTTATATAGCAGAAAGTGAAAAATATAGTTTTTTTTTTTTTTTTTTCAGAATTGTCGCTCTTTTTTTGTTTATAGCGCAAAAATAAATAAATAAATACATACATAAAAATGGCACAGGTGATCAAATACCACCAAAAAAACCCTCTATTTGTGGGAACAAAAGGACATCAATTTTATTTGGGTACAGCGTCGCACGACCACGCAATTGTCAGTTGAACTAACGCAGTCCTGAATTGCAAAAAAATGGCCTGGTCATTAAGGGGGCAAAACCCTCTGGTCCACAAGTGGTTAATATTAAAGAGGTTGTAAACTCGTTTTTTTGTTTTTTTAACACCCTGCAAGAGAAAGACATAATGAGCTAGTATGCATCGCATACTAGCTCATTATGCAATACTTACCTTAGAACGAGCCCCCGCCGTGCCGCTCACTCACCTCTATGACGGGCGACATGTCCAGTCGCCCGTCTTCCGGGATCGCGGCATCCAGCCATCTGATTGGCCGGAGCCGCGGTGACGTCACTCCCACGCACCCGCGCAGCCGACAGTCGCGGCACGGGACTCTGAAGGAACGGCACGATCGGCCGTTCCTTCAGAGCGCATGCGCCAGTGACGTCACTGGCGGCATGTAAGGTAAATATCTCCTAAAGGGTACATGTTTAGGAGATATTTACAGTACCTATAGGTAAGCCTTATCATAGGCTTACCTATAGGTACAAGTACAGAGGAGGGTTTACTTCCTCTTTAACACCATATTTTTATTTTTACAGTGCAGGATAGCAGTTTACAGTCACCCTCCGATCATTTTAATTCCCCACTGCAGCACGCAAATAGAACATGCCTAGCGCACTCTCAAGCTATGTCTTAGTTTTGATTCAGTTTAAATGAGAAACACATGCACATATTTTCATCTGTAAATTGTCAAATGACCAATTACCGAAGTGCCCTTGATGCTATGAGAAAGGCATTGGTACCAGCCAGTGGATTGGATACAGCTGTGTAGAGCCATTTGACAAGAATTAAACAAATATGGCTTATTCATGTGTTCAGTGTTGGAAGAAAAATACTTTACTGTAGAAAACTTATTTGGTGCCAAAAAACCTCATTCTGTTTAAACATCCATGAGATTTGCTCGTGGAACATTGAAATGAACTAAATCAAAAATTGTGATGTTATTTTTACTTGCTGCTGTTATTTGTAATTGAAGGCAAAGCAGAGTTTTAATGACTTTTTTAAAAGTGTAATCCACACTGTGCACTTCACTTTTTAGAGTAAGTAAAATATATCAAGAGTTAAAGTCCATGTGAACGCACTCCATGCTGCATTGGCATTTAGGCAATGCTGAACTGATATGACAGCCCGGTGCTGATAGACTTACTTCTATGCTGATTATATAATGTGTGATATTTCACTTCCTCAGCCTTTACTTTTCCCTGATCTCTGTCTGTCTGATTTCTTATGAGGCTCCAGAGATGGTGACGACAACATGAAACCAGTAAGTAAGCTCTGTTTATGCACTCCGTGGATATTTTTAAATGGGAGCTCCAAAAAACAATTTGTACAGAGAGAGAAAACAGAATGCGTTGACCAGGCAATGCTATTAGCAGCTCTGATATGTAATTATATGTTACTGTAATGGGATAATATTTACAGATAATTGTTTTAGAAGTTACCCACTTTCTGAAAATGCTGTTCCCCTGGCTGTTATACTGATCCCCAGTTCTCAGGCCTAGTCAATGGACTGTAACAAGCTACTTTTCTAATTGAGTGACTCTAATGCCCCGTACACACGTGCAGATTGTCGGCCGAAAAGGTTCGGCCGACGACTGATCGGCCGATTGTAGGCTTGTTAGTATGATGCTTCCGACAGCCGACAGCGCACTTTTGGCCGAACAGAATCTGTCGTGCAAGCATTAAAATTTTTGTATGCCGACACCAGAACGGCCGATTGTTCGCCAGTCAGTACAGAATTCGGCCGACAGACAGCAGATTTGCAAGACTGGGCATGCTCAGAAAAGAAAAAAGACAAGGAAAGTTAACCATCACATGACATCACTTTTGCAGTCGGCTGTTGTTGGCCGACAAAATTTGTGTGCAGTCTTTTGCACTTTTCAACAGACAGGACAGCCCTGGACAAAAGACAGCCGATCGTTCGGCCGACGATCGGTGCGTGTGTACGAGGCATAAAGCCCCGTAAACACGCACAGATTGTTGGCCGTAAATTGTCGGCCAACATCCGATTGGCCGATTGTAGGCTTGTTAGTATGATGCTTCCGACAACCAACTGTGAATTTCGGCCGAAAAAAATCTGGTCTGCATGCTATAAAATTTTTGTTGGCCAACAAAGAACGGCCGATTGTTCCTCAGTCAGTACAGATTTCGGCAGACAAAAATCAGATGAGCAAGACTGGGCATGCTCAGAGAAGAAAAAACACACTGAAAGTCAACCAGAACATGACATCACTTCTGAAGTTGGTTTTTGTTGGCCAACAAAAGTCCAGTGCAAGTCTAGAGCACATTTCAACCAACAAACAACACTGGACAAAAGTTGGCCAACAATCTATGCGTGTGTACAGGGCTTTAGTCCCCGTTCACATTAGGTCGCTCCGACTTAGGGGGCAACCTGTGAAGTCGCGTGCAGCGTGACTTTGGCGCAACTTGCACAGACTTCATAAAATGAAAGTCTATGCAAGTCGCCTCCAGGTTGCCCCGAAGTAGTACAGGACCCTTTTTCTAAGTCGAAGTGACTTGTGTCGCTCCTATTAGAACGGCTCTTGTACTACACTATGGGAGCGACAGTGCACGACTTGTCAGGCTGACCAAGTCGCCTGACAAGTCGTACCAGTGTGAATGGAGCCTAAAGCCCCGTACACACGTACCGATGGTCGGCATACAAATGTTCCTCTTTTCTCCCCGGGATGTCGGTGTCTGCTGAAAAGTGCAAAGACAGCACAAGGACAGCACAAGAATTTTGTCCGCCGACTGCAGAAGTGATGTCATGTAATGGTTAACTTTCCCTGTGTTTTCTATTTTCTGAGCATGCCCAGTCTTGCAAATCTGCGGTCTGTCGGCCGAATTGTGTACTGACAGGCGAACAATCGTCCGTTCTGGTGTCGGCATACAAATATTTTCATGTTTGCAAGAAAGACTTTTGTCCGCAGATTGTGCGCAGACATCTGTCGGAGGCACCATACTAACACGCGTACAATCGGCAGATCCTTCGTCCACCGACGTTTGTATGCCGACGATCGGTACGTGTGTACGGGCCTTTAGGCCTCATGCACACAGGAGCGTTTTTACAGCTGCTTTGCAGATGTTTTTTTTTTTGCAGCTTAACCACTTCAGCCCCGGAAGATTTTACCCCCTTCCTGACCAGGCCCTATTTTGCGATTCGACACTGCGTTACTTTAACGGACAATTGCGTGGTCGTGCAACACTGTAGCCAAACTAAATTTACGTCCTTTTTTTCCCACAAATAGAGCTTTTTTTTTGTTGGTATTTGATCACCTGTGCGATTTTTAATTTTTGCGCTATAAACAAAAAAATTGCGACAATTTTGCAAAAAAAAACAAAAAACAATATTTTTCACTTTGTGCTATATAACATTCCCCCCCCCCCCCCCCAAAAAAAAAAAAAAAATCGAAATTTTTTAACATTTTAGGCCAATTTGTTTTCTGCTACATATTTTTGGTAAAAAAAAATCGCAATAAGCGTATTTTAAATGGTTTGCACAAAAGTTATCGCGTTTACTAACTACTGGAAAGATTTATGCAATTTTTATTGTTTTTTTTCCTTACTAGTAATGGCGGCGATCTGCGATTTTTTTGCGGGACTGCAACATTTTGGCAGACAGATCGGACCCCTAACTGACATTTTTGACACTTTTGGGGGGACCGGTGACATTACTACAGTAATCAGTGCTAAAAATATGCACTGTTACTGTAATAATGACACTGAGAGGGAAGGGGTTAACACTGTTTGTGATCAAGGGGTTAAACGTATGCCTCATGCTTACTGATGTGTGTGTGGGGGGGGGGGGGGGGTTCTGGGACAGAGACACAGATCACAGGTTCAGCTATGCTGAATCCTGTGTTATCTCCCTGTCTCTCACTGAGAAGATCCGCCTGTTTTGTTTACATAAGCAGGCGGGTCTTCTCACATTTTCCCCAACGATCGGAGAAGGTAGACGGCAATCGCCGCCTCTCGTCCGGCCCGACTCCCGCTGTGTCTAAACACGGCGGGAGCGAGTCTCCGACGGCGCGCGCTGCTGGAATCACTAGGAGTCCAGCAACGCATGTGGACCCAGGGGAGCCACACTGCCGCAGTAGGATTACTGTGAGCAGTTGGCTAGTGGTTAAAAACGCCTCTACATGTTATTTTATGGCCTCATGCACACACAGGCGTGTGTGTGGAATAGGCATTTTCAGGCTGGAAAACCCAGGGCCAGTGCGTTCTGGAGCAGCACGTTAGGCTTTTAAAACGCTGCTAAACGCGGCTAAATGCTGTATACATTTTTAAGCTGTAGTAGTTGGATTTGAGGAGGAAAATAGAAGAGGGCAGAGAAAGGCTGCTAAACGCTAACGCTGATAAATGTGGCTAAACACGCATTACCGCCAATATAAAACGCTTCTAAAAGCACGTTTTTACAGCTGCTTTTTCCTGGCATCAGAATTGGCTTTGCAACTTGTGTGCATGAGGCCTAAGTATTGAAGCAAAATGAATGCCATGACATCCAGCCAACTTGCGTTTTTCTATACAACTCCAGGCTAATTTTTAGAAATGTGCTCCAGTCTGTGAAAACTCTGGCAGCAATACAATTCAGTACTGTCCCCTGCAGTACCCTCTTTTCACCACAGAATGTCCTGAGAGTTTAACCACCTCAATACCGGGCACTTAAACCCCCTTCCTTCCCAGACCAATTTTCAGCTTTTAGCGCTGTTGCAATTTGAATGACAATTGCGCGGTCATGCAACACTGTACCTAAACCAAATTTGTGTCATTTTTTCCCCACAAATAGAGCTTTCTTTTGGTGGTATTTGATCACCGTCAGGTTTTTTCTTTTTTGGTGCACAAATAAAAAAAGACTGAAAAGTTTGAAAAAAAAAAAAAAGTTTTTTTGTTTAGGTTATAAAATTTTGTAAATAGATATGTTTTTTCCTGCACTGGTGAGCACTGATGATGCCGCACTGACAGGCACTGATGAGGAGACACTGATGGGGTGGCACTGATGGGGTGGCACTGATGGGGTGGCACTGATATGCAGCACTGATGGGCACTGATAGGTAGCACTGATATTCAGCACTGATGGGCACTGATATGTGGCACTGATAGATAGCACTGATATGCAGCATTGGTGGGCACTGATAGGCAGCGCTGATGGGCACTGATAGGCAGCACTGATGGGCACTGATTGGCGGCACTGATGGGCACTGATAGGTGGCACTGTTGGCGGCAATGATCGGCACTGATGGGTGGCACTGATTGGCACTGATAGGGGCACTGATGGGCACTGATAGGCAGCACTGGTGGGCAATAATGGGCACTGGTGGGCGGCACTGATAGATGGCAATAACGGCACTGGTGGGCAGCACTGATAGATGGCATTGGTGGGCAACACTGATAGGGAGGGCACTGGCAGGCTCTCTGGGCCCTGCTTGCCATCCCTGGTGGCCATAGTGGGCATCCCTGGTGGTCATGGGTGGGCATCCCTGGTGGCTTAGTGGCACCCCTCCCCCCCCCCCCCCCAGGGCTGCACTGGTAATCAATGTTCTGATTACCAGCACAGACCCCTCCTGTGATCAGTGAGTAATCAGAAATACTCACTGATCCCCCCCGGCTGCAGCACCGATCCTTTCCTCTTCTCCTCACTGACAGGATCTGTCAGGAGGAGAAGAGATCAAAGCCGTTACAACGGCTCTATTTACATTACATGACGGCTGTGATTGGACACAGCCGTCATGTGATCAGGAGGGCCAATCACAGGGTCCTCCTGCCGAATGATGTTGCTCTGTGTCCGAGGGACACAGGCACATCGAGATCGCGCCGCTGCGCGTGCCTGCGGCGGCACGATCTCTCTCCTTCTGAAGGACGTTCCGGAACGTCCATTCAGAAGGACGAGACTCCCGCCCGGCCGTATATGTATAATGGCCCGGGTGGGAGGTGGTTAATGACGCCCAGCTACAGTATATTTAATCACTTCTGCACCGGAGGGATTTACCCCCTTAATGACTAGGCCATGTTTTGTGACACAGCACTGCATTATTTTAACTGACAATTGCGCGGTCCTGTGACGCTGTACCCAAATAAAATTGAAATCCTTTTTTTCCCCACAAATAGAGCTTTCTTTTGGTGGTATTTGATCAACTCTGTGATTTTTACTTTTTTGTGCTATAAACAAAAAAAAGAGCGACAATTTTGAAAAAAAAAAAAAAATATTTTTTTACTTTTTGATATAACATTCCCAATAATAATAAAAAAAATCTATTTTTTTCACAATTTTAGGCCAATTTGTATTCTGCTACGGTATGTATTTTTGGTAAAAAAAAAAATCCCAGTAAGTGTATATTGATTGGTTTGCGCAAAAGTTATCACGTCTACAAACTACAAAAGATTTCTGTCATTTTTAATTTATTTTTTAATTTACTGGTAATGGGGGTGATCAGAAATTTTTAGCGGGGCTGCAACTTTGCGTTGGACAGATCGGACCCCTAACTGACATTTTTGACACTTTTGGGGGGACCAGTGACATTACTACAGTAATCAGTGCTAAAAATATGCACTGTTACTATACTAATGAAACTGACAGGGAAGGGGTTATCACCAGATGGATCAAAGGGTTAAATGTGTCCCTAGGGGGTGCTTTCTAACTGTGTGGGGGGTGGGCTTGCTGCATGAACACAGAAACCTTTGTTCCTAAATAAGAGGAACACAGGATCCCTGGGTTCATAACTGACAGAACAGCGGTCCAGCGTTCTGTCTCCACGGGGAGCGATCGGGGCCACCGCATCCACTGATTGGCTCCCCCTGTGGCCAATGGGTGAATGCCCTCCCCCGCTAGCGGTCCCGCAAAGCGATGTACAGATATGTCTTTTTGTGGGGCAGAGCCCACCTGCCGCAGTTAAACGACGGCGGCTGGTCGGCAAGCAGTTAAAGGGTAACTCCACTTTCATAGGGGAAAAAAATAGCAAATAAAGAAAAAAAATAATATAGCGTGTACAATTGCTACGCAAGTCATATTGTAATTGAATGTTATTAAAAATTACCTTTCCTTTTCAAACTGCAGCTGTTGTAATATTTAGAAAATGCAACGCAATTGGGCTAACTGGAGGTGTTCTGTACACAGAATGTATACTGACCACACCCCATAAACATCATTTCCTGCTTGTGTGATTGGCTCACCAATTTTCCCAGAAGTCTGCCTAAGATAGGAGTCAGATTTCTGGCATCCCCTGCAACAAAAATGTCATTTTTGGTGAGATACTCCCAATAGGGACATGGCTAAAGGAATGCAGGCCCAGCAGATTTCCTCATTAGTGCTCTGCAGCTGCACAGCTGATTTATAATTTTATGAAACCACTCCCATTAGACTCTCTCAACACAGGGGCACAGAGGAACAAACAGTGATTTCTTCAGAATGACAAAAGGTAGGAATTTGCAACAAAGGTTGTTATAATCCTTGCAAAGTACAGAGATCACCCGGAGGGGAATGTTTTTTTCTCAACAAAAGTGGAGTTACGTTTTAACCTGGAAGACTGAGGACATATTGTAAGTGCAACATGTCATTAGCTTGCCCACTAGGGGGTGTCACCACAGTGCCCTGCATTCACTGTGTAATGGTTAGCATAGGTATCATATAATTTTACATAGTTACATTGATCCAGCCGGGACAAATATAACAATATTTATACCATACCTGGCCAGTGCCCCTGGAAGCTGTAAATAACTGAAGTAGAAACAGTTACTCCATTCTCACACTTATTGGTGTTATTATATAGCAGCTGACATTTGGTTATAGAATCCCAGTGTGGGTGGATTTAACCACTTAAGCCCCGGAGGATTTGGCTGCTAAAAGACCAGGGGGTATTTTGCGATTCGGCACTGCGTGATTTTAACGGACAATTGCGCGGTCGTGCGATGCTGTACCTAAACGAATTTGACGTCCTTTTTTTCCCGCAAACAGAGCTTTCTTTTGGTGGTATTTGATCACCTGTGCGATTTTTTGATCACGCGCTATAAACAAAAAAAGAGCGTCAATTTTGCAAAAATAACAATATTTTTCACATTTTTTATAAGAAATTCCCCAAAAAAAAAAGTAAAAATCTAAATTTTTTAACATTTTCGGCCAATTTGTTTTATGCTACATATGTTTGGTAAAAAAAATCGCAAAAAGCGTATTTTGATTGGTTTGCGTAAAAGTTATCGCGTTTACTAACAAAGGGAAAGAGTTTTGTCATTTTTGTTGTTTTTTTTTAACGCGTAATGGCGGCGATCTGCGTTTTTTTTGCGGTACTGCGACATTGCAGCGGACAGATCGGACCCTTGACTGACATTTTTGACACTTTTGGGGTTACCAGTGACATTTCTACAGTAATCAGTGCTATAAATATGCACTGTTACTGTAAAATTACACTGGCAATGAAGGGGTTAACTTTATTTGAGAGGGAGGGGCTGTGTGTGTCCCTAGGGGCGTGATTCTTACTGTGATTGGCTGTGGCTTGAGCTGTAGGAACACTGATCAACGGTCCTACATAGTAGAACGGTATGATCAGTGTTTCTACACAGGGGAGAATGACAGGCAGCTTGTTTACACAAGCTGCCTGCCTTTCTCCCTCTCCCCCGACGATCGCAGAGTGACCGGCGGACATCGGGTCCGCCAGTCACACGCGCGGGGGGGGGTCCGTGACCGCGTGGGAGCGGGAGCGCGCCGCAGGCGGTGCGCGCTCGCTCCCCAGAGCCTCACAGGCTAGTGACGTATATATACGTCACTTTGCCTGTGAGGGGCTGACCGCCGCAGTATATCTACTTGCGGCGGTCGGCAAGCGGTTAAAGTGGTTGTAAAGTCACTACTCACAAATACTGGAATCCCCTCTGTTACAGGAAGATATCGCAGTGAATGATGCAGTGAAATACCTTATTTTACAGCGCCACTGTGCGGTCACGTGACCTCCCAGCACTCTCCTTCCCCGATCTGAGGACTACAGTGGGAGGGGCTGAGATTTCCCATTGACATCAGCCATGAGAAAAGGAGGAGAGCGCTGGGAGGTCATGTGAGCGCACAACAGCTCTCTGCAATAAGGTATTTTGCTGCATAATAACTAAAACACTGATACTGCACTGTATATATTTCTGTAACAAAGGGAAATCTAGAATTTTTTTGTTAGTGATTTTACAGTCACAGCGGCGGGAGGTGGGGTGTTTGGAGGAGAGGGATAACACACAGACTCCTGTGCTGACAGGCAGGGAGGGAGGGGGGAGAGGGAGACCAGTGGGATGACAGAGGCGCGTAAACTGAACACGGTATCATGGCTCCGCAGCCATGATTAGCGTAGTCAGCACACTAAGGGGGACACAGGAACAGGCAGGATCAATCAGGTATATTACAGCATAGAGCATACAGCAAATTACACCACACAAGCACTATACTGTAGCAGCTTGCTATGGGGGCCTATGAGCCAAGGCACAGCTCCATGTGTCCATTCAGACATGGAGCTGCGGTTCAGCTTCACCCCCTCTCTCTTCTCATTGGCAAACTGACTTTGATTGACAGCAGCGGGAGCCAATGGCGCCGCTGCTGTGTCAGCCAATGAGGAGGGGAGTTGTGGATGGCTAAGACAGTCGTGGACATCGCTGGATGTAGATGGGCTCAGGTAAGCATTAAGGGGGGCTGAGGGGGGCTGCTACACACAGAAAGTTTTTTATCTTTATGCATAGAGTGCATTAAAATAAAAAAAAAAAACCTTCTGACTTTACAATCCCTTTAGGATACACTATTATTCTAGTGAACTCTCCTAGTTTTCCTATGCTAAGCGGCTGGCCTGCTGCATTCTGAACACAGGAGGTTGGCCTCTAAGCACCATTCAAAGAATGCTTTGCATCTTCTGTATGAATGCAAAGTGTTCTCTGATTGGACAATGTGGAGAGCATGATATCATCAACCCGCCTTTTTATGTGGCATGTGTTTATGGAATGATTGTATGGTGTATACTTTATTTCTCACATTTCGTCCATGAGATAAAAAAAAGTTCTTCTTTACATTTTTTGAGATATGACTACCACATGTTATGAAGATAAGATAGAGAAAAAACAGAGTGCAGAGTTCAGGAGTGCTCTACTTACAGAGTGCAGTATTCAGAAGTGCACTACATAAAGAATGCAGGGCTCAGGAGTGCGCTACATAAAGTATGCAGGGCTCAGGAGTGAGCTACATAAAGAATGCAGGGCTCAGAAGTAAGCTACAGAAAGAATGCAGGGCTCAGGAGTGCACTACATAAAGAATGCAGGGCTCAGCTGTGCCCAGCAATGCAGCCTCACCAGTGCCCAGCAATGCAGCCTCACCAGTGCCCATCCAATGCAGCCTGACCAGTGCCCATCTATGCAGCCTCACCAGTGCCCAGCAATGCAGCCTGACCAGTGCCCATCCAATGCAGCCTGACAAGTGCCCATGCAATGCAGCCTGACCAGTGCCCACTTAATGCAGCCTGAACAGTGCCCATTCAATGCAGCCTGACCAGTGCCTATCCAATACAGCCTAACCAATGCCCATCCAATGCAGCCTTGCCAGTGCGGCGATCAGAGGGAAGAAAGGAGAGCCGGCCGGATCACTACACAGGTGTGACAGCTTTAATTTAAATCATCAGCTCTCACACAAGTCCCACCTCCTGGATCGGCTCCTACCTATGATAGACAGTACATGTCCCGGACACTGGCTTCGGTGTCTCCCCTCTGCCTCAGCACCCGCCCAGGATAGGCCCTGCACCTAGCACCGCCCCTGCAATTCGGGATCAAATCCGGGGTCAGACTGGCTCCGGAGACAGTGTCCTCCATCCGGGGACTGTCCCCAGTAACTGGGGACATCTGGTCACCCTAGCCTACAGCTGACCCAAACCACTCACCGACCCACCAATGACCACGTCCACTCTGTCAATCTTTCCTTGCCGTTTTTTTTTTATTTTTCTTGGATCCGTGTCCAGGAAGGGAGAGTTAGGCTGGCCATACACTATACAATTTTCTTGTTCAACTTTCCTTTAGATTTACCAAAACCATGTAATATAGGGTCAAACCTAAACACTTTCAATTTGTATGCAGTCAGGCAGGCCCATGCACTACATAGTTTAAGGTAAAGCTAAAGGAAATTGAATAAGAAAATTGTATAGTGTATGGCCAGCCTTAGGAAAGAGTCACTCCATACCAATTACTTCAGCTCCTCTCACAGGTTAATGGTGTTTCTTTAAGTCAAGATCGGCAAGCTTCCGCTATGTGTCTTTAAGCCGAGCCGAGCAACAGATTGGGCAATCTTTTCTGAAGGTGTTCTCCTTTAATAGTCATCTTCCTGTTTTCCGGGCCCTAGTGTAGGCCCATTCCCGTCCCCATTTGGTTGCGACTACAATGGTTACATGTAATATGTATTATGTCGGATTTTGACTGCTTTCAGTCTAATCTTTTTAATGTTGTTTAATATTTTACTCATTATTAATAAAATGGTTGTTATATTAAAATTAAAAATGTGTCGTTCAATTTGAACCTAGACTCACCCAATCAGCAACCCTCCTTACCATCCCATTTCTTTTATTGGGGCGATTGGGGCCCTCCCACGGCCTGTGGTTTGGACCTCATCTCACCCATACCTTGTTTATCAGTTATTCTCGGGATTGGAGGGCTGCTTAATGAAGTGATCTATTCAACAATTACCCTCCTCATAACTTGTAGGCCCATTCCCAATCTTTTGGATTTGGTTCTGAGACTGCTCCCTTTCCAGGCAGCAGGCCTGGAGGATAAAGGCTCTCTCTTTAGCTACATCCTCACCGGGCAAAGCCTGGGATGCAAAAAAGACCCACTCTTTAGCTACATCTTCTCTAGATAAAGCCTAGGAAGCAGAAGGACCATTCTAGAATGGCTCCCCAAATATTTATCCCCCTCTTCGGCCTACATCAATGGTAATAAACATCCTTGCAATTGGCCAGAGCAGCTAAATATTCATAACTCATCTCGTTTTACCTTATCTCTATATACTGGAGAGCATTTTCCAGAAGCAAGCAGAAGTAAACAATGTCCTAGGCTTAGCTGTCCACTAAGTTGGGAATAGGACACTACAGCTTATGGTAGGGTCCCTACAAAAACTAAATCTATTTCCTAAAAATTTGTATCCTACATACCACCAATAAGAAATTCTGACTTGCTCATAGACACTAAAGCTCCAATATTCTGGTGACCCCCAATGTGAAGACAGGGCTTATTGTAGAAGGCCTCAGTACTAGGTGATTCAACAAATGTTGAAGGGGATGACAGAGACTGAAGTGGATAGACAGCATTAAAAATGTATATAAGCCTGCAATAGCTCAGAGAGACAACTGCTGACAGACAGGCATGAAGTACCACAGTCCAAAGTGGGGTCACAAAGAGTCAAACTTGAGTTAACTAAACACACATAACAGCACAAAGGATTGCAACAGATAACCCCAGGACATCAAAACCAGGTGAAAAGCTGATCAGTGGGTTTGGAGGTTTGTTGGTTCTCCCATTCCTCAATGTGAGCACTGATCCATGACCAGTTTCTGCTGTAAATGTTAAGCTGGCCAAACACCAGTAAAATTGAGAGCGAACATTTGTAAAGAAATCATGAAAATTGTTAATCAGTGCATTTAGTCAACTATTTTGTTTTGAAAGCCTATAGAATTTATACTTTTGGATGGGAAGTAGACATGTGCGGTTTGCTTCGTTCCGAATAAATATTCATACAAATTTTTCGTTATTCGGAGATGTCCGAATACCTGAACTACAATATAAACAAATTTTATTGAATGCTCCAAATAACGAAAAGAAATTCATGCGAATTTCCGAAATTTCAGAATTTTACATTGAATTCCATTCAAATTCGAACTGCAAACATATTTCTGAAATCAAAGACTGTGTGTGTTATTAAGCCCCGTACACACGTACCGATCGTCGGCCGAACGATCGGCCGTCTTTTGTCCAGGGCTGTCGTGCCGACTGCAGAAGTGATGTCATGTGATGGTTAACTTTCCTTGTCTTTTTTCTTTTCTGAGCATGCCCAGTCTTGCTAATCTGCTGTCTGTCGGCCGAAATCTGTACTGACTGGCGAACAATCAGCCGTTCTGGTGTTGGCCAACAAAAATTTTAATGCTTGCACGACAGATTCTGTTCGGCTGAAAATGCGCTGTCGGAAGCATCATACTAACAAACCTACAATCGGCCGATCGGTCGTCGGCCGAATATTTATGGCCGACAATCGGTACGTGTGTACGGGGCTTTAGAGTACCATTTTGAAATAATGCTGTTTTTGTTAATCTAACGATGGTTTAAAGAGTCATTGACATCATTTGATGAAGATTTTTTCTTTTTTGTTCACTTTGCCACATTCGAATCAGAAAAAAAACAAAGATTTTTGATTCAACCGATTCTAAATTTTTCGATTCAACTGATACAACATTTATCAATTCGTAACGAATCTAAAAAAATCTGTAAATTCAAAGAAAATTTAAAAAAGACATAAAATAAATTTCCGAATATGAATTTTGAATACGAATCTGGAATACGAATACGAGCCCCACAGTCTGTTGGACTGGCGCCGTGCACTGACACTTCGAGGATCCCTCCACCACCCCCATGCGCACGTGCCATATTGGCGCAGCGGACGGCGAACCAGCGCGCACTACACATGCGTTATTGTCACGCACACTGCGCAGGCACGATTCCGTGGTGCGTGCAACAACGCAGTTTCGTACTGCGCATGCCCCCGCGTCCCTGACCATATATAAGGCAGTCAGCACACACTAACTGCTGCCTTTTGCCATTGGATCTGACCCTGGATCCCTGTGCACCCAGCTGATTGGTATGCTATACATTGTGTTTTTTTTTTTTCTCCCTATCTTGCTATACACCTTTTCTTTATCACGCAATGGGGATTGAGTTGACCTCTCCCTGGTTACCACCTTTTGTTCTATTGTGTTGGGGAGTATTGAGGGATTCCACTCCATGGGATTTACATTGGTCTCTATATCTTTAACTATAGTAGGGACTATCTGTGCTGCACTGTTAGTGACAGATACAGATGGTATACAATTTCTTCCTTTCTCCTTTTTATCCTCCTTGCAGACAGTTTGGGCTCTTCCCCTCCCCTCTCTCTTATTTCATACAATTGACCAATATGGCTGCAATCCATGGTCTACACAGGGGGGACCCTTGTATGAAATAGTTGGGGCCCTGGCTATCCATTCGGTGGCATCTGAGACACCCCAACCTGTGGCACAGTGAAACTACTGAATACATCTCTAATGACATATATGTGCTTCCCATAGAGATGGTATGTTACTATATAACATTTTGGTAATCACTTTGTATCAATATGATGTTACCTCCTTGTTTCACGGTTGATAATCGCTATGCTCTGGTATAGAATACAATACCTTTTGTGACCTTCTCTATACAAAAATAAACCTGAAGAAAGGACTGAACACCCCTGAAACGCGTCGGGTATACAGAGAAGACAAGTGTCACCAAACTGCTTGCACCTTTGTTGAGCCTTTTGTTCCATCACTGATGACTTGTTTTTATATTATGCATTGGTGATGTATACACCTCTTTATTTATGCATGTAGATACAAAGCTATATTTTATACAAACACCTTTTTCTGGTAAATTCAGGTTGCCTTTAAAATCCCATCAGTACTTGGGGGTTACTTACTTTCTTTGTCCCAAATACGAACTGAACGAATCAACCGAATTTAACTAAACAAAATAACTAGATCAAGGAATCTAAACGAAACGTAACAAAACACATTTTTTGTCATGCACATGTCTACCGGGAAGGTGGGGGGCACAGTAAAAACATGCAGTTAAGCCTTGTTTTTACTGCTCTTCAACCACTCCAAAGGAAGATGTATGGAGGTATACACATGGCGACTGCTTTGTATCATGGCGTGGCAAAATTTAAAACTACATTCACAATTAGAATTTCTTTGGAGAAAGATTTTCCATCTCGTTCCATTGAATCATCTCATTCCTATGGTTCAAAAGGATCCTTGATTTGACCGCACTATTTATTAGAAAATAGAATGAACATCCTGAAAAAGGAACATTATTTAGCAAAATTCTACTGATGTATTGCCAGCTTTAGTTTGATAGGTTTGCACTAGTGGCAAAGTGTACGTCATACAAAAATTAAACTGTATATCTGTAAATTAAAATAATTTTTTTTGAGATCTGTGAAAGAATTAACCTCCCTGGCGGTATGATTCTGTCAGGAATTTTGTTCCAAAAGCGGTACAATTCTTTTCATGGAAATTTGGCGTTATGTATTATAGGCCTACAATTCTTAGTAATTACTGACTTAAACCTGACCAAAACAATTCTCTAGTAGACATCCCAGATGTGATAAATTTGAAACACAAACAAGTGAATTATAATCGAATCAATAATATTATTTTATTATTTAATATATAATATATATAATAAAATTATATTATTGATTAGATTATAATTCATGCGTTATATATTATATATATATATGTGTGTGTATATAGATATATATATATATATATGTGTGTGTGTGTGTGTGTATATATATATATATAACGCATGAATTATAATCGAATCAATAATATAATTTTATATATACATATATATATATATATATATGTGTGTGTGTGTATAGGTATATATATATATATATATATATATATATATATATACATATATATATATATATATATATATATATATATATATATATATATATATATATATATATATATATATGCATACATATATGCATATATGCATATATATATATATATATATATATATATGTATATATATATATATATATACATATATATATATATATATATATATATATATATATATATATATATATATATATATATGCATATATATAATATAAAATGTGTTATGTGTTTTGTGCAACGTTTTTTTTTTTTTTTTGAATTTCCCTCCCTAGTTCCGCTCCCATGCAGCATTGCTGCTGCAGGGAACGGAACTAGGAAGTCCTCCTACCGACAGACGAGCGGCGGAGATCTCACTGGCGGTCACAGCAATGAGAGCTCATCGCTGGATCGCCAGGATAAGGTAAGAGACGCTCCGCTGCGCTGTCTGCACGCTCTGCCCATTGACCCCGAGCGTGACTCGGGGATACCGCTAATAGCAGAAAATTCCTACCCCGAGTCACGCTCGGGGATACCGCTAAGGCGGTTAATAGAATGTTTAAAAAAAAAAAAAGCAGTACAGGCAGTCCCCGGGTTACAAACATCCGACTTACAAACGACTCCTACTTACAAACATAGGGAGACAACAGGAAGTGAGGAGAAATCTCCCCCTAGGAAGGGAAATTCAATCCTGTAAGAGTTATCTTGGAAAAAGGGGTCTCCACTGAAGCTTTATCACCAATCCTTGTTTCCACAACAACCCAACATTTTCAAAATGCAATTATCCTAGGGACAGAAAGTGAGGTGAAATCTTCTGACCAGGGGTACAGACAGCAAAACAAATGGTGCAGGGGGGTGTTAACTTTTCCCTATGCTATCCAAAAAACTTAAACAATATTATTTTGGCTGGAGCTACACTTAAAAAATGTACCTGTTCCCACTTACAAACAAATTCAACTTAAAGCGGAGTTCCAGCCTAACACACTCACCTGTCCAACGGTCCAGCGATGCGGCCTGCCCGAAGCCTCGCTCTTCTCCCTCTCTTCTCTCCGGCGCCAGCATCACTGGTGTGGGCACCCGGCTGTGACAGTTTGCGGCTTCACAGCCGGGTATGCACTGCGCATGTGCGAGTTGCGCTACGCGTCGTGATTGGCCGGCAATATTCTGGGACCTCTGACATGTCCCAGAAGATTGCAGGGAGGGAGGGGGAGAGGAGAACTTCCGCTCAGGGCACCGCGGCGCTCCGAGCGGAAGTGGGAGCGGGTACCTGTCAAAACCTAGGTACCCGCTCCCCCCCCGGGTACGCACTGCGCATGCGCGAGTTGCGCTACGCGTCGTGATTGGCCGGCAATCTTCTGGGACCTCTGACATGTCTCAGAAGATTGCAGGGAGGGAGGGGGAGAGGAGAACTTCCGCTCAGGGCGCCGCGGTGCTCCGAGCGGAAGTGGGAGCGGGTACCTGTCAAAACTAGGTACCCACTCCCTCCCCCCCAAAAATGACATGCCAAATGTGGCATGTCAGGGGGTTAGCACTACCTAAAGCGGAAGTTCCACTTTTGGGTGGAACGCCGCTTTAAGAACAAACCCACAGTCCCCATCTTGTTCGTAACCCGGGGACCGCCTGCACTGTACTTTACATTATTGCAGTTGAGGGCTCCTTTTGGTCTTCCACACCATAACCTAGCTAGATATCTTGTCAAGTCTTCTAGTAAAATAAGTAAATGCTGTAAATAGAAAATATAAAATGCTGCCTCATGACTGTTTTCTGTTCTGCAGGATTGGACAGTGAAATGCGTCGTGCGATTAGGAAAGAAGTGACATGACAGACTGTTTGAGAAGTTCGCTGTGTGATGGACAGGACTGGATTAAAGATTGACACATGCTGATAGCTAACTTCAATTGCCTTTCAGCTCTCATAAGTAGTTTCAGATAACTCCTTCCTCCAAACTAGACAGAGAAAACTGTGTACAATATAATATATCTCAGTACTCCAGTAGAATATTGAAGTCATTCCACGATTTGCATAAAAGTAGTCAGGTTGTATTCTATAGGTTTTCCGACTTGTATTTATGACACAACGTGCAGTTCCTTGCACAGCAAACATTTTGCTGCACAAACCTTTTTCATTGACTTAAAGTAGTTGTGCTTTGCTGTGTGAACTTATCCAAAAGTAGATTTTTCCTGCTTGGATTAAGTGGCACCATTGGAAATTTCTTATCCTGATGACAACATCATTAAGAATGAGAGTGGTATGATCCAGAGAAACCACAGCAAACATAGCAGTCAGGCCCACTGCAGTCAAATACGTTAAAACCCATAGTAGGGGAAAATAATACATTTTAAAAAATAAATGTAGCACCCTACAAATAGGTGCTAGGTAAAACTATAGTGGTCCTTGTCTGCCTAACAGCAGGGCTGTGATTTAATTAGTCAGGGTGTCAGGGCTTCCAGATGTGCTTGCTGAGGGGAGAAGTATCCCCACTGGCTCCTGTGAGAGGCTTCTCATAGGGCAGTGGAGGAAACCCAATCAGGGGACACATCCCAGCTTGTAACTACCCCAGAAGGCAGATTATGCTGCAAGGGATTCTGGGAGTGGGTATAAGTTTGGGGGAAGTGCGTGGAACTTGGTGGGAGCAGAGCCCCAGGAAGGAGAGTGCGGCTGTCTTTCCTCCTGTCTGAGGAAGGTGGATGTCTCGGGGTGTCGCCTGAGAGTCCAGAGAGTGCTGAGTTGAGCTGAGGGGGAACTGGTGTGCCGAGAGCCTGCAGAGAGAGAGGGGTCCAGTCCCAGGAAAGCCTACACAGGTCGTGAGTACTGAGGACTGCCCCTGGGGGTCTGCCTAGAGTCAGAGGGGACCACTCCAGAAGAGGTTCGGGGATCCAAGGTCAGCTAGCTGTAAAGGGGGTACCTAAGTTGAGGACCCTGAAGTGTAAAGGGGGTACATAGTCAGTAGATCCTGAAGAGTTCGAGGAGCAAAGGGGGCACCTGCAGTCTGGGCCCTGAATTGTATTGCATGTGCCAGTTACAGTGTTAGCTAATTATTTGGAGTTCTACAAAATACTACCTCAAGCTGTGCCAAGCGGGGGAAAAGTATTCAAAGACTTACACAGTGAAGCAGTGCAGTGGCGTAGCGTGGGGGGTGCTGGGGGGGGGGGCAGCCGCACCGGGCGCAAAATCTGGGGGGGCGCAGTGTCATGCTGCCATTTAGGAGCCTGCTCAGCCATCCTTAGTGTAGGAATCAGGTAGGTCTCTGTAGTGGTCAGTGTAATTGTCAGGTAGGTTTGGGTAGTGGTCAGGAAGGTCAGTGTAGGAATCAGGTAGGTCTGTGTAGTGCTCAGGTAGGTCTGTGTAGTGCTCAGGTAGGTCTGTGTAGTGGTCAGGTAGGTCTGTGTAGTGGTCAGTATAGAAATTTGGCAGGTCAGTGTAGTGATCAGGTTGGTTAGTGCAGGAATAAGGTAGGTCAGTGTAGGTGTCTGTGTAGTGGTCAGGTAGGTCTGTGTAGGTGTCAGTATAGTAATCAGGTAGGTCAGTGTAGGAATAAGGTAGGTCTGTTTAGTGATCAGCTAGGTCAGTGTAGGTGTCAGTGTAGTGGTCTAGTAGATTTGTGTAGGGGGCGCAAATTACTTACCTTGCCCCGGGCGCTGAAAACCTACGCTACGCCACTGAAGCAGTGTCAGGAGTTCTACAGTTCTCAGTCTTGGATCTACTGGACTATAGGTCGGGGATTCAACACTTCCTCTGTTGTACAGAGTGAGCATTGGCTGGAGCTGGCTAGCGTCAAGGAAGCGCCAACGGGCATTTTTCCAGGATCAAAGTCCCAATTGTAATTAGTTCAAGCCGAGAGGAGTATCCCACTCATTCCCTTCTCCCATCCCCTTAATTTATAATAAAAACCACAAACAAAGATGCCGGAGTTGTCACTGTTTCAATTGTCACACCTAGGGACTCAGCTCACATGGGCTGGAGAGGATTCCGGTACTAATGGCAGACCCACATCAGGCCACAGGCCTGAAAACCTTGCTACATAGACTTCCCGGCCAACAGAATACACTGATCAGCCCGGCAAAAATCTAACAAAGCAGCAGTACAGAAGTTTATCAGTAGATCGACTTCTGTACAACTACCCTAACCATGACATGGGATCAACATTCGGCTGGTCCCTGCTGAACCAATTTTCAATTCATGTATGGTCGGCTTTACACTAGTTAAATTACATTAGCTGACATACTACTATTACATATAACAGTAATAACAAATAAAAACGTATTGAACACACAATGTTCAGAATGAAAATTTGGGAAAATACTAACTTCTTCAGCCTTCTTTTTCCTATACTGTCTTCACTGCTAAATAAACAGAATATTTTGCACATGACATACTTATGTCACCGATCTCAGTCCCGAGTAAACAAAAGAGAACAGCACAATACAAGAGAAAAGAGGTTGGGTGCCACTAAGCCATTGTGCAGTATGAGCGGAATCCGCAGACATTCCATTGTACTGATACAGGTGTGTTTGTAAACTTAACAAAACTCCCCATCTAGTGGCATACACAATGTGCTTTCATTTCCCCAGGTGCAGGCATTCATTGCCTCTGTCTGGAAGGAAATCTGGCAATCTGAAAGCATACAATGTTATCCAAGTGATCTGAAAATACATTTCTTTGGAAGTAAACTATTTCTAGGAAGTGTTATGGATGGCTGGCTTTAAAAACTCCCAATTTCAGGCCTCACTTGTGGTTAGTGGGCATTCATTTTATTATTATGTAGGGGGAAATATAGTGCACCTCCAGAAGTCACAGAAAATGTTTCTGCACAAAGGGATTTTCGAATATTTTTTTTAATTCCATTATTCAAAATATTTATAACCACCTACAAAGTCATCCAGGATTCTGCTCTAAACTACATCACCAGCCTTGTCTTAAAATGCCAACCAAACTGTTCTCTTTGCTCCTCCCAATACCTCCTGTTTTCTAGCTCCCTTGTATACTCCTCCCATGCTCACCTCCAGGACTTCTCCAGAGCCTCTCCCATCCTCTGGAATTCCTTATCCCCATTTGTCCATCTATCTCCTACTCTGTCCACTTTTAGTCAATCCCGAAAAAACATCTCTTCAGAGAGGACTATCCTGTCTGTACTGTACTTTTACTTTCTCTATCAGCTCGTTCCCACAGTTATTACCTTATGATCCTCCTTTTTGATTGTAAGCTCTAATGCCTCGTACACACGCAACGATTATCGGCCGACCGATCGTTCGACTTTTGTCCAGAGTGGTGTTTTGTTGGTTGAAATGTGCTCTAGACTGCACATGAATTTTCTCGGCCAACAAAAATCTACTTCAGAAGTGATGTCATGTGCTGGTTTACTTTTCGTGTGTTTTTTCTTCTCTGAGCATGCCCAGTCTTGCTCATCAGATTTTTGTCTGCCGAAATCTGTACTGACTGATGGAAAATCGGCCGTTGTGTTGACGGCCAACAAAAATTTTATAGCCTGCACACCAGATTTTTTTCGGCCGAAAAGTCGGAGTTGGTTGTCAGAAGCATTATACTAACAAGCCGAAAATCGGCCGATCGGACGTTGGCCGAAAATTCCTCGGCCAATAATCGATGCGTGTGTACGAGGCATAACCCTCTGTTTGAGTTGAATGCAATTGTATTAAATTGTATTGTAATTGTACTGTTTTCCTGCATTTTGTAAATCCATAATAATAATAATAATAATATTATTATAAATAATATTAATTAGTGTTATAGGTATATTTCTTTTGCCTCTGGGTAAAAACCATGGTGGATCTCCAAGGTGCAATGACTTGAGGGTGAATGTAAATTAATATTATTAATATTATACAGGATTTATATAGCGCCAACAGTTTACGCAGTGCTTTGCAATATGAAGGGGGACTGTTTAATTACAATACAGTTCAATACAGAAGGAATAGGAGGGCCCTGCTGATGGAGCTTACAATATAAGGGGAGGGGGAGGTGGTACAAAAGATAATAGCTGAAGGGGATAATCTAGTGGAGGTGACTCAAGTACAAGTCTTAGGTGGAGGTGCGGTAGGCTTCTCTGAATAAATGTGTTTTCAAGGGTTGCCTAAAGGTGGACAGGGTAGAAGCTGACCAGACATACTGGGGCAGGGAGTTCCAGAGGATGGGAGAGGCTCTGGAGAAGTGCTGGAGGTGAGTATGGGAGGGTGTAACAAGGGAGCTAGAGAGCAGGAGGTCTTGGGAGGAGCGGAGAGGACGATTTGGGCGATATCTGCAGATGAGGTTGGTGATGTAGCTGGGGGCGATGTTGTGGATGGCCTTATATGCAGATATCTGATACTGGCTACTTAAAAAAAAATGGGAGAAAACAGGAAAGGATTCCTGGGATTGTACAGAGAAGTTCTTATGGGTAAAAGCCATTTTAACACAGTAAGCCTCTAGGTGCATGTATCATCCATTGGGCTTTTAAGATTTTTTTTTTTTAAGCGATTGCAAAGCCTATTTATTTATTTTTTTAAAATAACAAACATGTAATACTTACCTACTCAGTGGAAAAGAATTGCACAGAGTGGCCTGATCGTCCCTTTCTGGGGCCCCCCACCAATGTTCTTGGCTCCTCTTGTTCTTGGTGTGCCATTATAGTAAGCTACTTCCTATGGTGTCACTCCTGCTCGATCCCCACACAGGATTTGTCACATGATTTGACTGACAGCAGCAGTAACCAATGGCTCCAAAGCCTGTGAGAGTGGGGAGAGCTCACACAGATGGGCACAGTGCTGTATTAAGTGAGGATTCAGGTAAATGTAAGGGTGAAGGGGGAGATGCGTTTTTTGGGTTAACAAGAAGTTCAGGATTTGAAAAAAAAAAATTGTATACTCACCTAGGTGGATGTAGCCTTGATCCGATGCTGCATCTATCCCCTGCCAGCTCTGTAGTGAGAACTGAGCAATCAAACACCGCTGATCGCTCAGTTCTCCACCTTTCACTCTGAGCAGAGAGACATGACCGGCTCTCTGCTCTCCTCTCCAGTGCTTACTGGAGTGCTGGGCTGTGGAAGCGGTGGGGGGTTGGGCTGGCTCAGGCTCTCAGTGGATTGCTGTGAGGCTGAGCCAGCTGTCTGTCCAGGCTTCTGGGTGGATACTCACTGGATACCGGCTCTGTGATATCAACCTACAGCAGGCTTCAGCACAAACTGCACTCCTGTGATCCAAAGGCGAAGTATAGCCAAAATAGCCTTGGCCATACTTCTCCTTTAATGCAGTGAATGCATTAAGGTAAAAAAAATTTAGGTT
This sequence comes from Pelophylax lessonae, assembly GCF_965119305.1. Lineage (NCBI taxonomy): Eukaryota > Metazoa > Chordata > Amphibia > Anura > Ranidae > Pelophylax > Pelophylax lessonae. The sequence goes on along the minus strand of NC_138770.1, from coordinate 634,547,011 downwards.
TTAGAACCACTTTAAAGATGGCAGAGAACAATATTTATAAATTATAAATGTGGCCACCCCAGCTTTATGAGCTTGCAAGACTTTCCTATGGGCATTACATTGAATTTGCCTCCTGGCTTTGCAGTTATAACAGCCTCCACTCTTCTGGGTCTTTCCACAAGATTTTGGAGCCTGTCTATGGAAATATGTGCCCATTTAGCCAAAAACATGTTTTTGACTACTGATGTTGGATGATAAAATCTGGCTTGCAGTTGGTATTCCAATTTATACCTTATATCACTCCAAAGTCATGTCTTTATAGAGCTGGCTCTGTGAGCAGGGGTACAGTCATGCTGGAGCAGGAAAAGACCTTCTCCAACGTGTTGCTGCAAGGTTGGCAGTGAACCATTGATTAAAATTCCTTTCTTTGCTGAAGCATTACCAGTACCATTCACTGGAAACTCCTGAACTCAATAATTTGAAGGAATGTACACATGGGTATGGACATTTCCACATGGGTATGGACATACAGTATAGGGGTTGATTTGCTAAAACTGGAGTGCATATTCTGGTGTAGATCTGCATGGTAGCCAATCAGCTTCAGCTGATCAATAACACTTAAAAAAAAAAAAACTGGAAGCTGATTGGTTCCTATGCAGAGCTGCAGCAGATTTTGCACTCTCCAGTTTTAGTAAATCAAACCTATTCCTTTAAGTCCATGTTGTTTGTAAGGCTTCCATTCTAGTAGAGGTTTCCACTGTAAAAGTATAAACATTAGTTACACAGAAATCATTAACAAGACAACATAAAGCAAAGTGCATATAAACCAACATCATGATGGGAACAAACAGATGACCTTTGCCTGTTTTATACGGTTACTCTTTTATTGTTGCCGATGGTGTGGTTGTGGTGACACTGCATGTAGTGACTTATTCAAGATAAAATAACCATTCTGCACTCCATTGCATGATAAGAGGGAGAGACACATTTGCCCCATCCCACCATAAAGCAGAAAATGAGGCTTTCTTTTACTACTTTCCTGTTTTATGATTATTTTCCTAGTGCCAGGCTAAAGACTAGCTGATTCTCATCTGCTGTAAAAGCACAATGTACAGTAATAAATATTATCTGGAAGATTTGCCGCGTTATTTTATGCAGCCATGTCAGGTTCAGATTAGACCTAAAACAAAGCATATGCTACAGAATTAAAGTGGTTCAAATATACAGTTTACATGAAAAACATTTGCAATAGTCAATATTTTAATTATTTTTATATTACCTGAGAATTCGGGTGTAATAAGAATATATTTGAAAGGGAATCTTCAGTGTATTTTCAAATTTAAATGTATTATTGAAATTTTAGCAGAAATTAATTTTTTTAAGTGGTTTTCACATTTTCACTTCCCTGCTGTCCTGTGTTTTAGATATTGTGTCTGAGATACAGATCCTGGTCATTTGTATACTTGAACCCCTGCACAGTAGTTTTTGTAATAAGCTCAGTTGGGGTATCCTTAAGATGACAACTGCAACATGTGATAGCATCATTTATATGAGAGGCTCCAAATCCACTAGCCTCCATTTGGTGAGCAGAATTGATTGGGCAATAAGTAAACTGTTACTCTTCCTGTTCCCACTACCACCTTCTTCCAGTGCTTGAGGACTGGATTGCACATGCATATCCAGTTACCCTTGTGGGTCTTAAAAGGAGTCTGCGGTTTTCAATTTAACAGGGTGACTGCCAGCTAAAGGAGCACTCATGTCCCCCTTCTACCATGACGATGCCAGCTGTGCTACAGAATTGGCTATGTGTCCTGGCCTTCTTGTCCCCCATTTCCCCCACTGCTGCAGTGAGGACTGGGCAGCTAAATGAGGAATCCTCCGCCTGCCCTTCTGCCGTCTTCTCCCCCTCCCCTCAACTGAAGATGATGCATCTGCTCAGCACACTGGGAATTGAAGTTCTGGAGGGGCACTGCACTGTGGGGTACATCAAGCTACAAATTACCAGATCTAGAGAGAAACCTTGATATGGGAGGGGAGAGCAGAGTTTTCCCAGGCAATAAAGTAGAGGTCTGGGCAGAGCAGTTCGGGGAACCAGAGTGTGCAAACCTGTTGGAGTGTGTGCCTACATTAGGAGAGAGCCTTGTGAGGGCCGGAATGCTAGGGACTATACCGTAAGAGTTTCTTGCTGTTGGGGACCGAAGATGTGCAGATCTGCTGTCTGCTTGAGTGTCCATGCCTACCACAGTTAGAGCAGCTGAGGACCAGAGAGCTGTAACTGAGCCTAGAGGCCCTTATTTTCAGTTACCAGGGCTGGGTTCTTGAGGTCAGCAGATCACCAAGCACTAAGGACAAGATTGATATGTGCCAGGATTGGTAAGAGAAATCAACCGTGCTTTTACCATCACTGTCAGCAGTTTAATGCCAGTAGAGACTGCCCATAACTTAGCAGCCCAACAGTCATTCACTACATGCAGTTTAAAGAGACAGTAACAAGTGCACCTACGTACATATGGGCCCCAACGTTAGCTGGTCTAAATTTGCAAATTGGACACCAGGTATTATACAATCACATTTCAGGGGTTCCCCCGTTCAGGAACACCTACTCATACACACAGTGTGCACCCTAGGACACTTTTGATTGGTTATTGCAAAGAGTTATTATGAAACTCATTCATATCCTTTCACTGTTTTTGCTGATTACTTTATCAGTTCTGTGTATGCCAGGCTTATTTGGTTTAGTATTATTGTGGATGAGTTTATTTGCCATATTATAGTCCAGTATTTAGGTCATATTAGGTTTAACATTTAAACATATTCAGTTACCTGTTTATTGCTTTTGTACGTTGCTTTGTAACAATATATTCACTTTAAATCCCATCCAGTAGTTTGGTATTTCCAGTGTGCTAATATAGTGTGGTGGTATACCAATACCTAAAGTGGAACTACAGTACATCTGAGCACCACAAACAAAAAAACAAAAATGCTATTTACTTAATTTTTATTATTCAAAGCAAACTCCCCCATCCATCCATGTTTCCATGCTTTATTTTGCTAGGAAATCATTTTGAAAAACACCCTCTAGCATTTCTGGCCATGGACATTTTGAGTAAGGGCGCATGATTCACTTCCTGTAATCCACCTGCCCTTAGCTTAGGCATGCAGGCAGGAGGATGTGCATAACTGAGAAAACCCCTCCTCTCCTTCTGAAGGATCCTGGGGCATATGACATCGTTTTCATCATTTCAGTAGATATAATATACTGTACTTTCCTATCAATTTCCCAATGCTACCAGTGTAAGGAATCAATGTTGATTGAGTGAGTGAAGTTCTGCTTTAAGTTACAACCAGGTGTGTCAGAGGGGAGTGGTTTACAGAATCGTGCAGAACAGGGAACCCATCATACGAAGTGGATCCTGTGGGGGGTGAGCGTTACATCAACTGGATCAGTCCTGATCTGTTCATTTAGGGGGTTAACTGACGGTTGTCTTGTCTGTAATGGGTTACTAAGTGTAGCGCACCCCCTAAGGAGACGCAAATGAACTGGGATCCCCCACCCTGCACAGCCAGGCACACCAAATTTTCACAGTCATTTCAGAGTCAGGAAACAATCCAGTACTTTTGTTTTATTTGTTTTATTAAGGTGAAATAACTTAGATAGGGTTTGGGAAAATGATGGGATGCCAACTTGACTTCAAACAACTTTAAGGACAACGTCTCCAAAACACAGTCTATATACACTTCTCACTTCCCCCAGCAAACTTGCTTGTAGAGCTCCTGCTGGCATACTACTTGTGGAACTGACAAAAGCACTCAGTCAGATTTTGAGCAAAAGCCTGTTATAGGCAGGAACCCTAGCCCCTTTAAGTGTGAAGCAAAGATGCAGTGTCCAGCTTAATCACTCCTGTGGCTACTGCTCCCAGCGCCACCTCTTCTGGCACTGCCAGCCTGCCTGGCTGCAGCTGCCCCTTTCACTAGCTCTCTTGGCTACTTCTCCACTGTCCTCCCAGACTGACATTCTCTCTCTCCACAGTCTTCCCAGACTGAACACTCTCCAGCCCACCCGGCTGACTTCTCAGGAGATTTCCTGGACATGCTGACCTGCTCCCAATGTCCTCTCCTCCTTACTTCTGTGCCTCCAGGAAGTATTCCTTTGTGTGTTTTAGAGGGTCCCCCCAGCACCGGAGCCCCAGGCCCTAGGTCACCCCTACAGAGTAGGGGCACCCTGCGAGGGCCTCCGACAGCCTCCTGAGCACTCCATCTTCATCTCCCACCCAACTGCCCCTGTCAGCAGGACCCACGAGTATTTATGAGGTGGCCTACCCCTGTCAGCTAATTTTTCTGGAGATTGGCCCGGGGCCCTCATCAATACTCCAAGAAGCTCCTCCTAGACTTCACCCCACTGCCTCTGGAAGCTTCTTTAAGGTTCCAGAAAGCAGGGGGAGTCACCAGATATGCTGCTTGCTTAGTCATCCAGCCTCCCTGAGTAACTCAGACCCAGAATCAACCCAAGCCTTGCTCTCAGCCAAGCCTAATTAACATATACTACAGCTTACTCTACAAAAACTATCTACATCTAGCACACTAGAGGTGTATGCAAGTGTATAATATATTTTGACAGCTGCAGCTGACCTTCCTTCAGTAGATATATGAATGAATGGATAGATTGGGATGTTCAATGGCTGTTGTTACTTAGCCTCCTTCTCTGTACTCCAATGACATGCCTCCTGATAGAGACAAGCTAATTTTTGTTGTTGTTATTTTCACAGACAGTATTACAGTATGTCATATACAAGGCTTATCCAGGGACCAATAGTCTGCATGCATACTGGGATCCGTTGATGTGGTATTTCTGGTATCTTCTATGAGTTATCATACACACACGGATCTGCATTTTATTATCCTATGTATTGTATGTCTTGATGTCATATTTTTTTTTTATTATTTGTAACAAATAAATATATTTTTTATATATCAGTGTTGTTTGTATTTCTGCAACCACCATATGCCGGTATAGTCCCGCTTTCTTGGAACCTCTCTTGGTCCCTAAATTTTTGCTCTGGTCATGTCATATACAACCCATTCTCATTTTTATTATTATGCTCCATGGTATGTACTTTCACAGTTGAAGACAATGTAGCACAGTGGTTGACTAGTAAATAACTGGTAGATAGGAATAGTGTATGTGTGTGTTTGTATATATATATATATATATATATATATATATTATATGTATATACAGTTGCGCTCATAAGTTTACATACCCTGGCAGAATTGATGATTTCACAAAGGGATTTGAATGGCTATTAAAGGTAACCATCCTCACCTGTGATCTGTTTGCTTGTAATTAGTGTGTGTGTATAAATGGGTCAATTAGTTTCTGGACTCCTGACAGACCCTTGCATCTTTCATCCAGTGCTGCACTGATGTTTCTGGATTCTGAGTCATGGGGAAAGCAAAAGAATTGTCAAAGGATCTGCGGGAAAAGGCAGTTGAACTGTATAAAACAGGACAGGGATATAAAAAGATATCCTAGGAATTGAGAATGCCAATCAGCAGAGTTTCCAACTCTAATGAAGAAGTGGAAAATGAGGGGTTCTGTTGAAACCAAACCACAGTCAGGTAGACCAACTAAAATGTTAGCCACAACTGCCAGGAAAATTGTTCGGGATGCAAAGAAAAACCCACAAATAACTTTAGGTGAAATACAGGACTCTCTGAAAACATGTTGTGTAGCTGTTTCAAGATGCACAATAAGGAGGCACTTGAAGAAAAATGGGCTGCATAGTCGAGTCGCCAGAAGAAAGCCATTACTATGCCACAAAGTATCCCGCTTACAATAAACGCCAAACAGCACAGAGACAAGCCACAACCATAAATGCTACATTTGGAGAAAAGTCAACAAGGTCTATGATGAAAGGTACACCATTCCTACTGTGAAACACGGAGGTGGACCGCTGATGTTTTGGGGATGTGTGAGCTACAAAGGCACAGGAAATTTGGTGAGAATTGATGGCAAGATGAAGGCAGAATGTTGTCAAAAAATACTGGAGGAAAATTTGCATTCATCAGCCCGGAAGCTGCGCATTGGACGTACTTGGACATTCCAACATGACAATGATCCTAAACACAAGGCCAAGTCTACCTGTCATTGGCTACAGCAGAATGAAGTGAAGGTTCTGGAGTGACCATCTCAGTCTCCTGACCTCAATATCATTGAGCCACTCTGGGGAGATCTCAAACTTGCAGTTCATGCAAGACAGCCCAGGAATTTAAAGGAACTCGGAGGCTTTTTGCCAGGAAGAATGGGCAGCTTTACCATCTGAGAAGATAAAGAGCCTCATCCACAAATACCACAAAAGACTTCAAGCCGTCATTGATGTTAAAGGAGGCAATACACGGTATTAGGAACTGAGGTATGTAAACTTTTGATCAGGGTCATTTGGGTAGTTCTGTTGTCAATTATGATTTTAAAAAGTAAACACAGTTGATTGAAAATGAATAACTTCAGCCAAACACTAACCATGAGTGAAAGAAAACTTTTTGTGTTATCATTCATATTCTTGGAAAACTGGCCAAGAAATCATAAATTCTGCCAGGGTATGTAAACTTATGAGCACAACTATATATATTTATATATATATATATATATATATATATATATATGTATATACATATACACATTTGTTTTTCTTTTTGTTTTCTTTTACTTTTTTTTATTAAAAAAAGACACAGGATTGCAAGGCCATTATTGTTTCCCCTTATGTGTTTGTCTGTAACCAAAAAAAGAAAGAGTTTTATTATAAATAGTAAATATATATATATATATAAGATATATACAGTGATAAGAAATATTTAAAAAAGTGTGATTACTTTTTAGCCCCCGTTCACACTGAGGCGACCTGTGAGGCGACCTGGTCGCCTCACAGGTCGCCGTAGGTCGCCTCCCATAGGGAAGCTGCAGACCCGTTCTAATAGGAGCGACACAAGTCGCTCTGACTTAGAAAAAGGGTCCGGAGCTTCTTTGGGGCGACCAGGAGGCGACCGCCATAGACTTCAATGTTATGAAGTCCGTGGCGGCCGCTCCGAGGTCGCGTCGCCCCTATGTGAACGGGGGCACTCCCATTTTTCTTGTTTCTTTAAACATCCTCAGGGATAATAAAGTTAAACATATAATAAATAACCCATAAAGAAAGAATTTACAACGTGAAGTAGTAATTGCAGAAACTGAAAAATAATAAAAGAAACAAAATAAATAAAGCACACATTACAATACGGAAAATATTACAATGGAAACTCAAAAATGTACTGCAAGTAGAATCACACTTTATTTCTAAGTGCTGTTATTAAATGTTGTTTTATTCATGACATTTTCCTCTTTTTATAGATAATTTCAATTTCAGTGGCGGTTTTGATGTGTTGAATAGCTGAATGAATAGCCCTGTTCACCGGACAGAAGGCTTTAATGCTGGGAGTATTTACATTATAAAACAGATTAGCTGTTCTACATACCTTAGAAATAAAGAAGATTACTGGGGAAATTGAGGTGGAATAATATAAATCCCCAACAAAAGGAACAAACAGACATCAATATTCATTTTAATGCCACAGAATCTGGAGTATCCAGTTGCTATGCTCCGCATAATCTGCTATTACACACCTTAAGAGTCATAGAAGGCAGGCGTTTTCATTCTCCCCATCCCCATTCATCTCAACTGGAGAAAAATAATGGAGAGGTCACATATATATATGGAAGGAAGGAAGGGAGGAAGGTAGAAAGGAAGGGAAATGAAAGAAGGAGGAAATGGAAGGAAGCAAGGGAAGAAAGGCAGAAGGTAGAGAGGAGAGGAAGCAAGCAAGAAAGAAAATAATGAAAGTACTAAAGAAAAAGAAAAAATATGGAGGAAGGAAGGAAGGAAGGATAGAAGGAAGGAAGGAAGGAAGGAAGGAAGGAAGGAAGGAAGGAAGGAAGGAAGGAAGGAAGGAAGGAAAGTATAGAGAGAAGGAGGAAGGACAGAAGCAGGAAAGGAAGAAAAGATGAGAAAGGAAGGAAGCAAAAGAGAGATGAATGTAAACATACTGTAAGTGAGCACAGACTCTTGCATTATGGTGTGCACCCCAGAGCTCAAACACAGATGCGTGTGTGTGCGTGTGTGTATATGTATATATATATATATATGTAATGGACAGAACTTATACCCACTCCCAGAATCCTCTGCGGCAGAATCTGCCTTCTGGGGTAGATACAGGCCTGAGTGTGTCTCTGATTGGGTTTCCTCCACTGCCCAATGAGAATCCTCTCATGGAGCCAGTGGGGAGAATCCCCTCTCAGCAGACACACCTGGGAGACATGAAAGCCAACTGAAATCATGGCCCTGCTATTAAGCAGCCAAGGCCCACTATATGTTACCTAGCACCTACCTGTAGGGTGCTACAAAAGAAAAGAAGGAAGGCCAAGAGAGAGGGAGGGAGAAAGAAAGAAAGAAAGAAAGAAAGAAAGAAAGAAAGAGAAAGAAAGAAAGAAAGAAAGAAAGAAAGAAAGAAAGAAAGAAAGAAAGAAAGAAAGAAAGAAAGAAAGAAAGAAAGAAAGAAAGAAAGAAAGAAAGAAAGAAAGAAAGAAAGAAAGAAAGAAAGAAAGAAAGAAAGAAAGAAAGAAAGAAAGAAAGAAAGAAAGAAAAAGGTGGATGGGTGAAGTTGAGAGAGGGACACATGGAGGAAGGGAGAGGGAAAAAAGAGAGAGAGAGGGAAAGGAAAAGAAAGGAAAGGAAAGGAAAGGAAAGGAAAGGAAAGGAAAGGAAAGGAAAGGAAAGGAAGGGAAGAAGGTAGAGAGAGTAGAAAGAGAGTGAGGAAGGAATGAACCTGAAAAGAAAATTTAGGAAGAAGTAAAAGAAGAGCAAAAAGGAGAGAGGAAGGAAGCCAGAAAGGAAGAAAAGAAGGAAAGTCGAGAAAGAAAGAAAGAAAGAAAGAAAGAAAGAAAGAAAGAAAGAAAGAAAGAAAGAAAGAAAGAAAGAAAGAAAGAAAGATGGATGGAGGGGAGAGAGGGACACATGGAGGAAGGAAAGGGATAGAAAAGGAAAAGCTGGGTCTCTGACTCCTTTGAGTTCAGTCATATCAGGGAAGAAGGCTCAGGTGGTCCAGAGGATAAGAGCTATCTGCCTTCATGTCTGATATCATGGTGGAGAACCACTTCTCTATGACATTTATGCAGGAAAATGTCCCTTCCTAGGATTAAAACGTTACATTTTACCTTTGGTTTTGAGATGCTGCCTAGACAGTTTAATATATATCTGTTAGCACTCCCATCTCTATTTATATGAACTGTATATTAATTTCAGATTTATATGACTCAGTTTCGTGTGTGCTGGTCCTTTACAAAGTGTCCCAGACCTTCCCATTCTTAGGATGATTACCTAGTGAAAGTGGATCACAGAGAAACATTTTGGAATATGAAGCTGGTTGCTTCCTCACTTCCAGACAGGAACAGTCAGCATGACATTTGTGACACAGAAGCAGAAAAATTGACCTGCATCGAATGTTTTATATTACCGTACTTGATACTGTACAGTTATCCTATATGCAGTGTGTCTGAGCATCAGCGGCTGATATCTTATTTCCAGTAATATTTTGAACCTACTACTTTGAGACGCTGCCAGCTGTCCTATGCCAGGTGGTGGGGCACATTATCGAGGTGTGTGGTTTCCATCCACTTCTTTCCTGTGGGATCAGTTTGATAGATGGGGGTCTGAGGGTCACATTTTTCACTTACATGTTTTTTTATTTTCTCATAGAAGTTAGGATATGATTCATCTGTAGTGTGAAAATGCTTCCTTAACCTTATTTTCTGTTAAACTTGTTTTTTTTTTTTTTAATACAGTTTTCACATTTTCCATATGTCTTATGGAGTACATAGAATGATAGAACTATTAACTCTTCCTCTGATTTAGTGGATTTTACCATCTAAAATCTCTAAGACAGACATACAGGGTTTATGGACCAATCAGATTCATCTGGAAAGATTTTGGCACACCATAAATGTCGAGCAGGATCTGCATATTTCTCACTTTTGATCTGTTGAATATACTATTGAAAATGTTTTAATATATCTGTTTTGTAGGTGCAAAGAATACCTGTTGATCCTGTGAAGGGAACTCTTAAGGCGTCAGCATACTAAGATGTTTTGTACCATTTCATGCTCCCAACTTTGTGGGAACAGTTTGGGGATGGCCCCTTCCTTTTAAAACATGACTACGCACCAGTGCACAAAGCAAGGTCCATAAAGACATGGATGAGCGAGTTTGGGGTGGAGGAACTTGACTGGCCTCCACAGTCCTGACCTCAACCCGATAGAACACCTTTGGGATAAATTAAGAGTGGAGACTGCGAGCCAGGCCTTCTTGTCCACATCAGTGCTTAATCTCACAAATGCGCTTCTGGAAGAATGGTCAAACATTCCCATAGACACACTCCTAAACCTTGTGGACAGCCTTCCCAATGAGTTGAAGTGGTTATAGCTGCAAAGGGTGGGCAAACTCAATATTTAACCCTACGAACTAAGACTCGGATGCCATTAACTGGTTGCCGACTGCGCACAGTATATTTACTGCGGCAGTCAGCCCCGGCCAGGCAGAGTGACGTAGATGTACGTCGCTAGCCTGTCACCGGGTTTTGAGCCAATAGCGGGCGAGCGCGCACCCGCTGAGGCACGCACCCGCCTCGGCTCGTTCACAGAGGAGTCCGGGCATGTGACCAGCAGACCCGATGTCCGCTGGTCACACTACGATCGTCGGTAGAGTGGGAGAAAGGCGGACAGCTTATGTAAACAAGCCGCCTGTCATTCTCCCCTGTGTAAAAATGGAGATCAGATGGTTCTACTATGTAGAACCGTTGATCTCTGTTTTTACAATAGGAGACATGTCCCATCACAGTTAGATACACGCCCCTAGGACACACTTAACCCCTCCCTCTCCAATACAGTTAACCCCTTCCCTGCCAGTGTCATTTTTACAGTAACAGTGCATATGTATAGCACTGATTACTGCAGTAATGTCACTGGTACCCCCAAAAGTGTCAAAAATGTCAGTCAAGGGTCCGATCTGTCCGCCGCAATGTCGCAGTCCCGCACAAAAAATCGCAGATCGCCGCCATTACTCATTAAAAAAAAAAACACCAAAAATGACAAAAATCTTTCCCTTTGTTAGTAAACGCGATAACTTTTGCGCAAACCAATCAAAATACGCTTTTTGCGATTTTTTTTACCAAACATAGGTAGCAGAAAACAAATTGGCTGAAAATGTTAAAAAATTTTGATTTTTACATTTTTTTGGGGGGGGAATTTCATATAAAAAAAGTGAAAAATATTGTTATTTTTGCAAAATTTACGCTCTTTTTTTGTTTAAAGCGCATGATCAAAAAATCGCACAGGTGATCAAATACCACCAAAAGAAAGCTCTGTTTGTGGGAAAAAAAGGACGTGAAATTCGTTTAGGTACAGTGTCGCACGACCGTGCAATTGTCCGTTAAAATCACGCAGTAAAAAATCGCAAAAAAAACCCTGGTCAGGAAGGGGGTAAAATCTTCCGGGGCTTAAGAGGTTAAAGTTCATGTGCGTGTAAAGGTAGGCGTCCCAATACTTTAAGTATTATAGTATGTGTGTATATATATATATATATATATATATATATATATATATACTTTATATATAGTTATTATAGTATTATAAAAAGTTTTTTAGAGGTCTACACATCAGACTTAAAAGAGACACAAGTGAGGAGGAAAGAGCAACCAAGGAATTTGGTTACCAAAGATGGCCAGTCTATCCAAATGAAGGGCGTTTGATCAGGCCACTCTTCTCCCCAGATCACAAAGGTTCAAACCATGTAACACGAATGTAATTGGTCAGATAGATAGGTAATGAAGAACAATGAATGTAAGTAATGAAGACCATCCACTGCCCAGCCACTCTGCTTTGCCAAACCTAAAGTGTCACTTTAAATGGCAGTTTTTATTAGTGCTGTGATGTCATCCATCTGTTTTTTTTTTTTACAACAAGGTGGTAGGAGATGTCAGTACACATTTCCTAAGCATACAATTGTCCCTGCATGACCACAGGTGAATCATTGACAGTCCTCGAGGAATGGAATTGTCAGTTGCCAAATAACTCCTGCAGACAAACATTAAAAATAGAGGAAAAAAAAAAATTGGCAAGATTGTAGACGAGATGTTGTTAATTTCATTTCCCCTTGAGGTAAGTTGGGTCTCTTTAGCTGCAAGCTCAGCTGCATCAGTAAAACATTATTGTTGAGGGTATTATGCATTCCTGACAAGGTGTTACTTGCCTCTGTGATGTTACCTTAAACCCAGTTTATGTTGCTTTAAGGGGTTTAGGAGCAGGATAATAGTTTACTTATTTGACTGAGGTTTATTAAAGGAGAAAACACACATTCAGCAATAAATACAGTTAGAAAAGTAGAGATTTGTATTTGGCTCAGCTTTTTTTGGTTTTGGATGCCCTGTTTAAAGCAGAAAAGTTGTAAATCTTTGGAAAGAAGCATAAAAAGAAGCCTGTGCCTCAAAATATAATACTCCTGTGAAGCCCAGACAATAATTAGCCCCAATACGCGGTCCAAATCCAACCAATGGTCTAAATTCCCATCACATTTTCGATAAATGAATGTAAATAATAATGTAGAGAAGGGAGAAATCCATAGCGCCACAGTGGCTTAGTGGCTGGCACTAAGGCTCCCAGCTCAAATTCCAACCAGGACACTACCTGCATGGAGTTTGCATGTTCACCCTTTGCTTACATGGGTTTCCTTCCACACCCCTAAGGCTCCGTTCACATGTAGGCTTTTTGGGGAGTTTTTCTGCTCTAGGATCAGCTCTCAAAACGCCCAACAAGACAAATCCTATTCATTTCAATGGCCCCTGTTCACATCTGAGCGTTTTGACGCTGTGAGCAAAACGCCCAACGCTCAAAAAAGTACACAAGCTTCTTTTTGGGCAGATTACAGGTGTTTTCCATTGGTCTCTATTCAATCTAAAAACGCCTGCACAAAAAACGCCTGTAAAAACGCCTGTAAATCGTGGAAAAAAACGTGTGAAAACGCTACGCTCAGGTGTGAATGTAGCCTAAGACATACTGGTGAGTACATGTAATGTATGTATATATGAGGGACCTTGGATTGTAAGGTCTTTGACGGTAGAGACTGATGTATGTAAATTTGTCAGTGCTAAATAATTGCCTGTAATAAATAAGTTCTAACCAATTAGGTGCCAATTTACAGAAGTCAGATATTTGATTGTTAAAGCTACCTGCCATATCCTTAAAAAATTACGAGGTATTTGCCGGTATTGAACAAATCGTAAACATTTTTTAGAGGAGCCAGCCTTAAAGAGTATCTTAAACCAAAAATAAAGCAATGTGTGTCTGTTGGTGTTTTTTCTTTTTTTTTTCTGTTAGAGGGCATCAGGGATAGGAATTAACGTGGATCTACGGTATATCACTAACCAACGTGATTGATTGACAGTAGGTGAACATCATGAGTCTTTTTTTTTTAATAAAGGATCCGTCAAAACTGACTCTCTGTTTTTATTTACGATTTCCATTTTTTTGTGAATGGGTAGAGGTACTGCTCTCTACTACTCATTCACATGGGGGCAGTATTTCTTGCCCCTCCACTTTTAATTAAAGGGGTTTCCAGATTCCAGTAGGGCTCCCACCCACAGATCCCCAAAACCACCAGGCCAAGTGCCCCCCCCATGATGTGGGCAAGTAGCCTGATATGGTATAGAAAGGGGGGGGGGAGTGCCTGCTTATCCCTCCCCTTTTCTGGCCTGCTAGAAAGTAGCTTTCTATGGGGGCACTCACCGCAGAGGAGGAGCCAGGAGTGCTGGCGGGGGACCCAAGAAGATGAGATTTGGGCTGCTTTATGCAATTACTTTGCACAAAGCAAGTGTGTTTAAACCAATTTGTTTTCCTTTTTTCTTTTTGTTTTTTTTAAATGCATTTGCAATCACTTTTGGGTAAAAAATATCCCAGTGTTTTTATCACCTCCCTAAATACTTGCCTGATTCCTCACTCGATCCTGAGCCTGTCTGTAGCGTCTCTTTTCTCCCCCTGCATTCGCAGGACACAGGGGCAGCATCAGGAGCTATTGGCTCTGTCACGTACCTGGGAGGAGACTGAGTTGACGAGGTCGGCCTCTCTTTTATCTCCCGCCCTGACCCCACTGAAGGTGAGACAGAGGGCATCAAGGGACAGGAGGAACACGAGTGCCTGTAGTTGTTGATGGGTCAAGATAGGCAGCTTGTCCGGATCCCAGAAACTGGAACATGCAGTGATGTATGGAGCAGGTGCAGCGGACAGCCAGGCAGGCACTCGGGTAGCTCTGGGAGCTGAAGTTAGAGACAGAGTCAGAGTTGCAGGAAAGCCAGGGTCGTGAACAGGCGGTGTAACAAGGTACCAAATCATAAGCAGAGCCAAAGTCGGGGACGGAGCCGGGTCAGGTTTAGCAGAGAGGCAGAAGCAGAATCCAAAGTCAAGTCCAGAACACGCCAGGTCAGCAACAGGGAAGCATACAGATATCATCAGGTCACAGCTGAAGATCAGTCAGCAAAGGAAACAGGATTGAACTTCCTTTAAATAGCCCGTCTGGCGCCAAGCGCCGTTGTGCATTCGCGCATGCGCACTCTCATTTGCGCACTCACGCGAACGCCCATTAGCCATTCTACTGGGAAAAGCCTGCGCATGCGCACGGCCATGTCCCAGGCGTCTCACAGGGATTCCCTGACAGGTTCCTCCTGTTGTCAATAAAATCCTGTGAGGAGGGAGGGAAGGTGGGGCCAAGTTGTGCTGTGTGTGTCTATAGATGCACAAAGCCTGGCTCGGTAGAAAGCCTGCAGGTGTGCCATCGTATCAAGGTGGCACACACAGAAGAGAAGGAGCCAAGAGCACCAGTGGGGTACCCCAGAAGAGGAGGTTCAGAGCTGCTCTGTGCAATACCATTGCACAGAGTAGGTAAGCATAGCATGTTTCTTATTTTAGAAAAAAATACTTTAGCATTTAAAACCTCTTTAGCTTCACCATACATGTGTACATTCCACCTTTGTAAAATCTGCTTTTAAGGCGGTTGTAAACCCTTGTTTTTTGTAGTAAAAACAACAAACATGCTTTTGCTTACCTGCATTGTGCAATAATTTTGCACAGAGCAGCCATGATCCTCTTCTTCTGGGTTGATCCAGGTCCCTCCCTCTCATTGGGTGCCCCCACAGAAAGCCGCTTTCCTTGGGGGCACATGTGCAGGCTCACTCCCAAGTCCTGCTGCTGCATTGACACAGACAGCAGGACTCGTCCCCGCCCCCCCACTCCCGTGTCTCTGGATTTGATTGACAGCAGCGGAGCCACATATTATACTTACCTCCTCTGTGCAGTTGGTTTTGCATACAGCAGCCCGGATTCTCATCTTGGGTCCCCTGCCGGTGCTCCTGACCCCTCCCTCCTGCCGAGTGCCCCCACAGCAAGCAGCTTGCTATGGGAGCACCCGAGCTGCGCCGCAGCTCTGTGTGTATATTCAGACACGGAGCTGTGCTTCGGCCCCGCCCCCTCTCTTTCCTCATTGACTAGCTGGCTTTGATTGACAGCAGCGGGAGCCAATGACACCAGTGCTGTGTCTCAGCCAATCAGGTGGGAGAGTCCCGGACTGCCGAGGCATTCGTGCACATTGCTGGATTGAGATGGGGCTCAGGTAGGTATTGTAGGGCGGAGGGGGGCTGCTGCACACAGAAATTTTTTATCTTAATACATAGAATACATTATGATAAAATATCTTCTGCCTTTAGTACCATTCTAATGCAGAGAATGCATTAGGGTGAAAAACCTTGAGGCTTTCCAACCACTTTAATTTAGAAAAACAATGTAATATGAGGACCTTCCTAAATCATTCATCCATTCAATTTGTATTCATTCAGGAAGGCTCCTGCACTATATAGTTGCTGGTAGATCTAAAGGAGATTGGAATCAGAGAATTGGATGGTAAGGTGCAGCCATATTTGACAAATAATGAAAACTCTATAATGTAACAACTTGTATGACTGATGAATACTGTATTCAAAAAAGTGACAGATCCTGCTGAAGTCACTCACAATCGGCTTAATGTCAGAGCCCATTGAATGAAATTCTGTCCCGCTGGATTTAGCTCTATTTGACATTTCTTAATTCCATCTCGCACATATTTGTGGCACCCAGATGTGCCAGGATTTGTGAAAAACAGCCTTGCATCATTGTCAGCTGTGTGACATGTCAAAACAAGCCACAAATAGATGGGTGAATCTGATACTACCATGGGGCTCTCAGCGTTGGCACAGAGGAATAGGAGCTACAAGGGGGCATTGAGAATAAAACGGAGGGCCGGTACGTATGTTCCACAGGAAACACAAATAACAGCACTTCATAGCTGAGGGGAAGACGGTATCTCAGGACATCATCATCACGCTCAAGCAAATAATTATCATTTCAGTGTCTTGCTGCCTAGAAATATCAGGCCTATTCAGGAAACCTGTATTATAGCTAAAAAAGAGTTTCTATGATATGTGGAAATTCATCAGATATTAAAACAACCAATAACACACATGCTTTGAATTACTGTTGTCAAAGCCCAACTCTGGGCCCCCTCTTGCCACCCCATCTCAAAGACTAACCCCCCCCCCCCCCAGCTGTATCTTTTACAGATGCTTTTAAACAGGTCACAGTCCTCACTGATGCACACAATGAATTAGACCAGGGGTCTCCAAACTTTCAAAAAAAGGGCCAGTTTAATGTTCTTCAGACTTTAGAGGGGCCAGACTGTGGCCAGTGGGGGTAGAAAATGTCCTGGTTTTGCTGGGAGTGAACAATGTCCCATAATTAGTGTCAGTGAGAGGAATAGTGCCCCATCATTGATGTCATAAAGAGGAATTGTGCAATCTCATTGGTGTCTGTGGGAGGAATAGTGCCCCGTCGTTGGTATCCATGGGAGGAATAGTGACTCATTGTTGGTATCCATGAGAGGAATAGTGCTCCATCATTGGTGTCCGTGAGAGAAATAGTGCCCCATCGTTGGTGTCCGTGAGAGAAATAGTGCCCCGTCCTTGATGTCAGTCAGAGAAATAGTGCCCCATCATTGGTATTGATAAGAGGAATAGTGCCTCATCATTGGTGTCTGTGAAAGGAATAGTGCCCCATTATTGGTGCCATGGGAGGAAAAGTGCCCCATTGTTGGTGTCAGTAAGAGAAAAAGTACCCCATTATTGGTGTCATTTGGAGGAATAGTGCCCCATCATGGGTGTACTTGGGAGGAATAGTGGCCCATAATTGGTGTCAGTGAGAAGGATAGTGTCACACTGTTAGCGTCAGTGGCAGGAATTATACCCCATTGTTAATGTCAGTGGGAGGAATAGTGCCCCAAGGGCCAGATAAAGTCAAGTGAAGGGCCATACCTGGCCCTGGGATGCAGTTTAGAGACCACTGGAATAAATAAAATGCAGGGTGCCATGGTGGCGGTCCATGACACCCTGCATTCATAGAGTTCCCCATTGAATGACAACCATAAGAAGGCATATTATAAGGCAAGGAAGAATCAGCGCAAGATGTCTAAAATTGGTGGACCATAAACCACTGATGAATAGGTAAAAACATATGATGGATAAAAAACAATAGTACTCTTCTATACAAAATAGTACAATAAATAATGTGTAAAGTGCCAAGGTGATAAATCAAGTGCTCTTGTGCTGAATGGGAATAAAGACATTTTTAAAAGTGATGATCCTAAATCAAAATGACAAATATAAAGTGGGGGTGAAATAAAGTGATCAATATAATTGAAAGAAATATATCAAAAGAAGAATGATGAGGTACAGCTTTCAAATTGCTGTGAAGTGAAGAGGTGAATAACTGCAACACCAGGTTGCACAGTGGTAATCTTAAATAACTGAATAGAGTACAAGTGGAAATATCAAAAAGATGTGACAGTGCACTAAAAGTGCCTAATAATATCAAATAAAGCTGAATAAACACGGTGTAGAACATTAATGAATAAAATTTGCATCAAAAGTCGCAAAGTCCCAAAAAGGTGCAAACAGTTAACCACTTAAGCCCCGGAGGATTTGGCTGCTAAAGGACCAGGGGTTTTTTTGCGATTTTTTACTGCGTGACTTTAACGGACAATTGCGCGGTCGTGCGACGCTGTACCTAAACGAATTTGACGTCCTTTTTTTCCCACAAACAGAGCTTTCTTTTGGTGGTATTTGATCACCTGTGCGATTTTTTGATCACGCGCTATAAACAAAAAAAGAGCGTAAATTTTGCAAAAATTACAATATTTTTCACATTTTTTTATATGAAATTCCCCAAAAAAAAAAGTAAAAATCAAAATTTTTTAACATTTTTCGGCCAATTTGTTTTATGCTACCTATGTTTGGTAAAAAAAATCGCAAAAAGCGTATTTTGATTGGTTTGCGCAAAAGTTATCGCGTTTACTAACAAAGAGAAAGATTTTTGTCATTTTTGGTTTGTTTTTTTTTTAACGCATAATGGCGGCGATCTGCGATTTTTTTTTCGGTACTGCGACATTGCGGCGGACAGGTCGGACCCTTGACTGACATTTTTGACACTTTTGGGGTTACCAGTGACATTACTGCAGTAATCAGTGCTATACATATGCACTGTTACTGCAAAAATGACACTGGCAGGGAAGGGGTTAACTTTATTGGACAGGGAGGGGTTAAGTGTGTCCTAGGGGCGTGCTTTCTACTGTGTAGGGACATGGCTATTGGTGTAAAAGCAAAGATCAACCGTTCTACATAGTAGAACGGTCAGATCTTCACTTTTACACAGGGAGAACTGACAGGCAGCTTGTTTACACAAGCTGCTCTGTCTTTCTCCCTTCACAGGAGCGATCGTAGTGTGGCCGGCGGACATCGAGTCCGCCGGTCACACGCACTGACTTGCCTGTGAACGAGCCGCGGCGGGCGCGCGCCTCGGCGGGCGCGCGCCCGCCCGCGATAGGCTCGCAAGTCAGTGACAGGCGAGTGACGTACCGATACGTCACTCTGCCTGGCCGGGGCTGACCGCCGCAGTATATAGTCGTGCGGCGGTCGGCAACCGGTTAAAAAAAAGCCAAAATTGGCGATGATGAAACAGTTCATAGGTGATAAAGTGACACAGGACACTTCCGGTGACAACCCGGTGCAATCTTTCGTGAGCTTGGAATCCACAATCATGTGTAATGGCCACTCACCTCCATTAACACTCAATAGAGTATTTTGGGTATAATAGATCCCCCTATAGATCCTTTGGAACAATCTCCAATCTGCTGGGAGGCTTAGGTGTTCACTCTGCAATCCTCATATATATGGATGTATCACATGGATAGATCAGATTTCTTCTATACTGATATCAAGTGGACGGAAGTAACTGCGATGTTCCTAGGATACTCGTTCACCAGAGATAAATAGGGGGGACTCTCATAGTGTAGTATATTAGGTACTTTTAATATATCCAAAATAAATACACTTACATTTAAGAAGACAAATAAATGCGTTTTCAGACAGTGCTGTAGGGTCCCGCCGATGCAGTCCATTCCGATACTTCCGGTCTCGGCTGTAGACCGGACGTGACGTCACCACGGCTTTTTCCGACGCGTTGCGTCACAAACACACGTGACTTTATCGAGAAGACATAGGAAATCCAGTGGAAATTACTGCAGATACATTGCCTAAAAAAATGTGAGTATTACAGCAAAAGCTGCTTTATTTTTTAAAGGCTAATTTCACTTTTTAAATAAACTGGCCAACGGAAATGCCATACCTGTAAGCCTTTTCTATCACCTCTGAAGCCTTGCAAAAATACTCCCAGTGTTTTCATTCCTATATCCTGGCTTATTTCCAAGACACTGGAGAACAGGTGTGAGAACACTTCCTCAATCAGAAGCTGCGCAGTGCACTTGTGGACAGGTGCAGTTCGGCCTCCTGCACAGGTGGCACTGTTTGGGAGTTGCCATGCAGAGAGAGAGGAAGAAAGGAGGGAACCCATGTTCCTCTGAGGCCCCGGTAGGTGTCATCAAGAGAGCAGCTGTCTGATTGGATGCTGCTGCTCTGATGACCTCTGCGGCCATCTTTAGTGTGGTCAGTGCTAATAAAGAGCACTGCCCCCCTTCAGTTGGCATACATTTTGCAAAGTGGCTAGGTCAGGGACAGGAACTTGCTAGTAGGGGAGAGTATGTCTAGCGCAGGGAAAGGTTCCAGTGGAGGAGGGACAGAATAGGGACTGCTCGCCTATGCCACCAGCTAGGAGCCCTTCCCCATCTAGGTGCCTTGTTCCAGATTGCCTTCCAGCCACCTCCTCTGTCAGATGCTGTCGTGCGTTATAAGTAATTTTCGGGAATGCCTTGCAAAACTCTCTGTAAGTGCTGCCATCCCAGTTCAGCTGTGTTACACAGACGCTATTACCACCTTGTTGGAACTTTTATGTTAATACAGGTTACTTCAATCCTTGGTCTCTGTGTGCATTCCCCCCTCTCTGGGTACCACACGCCTGGCCCTGCTCACTTACTCTCTCCTGAAAGTCAGCAAAGACACTTATAGTGGCACATCTCCACCCAGGATTCTCATTCTGCTGTAGCCCCTTTCACTCTCATGCTCTGGGCTACAACAAAATGGCTACCAAGCCTTATTCGCTAAGGACAACTAAGAGATTATAACATTATCTGTCCTCAAAGAAGGAAGCTGAGTGTCATTCTGTTGTAGCCCATGTCACTGAATTATGCCAGGACCTAGAAATGTA
This sequence comes from Pelophylax lessonae, assembly GCF_965119305.1. NCBI lineage: Eukaryota > Metazoa > Chordata > Amphibia > Anura > Ranidae > Pelophylax > Pelophylax lessonae. The sequence continues at coordinate 634,526,220 of NC_138770.1, read as the reverse complement.
AACATTGAGAGTATTTTGACTAGACTTCAAATGTAACAAAAAGGGCCTTTAGGTAGTTGCTGAAGATAAGCAGACTAAGGACATGGATTACTGTGGTCTGATGAGACCAAGATAAACTTGGTTCAGATGGTGTCAAGCATGTGTGGCAGCAACCAGGTGAGGAGTACAAAGACAAGTGTGTCTTGCCTACAGTCAAGCATGGTGGTGGTGGAAGTGTCATGGTCTGGGGCTGCATGAGTGCTGCCAGCACTGGGAGCTACAGTTCATTGAGGGAACCATGAATGCCAACATGTACTGTGACATACTGAAGCAGAGCATGATCCCCTCCCTATGGAGGCAGTATTCCAACATGATAACGACCCCAGACACACCTCCTAGTTGAACACTGCCTTGCCAAGAAACTTAGGGTAAAGGTGATGGACTGGCCAAGCATGTCTCCAGACCTAAACCCTATTGAGCATTTGTGGGGCATCCTCAAACAGAAGGTGGAGGAGCACAAGGTCTCTAACGGTGCAAGTTTAGGAGATATTTACAGTACCTATAGGTAAGCCTTATTAAAGGCTTACCTTAAGGTACAAGTTATAAGAGAGGGTTTACAACCTCTTTAAGGCAGTGCTGGAAATAATGGTGGCCACATAAAATATTGACACTTTGGGCCCAATTTGGACATTTACACATAGGGGTGTACTCACTTTTGCCAGAGATTTAGACATTTATGGCTGTGTGTTGAGTTATTTTGAGGGAACAGCAAATAATTTACACTGTTATACAAGCTGTACACTCACTACTTTACATTGTAGCAAAGTGTCATTTCTTCAGTGTTGTCACATGAACAGACATAATAAAATATTTACAAAAATGTGAGGGGTGTACTGACTTTTGTGAGATACTGTGTGTTTTAAAATTATACAAAAAATGGTCACTTCCCCCACTTATAACTGGTCTTGACAGCAAGGAGCACTGAAATGTTTTGACATGTTTTAAAATTAGCCTTGCAATGGGACTGTTTGGTCTATAAATTGATGGGAGGATGGGAAGGAGCTCAATATAGTATCCCCATACAGAAACAAGGGTGATAAAGCAATGGCTTATCCAGCCAAAGATAAATTCCCTCCATTGTTAACAACTTGAACAAGTGTTTAGGCAAATGACTTACTCTGGAAGAGAGGGGGACATACTTAGCAAGGGGATTGAAGGAGTTACCGGAGGTTAGGGGTAGAGAAGGGGTTACAGGGGTGGGGGTACAAAAGGTAATGACATGGGCATGCAAGTTGAAGGCTAATTTTACATGCTTACCCTGACTTTTTTTAAGCTGACTTAGACCCTCTTTTCTGATTTTCATTGAGGCCATCCATCGCATTAACCAATCAACCAACATGACCAATGTAGAATAGATGTCCCCAACCTGTTGTGCTGCTTACCGCCAAAACTCCACCCCAACTCCATATCCCCTTTCCCTTTTACCTAAATGAATGAGACCACACCGTGCTTGGAGTAAATTGGCCACAGCAGCCCTTTTATTAACCCTTTAAAACTTAAATTAACATAACGGAGAAAAACATTCCTTAAAACAGAAACAAATCAGTCGTTAAGCCTGTTGGTCTTTGAGGCACCCCCCAAATAATTCCAAATCCTGCACTGCGGGACTTATGCCCTGATAGGCCTCCAGCCACGGCACCGGCTCAGAGACAACCCACTCCCCGCAGTGGCACCATTTTAAATTCCATTTAAACTGACATTAAATGGAATGCACCATAGGGACACATACCAACGATGAGTCCCAACCATACCCTTATCCTAAACTGTTCACCTCCCCCGCCAGCAAAGACCAACAAAATGCCAGGCTGCCATGACAAGCATGAATACCCCCCGAAAAGGAGAGAAAGCACAAAAGACATACAGTAATGCATAATGACTTCGATAAAACACAGGGAGGATGGGTGGGAAGCTTCTTCTTCTTTCGTCCGTTGATCTTCACTGACCGCCAAACTTAGAGACCACCCCTCCTAACTGTACCTCAAACCCCACCCAAGCATAACTCCCCAAATCCCTGTACCCCCAAAACCAAAACATACTTTATTTAACTCCTACCTATCCTGTCTCCCCTCTTCACCTGGTCATGTCTGCCCTGCGCTATTTTCTTTTTTTTTTTTTCGCTTCGGGCCTTGCTGGCAGGCTCAGGATTGGGTTACAAATTCAACATTTTTGTACAAAAAGTCTGGATTAAAATATATTCTTTGATTATTTTTAGTTAACATAACCTTAGCTCTTTTTTCATGTGCTCCATTTGCATTGCCCAGACTGAGGACACGATAAGCTAATACAGCATTTAGGAGATACATCAAAAACAATGAGCATTCAGTTCTTCCAAATAGTAAAGCCTCAGCACTTCTGCGGGATGACTCACTGAATATCTAAGGAAGACAAGTAAAGACTGCCAAACCCTAAAGAGAAACGGCTTACAAATAAGAGATCAGGGAAAGAGGTTCAATCACCAATTCCTTTGTTACCTGGGGATTGAGGTGTTCCTGCAGGATGAATGATCCACAGAACACACCCTCCGCTCTCAGATATACGGCATAAGATATCACAGTAGAATTTTGGCAATGTATCCTATAATTTGGAACAATTTGCCGTGCTGAGTTTCAGATGGTTGCCACAGGAAAACATTCCATGATGTCCCTCTGTGACTGAACTGTGCCAGAAGAGGCTTGATTCTAGGAAACAGAAGAGAAAAAAATGCCTGGAGAGCAAATGTGCTTCTGCACCATAACCTACTTTACTGGTTTAGGCTTGTCCAACATCTTTGTCTCTGATGGCAGAGAAACAGAAAGCTACTAAATCATGATATCTATTATTTACAGACTTGGAAAGACTTGTGAGGATCAGGAAAATGTTTATCTGGATCGAGTCAGAGGTTGGGAGTTTGTGCCGTCTGTGATGCAACTTTTAAAGTGTAGCTGAATCTTGGTGAAAAATAAAATAATGCGAAGACAAGCACTGAAACAGATAAATGATTGCAGGACTGCACAATTCAGGGTATTTACAAAGAGAAATGATTGCACTGAATATAGTAGTGTGATGTCGTTACATACAGTATATGCAAATTGTAAACCACCCATCTTTCCGTATCCAGAGGTAGTTTATCCACTAGAATACTTAGACAGGGCCTTGTGGATGTCCAGAGAACCCAATTACAACACTCATGCTCCAGTAGTTAACCAGGGGGATAATGCAACTGGTTAAAATATCTTCCTAACAATTTGCAAGGGAAAACAGAAAAAAACAAAGGTCTGGTCAGTGAAGAGAAAACACCTCAAATTTCCTGATATAAGCAGCTGAATGCATACAAATGAATTTACCACAAACCACTCAAAAAATATTAGTAAACTAAAAATGTGCAGCGGTAGGAATCAGACCATACCATACCATATTCTGCTATACAGGGCTTTTTTTCTCAGAGAATAGGTGCAGGAACTCCTCTTTTGGACTTACCCCTTGTCTCCGCCCCTACCTACCTACCTCCGTGAACCGTTCTTGGTTCCACCCACTACCCACCTCCCAGTACCATCCCTTTTAGAAAATACAGAACAAAGTAACATTTGTGGTACTAAGTAATTTGTATGGAATTTGTTAATGATAACAAAAAAGCAGTAAAATAGATCCCATGCAGCCAACAACAATATATCCCCCAGCAACAATAGATCCAGCCAGAAACAATGGGCCCTCAGCAGCAACAACAGATCTCCCAGCAGCCAGCATCAATAAACTGCTGCCTAAACTGTAGATCCCTCCCAGCAACAACTGACCCCTCAGCAACATAAGACCCACCCCAGCAACAATAGACCCCCCTGCAGCCACATTAGATATTCCCAGCAGCAATAAATCCTCCTGCAGGAATAGATCCCCTCCAGCAACAATAGGTTCCTCAGCAGCCAGCATCAATAGACAGTGTAGCACAAACCAGCACTCCTTGCCATTACATACATTCAGGGCTGGAGGTGCCGGAACTGCGTTCCCCCGCGTTCCCGCTGAAAAAAAGCCCTGCTGCTATATAACCTCATAAATATCACACACAATTATCAATCAAAACAAACTGCTCCTAAAACAATAACAAAAGAGCTTCATAAACCCAAGTATTGGTAGATATATTGTATATAAGTGAGTCCCGCTTCCAAAAGTCCACCTCCAAGTGCTTGTGCAGCAAACAAAAACCATACTTCTGAGCCGAAACGTCTTTTGACCATGAACAAAGACAAAAGACACACTTATACGCTCAGTCCTTAATAGACCTCTACATAATAGGAGGTCTACAGTATATAGTACCAGATTTATCACCATTGCGCCTCCTAGGACTCCTCATCTCAGGCCAATGTAACAATGCACTACCTGGGTCTCATTTCCTCTTCTCCTCCTCCAGCAAAGACAAGAAAAGACGCTACCAGTGCTCTCCATTTAAATAGATTTATTAAAATATAAGTACACACACTACTCACAAATATAGGTATGTTATAGCTTTAAGACATGTATCCCTATGCAGTCAGCAAACTTCTAGTCCTCACACACAAGATTGGCACCTCAATAGCGGCGATTGCCAGTCAGTTCCACGTAGCCTGATGATATCATGCATTATGCTCCACCCTACGCGTTACGTCCCCCAAAGGCAGGGCTTCCTCAGAGGTCAGCTCTGCCCCCCATTCAAAGAACTTACAATCTATGGTCTCTATCTTACAATTATACACACATATACCAGTGACAATTTAGACAGGAGTCAATTAACCTAGTCACATGTCTTTAGAGTGTGGGAGGAAACCCACCAAAGCACAAGGAGAACTTTTAAACTCTATGCAGATAGTGTCCTGGTTGGGATTTATATTAATGGCGCTAGGGATGCAAGGCTGGAGTGCTAACCACTAAGCCACACTTCAATAAAACAAATAGTGAAAAGCATGCCAACGGGAGATATTTCATTGTAGAGGAGCTCAGGGATACTATTACTATTACCAAGGAGGGTAAATATTTGTCCCTCTGTGTACCCTGCCACTGGCTATGTGACAGACCACATGACAATGTAAAGTTAACAAATTGAGAGTCCTGTGACCTGGAGATGTTTTACTGTCCTTACCAGTTTCCTTGGAATCTCTGCTGAGAAATTTGTCTGACACCACATCTCAGATGTCATGGCAAGTTATTGGGGGAATTGGGACCTGTTAAATGAAGATTCGGTATCACCTAAATAAATCTTTCACCGACTTAAAAACAGTAGGTTAAAGCACAGAAAAATCAAGTAATTTAAATGTTTATTTGTAGCATTTTCCTTTCAGCTAACAATTTTTCTTCACCTGAAAAGTGCCTTTGAACTTGTTTAAAGGGTAAGTTCACATTTAAAGAAAATCTGAAAAGTGAACTCACACTGCTCCCCCTTCCTCATCCCCCCAGTCAAGCTGACCTGAAGTCCCGCGATCACCCGCTGTGAGACATCGGATCACTGCTTTACCAGTACGGGGATTTGAAATCCCTGCAGCTTAATCTCCTAAACATACCTCTCTGCATGTATGGATAGAAGGCATTCTAATTGATCGGTGCCATCACATGGACGGCTCTGACCATTCAGAACCCGCCTAGCCCATCCTGTCAGCGCTGGTGAAAGCAGCGACCCAATATCTCACAGCGGGTGATCGCGGGCATCCAGGTCAGCGGGACCAGGGGGGGGGGGGGGTGAGGAAAGGGGTTCAATGTAAGTTCACCTTACAGATTTTCTGTAAAGGTGAAATTACGCTTTAACTCCCTAGCACAGCCCTCTCCCTCTTTGCATGTCATAGCCTTCTCCTCTTCTGGGAGCATCTATTTACTCTATGTGCTGGCCCAACAACTCTGACCCCCATCCTCATCTCCCCTAATAACCTTTTATGTAGCTGTAGTAAAGGGGAATATTATAGAGCAGAGTTTCTCAACTATGGTTCTTCCAAAGGCTGCTAGAGGTTCCTTGAGCAATGAGAAATTTCTACCTCTCAGATAAGTTCCCACTGACACCATTGATCTTTTTCGCTATGTGTAAGGGGGCAATTCTTCCCAAAGACCACAAGTGTAAGGAGCATTCTTCCCACTCACCATCACACTAATGTATCATGAGTTGTAGATATAGACACTTTAAGCAGGGGTTTCCTGAGATCTGAAAATTGTTTCAAGGGTTCCTCTGTTAAAAAGGTTGGGAAAGGCTGTTCTAAAGGGTCACTTGAGTGACTAGTAAATGGGAATAGCCCCTGCGCTATCACTTGAGTGAATGCTATGAGCAGGGCTTTTTTTCAGCGGGAACGCGGGGGAACGCAGTTCCGGCACCTTCAGTACTGAATGGTACTGTATTTAATGGCAAGGGGTGCTTAGGTGTGCTGGAGGGTCTACTGATAATGGCTGCTGGGGGAATCTATTGTTGCTGAAGGGGATCTATGTTTGCATGGTTGTTTATTGTTTCTGGGGAGGTCAATTGTTGCTGGTTTGCTGGAGGGGGGCTTATGATGCTGAGGAGTCAATTGCTGCTGGATAGGACTTGTTGAGGAAGGGGGCCTATTGATGCTGGCTGCTGGGCGATCTGTAGTTGCTGGGGAGGGTCTATTGCTGGTGGATGCAGGGGATCTATTTTACTGCTTTTCTTGCTATCATTACCAAATTCCATACAAATTATTTAGCACCACAAAATGATACCTGGCTCCGTATTCTGTAAAGGGGACGGCACTAAGAGTCGGGGGGGGGGTTTGAATCAAGAAACGGTGCTCAGGGGTGGGTAGGGGCAGAGACAAGAATTGACCGAGAAAGGGGGAGTTCCTGCACCTATTCTCTGAGAAAAAAAGCCCTGGCTATGAGTCTTTTGGGGGTGCTGACATCACAACCAAGATAGCGGTACCCAGCAGCAATCTCAGGCTTCTGGGTGTCTACACAATGGAAGCCTTTGTAGGTAAATTGCCCAAAATATGTTAAATATGCATGCAATCTTATGGTAAAATTGTTGTTAAAATGAACTATCTGATCATACGATTTCTTTATGGCGTGCTAAACAATGATAAAGCATTTTGATTTTCTGTGGCTAGTTCTGTGGACATCAAAAATGAGCAACATGGAAACAGAACACAGTATTCTGCAAAGTGTAAACGACATCCCTTAGGCATTCAATTTACACGTATCTTAAAAATCAGACGTCATCAAAATATACAATTATCAGTTTGAAACCACTTACACGTAACGATGATCTAGACGTGTTGGAACTAGGATGCCCTACAGTCAAGGTCTTCTTCAGTCTCTGACTATAGAAAACAAGCAATAGAAAGCTGAAATTGTCAACCTGTCACTCGTAGACTAAACCATTTACGGAGCTTAAATTTTGGCTTGAAACTTAATTGTAAATTTTTGTTTTTAATACAAACAAGCATAAATTGGCCATAATTGCACTCAAAATTGTAGTGTTTATGTACACATTTAAAAAAAAAACACGTTTTAAAAAAGGGGAACATTTAAAAACCTATGGAACTCCGGCACTCCAACACATATTATCTGATGCTTAAGTTTAGTAAAAAAATAAAATAAAATAAAAAATAACAGCCACTAGCACAAAGGGTACATGGTATTGATCATAAATAATGTCCCTTGTGCTGCTGGCTGCTGTTTTAATTGATATCCTAATGGTAGAACTAAAGTCTACCATTACAAAATTGCAAGCAGACCAGGCTATTCATTGCAGAAGAGACATTAAAGTGAATGTAACTTGAAAAAAACTTTTTTATAAAAAAAAAAAAAGCAGGTTTATACTTACCTGCTCTGTGCTATGGCAACATTCAGTGAAAGTTTTTTTTCCATGAAAGCAGAGGATGCATTAAGGTAAAAAAAAAAAAAAAGAATCTTTAGTTTTTATAACCACTTTAAAATAAACCTACCTGCTCCAAAAATTGGCATGTGCAGCTCAGTATACTTTTCTGCACAGTGCCCATGTGCCAGGATGACTGAACTCTGCGCATGCACAGAAGTTATGCCATCCTGCCTCAGCCAATCAAGATGGCCGATGGCAGGCACCCAGAAGAAGCTAGAGAGAAGGGGCCTGTGCTGGCAACTGGGTTCAGCTCCTCTCTAACATTCAGGCCCTCAGGTCGACCACCCAAGGCTGCATGGCAGCTTCTACAGAGGAAGGGCAGCTGCTCTCCAGCCGAAGATTCCAAGCACATGTGTCCTTAGCATTTATACAGTCACCCATCATGCACCAAGGCATTGTCCTCTGCCAATCACCAGGGCTGTGACAATGCCTGTGCCCTCACTTGTCAGGTTTCCTCCCACTGTTCAATATGCCTCCCTATTGGACCAGTGTGAAACATTCAGACAAGCTGAGCTGCACCTGAGCACCATGAGCAGACCCTACCAATGGATCCTTCTCTCTGGTAAGCAGAGAGCCCTATAAATTTACCTGGCAATCTTCCTGGTAAGCAGAAAGACCCAAAAACTATACTCTCCTCTAGCACCTACCTAGGAGGGTGCTACATTTATATTATGATAATATATGGTCTAATCCAGTCAGTCATTCTCAATCGAGGTTCCATTCATTTTGTATTAGCATAAATCGAACCGCAAATGTATCGGTACTCGGTATCGGTTGACTTGACCATAAGTATCTTGACTCGTACACGCTAGTAAAAAAATAGTATCAGTGCATCCCTAGTATCCAGGGGTTCCTTGAGCTGTGGCTGGTTGACTTTCCAATAGATGGTGCCGCAAAGTTCTCGGGCCAACAATGCCACATGGCAGAGCCAGAGGCATTACACCAATGATCTTTTCATATCTATAGAGTGGCATTCTGACCAAAATTGGTTATATTCTTCCCACCAACCCCAAATATGAGGCATTTTTCCCAATGATCTCAGATGAATTGGTATTAGCAGGGCTTAACCAAGACCTGAACGATTTTTAAGGGTTCCTCTAGGGCAGTGGTCTCCAAACTGTAGCCCGGGGGCAAAATGCTTCCCTCTGTTTGCTTATATCCAGCCCTTGGGGAATTATTCCCCCCACTGTCAATAACAGTGGGGCATAGTTACTGCCAATGACAATGGGTCACTATTTCTCCCACTGACACCAATGATGGGGCACTATTCCTCCAAATGATACCATTTATGGAGTAATATTCCTCCTACTGACACCAATGATTGGGCACTATACCTCCCACTGATACCAATGATTGGGCACTATTCCTCCCACTGACACCAATGATTGGGCACTATTCCTCCCACTGATACCAATGATGGGGCACTATTCCTCCCACTGATACCAATGATGGGGTACTATTCCTCTCACTGATACCAATGATTGGGCACTATTCCTCTCACTGATACCAATGATGGGGCACTATTCCTCTCACTGATACCAATGATTGGGCACTATTCCTCCCACTGATACCAATGATTAGGCACTATTCCTCCCACTGACACCAATGATTGGGCACTATTCCTCTCACTGATACCAATGATGGGGCACCATTCCTCCCACTGACACCAATGATTGGGCACTATTCCTCTCACTGATACCAATGATGGGGCACTATTTCTCTCACTGATACCAATGATGGGGTACTATTCCTCTCATTGATACCAATGATGGGGCACTATCCTCCCACTGATACCAATGATGGGGCACCATTCCTCCCACTGATACCAATGATGGGACACTATTCCTTCCACTGATACCAATGATGAGACACTATTCCTCTCACTGATACCAATGATGGGGCACTATTCCTCCCACTGATACCAATGATGGGGCACTATTCCTCTCACTGATACCAACAATGAAGCACTATTATTCCCCCTAATACCAGTGATGGACATTGTTTACTCACACCTAGGACATTCTCTGCTCTCACTGACCAGTCTGGCTCCCCTAAAGTCTGAAGGACAGTAAACTGGCCCTTTGTTTAGAAAGTTTGGAGACACCCGGTCTAGGGTAAAAAGATTGAGAAAGGCTGCTCTAATCTGAAGCCCCTTCTTTTCATATCCCTGGTTGTATTACACTGCATTAATATCTTTTATATCTGCATGGATTTTAGCTTTAAAATAAGTTTTCATTAAATATACTGTATACATTATTTTCTCTTTAACCTCTTGCCAACTGCCCAACATACATTTACTGTGGGGCGGTGGCTCCTCTGCACAGAATCATGTACAGGTACATCATTCTACACTTCTGGCTCTGGGCGCACACACACGCGCCGCCGGCAACCCGCTACCGCTGTGATTGGACACAGCAGGAGCCAATTAGCAGGTCCAGTGGGACGTACCAATCATTTGAGGCACAGGCAGAATGCCGATCTGCCTATGTAAACAGGGCAGATCACCATTCTGTGACAAGGGAAGGCAGTGATCTTGTATTTCTGCTAAACAGGAACATGGATCTCTACCTTGCCACAGTACAATCACCCCCCACACAGTTAGCAAGCACTCCCTAGAAACACATTTAAACCTTTGATCGCCCCTGATGTTAACCCTTTCCCAGCCAGTGACATTAGTACAGTGACAGTGCATATTTTTAGCACTGATCACTGTATTACTTTCATTGGTTCAAAAAAAAAAGTCTCAAAAGTGTCAGTTAGTGTCCGATTTATCTGCCAAAATATCGCAGTCCCTCTATAAGACGCTGGTCGCTGCGATTACTAGTAAAAAAAATTAAATAAAAAAAAATCCATGAATATATGCCATTGTTTGTAGACGCTATAATTTTTGCGCAAACCAAACAATTTACGCTTATTGGGATTTTTTTAACCAACGTTTGTAGCAGAGTACATATTGGCCTAAATTGATGAAGAAATTAGATTTTTTACAATTTTTTTTGGATGTGTTTTATAGAAAAAATTGACAAGCTTTTTTTGTTTATAGCGCAAAAAATAAAAATCGCAGAGGTGATCAAATACCACCAAAAGAAAGCTCTATTGATGTCCCCAAACTAAGCGAGGTAATCAGACAGTTTAAAGAGATCTATATTTACGAACAAATAATGGCTTCTAAACAGGGTTCAATGTCAAAATTTCGCCAAATATGGCAGCCTTGGTGTTCAGTCTTTCAATGACTATGGGACTATACACAAGTACACTATCCACGAACTGTGGTATAAACTTACTTAAAATCTTGAGTTCTATGCAATATATGGTATTGGCTCTAATATGTTGCCATCTACGTTGGTGGGTGCTCAGCGTGGGCGAGTCCGCGCCCGGGCATAGTTAGTTCCCTGTGGGGGTGTCTGGGGTGCGGATCTGCTTTGCATTCCCGGGGGAGGGGCTGGACCACGGCAACATGCAGATTGATCAGATTAGTCTTGAAATTTTACTGTTCTAACAACAGATATTGCATTCGTATTTTCTTGCATTACCGTTTCATGCCAAGTGTTGTTTTGTATATTAAGAACTTTGCATCCTTTGTTATTTTGTTCTTTGTACTTTTGAAAATTCCTAATAAAAACATTTTCAAAAAAAAGAAAGCTCTATTTGTGGGGAAAAAAAGGACATACATTTTTTGGGTACAGCATCGCACAACCGCGCAATTGTCAGTTAAAATAACACAGTGCCGTATCGTAAAGATGGCAATAAGATGGAGTAAGATGGCCTGGTCATGAAGGGGGGTAAATGTTCCGGAGATGAAGCAGTTAAAATTTTCTGTAATTGGAGTGCAGTTCATGAATGTTCATGAATGTATTTTGTTTTTCTCTAACCAGACAAACCGTCAAGTGTTTTTCACGAATCGCAGTTTTCGCCACATTGCAGATAAAAGGTTTCTTGCAGGGGAAAAGGTTAGCTCATTAACACCTCCAATGGAGAACACATCCATCCTATCAATATAGAATGCATTATTTTTAATGCCTACCCAGAATGCCTCTGCAGATTTCACACCTCCATCGCAGCACAGATCACCCTTTTATAAGGGACCTTCTCAAAATGCTGGAATGATGTCACAGGCTGTCCTCTGATATTCAGGACCCCCCCCTTTTTTTTTTTTTGCACCCTTGCGATTTGATGCTTGGCTTTTTGAGCAGCTAGGATGTGAAGCTATTGGAAGCTCACTTTTTTTTTGAGCTAATGAAAGCGGGTCTTTCTTAGCGTGAAAACAGTCCAGCATACCCATGCAGATCCCGCAGATTTTGGCAATGTAATAAATGCTGTTTATTCACAGCTGGCAGCCCTCTGTGGCAGGTTATGTATATGTAGAAGTGCGGAGCTATTTAGAACTTCCCCATGTTGTTGGAATTACTCCCAAGTCATTTTTGCTTTTCAGAAAACTTCCCTAAATGTATGAAAAACACTAAACGGCCCTTCATATCCAGCAGGGGATGTCTGTCTCAGCAATATTGTGTTACCCATAAAAATATGTCATAGAAAAACAAGCCGCAGATTTACTGATAACATCCTTATTAAAGGGCGGCTGCAGCCAGATGGCTAAATATAACGCGAATATGCATACACCGAAACGGTTATAGCTGTAAAAAATATTTGTCCAGTAATGCATATTGCGGAGCCTACATTTCTGACCAAATACCTCTGATCTGAACATCACTATACTCATCTTAGTCCCTCCCCTTTCTGCCTGTTCCCAGAATAAACACACCCACTGCAAGCCTGAAAAAAAGCTTTCAGCTGGCATGTAGAAATACAATATAAAAACTGATAAGCTGATTAAAAAAAAGTAATTAAAGACTCTTCTGTGTATTTCTCTGAAACCAGTTTAATCACCTGCCGACTGCGGACATGTTACAGGAGGTGGTCAGAGACTACGAACATGGTACAAGAGGTGGTCAGAGACTGCGGACATGGTACAGGAGGTGATCAGAGACTGAGGACATGGAACAGGAGGTGGTTAGAGACTACGGACATGGTACAGGAGGTGGTTAGAGACTAAGGCCATGGTACAGGAGGTGATCAGAGACTGCGGACATGGTACAGGAGGTGGTCAGAGATTGCGGACATGGTACAGGAGGTGGTCAGAGACTGCAGACATGGAACAGGAGGTGGTTAGAGACTACAGACATGGTACAGGAGGTGGTCAGAAACTGTGGACATGGTACAGGAGGTGGTCAGAGACTGCAGACATGGAACAGGAGGTGGTTAGAGACTACGGACATGGTACAGGAGGTGGTCAGAAACTGCGGACATGGTACAAGAGGTGGTCAGAGACTGCAGACATGGTACAGGAGGTAATCAGAGACTGAGGACATGGTACAGAAGGTGGTTAGAGACTACAGACATTAGAGACTAAGGCCATGGTACAGGAGGTGATCATAGACTGCAGAGATGGACAGGAGGTGGTCAGAGATTGCGGACATGGTACAGGAGGTGGTCAGAGACTGCAGACATGGTACAGGAGGTGGTCAGAGACTGCAGACATGGTACAGGAGGTGGTTAGAGACTAAGGCCATGGTACAGGAGAGGGTCAGAGACTGCGGACATAGTACAGGTGGTGGTCAGAGGCTGCACGGACATAGTAGTGTCCTCCTCACCCCCTCACAGTAGTTTCCTCCTCTGTCCCCCTTCATGTTACGTCAACGCATCAGTGTCCTCCTCCTGTGCCACTTTCTTCTCTCCACATGCACATCAGTGTCCTCCTCTGCCCCCTTCACAGCTTCACCCTGCAGTAATGTCCTCCTCTAGCCTCCCCCCCCCCCCCGGCCCCCACTCACATGAGTGTCCTCACTCCGAGTCTATCTCAGCTCCTCCTCTGCAGTGCACAGTTACACTGTCGGCCCATAGCCATCTTTTTTACAGCCACTGCTGCCTGTAACGGGCATTTATGGGCAGCCTGAAAATGGGATGAAATTTACGGGCTGCCCGTAAATTAATGGGCGGTTGGCAACACTGCTCACAATGAGGGAGGGAAGACAACAAGAGTCTGTATCCCTGTAAAGAATGGGTAATGGTGAAGCTACATACTATCCAGGAGTTCAAAAGATCTTATACAGCTAATAGTAAAGCCCAAGTTGCAGTCTGTGTCCCAGAGAGGTGGAAATAGATGGACAGGGGGAGTCTAGTGGTCCTGTGGGTTACCTTCTATTTAGTGTTGTCTGTGTGTCGTCCTTCCAGTTATCACACATAGTGCAGACTGGCCCTGGATCTAAATATGGCGCCGGACACCCGTGCATGCTCACCGCGACAAAGTTATCACATAACCGCCAATGGGACCAACTGACCCTAGAGCTCATGACGCCACTACCATGACTGGTGGGGCAGTGCCATGCACTCCAAGGACACCGGTGTTCTGCCGAAAACTCCAACTAGGCAAAATCTCCAACCACGCTACTTCCGGTGACTTTTCAGCAGCAATAATTGGAGATTTTGACTATTTGGCTGTTTTCGCAGAACACCGGCAGCATGTACACTACGGTACACGATATAATGAGTAGACATTGTTAGTCCCCAGCTACTAACCAACAACATGGCTGCCTCCAAGGCGGCAACAACATTTTTCCTCCTTACCCAGTGTTCTGTCATGTACTGTACTGTATAGGTTGCTGGTGTTCTGTCCAAACAGCTAACTCGTTAAAATCTCCAAATATTGCTGCTAGAGAGTCACCGGAAGTGATGTGGTTGGAGATTTTGGTGAGTTGGAGTTTTCGGCAGAACACCCGCGCACAGATACGGCTCCATCACACAGTGGACCACCCCCCTAGGGGCGGGGGAGGATCATAGGGGGTGAAGCTGTTACTTGGGTGGGCCCCATGCGCTGAGTTTGGGGCCATCCTGTCCCGCAGCGAGAACAACTGATAATGAGATCTGTCAGGACAGTACAGGTAGGGTAATTATGGTAAACATAATTCCCCAGCCATGTCTGCATAACAGAGGAAAAACAGTTTTGGAGTTTTCAGTAAAAGAGCAAGTCATATGTAAGCAGCTGTTTTTAAAGTTTAGTTATGCTAAGTAAATGATAACATGTTACAAAAATAAAGTAGGTCTTATTACAATTTGGCTGCAATAGTGGCAATACACTCTAGCAGGGCTGTGTTGTTTTTTTCAAGGGTGTTTCAATCTGGTCTGTGGCTTGTTAAAGTTGTCACCTTTCCACCACTAACATAACATTTGAATTTGATCGTTTTGGCACTGACTTTTGTTTTTTTTTTTAAACGAGGTTGGCACCATGTTCACTGCAACTTCCCTATATCCTCCATTAGGGATCGACCGATTATGGGTTTGGCCGTTAATCGGAGGCCGATATTCACTTTTTTGAAAGTATCGGTATCGGCCACAAACTTGGATGATATTTTTTTTAACCACTTGCCGACTGCCTAACGCCGATCTACGTCGGCAGTCAGCCCCTCACAGGCAAAGTGACGTAGGGCTACGTCACTAGCTTGTGAGGGTCTAGGGAGCGAGCGCGCGCCCCCGGAGGCGCGCTCCCGCTCCCGCGTGGTCACGGACCCCCCCCGCGCGTGACCGGCGGACCCGATGTCCGCCGGTCACTCTGCGATCGGCGGGGGAGAGGGAGAAAGTCAGGCGGCTAATGTAAACAAGCTGCCTGTCATTCTCCCCTGTGTATGAAGGATGATCATACGGTTCTTCTATGTAGAACCGTTGATCACTCTTCATACATCTGAAGCCACAGCCAATCACAGTAGAAAGCACGCCCCTAGGGACACACATAGCCCCTCCCTTTCAAAAAAAGTTAACCCCTTCACTGCCAGTGTATTTTTACAGTAACAGTGCATATGTATAGCACTGATTACTGTAGAAATGTCACTGGTAACCCCAAAAGTGTCAAAAATGTCAGTCAAGGGTCCGATCTGTCCGCCGCAATGTCGCAGTACCGCAAAAAAAATCGCAGATCGCCGCCATTACGCGTTAAAAAAAAAAACAACAAAAATGACAAAAATCTTTCCCTTTGTTAGTAAACGCGATAACTTTTGCGCAAACCAATCAAAATACGCTTTTTGCGATTTTTTTTACCAAACATAGGTAGCATAAAACAAATTGGCCGAAAATGTTAAAAAATGTGAAAAATATTGCTATTTTTGCAAAATGTACGCTCTTTTTTTGTTTATAGCGCGTGATCAAAAAATCGCACAGGTGATCAAATACCACCAAAAGAAAGCTCTGTTTGTGGGAAAAAAAGGACGCCAAATTCGTTTAGATACAGTGTCGCACGACCGCGCAATTGTCCGTTAAAGTCACGCAGTGCCGAATCACAAAATACCACCTGGTCAGGAAGGGGGTAAAATCTTCCGGGGCTTAAGTGGTTAAAGTAGGGCCTATTGGGGTGCCTCTGGAGGGGGGATGGGGATTAGAGCGCCGCCTGATTACACAGAGCAGGGTTCTTCTGCTTACCCGGCGCGGGTGCTGTCATACGAAGTCCCGCCTCCTGGACCGGCTCCTACCTATGATAGACAGCACACTGGTGACGTCTATCATAGGAGCTGGTCCAGGAGGCGGGACTTCGTATGACAGCGCCCATACTGGGTAAGCAGAAGAACCCTGCTCTGTGTAACCAGGCGGCGCTCTAATCCCCATACACTGGTCCCTCTGCATTGGATAGGGGCACTGGTCACTCTTCATTGGATGGGGGCACTGGTCACTCTGCATTGGATGGGGGCACTGGTCACTCTGCATTGTTGGGGGCACTGGTCACTCTACATTGGATGGGGGCACTGGTCACTCTGCATTGGATGGGGGCACTGGTCACTCTGCATTGTTGGGGTCACTGGTCACTCTACATTGGATGGGGGCACTGGTCACTCTGCATTGTTGGGGGCACTGGTCACTCTGCATTGGTTGGGGGCACTGGTCACTCTGCATTGGAGGGGGGGCACTGGTCATTCTGCATTGTTGGGGGCACTGGTCACTCTGCATTGGATGAGGGCAATGGTCACTCTGCATTGTTGGGGACACTGGTCACTCTACATTGTTGGGGGCACTGGTCACTCTGCATTGATGGAGACACTGGCCATTCTGCATTGTTGGGGGCACTGGTCACTCTGCATTGATGGAGACACTGGTCACTCTGCATTGTTGGGGACACTGGTCACTCTACATTGTTGGGGGCACTGGTCACTCTGCATTGATGGAGACACTGGTCACTCTGCATTGTTGGGGGCACTAATCATGCTGCATTGATGGGGCACTGGTCACTCTGTATTGGATGGGGGCACTGGTCACTCTGCATTGGATGGGGGCACTGGTCCCTCTTCATTGTTGGGGGCACTAGTCACTCTGCATTGATGGGGGCACTGGTCACACTGCATTGGATGGGGGCACTGGTCACTCTGCATTGGATGTGTGATTGAATGTGCAGAATATCAGCCCATATCGGCCGTTACCAATACTTTGTGACCAAAATATCGGTATCGACCCTGGAAAAAACATATCGGTCTATCCCTATCCTCCACACAGTTTAGGTTACAGTCATTGGCTCTCATAAATGACTCTTCGCATTTTTTCATAATTTCGATGGTGAACAAGAGCTACTGAGTTGCAGATGCAGCCATCTTTTCTGGTCCCCAAAGAGGGACAATCTATAAACGGGGGAGAGATTCATGTCATTCACCTGACTCTCCCCCATTCAGAGCTTGTGTTATCAGTGTAAACAATGCATGGGCTTTTCTCAATGGAGGAGAGGAAGGGGGTCCTCATCAAACGGTCCTAAATACAGTTCAGCCTGCACGACATGCGTGGGATGTGGTACATACATACATATATGCAGGGCTGCTGTTAGAAATAATGGGGCCCCGAACAGCCTACCTTGAAGCCCCCCCCCCCTCCCCCCGAATATATAAAAATATAATTTTCACTAAAAATACACTAAAATCATTATTAGCAAACACAAACATAACAGAGAACCTGTGTGAATTAGCCCTTTTTAAATTGTGTTTTACATTTTTTTTTTTTTTTAATATATTTGGTTTTTTAAATTTTAATAATTTTTACATTTTTTATTATTATATTATTTTATTTTACATTTTTTTAAAATGATTCATTACAATGTTTAATTAATTTTTTTTTTTTTTTTTTTACAATTTGTTATTTTTTTACAGGACAGGGAAGCCTGCAGTGCTGCAGGGGGGGGGGGGGGCAGTGAAAGGGGGGCACACGGGGAGGGGGGGGGAGAACAGAGGCAGGCAGAACAGGGAGGGGGATCGGTGTCAGAGAGGCAATTACAGGAACGATGCCCTGTGTCTGTGTCTATCCCTGCAGCAGCTGAAAGCTAGCAGAAGGGTGAGAAACTGGCTTTCAGCTGCTGCAGAGAGCTGCACAGGGCTTCCTTCTGTAACAAACAAAAAAAACGGTGCTGAGAACTGACATATGTAGAGATCAAGAGTTGAACGTTGTTCCTGTCAGGGGTGCTGCTGGCCCACACTTAGACCCAATGAGGCTCCCGTCCTCTCATATGGAATCTCTCCATCTCAGTCCATACCATCTTGTTCCCTCACTGCAATGCCCGGTCTCCACTATATCCCCCTCCCTGGGGGCTTGAAGTTTCTTTCAGTTATTTGTCATCCGCACTGGCTTCATCTAAAGGTACGGCCATTTTCCATCCATGTTGTCCTATATGGTGGCCAGCGTAGCCTTTATTATTTGGATCATTTACTGCAGGGATGCCAAACTGAATTTCATTGCGGGCCGCATCAGCATTATGGTTGCCCTGAAAGGGCCGGTTATATCTGTAGGATTAGATGTCAAGAGCACCCCACACCCCCTTACATGAGATGTCAAGAACCCCCCTCCCCACCATCAGAAGTCAAGAGTCACCCACCCTTCCTTACATCACAATGCACCCCCCTTACCTTGTGCTCCTGCCAGGAAGAAGATGTGGGTGGATCTGGGAAGAAGTACAGGGTCAGGAGGAGAACCAGAGGAGGACTGGAGTCTGCTGAATGCTGAGACCAGGGGAGGCAAAGGCAAGGTGGTGTTGTGGCTGCACAGAGAGGTGCAGGATCTGTAGGAGGAGTTCTGCCCTTCTCTCTGCTGCATAATGCGAGAAGGAGGGGGGGGGGGTGGGCCAAGATGAGCCTTTCTGCAGCTGTACAGAGGAGTGCAGGATCTGTCCTCTTCGCTACAGAGACAAGGCGGGGCAGAGACAAGGGGGGCTCCACAGCTGCAGGAGAGGTGCGAGGGCCACATGAAATGGCCCGGGGGACGCATTCGGCCCGCGGGCCTTGTGTTTGACACCTGTGATTTACTGGGATGTACTTATCAATAAACTGAGACTTTTGCATTTTTAGTCTGCAAGCAAGTTTTTCAGTTGGTCGGGGGTAGCGCTTTTTGTCCCACTTTGTTGTTCATCTTCCTTCTGTAACTGCCCCTCCGCCTGACCGCACCGAATCCCTGTGCTGTTTGGGCCCCCCTGTGTGCCTGGGCCCCCTATAGAAGGACTGGTGGTCCCCCCCATCAGCAGCACTGCATATATGTATATACAGTACACACTATAGGGGAAAAATTGACTAAACTTTTAACTTTAGAAAAAAAGTTAAGATTTGCATAAATAATCAGCAGTCTATATATCTGGATCTGCGTATCAATTTATCATGTAACATTTGAGAAACATGCCTTATTCATTCCTTTTTTTAATCTGAATTGTCTAGGTTTGGGACAATCTTTTTTTAGGCTACCGATAAGCTGAATATGAGGTTGCATATGCTGGCAGCATTCAGGTGATCATTCACCATAAATAGCCCTGTGCAGTGTGCACTATGGATATATTGGACAAGTCATGAGTGAAGACTGCTTCTCCAAGAATTCACTTAGCTTCTCCTTGCTTCTTTGCAATTTATTTTTTATTTTTTTTGTTTTAGTATACCTATGTAGCACCCTCCCAGGTAGGTGCTAGGCAAAGCATATGTGTAAAACCTGTTCTGCTTATCAGGAGGGTCTGAACTGTTAGTTAGCCTGTCACATTCTTCCAGGTGTGACCTGTTGAGTTTGGGGAGTCTCCCCACTGTATCCAATGTGGGACCTTGTTGGACAGTGGAGGAAACCTAGCCAATAGCACACCAGGGTTTATGACTGTCCCAGTGGGTGGGCATTGCTGCAATGCATCCTGGGATTGGGAATAAATCCGGAGGGGGCATGTGACAGGGTGTCTTTTGGCGGGAGCAAAGTCCCAGGAGGAGGTGGATGGCTGTCTCTCCTCCTGCTGATGTGAGGAATGTGGCCAGGCAGTCGGCCTAGGGACTAGGGGTTGAGCTGTGCTGCAGAAGGATCCAGTGTGCTGGCCAAGTGAAGCTGCTGGGCAGAATACTTCTGGAAAAACAGTATCAGGAGTACTCAAGAATCTGCCCAGGGGTCTGCCTAAGAGAGGGGACCACTCCAGAGGGGTCAAAAGGATACAAAAGTCAGCTAACCCAGAGTGATACAGTAAAGGGGTGCCAAGTTGTTAAGCCCTGAAGATTAGGGGGTAAAGGCAGGGGCGTACCTAGAGCATTTGGCACCTGGGGCGGATCCTATATCTGGCAACCCCCACCCCCCCCCCGGTGTGCAGGCAACGAACCGCACACTGACGTGTCACGTGTAGCGCCTCCATGCACTGCAGCCCGGAACCGAAAAGAATCCTCCTCCCTCTGCTTCTCCAGCGACCAGGCCTCTCCTCCTCTGCAAAAACGTCATCGATTGACCTGAGGCGCCAGGCAGAAATACATGTAACTGGCAGTGGCACACTTACTGTGCTACTGCCAGTGGTGTCACTAAGGTTGGTGTCACCTGGTGCAGTAAACCATGGTGTCACTCCCCCCCAAAAAAATTATTTTCCTGTTTTCTGAAAGCGCGCCAAAGATGCAGCATGCGGGACTTTTGGTGCGCTTTCAGAAAATGCAGAAAAAAAACGCACAATCTAAAAAATCTATAGGACTGCAGTAATAACTGCGAGTAAAATGTAGGAAAAACCCCTTTACATTACACAGCCCCGTACCCCTGGACCCCTTTACATTACACAGCCCCTGTACCCCTGGACCCCTTTACATTACACAGCCCCCGTACCCCTGGACCCCTTTACATTACACAGCCTATGTACCCCTGGACCCCTTTACATTACACAGCCCCCCCATTGGAACCCTTTACACTACACAGCCCCCATCCCCCCATGGAACCCTTTACATTACGCAGCTCCCACCCCCCATGGAACCCTTTACATTACACAGCCCCTACCCTCTTCATGGAACCCTTTACATTACACAGCCCCCCCCAATGGAACCCTTTATGTTACACAGCCCCCACCCCCCATAGAACCTTTTACATTATAGAGCCCCGCCCCCATAGAACTCTTCACATTACACAGCCCCGTACCCCTGGACCCCTTTACATTACACAGCCCCTGTACCCCTGGACCCCTTTACATTACACAGCCCCCCCATTGGAACCCTTTACATTACAGAGCCCCCATCCCCCCATGGAACCCTTTACATTACACAGCCCCCACCCCCTTCATGGAACCCATTACATTACACAGCCCCCACCCCCCCAATGGAACCCTTTATGTTACACAGCCCCGCCCCCCATAGAACCTTTTACATTATACAGTCCCCGCCCCCATAGAACCCTTCACATTACACAGCCCCCGCTCCCCAATAGAACCCCTTACATTACACAGCCCCCACCCCCCTATGGAACCCTTTACATTACACAGCCCCCGCCCGCCCATAGAACCCTTCACATTACACAGCCTCTGCCCCCCAATAGAACCCCTTACATTACACAGCCCCCACCCCCCCATAGAACCCTTTACATTATACAGCCCCTGCCCCCCCCCATAGAACCCTTTACATTACACAGTTTCCGCCCCCCTCCAATGGAACTTTTTACATTACACAGCCCCCCCATAGAACCCTTTAAATTACATAGCCCCCGCCACCCCTCAATAGAACCCTTTACATTACACAGCCCCCCTAATAGAACCCCTTTACATTACACAGCCCCCCCAATAGAACCCCTTTACAATACAAAGCCCCCCGCCAATAGAACCCCTTTAAAATACAAACCCCCCAATAGAACCCCTCTACAATGCAAACCCCCCAATAGAACCCCTTTACAATACAAAGCCCCAGCCAATAGAACCCCTTTACAATACAAACCCCCCCTAAAGAACTCCTCTACAATGAAAACCCCCAATAGAACCCCTTTACAATAAACCCACCCAATAGAACCCCTTTACAATGCAGCCTCCCCCCAATAGAACCCCTTTACAATACTAACCCCCCAAATAGAACCCCTTTACAATGCAACCCCCCCCCCCCCCCAATAGAACCCCTCTACAATACAAACCCCCCCAATAGAACCCCTTTACAATAAAAAAAAACCCCAATAGAACCGCTTTACAATACAAATCCCCCCAATAGAACCCCTTTGCAATGCAGACCCCCCCCCCCCCCAATAAAACCACTTTACAATACAAGCCGCCCCAATAGAACTCCTTTACAATACAGACCCCCCCAATAGAACCCATCTACAATGAAGACCCCCCCCCCAATAGAACCATTTTACAATACAAGCGCCCCTCCTCCTCCTACCTTATTAGGAGGAGAGCAAAGCAACTGTTTAAAGCAGAGAATGGGAGAGAGACTCGACGTCACTCACGAGCCCTGAATACACAGCGGTCAGTGGGAACTGCCGAAGTTAACTGTGCTAGTTAATGAGCAGGTGATTGGTTGATAGGTTGATAGACGGTCCTAGCAACCAATCGCCTTCTCATTAAATAGCACAGTTAACTCTGGCAGCGCCCGCTGTGTATTCAGGGCTCTCGAGTGACGGTGAGTCTCTCTCCCATTCTCTGCTTTAAACAGTTCCTCCTCCTCCGCGCTCCTATGTCAGTAAGCGGCGGAGACAGTCCGGCGGCCGGACCCGGTGTCACCCTGGTGCTCCCTGACACCCCCTAATGTGTGGTACACGGGGCGGACCGCCCCCGCCCCCCCTGTTGGTACGCCACTGGGTAAAGGGGGTGCCAGGAAAGGCCCTAAAGTTGCTCAGCAGTGCAGTTTACTATAAAGGATAGCTACCTCAGATAAGGAGTGCCTTAGGAAGCTAAAAGGACTCTTTCACAGTCAAAGGCAAAGTAAAGTAAGCGGCCTAGCCGTGACTAGCTCAAACAGTGTTAACCAGCATCAATCAGCATTTTTCTATATCGTCCCAGCCTATTGTGCATAGTTCTGTTTATTTGGAGTGTCCCACTCATCCCTTCTCCTATCCAAGTTCCTAATAAAACATAAAAACCAAATAAACTGGACTGGTCCTTGTCTGAGGTAAAAACACTTGGAAAAGGCCAGAATGTTCTACTGTTGCTAATGGTAACCCAGGGGAACCCACACACAGCAGCTCCCATGGGAGTAGTGCTACACCTACATTGGCTGTCTCATGGTGTAGATGTTTTCCATCAGAATGTCTCTTGCTAGGATATTTTCCATGTTGCAGTGCTTTTTCCCTACGGTGCTAGGTGAGATGACAGAAGACACAGGAGAAAATGGCCACAAAGGACGAGTCTAATGCAACAAACTGCTTTAGAGAGGTGACTATCATGCAAGTCATCCTATTTTCTGTTGTGGTTTCATTGACCTAAAACAGGGTTATTACAAAGCGTTATCGCGGCCACGGTTGTTTTGATTGAAACCAACATTGTGTTATTGGGAATTCACCTTTAATGGAAAACTGCAGTGTATTTTCTGCGAGCACTCACTTTTAGGTATTACCATAAAGTGTATTTCAAAGTAATTTTTGATGCATGTTAGGAACTTTTTGTTTAAAAGTTTCAATCGGTATCTTTTCTTGGAAAATTACTTAGAACCCCCAAACCTTATATATATATATTTATTTAGCAGAGACCCTAGAGAATAAAATGGAGATCACTGCAATATTTTATGCCACACAGTATTTGCCCAGTGGTCTTTCAAAAACAATTTTTTTCTGAAAAAAAAATGCACTTTATTGAGTCTTGAAGAGGAAGTAAACCCTCCTCTGACACTTTTACCTATAGGTAAGCCTATGATAAGGCTTACCTATAGGTACTGTAAATATCTCCTAAACATGCACCGTTTAGGAGATATTTACCTTACATGCAGCCAGTGACGTCACTGGCGCATGTGCTCTGAAGGAACTGCCGCTGGTGCTGTTCCTTCAGAGTCCCGCGCCGTGACCGTCGGCTCCCGCGCGTGTGCGAGGGAGTGATGTCACCGCGGCTCCGGCCAATCAGATGGCCGGATGCCGCGATCCCGGAAGATGGGCGACTGGACACGTCGCCTGTCATGCAGGTAAGCATACTAGCTAATTATGTCTTTCTCTTTCAGTTTGTGAAAAAAAAAAAAATCTATGGGTTTACAACCTCTTTAATGCAAAAAAAAACACCATAGAAAACCCATTTTTTGGTTAAATGTAAAAGACGATGTTACTACAGTACTTAAGAATCTCCATAGACGACACTTTAAAATTTTTTACAGGTTACCAGTTTATAATCACAGAGGAGTTCTTGCACTCGAATCATTGCTCTTGCTCTAATGTTCACAGCAATACCTCACATGTCTGGTTTAAACTTGGTTTTCATATGCTTGTGTGGCTTACATATGCTTTCACGTCTGTGCGCGAGCATGGAGGAATGGGGCAATTTTTTTTTTCTTATTTATTTTATTTTTTATTTTTACACTGCCCCTTTATTTATTTACTTTTGGTCATATTTATTCCTATTACAAGGAATGTAAACATCCCTTGTTATAGAAAAAAGGATGACAGGTCCTCATTATTGAGATTTTGGGGGCCAAAAATACTCCAGATCTCTCATTTACCTTTAAAAGCAAATGATAAAAAAAAGAACAACAAAAAAAAAAACAGCAAAAAAAAAAAAACATTTTTTTTTTTAACTTTTGCTTTGAAAAAAAAAAAAAAAAAAAAAAAAAAAATATATATATATATATATATATATATATATATATATATATATATATATATATATATATTTTCTATGGCCCGGAAATCAGAAGTTTGACGTTGCTCCGGTTCTCTAAGGGCATAGAGATGAGTGGCGGCCATTTGGCCTCTGTCGTCTCCATACCCAGCTACTGCCAGCATTGGATTGCTCCTGGGTTTCACCGATTGGTCAGGTGAGCCTGGGAATGACCGGGAAGTGTGTGTGTATGTGTTCTGCTTCTAAAAGTGATCCCGCAAGAGATGCAGGTACATGCCTTAGGTACCCAGCATGGGAGATGCCCATGGTCAAAAAGCATGTATAACACATGGCAATAGACTGTTTGTGTTTTAATGTACTGCCATTCTTTGGTAAAGAGGAGTTCCAGCCTGGGGGGAAAAAAAAAGGCAGCAGCTACAAATACTGTAGCTGCTGGCTATTAATATAAGGACACTTATCTGTCCAGGGAGCCCGTGATGTTGGCACCTGAAAGCGACCTGTCTATCAGCTCCGGGTGCAGGCACCAGCATCCTTACTAAGGGAAACAGGAAGTGAAGCCTTGCGGCTTTACAGCCTGTTTCCTACTGCGTATGCGCGAGTCGCGCTGCGCTTTCTAAATAGACCCGCTGTCTTCTGGGACCTGTCTGTGCAGGGGGAAGGAGGAGGGGCCACAAATGACATAGATCACCACGGCGCCCTTACACAGAAGTGGGAGTGGGTACCTGTTTTTGAAAGGTATCCCCTCCCTCCTCCCTCCAAAAGGTGCCAAATGTGGTACCGGGGGGGGGGGGGGGGGAGCAGTAAAGCAGAGCTTCCACTTTTGGGTGGAACTCCGCTTTAATTGCATCTCCAAAGCACATACCTTTTATGGTGCAGCACTCTTGCACTGTAGTGCAACACGGTGCATGGATGCAAATTTCTGTTCATTGCATTGCACTGTATTTTGAAAAACAGAGCAGGCATTAAAGGCAAGGTGATTGCTTGGTAAAGGAAAGTTCAATATCTTACAGCTCCAAAGTATGATAATTTATTAGCATGTTAGATGCTGCAGTCTGCATCACAGGACAGATCACCTAGAAAATATGTTTTATCCAAAGAAAACGTTGGGTGCCATTTTATTTTTATTTTTTTCTTGTTCAAAAGTTTTATTGAAGGTAAAGATTAGTGTACAAACATTAGAAAGGCTTGTGCAAAAGCACTATGTAGTACACTCCGTTGGCATAGAATTATGAGTTTAACATTTTTATCTACTGTATGCATTTAGAGAATGAACAATACAAAATGTCGCAAAACAGCTTAATACTACTATGAATTATCGTACAGAGTAACATTGTAATGCAGGGAAAGAAACTGCGCCTAATGGGCCATACACACTATAAGATTTTCTGAAGACTTTTTCCTTTAGACTTACCAAATCCGTATAATATGAGGTCAAACCTAAACACTTTAAATTTGTATGCAATCTGGCAGGCCCTTGCACTACATAGAAAAGGTAAATCTGAAAATAAAAGCCAGAGGTTGAGCAAAGAGAAAGAGAGAGGGGGAGATGGGTAAGGAAGAACAAGAGAAAGGGCTTGGGGTCTCCCATAAGCCAGGTACTGTAGCATATAAGGGCCCAGCAAAGTAATAGGACCAAATCCCCAAAAGGGTCGATTATGGCTCCAACAAAGACTGGTCAAAATTAGAGGGCAAAAAGTGGTAAACATCAGACTCTAAGGTGTTTTGGGACACGATCAAGTAAGGCAGCTTCTATTTTACTGTGTATCATAAATTGCGTTATTCTATTCTTAGACTCAAGGAGTTATAGTTTAGAGGTCTTCCAAGTTTTAGCAATAGCTTGCTTAGGAGCTGTAGTCAAGTATAAGAGCAATTTAAATTGTAGGGAAGTCAGGTCCAGTGGAGGTTTATTCAGTAATGCTATAGTGGGATCAGGCAAGAGTGAAATATCAAAGAGAATGGATAGCATCCAAAAATACTTGGGCCCAGTATAAAGATCAGTGGCGGCTGGTGCTCAAAATTTTTGGGGGGGCGCAAACAGAAAAATGTAATAGGCATTGCTTTGCGGCAAAAAACGCTGTAAAAAATTGTGTGACTTTGAGGTCACAAAAGTGTGAAAGGGGCCTTCAGTAATTAAGGTATAGCGTGCCCCCTTTCAATGCAGAGAGACCAGCGTGCCCCCTTTCAATGCAGAGAGACCAGCGTGCCCCCTTTCAATGCACAGTGACCAGCGTGCCCCCTTTCAATGCACAGTGACCAGCGTGCCCCCTTTCAATGCACAGTGACCAGCATGCCCCCTTTCAATGCACAGTGACCAGTGTGCCCCCTTCAAAACAGTGACCAGCGTGCCCCCTTCAATGCAGTGACCAGCGTACATGCCCCCTTCAATGCAGAGACCAGCGTACATGCCCCCTTCAATGCAGTGACCAGCGTACATGCCCCCTTCAATGCAGAGACCAGCGTACATGCTCCCTTCAATGCAGTGACCAGCGTGCATGCCCCCTTCAATGCAGTGAACAGTGTACATGCCCCCTTCAATGCAGAGATCAGTGTGCGTGCCCCCTTCAATGCAATGAACATTGTGCCGTGCCCCCTTCAATGCAGAGATCAGCGTGCAGGCCCCCTTCAATGCAATGAACATTGTGCCGTGCCCCCATCAATGCAGAGTTCAGCGTGCGTGCCCCCTTCAATGCAATGAACATTGTGCCATGCCCCCATCAATGCAGAGTTCAGCGTGCGTGCCCCCTTCAATGCAGTGTGGGCATCATTCGCTATTATCACACAATGGGTGGGCTCTGGGCACACTGCTCTGCGCCCCGGGACCACCCTTTGCATCACCCGATTAGAGCCTCTGGCTCTAATCAGGTGATTAAAAAAAAAAAAATTAAGCTCCATGCGTCCGGCGCCCTGCATGCAGATTAGGGGGCCGGACGCATGGATGGGGGGGGGGGGGCGGCGCCCCTGCGCCCTCAATACACCAGCCACCACTGATAAAGATACTATAGGACAAGTCCACCAGGTATGGAGATGTGTTCCATCTTACGCACAACCTCTGATACCCTGATTGCCTTCTTTTTTTCTCGTTCAAAATATTTTATTATTTTAAGAGAAGAGAACAGATACAACGGGGTTGTGTACAATAGCATCCACAATATTTTATACATAACAAAGGTTATATGGGGGTACAAAATCATGACTAACAAATGCAAAACCTGTGTAATAATGCAGAGAAGTGAAGCCCCTGAGGGATTGGAAAGTGAGGGGTTCAAGCAAGGCCATGGTCTCCTCCCAATCACCCCTAATGGGTTCAATCTGTGACAGGGAGAGAGACAGGTGTCAAGACTTTCCAGCTTTCAATCTAACCGTCTATGGAAACTATTTAATGCACAGGTTGATTGCTTCCCACAAGAAAGGGTCAAGAGAATTGTTCAAACGGATTTTAACTGTAAAAAGTTATCAAAGTACATAGCAAATCTGGCCCTATGGCCTTTGTAATATAGGCCAATGTAGCAACAGTATATTGAATATAAATAAGACAACATAAAAAAAGGGGAGAGGAGGGGTAGGGTAGGTAAAGGAGGGGACGAAAGAGAGGAAAGTCAGTCAAAGATGGAATGAGGTCAAGAGGAGAAAAGAGAAGAATAGTAGTGGGGGTCCCGAGTATAGAGCGAGCAAGCGAGCACCGAGATCATTTGTGGATTATAACTGGAGCAGGGGCATTACCAGAAGAGTAGCAAAGATTTGAATTTAGTTAAGGTTTCATTGTCCAAGGTTTCCATCTTTGAGTGTAACATGTTGCGATTCATGTGTTGCTTGGTTTCAAGAATATTTAGGGATGGAAATTTCCATCCTTTGGCTATTGCCTGCTTTGCTGCTGCCTGATTGCCTTTTTTTAAATTGAAAATAAAGTTGTGATTTATATTTTTATGGAGGGCTTCTCAGAGGCTTTGACTATCTTCAAAACATAGGTATACATGGAAGGATATTGCAGCAGGCAGACTCCAGCTAAGAAGAATCATGTGACAGACGTCCATCAGCAGCACCTCGGAGAAGGTGATAAGCTCTATCTTGCATTTAGAGTTGGCCTGTGGAAATTTCTCAAGCTATTACATCAGCTGTTGTCACAGCTGTAGAGACAAGTTACAAATCTGAGCCTGTTTTGACCATGCACATTTCATACAGGGAGAATAATAATGAAGAGAAACTGCTATGTGAAATGCACAGTTGCCTGGAGATGGACTATAAAGATAAACAATATACTTCTGCCTTGCAGCACTAGGGTACTCGGTTCCAATCCCAACTAGGGCACTAACTGCATGGAGTTTGCGTGTCCTCCCTGCGCTTGCGTGGGTTTCCATTGAATACTCTGATTTCCTCCCACACTCCAAAGATAGTCTGAAAGGTCAATTGACTCATGTATAAATTGGCCCAAATATGTGTATGTATTCATGTGTGATAAGGACCTTAGATTGTAAACTCCTTGAGTGCAGGGACTGATGTAAATGACCACCAAATAAAGCGCTGCATAAATTGTCAGTGCTACAGTATTTCACAAAAGTGAGTACATCCCTCACATTTTTGGAAATATTTTTTTAAAATATGACAACACTGAAGAAATTATACTTTGCTACAATGTTAAGTAGTGAGTGTACAGCTTGTATAACAGTGTAAATTTGCTGTCCCCTCAAAATAACTCAACACAGCCATTAATGTCTAAAACGCTGGCAACAAAAGTGAGTACACCCCTAAGTGGAAATGTCCAAATTGGGCCCAAAGTGTCAATATTTTGTGAGGCCACCATTATTTTCCAGCACTGCCTTAACCCTCTTGGGCATGGAGTTCACCAGAGCTTCACAGGTTGCCACTGGAGTCCTCTTCCACTCCTCCATGATGACATCACGAAGCTGGTGGATGTTAAAGACCTTGCGCTCCTCCACCCTCTGTTTGAGGATGCCTCACAGAAACTCAGTTTGGTTTAGTTCTGGAGATATGCTTGGCCAGTCCATCACCTTTACCCTCAGCTTCTTTAGGAAGGAAGTGGTTGTCTTTGAGGTGTGTTATCTATAGGTGAAAACAGACATAGTGAGCTTTCCAGTTGATGATCCACTGGGTTACTGGGTCATGAGAATAGACCACTAGCCATAACTTGCCCAGTATGCAATTGAGCTGCTGGGCTGCCCTGCATCAAGCGTGCTTTCCGAACGGGCATTCACTGCCTGGAGGTCTTGTGATAGATAAGTCTGTTCACAGACTTTGTGGATCGACTGACATTTATCAAACTGAATCAGTCCTGGATTAGCAGCAGCTAATGCCAATGTCACTGATTAAGTACTTTCTGAATCTTGAATCTCTGAAAGACAGTCTAGGCTGCCTAGCTTTGTGGGTGTTGATTTCATCTGGCAGAAATATTTTGGTATAGGTTTCTTGGGCACAATTAACATCCAAGAACTAATTTTTCTGCACCTGTTTAACAGGTACATATCATTAAAATTTTTAACAGCAAGGCTAATTCTTGCTTTTATTAAGGGTACCTCTATAGGGTTATGGTGTAAAGGCACTACCAACACCCAAACCCCAATTTTTCCACACCTGTTACTTCTATCCAAAGGCTGCAAAAAGAGACACCAGAATGTATCCCAAAAATCTCTAATCTTGTTCTGAGTGCACTAAATAGTGGTCTCATCATAGAGACTGGCTCCCCAAGCCGTTGCTTATAAAATAAAGAAAGCTTAAATGGCAAATGTAATTTTTTGGCTTTATAAATGTCATTATTGCTGCAGCAGGTTCTATACATGGTACAGATGCGCCATTTTACAGGCAGACTAAGGGGACCCCTTAAGGCACTACATTTAAAGGAATTTTTCATTTCTGTTGTTATTTCTCATTTATATGGTTTCACTTCAAGCATCAGTAAATCACTGCTCATTTACAAATGATGTTTTTTACAAACTTTTTTTTCATTGATACATGATACCCAGGTCAATACCTGGGCCCCCATAACCCTTGTATGCCCACTTACTTGCATAGAAGTCTTCAAAATGGGCACTTTTGATTTTTCCAGTTTGGGTTCCATAGACTTCAATGGGGTTCGTTATTCGGTTCCAAACTTTTGCGATGTCCGAAAGTTCTGCCACAAAGAGAACAGGGGGTCTTTCGGCCCATCTCTAGTCATTGACATAAGCTCAAAGACCATCGACACAGGCCCTTAGACCTCATTCACACAGGAGTCTAGGGTGCTAAAAACAGATGACCACATCCCTGCCGCTCACCTAAAGGCTTAACAACAGCCAGAGGAGGCTGACTTGCCGCAGTAAATGTACTGCTGGCGGTCGGCAAGTGGTTAATGAAGCAGCGAATGTGATACCCAGACATATGCTGTTTAACATTTAGATTGCGGAAAGGGTTCTTTATTGTTAGAGCAGTAAAATAGTTGAACTCCCTCCCCTAGAAAGTGGTACTAACTGAAACAACGTAAAAAAAAATGTTTAAACGTCGTTCTCAGGAATTAAAATATACAGCACTGTGGGAATTGTTCAAGAATAAAAATCACACACACGTAGATGCACATAAGGGTTGATTTACTAAAACTGTTCATATACCAAGCTTTAAAATGTTAAAAACATAAAAGGACCAATGGACCAAGGTATGGGATATATAAATAGGATATATCCCATACCTTGGTCCATTGGTCCTTTTATGTTTTTAACATTTTAGAGCTTGGTATATGAACAGTATATCCATTTTGTATCTCTTAGCTATTTAGTGTGTTTTTATCTCATGAACATCCATATTTGCTGATATTTTTATATTTTTATTTCTTTTTCATTTAATTTCATTTTATTCTCCTCACTTTCTTTCACCAGTCTACTGAGAGACTAGTGCTGCAGTATATAAATGCACAACAGTTCTTTAATTTAATTTATTTTATTATTCTATTATATATATGTTTTTTAACCTCTTAAATATTGTAAGTGTATCTCATGTTTGTACTATTACAATGCAGTCCATATTAGCTTGTCTTTTCCTTAATATGGCCGCCACCTATCTTCATTGGTTGCCTTGTTCTATGTACACTCCCACCTATGAATCACGTCCACATAAATTCCCAGCTCAGAGCGGTCTCTGTATGAACACTTGAGAAAAGAGCGCGCATGCTCCCCACGAGCTTGGCGCATGCTCTGAAACGCGTCGTGTGCTCCTTGACCCTGTTGACGTCACGCGGTTTACGCTGCGCTCCAGCCCACCACGAGAGAACCAGCCGGTCCCGGAAGACAGCAGCCGGCATCTTCCTGTCCTCCATCTCCATCTACCGGAAAGGTTTCTTCCATCTCCTCCTCTCTCCTGGAATTGGGCTTTGGACTGCTCTCTCACCGTCTGACTCCAGATCGAGCCGATTGTTATTCACTTTTTTGTGAGTTGCCATTATCTTGTGTGCCTTAGAGGCGCTTCGCCTGTTTCTTTTTTGCATCGTCCACAGATTTGTTCTTCCTGTGTGGGGGAGCTGGCCCTTTGCTTGCAGACTCAGACCCATCCTTCAGTCTCATCACCTTCATTGTTATTTCACCTCATGGACTTCACCCATCTTCTTTTTCATGCCATATAGGTAACCTGTTCTTACCCGTTTTTTGTACCATTGTTATCTTGTCACATCCTTACATTGACCCTACCACACCAGACCAGAGCGCCAGTTTATTCCTTATTTTGTCTATGTAAACAAAGCAGGCGGCTCTCCTGTCAGACAGGCACAGTGAGATCGTGTGTCTCAGCTAAGCTGAAACACAGATCACTGTTTGCCTTTCACAGAGCCCTCCTCCCCCCACAGTTAGCAAGCACATTTAGGCTCACATTTAACCCCTTGATCACCCCCCCATTAACCCCTTCACTGCCGGTGTCATTTATACAGTAACAGTGCATATTTTTAGCACTGATTACTGTAGTAATGTCACCGGTTCCCCCAAAAAGTGTCAAAAACATCAGTTAGGGGTCTGATCTGTCCGCCGCAATGTCGCAGTCCCGCTAAAAATCGCCGATCGCTGCCATTACTAATAAAAACAAAAAATAAATAAAAAGTCCAAAAATCTATCCCATAGTTTGTAAACGCTATAACTGTTGCGCAAACCAATTAAAATACGCTTTTTGGGATTTTTTTTAACAAAAATATGTAGCAGAATACAAATTGGCCTAAACTGATCAAAAAATTAGATTTTTAGAAAATAAAAAATTTAATTGGGAAAGTTTTATAGCAGAAAGTAAAAAATACAGTGTTTTTTTTTAAATTGTCGCTATTTTTTTTGTTTATAGGGCAAAATCTTAAAACCGCACAGGTGATCAAATACCACCAAAAGAAAGCTCTATTTGTGTGGGAAAAAAAAGGACATCAATTGTATTTTGGTACAGCGTCGCATGACTGTGCAATTGTTAGTTAAAGTAACGCAGTGCCGAATCACAAAAAATGGCCTGGTCATTACGGGGGTAAAACATTCCGGAGCTGAAGTGGTTATTATGATACTGCACGAGTTGTCTCGCAATATTTAACCCTGATCAGAGTTCTCCTTTAACAATGATCTTTCTCTTCTAAATATAGCACGGCCTGTCTCCTAACTGTCATTGACAGAGTGTGCACTTGACAGTTATCAAGCAAAGTGCTGTGGGGACTTAGCGTCCGATTTGAAGATACCCAACACTTAGAGGCAGTATTGCTTGCACTGCGGAGTACAAATTGGGGGGGGGGGGGTTCGTAGGGAGAAGATGGGTTAATGATGGTGTTTTCTTTTAACATCTGAGTTAATTCCAATGCAAATCAGTTGGGTTGCATCTGAAATCAGACATCACTCTCATGAAAGGCAATGGCCGTACATCTGGAATGTAAATGATTTCCTGAGATATTTTAATAAAATCCTAGAAACATTTCAAACGACACAGAACTCTCTGTCAGCGCGGCTGAATAAATGGTCGCTTGTATATTTTTTTTTCCTTTCCTTTTATCGAGAGCAGAATGCGCAGCGCATTGAGAGCTGTCTATGAGCAAAATTTTCAACAAGTAAAAATGAAAACTCTCACGTGGATTCCATTTAAAGAGTTGATAAAATGTTCAACCCGCTGTGTCAGATAGTAATGTCTTCGTTGCACAGGGGAGCTACTAATATGCAAATGAGCCTTTTGCAGATCTCACAGGCTATTATGGAGATTTCAATAGCTTTACACATCGGTATAAATAAATTGCTGTCTTGTTACAATATACAGTAACAGTATTTAAAAAAAAATCTACATTTTATCTTTTTTTCCCACAAATAGAGCTTTCCTTTGGTGGTATTTGATCACCTCTGCGATTTTTTATTTTTTTGCGCTATAAACATAAAAAGAGTGACAATTCTGAAAAAAAATCACTTTCTGCTATATAACACCCCCCCTCCCCCCCCCACACCCAAAAAAAAATTGAAAAATCAAATTTATTCATCATTTTAGGCCAATATGTGTTCTGCTACAAATTTTTGGTAAAAAAAAATCCCAATAGGTATATATTGATTGGTTTGCGCAAAAGTTATCGCATTTACAAACTAGGGGAAAGATTGACTGTATATACTCGAGTATAAGTCGACCCAAATATAAGCCGAGGCCCCTAATTTTACCACAAAAAAGTGGGAAAACTTATTGACTCGAGTATAAGCCTAGGGTGGGAAATGCAGCAGCTACTGGACCCAACTGGACCACCACGAGACACAAAACAGGGGCTGCGGGCATGGTACAGGAGATGGCGCCGGTCAGGGTATAGCCATGGCACAGATCATGGCACAGGTGATGGTACAGGCATGGTACAGATGATGGTATAGGCATGGTACAGATGATGGTATAGGCATGGCACAGGTGATGGTATAGACATGGCACAGGTCATGATACAGGCATGCCACAGGCCATGGTACAGGCATGGCACAGAAGATTGTATAGGCATGGCACAGTTAATGGTATAGGCATAGCACAGGTGATGGTACAGGCATGACACAGTGTGTACAGGCATGGCACAGTAGGTATAGGCATGGCACAGTATGTACAGGCATGGCACAGTAGGTACAGACATGGCACAGTATGTACAGCCATTGCACAGGAGATGTAGTGCTGCGGGCATGGTACAGGAGAATGTGATGTGCCATGCCCGCAGCACTGCATGAGGAAATGCAGGGGCTGTGGAGGAGTCTCACTTACCTGTCGGTGAGGCGCCTTCGATTTAAAAATCGTGCCGCCCGGCGCTAATGCGTCACCGCGAGTGCGCCGCCGATGCTCGGGAAAGCCCGTACACATTCGGCTATTCCCGGGCATGCAGACAGTGACTCGAGTATAAGCCAAGGGGGGCTATTTCAGCATGAAAAAACATGCTGAAAAACTCGGCTTATACTCGAGTATATACGGTATGTCATTTTTATTTATTTATTTTTTTTACTAGTAATGGTGGCGATCTGCGATTAAGGGACTGCGACATTGTGGCGGACAGATTTGACACCTAACTGACATTTTTGACACTTTTGGGGGGACCCGTGACATTACTACAGTAATCAGTGCTAAAAATAGGCACTTTCACTGTAATAATGACATTGGCAGGGAAGGGGTTAACCCAGAGGCAATCAAAGGGTTCAATGTGAGCCTAGGGGACTTTTCTAACTGTGAGGGGGATGGGCTTGTGAAATCAACACAGAGACCTGTGATCCTAAATAGGAGGAACACAGGAGCTCTGTGTTAATTGCTGAGAGAACAACGGTCTGTTGTGTTTACAACAGCAGACCACCGTTCTCTCTTCATGGGGAGCGATCGAGGGTGCCTGGGGGCAATTGCGGCCGCTGGCCCCGTGGATCGGCTTCCCCGCTGGCGAGTGGGCATGCCCCAGGATCGTTCCCACGAACCACTGTACAGGTACCGCGATTTGCAGGAACCTGCAGGTGGCTGGTCGGCAAGTGGTTAAAGCGGAGTACCACCTAAAAAAAAAAAAATACATAAAAATACCCCCGGGACAGTCAGGGCTAGTACATTCCACAATGGATAGCCACTGTACTGTCCCGGGTTGCACTTACCTGCAAGAAGAAATATTTACCTTGAAAATGTATTGTCCAGCGCTGCCATCTCAGGTGTGGGCAGCTTGAAGCCAGCGCGATCCTCTTCTGCGTCCTCTTCCATCTTCTTCGGTCCCACGATGCACTGCACCGGCCCCGCCGTCACTCCCGGTGCCGCAGCGTCATCCCTGCACAGCTTCTGGGCATGCCCAGAAGCTGTTTTGCAAGGTATGACGGCGCCTGCACCGGAACTGACGTCGGGGCCGGTGCAGGCGCATTGATTCCTGGGAGCGATGACGTTCAGCTCCCAGGAATCATTGCAAGCCAGGAAGTGACGACTCGCCGTGGCCGCCGAGGGGAGGAAGAGGAAGTAAGGTAAGTATATTATCTTCTAAACAAGGTAAGTAAAAATAAAAAAAAAAAAATGCGATTATCCATTTCTTTTTAAGGTGACCCGGACCAAGAAGATGGACAGAAGTGTCATTTTAGGGTGGAACTCCACTTTAAATAGCCATCCTTGTGCGCCAGTCAATGACTTTGCCTAGGCTTAAATATTGCCATCAGTTTGCTACAGGCAAGAGGAAGCGTTTCCTCAGTCTCCTCTCCCCCAGTGATCAGGCTGTACATCACAAGATAAGAGGCTGCACCAGGAAATGATCGGTGTCAGACATACTGTATAGGCCTGGGCCTGGTTCACACTATTGTGAGTGGTTGCGGCTGTGAGAATCGCAGCGTTTTGCGCACCTGCAACCACCCGCAGTCAAAGCAAACTGCTGTTTAAAAATGCACAGGGCTGCCCGTCATTCCTAATGGTGCCCTGGCGCATCTCAAACCGCAGCGAGTTTGCAGGAAGCACAGGGAAGTGGTGAAAAAGCACAATGCGATTTCCCAGCCACTGCGTTTCCAAAATGGCGCATGAACTTTTTCCTGCAAGAAACGCAGGCACGGCTGTCCATTCAGGGGAATGTTAAAAAAAATCTGCTCTGGGTTTCTAATATGCCAGCTGCTACACTACATTCTTCCAGGTATTATTATATTTACAACTTACTGAGCAGGCAAATGTGCCATGAACTAGAGATGTGAGAATTTAGTACGGATTCCACGAGACATGAAAATTATTTAAAGGGCTTCTCTGTATTCAAAAGGTTGAGAAAGATTGATATAGGGAATGACATGTATTTTAAGGCTCCTCATGTGTGCGGATACAAAGTATCAATAAATGTATTGATTGGACTGTTAAACAAACATTCCATCTCCCCAAAGTTGGGATCCTCAGTTACTGTATGGAAACTGGATATTGTACAAAGTGTTACTAAACCCACAACAGTAAAATCAGGCTGTATATGCAGTAAAGAATGCTTGTTATACTCACTGTGGAACCTAAAGGGTTAATCCTGCACATTGTGTAAAAAGGCTGTTTGATCCTGTCTCCTCTGACCCTCCACTTCTTCTACTGTCCCCAATCCATCTCCTTATAATGCAGAGCTTTGGAGTCAGGCTGCACATGCTCAGTTTGATGTGTATTGCTAGAGAGGTTTTTTTGTGAGGATGCATGTGATCAGCACAGAGCCAATCAGCACTGTTCAGACAGAAGGTCAGGAGTCATGCAGCCTAATAGAATAGTCAAATGAGAATAACAACTCCTCCTACAAGCTTTATCCAAACACTGATAGAAGTCACAAGACTGCTATTTACTGCTGTTGAGAAAAGGTATTTAGCAGTTTATATTTACTAAAATAATTGCATTTTCATGTTCTGTGTACTGTGGGAGACCAGATATAGTGAATGCAGAGTGCTGGGTTTAGTGACACTTTAAAACCACTTAAGCCCCGGAAGATTTTACCCCCTTCCTGACCAGGCCCTATTTTGCGATTCGGCACTGCGTGACTTTAACGGACAATTGCGTGGTCGTGTGACGCTGTACCTAAACAAATTTGCCGTCCTTTTTTCCCCACAAACAGAGCTTTCTTTTGGTGGTATTTGATCCCCTGTGCGATTTTTTGATCATGCGCTATAAACAAAAAAAGAGCGACAATTTTGCAAAAATAACAATATTTTTCACATTTTTTTATATGAAATTCCCCCCAAAAAAATGTAAAAATCAAATTTTTTAACATTTTTGTCCAATTTGTTTTCTGCTACATATGTTTGGTAAAAAAAAATCACAATAAGCGAATTTTGATTGGTTTGCGCAAAAGTTATTGCGTTTACTATCTAAGGGAAAGATTTTTGTCATTTTTGTTGTTTTTTTTTTTAACGAGTAATGGCGGCGATCTGCAATTTTTTTTGCGGGACTGCGACATTGCGGCGGACAGATCGGACCCGTGACTGACATTTATGACACTTTTGGGGGTACCAGTGACATTACTACACTAATCAGTGCTATACATATGCACTGTTACTGTAAAAATGACACTGGCAGGGAAGGGGTTAACTTTATTGGAGAAGGAGGGGTTAAGTGTGTCCCTAGGGGCGTGCTTCTAACTGTGATTGGATGTGGCTTTTCATGTAACAGCAGAGATCTACCATCCTGCATAGCAGGACCTTATGATCTGTGCTGTTACACAGGGGAGAATGACAGGCGGCTTTGTTTACATTAGCCGCCTGCCTTTCTCCTTCTGTAACTAACGATCGCGAGTGACCGGTGGACATCGGGTCCGCCGGTCACTTGCGTGGAGGTGTCCGTGAACGAGCGGGGGCGGGAGCGTGCCTCCGGCGGCGCGCGCTCGCCCCCTATTGGCTCACAGGCTAGTGACGTACCCATACGTCACTTTGCCTGCACGGGGCTGACCGCCGCAGTATATGTACTTGCGGCGGTCGGCAAGCGGTTAATGTCTTCATATCCAAGATCCAGATGTGTAGATGTCCTCTCTCCCTATATTATGTTCAAAGGCGAATCAGGCAACTGCTGATCAGTATTCTGACAATGGCGGGTCTCACTTTAGAAAATAATGTCTTGGCAGTAGTGTTATATTTGGCAGCAAATTTCAATTTCATTTTAGTCATAGTCTTTTGACGAAAATGCCATTTTAGTTTTAGCCATATTTTTGTCTTTAGAATAAAATTCTATTTTAGTTTTAGTCGTATTTTACTCATCTGAATTGTTTTAGTTTTACTAATATTTTAGTGGACTAAAATCTCATACATTTAGTCAACTACAAACTGAATTAATACAGAGAAAATTGTAATGCATTATTTAAACATTTGTCCCAACTTTTTTGAGATGTGTTGATGCCATGAAATTTAAAATCAACTTATTTTTCCCTTAACTGCTTGCCGACCGCCGCAAGTAGATTTACTGCGGCGGTCAGCCCCTGCCAGGCAGAGTGACGTTAATTAACGTCACTAGCCTGGGAGGGTCTGGGGAGCGAGCGCGCGCCCGCGGAGGCGCGCTCCCGCTCCCGCGCGGTCACGGACCCCCCCGCGCGTGTGACCAGCGGACCCGATGTCCGCCGGTCACTCGGCGATCGTCGGGGGAGAGGGAGAATGTCAGGCAGCTTGTGTAAACAAGCTGCCTGTCATTCTCCTCGGTGTAAAGACACTGATCACACGGATCTACTATGTAGATCCATTGATCAGTGTCCTTACAGCTCAAGCCACAGCCAATCACAGTAGAAAGCACGCCCCTAGGGACACACACAGCCCCTCCCTCCCAAATAAAGTTAACCCCTTCACTACCAGTGTATTTTTACAGTAACAGTGCATATGTATAGCACTGATTACTGTAGTAATGTCAGTGGTACCCCCAAAAGTGTCAAAAATGTCAGTCAAGGGTCCGATCTGTCCGCCGCAATGTCGCAGTACCGCAAAAAAAATCGCAGATCGCCGCCATTACGCGTTAAAAAAAAAAACAACAAAAATTACAAAAATCTTTCCCTTTGTTAGTAAACGCGATAACTTTTGCGCAAACCAATAAAAATACGCTTTTTGCGATTTTTTTTACCAAACATAGGTAGGATAAAACAAATTGGCCGAAAATGTTAAAAAATTTTGATTTTTACATTTTTTTTTTGGGGAATCTCATATAAAAAAATGTGAAAAATATTGCTATTTTTGCAAAATTGTCGCTCTTTTTTTGTTTATAGCGCGTGATCAAAAAATCGCACAGGTGATCAAATACCACCAAAAGAAAGCTCTGTTTGTGGGGAAAAAAGGACGTCAAATTCGTTTAGGTACAGCGTCGCACGACCGCGCAATTGTCCGTTAAAGTCACGCAGTGCCGAATCGCAAAATACCCCCTGGTCTTTTAGCAGGAAAATCCTCCGGGGCTTAAGTGGTTAAAATGATACATTTTCTCAGTTTAAACATTTGATATGTCATCTATGTTGTATTCTGAATAAAATATTGAAATTTGAAACTTCCACATCATTGCATTCTGTTTTTATTCACAATTTGTACAGTGACCCAACTTTTTTGGATTGGGGTTAAGGTTTGATCATGCACTACAGACACAGATTTATTCATTGTGATAAAAAATGTCTATATAAATAAAAACAAGTTTCATAAACAAACAAAAATATTGCTTTTTGATCAACAGAAGTGCAAATTTAAAATACAAAACAAAAAAAGAAACTGTTAACGCTATTGGCTGTACTGCCATTGCACATATTACCTGAATATGTTACCAACATTAAATATTAATAAACAAATATAAGAAAAGCCATTTTCTTTTTTTTTTTCTCTTACAGCATCTTAGTAGATGCCCCTTACTTATGCGGTGGTGCAATACATGTGTAAACTTTGATGTGCTATTATTACAGGCTCTGGATGGAATTGTGTTGCCAATTTAGAAATGGCCAGCAGAGTAGTCTTAATTTGATGTCAATTTTCGATTTAATTTTAGGCCCCTTACACACTTATGCGACGCAATTTTACCGCGATTTTGCCGCGATTTTGCAACGCGATTTTGAAAGCAATGCCTATGGCTATATACCTCAAAACGCATTAAAATCAGCCCAAAGTAGTGCAAGAACTACTTTGAAGTCAGTGGGACTTCAAAACGCACAGATATGAATAGGGCTCATTGAAAATAATGGAAAACGACTTGTCATGCGATTTTGCAGTCCGAAATCGCAGGACAAGTCGCGCAAGTGTGAAAGGGGCCTTAGTCATAGTCTTTTGACTAAAATGTCTTTATAGTTTTAGTCGTTTTTTAGTCTTATAACTAAAATGCCATTTTAGTTTTAGTCGTATTTTAGTCATCTGAATTGTTTAAGTTTTAGTCGTATTTTAGTCGACTAAAATTGTGTTAATTTAGTTGACGAAAATATTTTAGTCAACGAAATTATTTTAGTCGTCGAAATTATTTTAGTCGACGAAATTAACACTGCTTGGCAGAGGGGATTCTCCATCTACCTTGTTTGTGCAGATGGAAGAGACACTTTTGGGCCATATACACTATATAATTGTCTTTAGAATTTTTCCTTTAGGCTGCATTGCGCGTTTTCTTACCGCAATTTTACCGCGATTTTCAGGCATTTTTTTCAAGCGTTTTTGGAGGCAGGCATTGACATCTATCAAAAACGCTGGTAATCAGCCCAAAAAGAAGCTCATGTACTTTTTTCAGCTACAGGCATTTTGCAAAACTCTCAGATGTGAACAGGGGCCATTTAAATGAATGGGGTTTTACTTGTTGGGCGTTTGGAACGTTTTTTTTTTGAGCGTTTTTGGAGCTGATAAATGCTCAAAAACACCCAGGTGTGAATGGAGCCTTAGGCTGGCCATACACTATACAATTTTCTTGTTCAACTTTCCTTTAGATTTACCAAAACCATGTAATATAGGGTCAAACCTAAACACTTTCAATTTGTATTCAATCAGGCATGCCCTTGCACTACATAGTTTAAGGTAAATCTAAAGGAAATTGAATAAGAAAATTGTATAGTGTATGGCCAGCCTTAGATTTACCAAAACCATATAATATGAGGTCAAATCTAAACACTTTTAATTTGTATGCAATCTGGCTGGCCCTTGCACTACATAGAAAAAGTACATCTAAAGGAAATCTAACAACAAAAGTTGTATAGTGTGTATCCAGCCTAACTGTGTATAGCCAGCTTTACTCCTTCCAAAACAAAATAGAAAATTTGGGCAGGAATATGGAAATGCCATAAAAATTGTTGTATTTGTTA
This sequence comes from Pelophylax lessonae, assembly GCF_965119305.1. Taxonomy (NCBI): domain Eukaryota; kingdom Metazoa; phylum Chordata; class Amphibia; order Anura; family Ranidae; genus Pelophylax; species Pelophylax lessonae. The sequence goes on along the minus strand of NC_138770.1, from coordinate 634,484,184 downwards.
TTAAATTGTATTGGGGTTATATTATCTGACCATTTAAGAAAGAAGCAGTGCTGACAGGAGATGGAAAACAGTTAATTTTAGAAGGACATCAGATAGTTGTTATCTAAGTCACACCATGGATGCTGTCTGCAGTTAGACTGATTGTCCCCTCTGGCAGTATAGAGGCCGTCACTGGGAAGCCACAACCGGCCAGTTTGCACCTTCACTAGAACAATAGTAATGTACTGTGCTGACATACCTGGACACCTTGTTGTGCTCTGGGACTCTTGATATTGATGGATGGATGTATATTTAGGATCTGCACAAACAATAGGCAATCCAGTTTTTCTTATATCTCTGTATAGCTTCCAGTGTGCTGTTGACAACCACAATGGCTGACAAACAGTCTTTTTTCTGGATAGGACTCAGAAGAAAGCCCTCTTGTGTAGCAGATCTAGGATCTAAACCAAAGATAAAAATGTGATATACAGTGCCTTAAAAAAGTATTCATACCCCTTGACATTTTCCACATTTCGTCATGTTGCAACCAAAAACTTAAATATATTTTATTAGGTTTGTATATGATGGAGCAACACAAAGTGGCACATAATTGTGAAGTGGAAGGAAAATGATAAATGTAAATAGAGTCCACCTGTGTGCAGAGTTGTATAAAGTACTCGAAACCCATACTTGAGTAAAAGTACAAGTGCTCGATCAAAAAGTGACTTGAGTAGAAGTGGAAGTGCTCGATCAAAAAGTGACTTGAGTAGAAGTACTAAAGTATTCAACATTTTTTGTACTTAAGTATTGCAAGTAGTTTTTTTTTTAATTTTGCTACTCAAGTACTGAAAGTAAAAGTACAAGTACTGTGTTATGTAGTTATTAAAGAAAGAAGTCAAAAGTTTGAACATCATATTGTTGTTTATTATTTCAAATGAAGCTTTTATTTATACATACAGTAGCTTTTATTTTCGTATGCACTGATAATACACATGTTTTGAGCTTCATGAAATCTGCCATCTACTGTTCTGGCAGTGGTAATTTTTATAATTGTAACAAGTAACTATGCAGCACAAAAAAAAATATTGGAGTAGAAGTATTGAAATCATTGAAAAAATGTAGTGAAGTAAAAGTGGAAGTAGGAGAAAAAAATTCTACTCTAGGAAAGTACAGATACTGCCTTTCCGTGCTTAAGTACAGTAGTGAAGTAGTTCTACTTAGTTACTATACATCTCTGCCTGTGTGTAATTTAATCTCAGTATAAATACAGCTGTTGTGTGAAGCCCTCAGAGGTTTGTTAGAGGACCTTGATGAACAAACAGCATCATGAAGGCCAAGGAACACACTGGACAGGCCAAGGATAAAGTTGTGGAGAAGTTTAAAGCAGGGTTACGTTTTAAACAAAAATCCCAAGCTTTGAACATCTCACTGACCTCTGTTCAATCCATCATCCGAAAATGGAAAGAGTATGGCACAACTGCAAACCTACCAAGACCTGGCCATCCACCTAAACTGACAGGCCAGGTAAGGAGAGCATTAATGAGAGAAGCAGCCAAGAGGCCCATGGTAACTCTGGAGGAGATGCAGAGATCCACAGCTCAGGTGGGAGAATCTGTCCACAGGACAATTATTTTTTGTGCACTCCACAAATCTGGACTTTATGGAAGAGTGGCAAGAAGAAAGCCATTGTTGAAAGAAAGCCATAAGATGTCCTGTTTACAGTTTGCGAGAAGCCACGTGGGGGACACAACAAACATGTGGAAGAAGGGGCTCTGCTCAGATGAGACCAAAATTGAACTTTTTGGAGTAAAAGCAAAACACTATTTGTGGCGGAAAACTAACACTGCACATCACCCTGAAAACACAATATCGCCACTGTGAAACATGGTGGTGGCAGCATCATGCTGTGGGGATGCTTTTTTTCAGCGGGGACACAAAGCTGATCAGAGTTGATGGAAAAGTGGATGGAGTCAAATACAAGGCAAACTTAGAAGAAAACCTGTTAGTGTCTGCAAAATACTTGAGACTGGGGTGGAGGTTCACCGACCCTAAACATGCAGCCAGAGCTACAATGGAATGGTTTAGATAAATGCATATTCATGTGTTAGAATGGCCCAGTCAAAGTCCAGACCTAAATCCATTTGAGAATCTGTGGCAAGACCTAAAAATCGCTATTCACAGACGCTCTCCATCTAATTTGACAAAGCTTGAGCTATTTTGCAAAGAAGAATGGGCAAAAAAGTCACTCTCTAGATGTGCAAAGCTGGTAGAGACATCCCCAAAAAGACTTGCAGCTGTAATTGCAGGGAAAGGTGGTTCTACAAAGTATTGACTCAGGGGGGTGAATACAAATGCACGCTACACTTTTCACATATTTATTTGTAAAAAATTTGAAAACCATTTATCATTTTCCTTCCACTTCACAATTATGTGCCACTTTGTGTTGGTCTATCACATAAAATCCCAATAAAATACATTTACATTTTTAGTTGTTATATGACAAAATGTGGAAAATGTCAAGGGGTATGAATACTTTTTCAAGGCACTCTACATGGATTTGGGTTATCTTCAACAAGGAAATGTAGCAGAATACATTTTGAGCTAAATTTATTAAGAAAGGTTATTTTGTTGCATCATTTTTTATCAGAAATAAAGAAAAACACATTTGTTTTTAAATTTTGGGCTTTTTTATGTTGATTTAGCAAAAAAAAAAAAAAACCCAGTGTTAAATATATACCACCAAAATAAAGCTCTTTTTGTGTGAAAATAGTGATAATTGTTTGGGTACAGTGTTGCATGAACGCGCAATTGTCATTCAAAGTGATGCAGTGCTGAAAGCTGAAAATGGGCCTAGGCAGAAAGAGGGGAAGAGGGCCCAGTATTGAAGTGGTTAAGATAGGCTGGTGGGTATTATATTATTATTATTATTATTACTACTATTATTAATATTATATAGGATTTATATAGCGCCAACAGTTTACGCAACGCTTTACGACTTGATATATTTATTTTTGTTACCCCAGCTGTAGTTGGGTTTTAACTGCAATGGTGAAAGATTAGGTTACCGAATTGGCTATGTCGTGTGGTATGGGCACCTGGATCACAAGACTGGCTGAACATATTTAACCACTTGCCGACTGCCTAACGACGATTTACGTCGCTAGCCTGTGAGGCTCTAGGGAGTGAGCGCGTGCCGCCGGAGGCGCGCTCCCGCTCGCTCACGGACCCGATGTCCGCCGGGCACTCGCGATTGTCTGTTACACCGGGAGAAAGGCAGGCGGCTAATGTAAACAAAGCCGCCTGTCATTCTCCCCTGTGTAAGAATAGTGATCATACGGTTCTGCTATGTAGGACCGTTGATCTCTGTTCTTACACCTCAAGCCACATCCAATCACAGTTAGAAGCACGCCCCTAGGGACACACTTAACCCCTCCTTCTAAAAAAAAAAAAAAAAAGTTAACCCCTTCACTGCCAGTGTAATTTTTACAGTAACAGTGCATATGTATAGCACTGATTACTGTAGTAATGTCACTGGTAACCCCAAAAGTGTCAAAAATGTCAGTCAAGGGTCCGATCTGTCCGCCGCAATGTCGCAGTCCCACAAAAAAAAAATCGCAGATGGCCGCCATTACTCGTTAAAAAAAAAAACAACAAAAATGACAAAAATCTTTCCCTTTGTTAGTAAACACAATAACTTTTGCGCAAACCAATCAAAATACGCTTTTTGCGATTTTTTTTTTACCAAACATATGTAGCATAAAACAAATTGGCCTAAAATGTTAAAAAAAATGGATTTTTACATTTTTTTGGGTAATTTCATATAAAAAATGTGAAAAATATTGTTATTTTTGCAAAATAGACACTTTTTTTGTTTATACCTCATGGTCAAAAAATTGCACAGGTGATCAAATACCACCAAAAGAAAGCTCTGTTTGTGGGAAAAAAAGGACGTCAAATTCGTTTGGGTACAGCATCGCACGACCACGCAATTGTCCGTTAATCGCAAAATAGGCCCTGGTCAGGAAGGGGGTAACATCTTCCGGGGCTTAAGTGGTTAAAAAAATCAGGTAAGACGATTGACACATACTGTATATATATTTCAACTGCTGATCAAAAATCAGAGATCATCATATAAGAGAAAAAAGACAACTTGAGTAGACTGCCAGGAAAAAACACAAGTTCATTTAGGCACACGGACGGAACTGGAATGTTAGCACATCACCGGTGCCTGTTGCCACCGTGGTGCCACATTTTTGGCTTTCCTTGTTCACAGGGGCCTTACAAAATGGAAAGACGGTGCTCAGGAATCTGCATAAAGCTTCCTCTGTCAGTGTGACGTTTTCACATGGTAACTTCACTATCTTTATTTTGCTTCACTCAGAAGAAAACACTTTGGGAACCAACTGTTAGCATTGCCGTATTCATGGAAATGTTACACTTCAGGTGGAAAACAGCAAAGGGTAAGAGTCAGGGAAAGAGTTGGCAATGAGAGTGCTGAGGACACCAAGGAATACGCTGTGCTAAATTTGTTAATGAACACTGTTATGTTCTGCTCTAATAAATTCATATGATTTTAAACACTAACAAACATTTCCTCTACAAACTGACTGCGGGGACATGGCCAACCTGCTGCTTGGCTCCACTTTTTGTCCTCAAATCCATTTAGCCCCAAAAATTAAAGTACTTCTAAAGTTAAAGTTTTTTTTTTTTTAGTTTTGGATAGCATAGGAAAAGGTCAAAGCCCAACTCCGGGAAATCTGAAAATTCTCCCTTGCAGCGGGTATGTGCCCGCACTTCAAGGGCCGACTGCTTGTTTCTGCTTAAGGGAGAGTAACAGCTTTTAACCTTTTCACTGCCAGAGCCGTTTTTGCATTTTATGCACACGTTTAAAAAATCATTTTAGACCTGAAGAGTACTCAAAACCCCCAAACATTAAATATATTTTCTAAAAGCAGACACCCTAGAGAATAAAATAGTGGTATTTCTACATTTTTATGTCAAACGATATAACCGAAAAGGTCTAGAAAATGCAAAATTTCAGTAAAAAACATACCAAAGTGAATTTTGGGCCAAACAGTAAATGGATACCCAACATGTCAAACCTTAAATTTGTGTACGCCCGTGAAATGAAAATTTAATTATTATTATTAATATACAGGATTTATATAGCACCAACAGTTTGCACAGCGCTTTACAATAGCGGGAAGACAATACAGTTACAATACAATCCAATACAGGAGGAATCAGAGGGCCCTGCTCGTTAGAGCTTACAATCTAGAAGGGAGGGTCCGGTGAAACAAAAGGCAATAACTGTGGAGGATGGGCAGATGGAGAAAATGGAAGTACGATTAGGTGTGGGTAGGATAGGCTTCTCTGAAGAGGAGGGTTTTCAGGGATCGTCTAAAAGCTAATAGAGTAGGGGATAATCGGACAGATTGGGGTAAGGAGTTCCATAAGATTGGAGAGGCTCTGGAAAAGTCCTGGAGGTAAGTGTGGGAGGTGGTGATTAGGGAGCTAGAGAGCAGGAAGTTGTGAGAGGAACGAAGAGAGCGATTAGGTTGGTATTTTGAGTCTAGGCTAGTGATGTAGCTGGGGGGCTAAATTGTGGATGGCTTTGTAGGATGTTGTTAGTATTTTGAATTTAATTTGTTGGGTGAGCGGAAGCCAGTGGAGGGATTGACAGAGAGGAGTAGCGGACACCGACAAACATCAGTACCTTATATTTTCTATAGGCGCCACTTCAAAAAGCCCCTTATAGGTCATCACTTTAGCATTATGGAGGAGGTCTTGTGCTAGAATTATTGCTCTCCCGGCGTGCGTGGTGATATATAAAATGTGTATCGCAATCAAAGTTTCAACACGTAGGCACCCTCGACATGCGCTTTTATGTCCGTACGTGCGAATATGTGGGGGTGGGGGGCATCAATTTTTTTTCTGGGGGGGGGGGGGATTTTATGTGCTTGGATTTTTGGGTGAAATGTTCTCTTTAATGAAACATGCAGAGTCTAAAAGACCACCAATGTCTCCTCTGGGCTACACTGAATGTAGTGCAATGCAGATCACATTTCAATACTAGGGATGATCGAATTTGCTGAAAAGGTTCGGAATTCGGCAACCAGAACCGACCAAAATGCAATGGGACAGGAACTGGGCTTTAAAAGCCCGTGATTGGACCAGAAACATTAGTAAAAGCCAATTGAGGGGGAAGGAGGATGCTAGGAATGTGATTGGAGTGACTAGGGGGTCCAGAGGCCAATCAGTAGTGAATACGCCCCCCAGTATATAACATAGCCCCGCCAAATCTCTAGCACTGTAATACAGGGGCTGTGGAAGAGAGTGGAAGCAGTTCTGTTACTCCTGCTTCAAAAGTGTAATTTAGCAATTATTAGTGTGAGGAAAGGGATATCTAGTGTAGTTAGGGTACTATTTGCCACTATAGTTAGATTCAATAATCTAGTTTCTGTAGGGAAAATGTCAAGTGTCAGGGTGACCGTAGTGTAGTGTAGGGTGAACTGACTCTGACTGCTATGGCAGGGTGACCAAACTCTTCCATGTCAGGGTGACCGCCATAGAAAAAAGATTGTTTGTATTAGAATTGCAGTAGAGCAGGGATGGGGCTCCGCTCCTTTCACACCTGGACGTTTTTGTTGCGGACGTTTATTGGGCTTTTTTGTGGACGTCTTTGGAGGCAGGCATGACATCTGAACTTCTGTGTAGGGGTATATATACACACAAACATATGTGTATATATACACATACACACATATAGGTGTGAAAGTAGCGGAACCCTATGCCTGCGCTAATGAAATTATTTGCAGGCATGTGGCTCCGCTCCTATCACACCTATATGTGTGTATGTGTATATATACATATATGTGTGTGTGTATATATACCCCTATACAGAAGTTCAGATGTTATGCCTGCCTCCAAAGATGCCCAAAAAATGCCCAAAAAAAAACCTGCAACAACACACCTGAGCGTTTTTGTTGCAGGCGTTTTTTTGGGCATTTTTTGGGTGTCTTTTACTTTCACTTCCAATGATAATGATAAACAGGATAAATAGAGAGGGTGAATCTCCCTAACGGGGCACAGACAGCAATAAAAACCACAGGTGTTCTAATCCCTCTGCAATCTGTCCAAAACTTTAAAAAAAAAAAAAAAAGTGTAAGCCTTAAAGATATCATAGAAGAATAGTCTGCAGTCCAGTCTTCAAAACATAGAAACAAAAACAGCTGTAGGGAAGTTCTGATTCCATGATACAGATAAATAAGGAAGATCTTTGTATGTAGTATAACAAATTAAGTGAATATAAAACTCTGAACTTTGGCCTTGTTCGAGGTCTGGATATATCAGACATACAGTATCTCACAAAAGTGAGTCACATTTTTGTAAATATTTTACTATATCTTTTCATGTGACAACACTGAAGAAATGACACTTTGCTGCAATGTAAAGTAGTGAGTGTACAGCTTGTATAACAGTGTACATTTGCTGTCCCCTCGAAATAACTCAACACACAGCCATTAATGTCTAAACCACTGGCAACAAAAGTGAGTACACCCTAAGTTAAAATGTCCAAATTGAGCCCAAAGTGTCTATATTTTGTGTGGCCACCATTATTTTCCAACACTGCCTTAACCCTCTTGGGCATGGAGTTTACCAGAGCATCACAGATTGCTACTGTAGTCCTCTTCCACTCCTCTATGACAACATCACGGAGCTGGTGGATGTTAGAGACCTTGCACTCCTCCACCTCTTGTTTGAAGATGCCCCACAGATGCCCAATAGGGTTTATGTCTGGAGACATGGTTGGCCAGTCCATCACCTTTACCCTCAGCTTCTTTAGCAAGGCACTGCTTGTCTTGGAGGTGTGTTTAGGGTCGTTATCAGGTTGGAATACTGCCCTGCGGCCCAGTCTCCGAAGGGAGGGGATCATGCTCTGCTTCAGTATGTCACAGTAAGGCTGTTGATGACGTATTAACTACGAAACGCGTACAGCGTGTCACGTCATTTCCGGTTTTCACCATTCGAGATCGAGGCTTGGACCGCATCGCGCTCCTTCCTGTTACACGCTTGTTTGATTCGGCTCATTTGCATACACTTTAGAGTGACACCGGTGGGCACCCTGGACCTATCCGCCACTAGGAGCCTATTAGGACCTATCCACACCATAGGGGATACCTTATACTAGGATCAGCTAGGCTTCCTATAGGACGTCCCTATCCAGGAACAATCGTGATCGAAGGATCGCTGGACATATTTTATACACCCGCTTTATACCCCTGTGTGGGGTGGGTGTTTCTGTTAAGTGCGTTTTTTTAACCAGAGGATCACCCAACACCTCATCGCCCACCACGGGGTCACTTCTTATAAATTAACACCAGAGTGTTGTCACCTATATGGATCTGGAATCTTTTACACTTGCCTTTGGTCACTGCATGTGACATAGAGACTGTTTATTTAAATTGAACTGTCCTTTGTGTGTATATTGATTATTATCTGCTACTGGCACTCTATATTACCCCCATACCATATTATATGGTAGGGTGGGGTTTTTTATTCACTTTAGCACTTTTTTGATAAGCACCTTATATACTGCACATTAATATATTTGCTGGCTATTTTCTATCTTGTTTGATATTTATCACATTCATCACATGATTTAATATTTTCTGCAAGCACCAGTCACTTTATAACCTGTGTAGTTAGCACCTTAAATATTGCACCTTGTTATTTATTATACACCGCTAGCAAGATTATTCTTTACAGTTGATTGCAACTTGGTTTGACATATATTGCTTAATATCACTGGTCCACACCATTATATGCACTAGTCACCTTATTACCCAGATTTTGTTGCACCTTATATCATATATATTATATTTCCTTTATAGGCAGCGCCACTATCCCTCTTTTTCATTCATTTCATTGGACTATTATTCAGGGAGGCTGCCGCCTATTCCTATATCACGTTTACATTTTTTGCACACATAGCTTGCACATATATCCTCTCCCCCGACTAGACCATTAGCGCGGAAGTTTTACATCTTTTATGTCACAGTATATGTTGGCATTCATGGTTCCCTCAATGAACTGTATCTCCCCAGTGCCGGCAGCACTCATGCAGCCCCAGACCATGACACTCCCACCAACGTGCTTGGCTGTAGGCAAGACTCACTTGTCTTTGCACTCCTCACTAGGGATGATCGAACTGTTCGGGTCCACCATCGGTCCGGCCCGAACATTGGGTGTTCGAGGTTCGGCCGAATTTAGAACTTTTTGTCCAAAAAGTTCGGAATTCGGCAACCAGAACCGACCAAAATGCAATGCTTCAGGAAATGGGCTTTAAAAGCCCGTGATTGGACCAGAACCATTAGCAAAAGCCAATTGAGGGGGCAGGAGAATGCTAGGAATGTGATTGGAGTGACTAGGGGGTCCCTAGACCAATCATTAGTGAATACGCCCCCCAGTATATAAGATAGCCCCCGCCATATTCCTAGCATTGTTATACTGGACATGGAAGAGAGTGGAAGCAGTTCTGTTAATTTTACTTTAAAAGTGTCATTTAGCATTTATTAGTGTGAGGAAAGGGATATCTAGTGTAGTTAGAGTGCTCCTTTACACTTAAGTTAGCTTCAAAAATTTAGTTTCTGTAGGGAAAATGTTAAGTGTAAGGGGACCGTAGTGTAGTGTAGGGTTAACTGGCAGTGACTGCTATGGCAGGGTGACAAAACCCTTCCATAGCAGGGTGACCGCTATAGAGAAATGATCATTTCTCTGAGTTGCTTCGGGACAGGAATATGGCTTCTCACCAGCAAGCATTTTTCATGCTGCAGGGGTTGCCACTGCCAGTGCTTTTTTGAGGACATGTTTGATGTCAGACATGACATCTGAACATGTGTATAGGGGGTATATATACACATATATGTCTGTATATATACCCCTAGACATATATAGGTGTGATAGTAGCAGAAATATATGCTTGCGCTAATGAAATCATTTACAGTAATATATTTCTGTTACTATCACACCTATATATGGCTAGGTGTCTATATACATATAATTATGTGTGTATATATACCACTATACACAAGTTCAGATGTTTTGCCTGCCTCAAAAGAACCCCAAAAAATGCTAAAAAAAAACGCTAGCGTCAAAAAAAAAAATGCCTAGGTGTGTTTTTGCTGGCATTTTTTGGGGTTTTTTGGAGGCAGGCAAAACATCTGAACTTGTGCACAGTACCACTATACACAAGTTCAGATGTTTTTCCTGACTGCAAAGAACCCAAAAAAATGCCTGCTATTAAACCGGCAAGGTGTGAAAACCGAGAAGAGAAGCCAACCCCCTGAGCTGAAAGTGTTCTAATACAAACAATCCTTTTTTTTATGGTTCTGGACATGCTACAGAGCTGAAACTTCACAGGTACACCTTTTAGACCCCCCAGATACGAAATCACACAAAAAAAGTTCTTAAAAATTGTCATTTTTGATAAAAAAGCCAATTATTGAAAAAATTAAAAAAAAAAAAAAGAGATTTTTTGATTTTTACTTTGGATTTCAGATCTGGGGGGTCTAAAAACTGTACATGTGAAGTTTCAGCTCTGTAGCATGTCCAGGAGGAGGTGTACTCACTTTTGTTGCCAGCGGTTTAGACATTAATGTCTGTGTGTTGAGTTATTTAGAGGGGACAGCAAATTTACACTGTTATACAAGCTGTACACTCACTACTTTGCATTGTAGGGAAGCGTCATTTCTTAAGAGTCGGTTCACACTGGGGCGACACGACTCCTTACTAATTCGGGGGCGACTTGCACCACGACTTCGGAGCGACTTGCAGGGACTTCACATAATGGAAGTCTATGCAAGTCGCTCCGAGGTCGCCCCGAAGTAGTACAGGACCCTTTTTCTAAGTCGGAGCGACTTGTGTCGCTCCTATTAGAACGGGTCCTGTAGCGGTCAATGGACTGCGAGGGAGCGCGACTTGTCAGGCTGACAAGTCGCCTGACAAGTCGCGGCAATGTGAACCGGCTCTCAGTGTTGTCACATGAAAAGTTATAATAAAATATTTACAAAAATGTGAGGGGTGTACTCACTTTTGTGAGATATTGTACATGAAGTGTCTTAAATCACAAATCAATCCCCAGACAATTACTATATAATCCAATTACAAGATTGTAATTACGTATCCACAGAACATATATTCAAGCCAATTAGCATCATAAATTCCAAGGTTCTTTGCTCTATCTATTGTATCTATTCAGACACGGAGCTGCTGTTCTGCCCCGCCCTCTCTCTTCTGAATGGCTAACTGAGTTTGATTGACAGCAGCGGGAGCCAATGGCGCGGCTGCTGTGTCTCAGCCAATCAGGAGTGAGAGTCCCGGATGGCCAAGGCACTTGTGGACATCGCTGGATAGAGATGGGGCTCAGGTAAATATTGATGGGGGGGGGGCTGAGGGAGGCGGCTGGACACAGAAGGTTTTTTTTTTTTATCCTTATGCATTTATGCATATGATGCATTAAGATAAAAAAATTCTGACTTTACAATCATTTTCAGTCTCACAAATTCCTCCCACCGCCCATCGCAAATTAGTAATATCTAAATCTCGATACATCAAAGACATCTTCTATACTCAAAACGTATTTTAATAGGAGTTCAGTGTGTGAGGAATCAAAATAATTTGTTTTTCATATGTTTAGGTATTTTAATGATAATGATTTAGCATTTGAAAGGTGCTATGGATTGTTATAACAATGCCAAAAATAATATAACAAACAATAAATATTACTGTCTGTATACTATACACTATAGAGTAATCTCTGTAATGTACTTTTTTTAAAATGTAGAAAGTAGTAGAATCCTATAGAAGCATCATAAAAATGACATGGAGAAAAACTAGGCCAAGCAATGAAAAAAGTGTTAAGTCATGTAAAAAAATACTATAAATTCTTTGAGAATCCCCACCTCACAAACAAAAAACAGGCACAATGTATTGAATTTATTATTCAGGCATGTTGGAACATATGATCTCATTCTTTGGAACCACTTACTTTCCAGTTTTAATAAACTCCTATTATTATTTCTTATGCTTTCATTTTTATGGATTCTATCCAGGACCCAAAGGGACAAATGTCCAGTGTGTCACCCAATGAACCTAGCTATCAGAGATCAGAGATTTATGGAAGTTACATTAGAATAGCCTTTTTCAACCTTTTCAACACAGAGGAACCTTGTAAATAACTTTTCAGGCTCAAGGAACCCTGCTAAAAATTACTATATCTATAACTGATGATGATACATTAGTGTGATGGCCAGTGGAAAGATGAAGAATTACCCCCTTACAGATAGCTAAAAAGACCAATTGTGTCAGTGGGAACTTATCTGAGAGAAGAAGAAATTTGCAGGTAAGTAGTCTGAATGACTACCTATAGCGCTTGCTTTAAATAATTACAATATATATTATAAGTGAGTATAATAAATTTCATAAAATTAATATTAGTGACAAATATAATAAGTACAGATATTAAACCTTATTCCATATAACATTTATAAATGTAGAAAGTCCAAAATTAAAAAGTCAAATAAATATGCTGTATAATAAGGGAGTAATTACCTGATAGCTCCTTTTCCAGGAATCCTCCAGGACGGTCACATGAGAGATAGGCTCCACCTCCTACAGGAAACACAAGCACACAAGTTTAAAACAAGCCGCCCTAGGCTGCCCCTTCAGTTGTATAAAGATTTCCTTGTCGTCTGGCACACATGTGCTGATATATGGACTTAGTATCTCATTTCTATAAGGGTGGGGGTCTACCGTCCTGGAGGATTCCTGGAAAAGGAGCTATCAGGTAATAACTCCCTTATTCCCCAGTCATCCTCCAGGACGGTCACATGAGACCCCAAAGATTCATACCTAGGGTGGAACTACCGCTTGCAGGACCTTACGACCAAAGGTTAGGTCTTGGGCGGAGACCAGGTCGATCCTGTAGTGATTCACGAACGTGGAGTCGCTGGACCAGATGGCTGCTCGGCAGATCTGGTCAATAGATGCCCCAGCTCTTTCTGCCCAGGAAGTGGCTATGGAGAGTGTGGAATGAGCTTTTATGTTTGTTGGTCTGGCTGATTCCTGGCTGTCGTAGGCTATTTTAATTACATTCCTGATCCATCTTTCAATGGAACTTTTAGATGCCATTTTTCCTATGTGTGTACCTCCAAATAGTACAAACAGATTTGAGGATTTTCTAAATTGCTTGGTGGCTTCAAGGTAGGCCAAAGTGCACCTCCTGACATCCAGGGTTGAACATTTTTCTTCCCCCTGGTTTGTTGGGTTTTGACAGAAGGATGGTAGTATGACTTCTTGTGTACGATGGAAGTCTGAAGAGACTTTAGGGAGGAACAGTGGATCCGTTTTGAGTATCAGCTTGTCTGGGAAGACCGTAAGAAACGGTTCTTTTATGGAAAAAGCTTGGATTTCACTGACCCTTCTGGCTGACGTGATTGCCACCAGGAAAGCCGTTTTCAGTGTTAGGTTTTTTGTGGAGGATTCCGAAATTGGCTCGAAAGGTGCTTGGGTGAGTGCCCTGAGTACCAGAGAGAGGTCCCATGGGGCCACCTTTGTGGTTTGTACTGGTCGTGTTCTGGCAATTGATTTGAAAAATCATTTGATTAGTGGGTTTACGCTGAGTTGGTCGTCCAGAAAGACTGAGAGAGCTGCCGTATGCACTTTAAGGGTGCGTATTGCCAGCCCTGCTTCGGCTCCGTCTTGTAGGAATTCTAGTACCGTGCCGACCTCGTGTAGGTCTTTGTTCCTCTGGCGCATGTTATCAGAATATTTGTTCCAAATTTTTCCGTAAATTTTTGGCGTAATCGGTTTTCTGCTTTTCAGCAGAGTTTCTACCACCCTTGGGGTAAGTCCCTTTCCCCGTAGGATGCCCCGTTCAACAGCCAGGCTGTCAACTTTAAGATTTGGAGATGGGGGTAGTAAGCTCCTGACTGTAGGAGAAGATCTTCTTGTATTGGTAAGGTCCAGGGTTTTTCTTCTGTCATGTTTCCCATGACCGAGAACCAAGACCTTTTTGGCCAGTAGGGCGTCATCAGGATTACCCTCGCCCTCTCCGTCCGTATCTTCCAAAGTGTTTTGGGGATTAGCTGTATGGGCGGAAAAGCGTACCCCAGTTCGAAAGACCATGGGAAGCCCAGTGCGTCTACTCCTAGGGAATCTGTCTCCCTCTTTAGGGAGAAGTATCGCTTTGTCTTCCTGTTGCTTGCTGAGGCAAAGAGGTCCACCTCTGGGGTTCCCCACCTTTTGGTTATGCGGGAAAAAAACCACTCTGATGGGTCTAGCTGTTGTCGACTTAGTATGTCTGCTAGCGTGTTGAGTGAGCCCTTTATATGTATTGCTGATATCGGCTGGAGGTGTATTTCTGCCCAGGAGAGGAGCAAGTATGCCGTCTTCATTAGGGTTTTTGACCTTGTGCCCCCTTGGTGGTTGATGTAAGCCACCGTCGTTACATTGTCCGACAGGATCTGGACATGTTTTCTTAGTATCATCTCCTGAAATGCCTGCAGGGCCTCCCATACTGCTGACAATTCTCTCAGGTTGGAAGATGCTCTTGCTAGCTGGGGTTCCCAGAGCCCCTGTCTGACTTGCTGCCCTATATGTGCTCCCCACCCTGAGGCGCTTGAGTCCGTGGTGACCCGAACTTGTGTGTGTGGTAGCCACGGTCTGCCTCTTCCTAGGGTGAGCTTCCCGGTCCACCAGTTTAGGGTTTCCCTGACCGTTCTTGGGATTGAGATGACTTCTTCCAGGGAGTCTTGATTTTTGTTCCAGCCTTGCAGCAGATGATGTTGTAGAGCTCTCATATGCAGTTGGCTCCACTGGACCATCGGGATTGCTGTTGCCATCAGTCCCAGGAGTGACATGACTGCTCTCCTTTTCCCCTGTTTTTCGGTTATGAGTTGGTTTGCTTTGTCGCCCAGCTTCATTATTTTTTCCTCCGGGAGGATAATTTTCTGTTCTATGGTGTTGATGGTGTAACCCAGGAATGTGGTCACTTGGGAGGGAACTCTGCTTGATTTTTTTAAGTTGATTTGTCACCCCAGATAAGTTAGGAACTCTTCTGTGTTCTGTAGGTTTGCCAGGGTTTATTTTCTGGAGACCCCGTAAATTAGGAAGTCGTCCAGGTATGGGATTATCTGGACTCCCTTTAATCTCAGTTCCTGGACTACCTCCACTATTATTTTGGTGAAAATGCGTGGGGCGGAAGAGATGCCAAAGGGAAGTGCTTGGTATTGAAAATGGCGTGTTTTCGCGCCTTCCTGTGTGGCGAAACTCAGGAACTTTTGGTGGTCGGGATGGATTGGCACGTGAAGATACGCGTCCTTCAGATCTAGTGTTACTAGGAAGTCTGGTGGTAGAATTGTTCTTATTGAAGAGATGGTTTCCATCTTGAACTTTCTGTATTTTATGGATTTGTTTAGATTCTTTAAATTCAGAATTAAACGAGACCTGCCCGAGGGTTTCTCTCTGATGAATATGTGAGAGTAATGTCCTCTGGTGTGAAGTGTTGGTTGTATCTCCACTATCACGCCTTCGTTGAGAAGGTCTTTGATTTCAAGGTCCATGAGTTTTTTGCTTCTTGATCCTACTTGGACCTTTGTAGTTTTGAATGTGTACTGGGGTGCTGATTCGAATTCTATCATGTAACCCAGTGCAATTATCTGTAAAATAAATTGGTTTGAACAAAACGTTTTCCATTGTGGGAGGAAATGACGTAGTCTGCCCCCCACCGCCGTCCGGCTGGCATCATTGGGTTTTGCTAGTGGATGCGGATTTGGGGAACAGAAAATTGGTCCTGCCCTTGTTCCGGTTGAAGTTCCACCGGCGTTGAGTCTGGGGTCTTCCCCTTTTCGCCTGGTTTTCTCGTCTTGGTTGACGAAAGGACTGTTTTTCCCTCTGTTTGGGTTTTTTGAACGGGAAGCCCTTTGTTCTATCGGCTGACCTTTCTAGCACCTTCTCTAACTCTGAGCCGAAGAGTAGGTTGCCGTCAAAGGGGATGTTACATAGCTTGTTCTTTGAAGCATAGTCGCCCTCCCAGGTCTTTAGCCATAGTGCTCTCCTGGTTGCGTTGATTAAGCCCGTTGTTCGAGCGGTGAATCTTACTGCTTCTGCTGAGGCGTCCGCCATGTATGCCACTCCTTTCTCGATGAGTGGGAGGGAGTCAAGGGCTTCTTCTGCCCCTGGAACCTTGCTCAGATGACTTCTGAGTTGTTCCAGCCAGAATGAAACGTTTCTGGCCATGCAGGTATTCGCGATATTGGGTTGAAACCCCGCAGCCCCTGCCTCATAGGCTCGCCGTAGTACCACCTCCATTTTTTTATCTATTGGGTCCTTCAGTTGGCCCATGTCCTTGAAGTATAGATCCGATCTTTTCGAAACTTTCGCCAAAGATGCGTCCAGTTTCGGGCATTTGGTCGCGGTGATCTGGTTCTCCTCGAATGGGAATCGTCTCTTCAGCGCCTTGGGAAAGAAAAGTTTATTTTCAGGATTCTTCCATTCTTTCTCTATCATGTTCTTGATTGCCTGGTGTATCGGAAACGTTCTGCGTTTCTCTTCCTGGAGTCCCCTGTAAAGTCTATCCCTGATGGAGACTGTGGGGAGTGTTTCTGGGATGTCTTCGGTTATATATATGGCCTGTAGTAATTTTTCAGTTTCCTCCGCCGGGAACAGGTGTTTGGTCATTCTTTGGGTTTCCGCCGTTCCCGGATCATCGAGTCAGAGCTGTTTTCGTCAAGCAATTCCCCCTCTTCCGATTCCGAATCCGATTCGGAGGAGCTTGGTTGGGCTACCGGTTTGGGTTTCCCCTTAGGTTTAGGGGTTTTGCCTTTTGGTGCCGTGGAGGGCTGTTCTTCTCCTTTCATGGCATTAATTGTGGCCTGCAGGGACTGCATTGTGGCTGTCATTTCTTTTTTGAAGTCTGAAAGTTCCTTAGCTAATGGACTTGCTTCCTCGTTGACAATCTTTTTAATGCATTTACTGCATAAAAGTTTGTTGCTTTCTGTTGGAAGTTTTGTGCCGCATGTGCGGCAGTATTTTCTCTTTTTTGGCTTACTCAGACTGTCCGTCTGTTCCTGGCTTTTGGTCTGCAGGGATGCAGGCGGAAAGTAGGGGAGAGAGGAAGAGTAGGTGGGAGAGGATTGGGTGAAAGAAAAAACAGGGGTAAGCAATTTAGTCTTACTCTGTGAGTCCCTTCATTTTTCTATTTGCCCCTTGCTCACTTACCGAGTGAGAGCTGGGGCTGGGTTCTGCAGCCTCTGGCAATATGGTACGGTCCTCCGCCATTGTGCCGCCTGGAGGGGTTCACTGCAGTATTTGTACAGTTGTATTCTCCTGAAGTGACCGCTGCTGCTTTGTTTGGGTCGTTTTTATTTTCAAAATTCGCGCCAAAATGGTCCCAGGGTCCGCCCAGTGGAAGTAAGGGCATTTTGCTGTGATTTGCCCTTAACCAAGATGGCTGCCGAGCCACTTCCTGTGCGGGCGCCATCTTGGTGATGTCACTTCCGCTCTGCGCCCCCTGGCCGTCCGGCTATTTGTATGGGGCTGGCCACGAGGGGACATAATGCCGAAGGTAGGCTATCCCGCAGTGGACCGAACCGGCCGTGTTTCTTACCTGAATCACCCCTGTGGGGCTAACGAAAAGCCGGCCGTATGGTTTGCCTTTTCCAAGATGGCTGCCGAGGCACTTCCTGTGCGGGCGCCATCTTGGTGACGTCACTTCCGCTCCCAGCGTCCCGGAAGGCGGAGAACCTTGCTGCTGTTTGTGCCGGGAGATGTATCGGTCTCTGCCGTTGTCATCTCCCTGAGCCCGCCCGGAGGCTGACGAAATGCCGACCGCACCGGGGAGAACCCTCTGGAGTCCCGGTGAGTGGCGTCAGGGCTGTGTGGCCATCCCCTACTTAGCCTAAAGCGGGGATGGCCTCTTTTGGAAACCCCCTTTTTGTTTGGTCCTTCCTCTGTAGCTTACCTGTGTCACAGGGGAAGGTTGCTGTGGGGTTTCTGTGTTGGGGCTGTGCCCCCCATTCTTTGTCCCCCATTTCTTTGTGCCTGGGACTGACGGCCTCGCCAGTCCTGTTCAGTTGGTCTCAGGGGTACTCAGGGACGCCTGCCCTGGGTAATAAGAACCTGTTTCCAGGTCCAGAAAAAACAAACTGGGGAGATATCCCCTGGTGCTGTGTTTGCGGGACGCAGGAAACACAAGAACTGAAGGGGCAGCCTAGGGCGGCTTGTTTTAAATTTGTGTTCTTGTGTTTCCTGTAGGAGGTGGAGCCTATCTCTCATGTGACCGTCCTGGAGGATGACTGGGGAAAGTGAGTCTTTTGTGCAAACGGTGCCAATTTCCAAACAAAAGTGCAAGTGCTCAACGTGATGATTGCTCAATCCACTTCAGTAGTAATCCTTATAGGTAAAATATCACCGTGACAGAGGTAAGATTCGATCACTTACCAGATAATGAGGGTCATGTATGCCTTATAGCACCACGACCAATCAAGCTTGAATAGCCTTCCAGGCTAAAATAGGCTCTCCTTATGGCTTGCTCCTGGCAGATGAGATGATGGGATTCCCCTCTGTCTCCTCTCCCCTCGTGCCAAAAAGGCCGAGTGCAGCTCTAATGCGGCCGCTTGTGACCGTGTGTTCAGTGCAAGCCGATAGCGTGGAAGCAAGCGGGAGAACTTCTGTCTTGCGTTCCACCTAGGTCACACGTCAACACGCTGTGCGTTCCATCTGACGCGTTTCGTCACTTCCGGTGACGTCTTCGGAGATAGGCTATCTCCGAAGACGTCACCGGAAGTGACGAAACGCATCAGATTGGAACGCACAGCGTGGTGACGTGTGACCTAGGTGGAACGAAAGCCGGAAGTTCTCCCGCTTGCTTCCACGCTATCGGCTTGCGCTGAACACACGGTCACAAGCGGCCGCATTAGAGCTGCACTCGGCCTTTTTGGCATGAGGGGAGAGGAGACAGAGGGGAATCCCATCATCTCATCTGCCAGGAGCAAGCCATAAGGAGAGCCTATTTTAGCCTGGAAGGCTATTCAAGCTTGATTGGTCGTGGTGCTATAAGGCATACATGACCCTCATCATCTGGTAAGTGATCGAATCTTACCTCTGTCATGGTGATATATGAAATAAGGTTTAATATCTGCACTTATTATATTTGTCACTAATATTCATTTTATGAAATTTATCATACTCACTTATAATATATATTGTAGTTATTTAAAGCAAGCGCTATAGGTAGTCATTCAGACTACTTACCTGCAAACATCTTCTTTATTTCTATAGCAGCTGCTACAAATACACTAATTTTAAAATAATTTTTTATTCACAAAATAATTTTTCATTCACAAATAATTCTTTATTAATTTTATCACTATTTATTCACATATTTATAAAATAAACACGTGGCGCGGGGCATATACACTAGTATATTCCTTATAGAAGAAGAAATTGCTCATTGCTCAAGGAACCCCTAGTAACCTCTGAAGGAACCCTGGTGTTCCATGGAATCCTAGTTGAGAAGCCTTGCATTAGAGACATGATCAAGGATTCCAACTTTACAAGGGTAAAGTTTAAGTTGACAGTATCAAATTTTATGTTTCTGAAAGTGGCCATGTACCAAGTAGTTTCTTATTGATTTTGGTCTCCTATAGGTAATTTGTGATAATCGTGTCAAAATTCTAGAGATAATTTGGTCTTCCTCTAAGCCAGTGCCAATGTTCGCACAAAAGCATTGTGATCCTGCACTAAAATATTCTGTTTAATTAGAAAATCCTTACACATTGGATACCTCATCTAGGCGGGATGCTCATGTTTAATGAGTAAACACCCAGAGACACAGGAAGCATCTCTGTTGGAACATACTGTATAGATCCTGTGGCATGTAGAGCAAATGAGGTGTGTCTCGAAAACATGAGGGTAGAGTGGCTATATGTTGTTTAAGAAAAGAATTCACATATTGAATTATTTTTTTGGTAAGAAATTCACATCCTGGGATAATTTATCTCCCAGGAGAGATAGTTATAGACCTAAGCACCTTTGGCAAGCCATAGAAAGAGCCAGGTCAGGGTTGTAACTTTCAAAATGGAGGCTGTATCCTTACATACAATTTATTTAAATAAAGTGAATAATTTTTTAAATATTAGATTGTAGACAAGTTTGTTGTGGTATTCTAACATACCATTCTTTGTTTTTCAATATATATCCACATATAGATTCATATTTAATTTTGGAAACCATCAACACGTTACCACCCTTGTCAGCCAATTAGAATTTATTAGAACTACACTGAGGGAGAATTCTAAGTGTTTTCATTCTCTGTCATTCAGATTTTCTTTCTTGATTGTATTCACAAATAGTTAATTAAAAATCCCTTGATACTGGACAGAGGCAGCAATGTTGGCTTTGAGGGCAAATTATGGAACATTGATGATGGAGGTCTAAAATGATTATGAACTTGGTTGTTTCTTATACCTTCATTTACATTAAATTTTGCTTCCTCCCCTACAAACTCTTCTTCCCATAGCGCCCTAATGTTGTAAGAGCACTGCAATCTGTTTTACTGAGTTCCCCCAGTCATCTATTGAACCTCCCAAGGGGACATCTTTTTTTGCATTGAGATAACTTAAAATTGTTTTCCTGGCTATCAAACTATGGTCTTTCATTGTCTATAACTTGACTTTATTTTTTTGGGAGGCAAAGCAGTTGAATAACTAAAACTGTGGAGTTCAAAATCTGGTGCAGCTGGGCATGATAGGCAATTAGCTTTTAGCTTCAACTTGTTCAAAAAGCTTTGACAAAAAAACCTGGAAGCTGCGCCAGATTTTGCACTCTCTAGTTTTAGTAAATCAACCCCAAAATGTCAAACATTATTTTAAATTAAATATTTAACTGATTTAACAGAAATGTCTCAAATTAATTACCTGATTGTCACCATGTCTTAAAGTGGTTATAAAAGCAAATTATTTTTTTTTCTTACTTTAATGCATTCTCTGTTTTAAAGCGGAGTTCCGGGCACAAAAAAGATTTTTTTTTTTTGTGCCCCTCCGCTAGGTATGCCGCACCTGAAAAGGAATTGGATAGTTATTTATTTTTTTTTTTGTTTACTCACCTTTTTATTGACGATCGTAAATACTCACCTATGACAGCTTCCTCCTCCAGCGCCGAGGCTCACCCCGTCACTTCCTGCCTCGCGATGATTCCTGGGAGCTAAATGTCACAGCTTCCAGGAATCAATGCGCCGCACCGGCCCCGCTCGTCATTTCCGGGCGACGCCGCATTCCCCTGCTAAACAGCTTCTGGGCATGCCCAGAAGCTGTTTAGGAATGCGGCGCCGCATCGGAAGTGACGAGAGGGGCCGGTGCAGTGCATTCTGGGACACGAAGACGCGGAAGAAGACGGAGAAGAGGACCGCGCCGGCTTCAGCTGCCCACAACCGAGATGGAAACGCTGTGGAAGAAAATTTCTAAGTAAGTATTTCTTCTAAAAGGTAAGTGCGAACCGGGACAGATCAGAGGCTAGCCATTGTGGAATGTGCTAGCCCTGACTGTCCCGGGGGTATGTTCAAGAAAAAAACGTTTCTCTGCCCGGAACTCCGCTTTAAGGTTAAAAACCCTTTAAAAGCTGCTTCCCCCAGCTTCACCTTAAACACTTACCTAAGCCCAAACTTGATCCAGCGCTGTGCCCGTCTGCAGCATTCTTCTCCCCTCTTTGGCAATTGGCTCCTGCTGCTGTCAGTCAAAAACCAGTAAGGAGGGAGTGAGGGCGCTGGGCTGAGCCAATTTTTGTGTGTTTATGGAGGCACACAACCTGGCTCAGGATCGAGTTTGGTCAAGTGCCCCAAAACAAGTGGCTTGCTGTGGGGACATTCAGAGAAGAGGAGTCAACATTGCTGATGGGGGATCCCACAAGAGGAGGCTCGGGGGCCTCAATGTGCAAAAATATTGCACAGAGCAGGTAAGTACAGCATGTTTTTTTATTTTTTTTCAGAAAAAAATTGTTTTACAACTGCTTTATAATTTCTTGAGTAAAAATCTGTCTAAATATCCTTTCTTTGGGACTGCTCCCAGACCAAAATTTTGTGCATAAGTGTTTAACCACTTAAGCCCCGGAGGATTTGGCTGCTAAAGGACCAGGGGTTTTTTTGCGATTTTTTACTGCGTGATTTTAACGGACAATTGCGTGGTCGTGCGACGCTGTACCTAAACGAATTTGACGTCCTTTTTTTCCCACAAACAGAGCTTTCTTTTGGTGGTATTTGATCACCTGTGCGATTTTTTGATCACGCGCTATAAACAAAAAAAGAGCGTAAATTTTGCAAAAATAACAATATTTTTCACATTTTTTTAGATGAAATTCCCCAAAAAAAAAAGTAAAAATCAAAATTTTTTAACATTTTTCGGCCAATTTGTTTTATGCTACCTATGTTTGGTAAAAAAAATCGCAAAAAGCGTATTTTGATTGGTTTGCGCAAAAGTTATCGCGTTTACTAACAAAGGGAAAGATTTTTGTCATTTTTGGTGTTTTTTTTTTAACGCGTAATGGCTGCGATCTGCGATTTTTTTTTCGGTACTGCGACATTGCGGCGGACAGATCGGACCCTTGACTGACATTTTTGACACTTTCGGGGGTACCAGTGACATTACTGCAGTAATCAGTGCTATACATATGCACTGTTACTGCAAAAATGACACTGGAAGGGAAGGGGTTAACTTTATTGGACAGGGAGGGGTTAAGTATGTCCTAGGGGCGTGATTCTAACTGTGTAGGGACATTCCTATTGGTGTAAAAGCAAAGATCAACCGTTCTACATAGTAGAACGGACAGATCTTCACTTTTACACAGGGAGAACTGACAGGCAGCTTGTTTACACAAGCTGCTCTGTCTTTCTCCCTTCACAGGAGCGATCGCAGTGTGACTGGCGGATATCGAGTCCGCCGGTCACACGCACTGACTTGTCTGTGAACGAGCCGCGGCGGGCGCGCGCCCGCCCGCGATAGGCTCGCAAGTCAGTGACAGGCGAGTGACGTACCGATACGTCACTCTGCCTGGCCGGGGCTGACCGCCGCAGTATATAGTCGTGCGGCGGTCGGCAACCGGTTAATATCAAATCTGTTCCCTGGGTTTGTTTAGCCTGTGTGGGACACCAAAACATTGTATTTCGCAGATCTGTAAGATACTTACTACAAAGGTTGAACCTTAAAGTGGAGTTCCACCCAAAATTTATACTTACCTCCATCTTCTCGCTCCGGGTCACCTGAAAAACAAATGGATAATCGCAATTTTTTTTTTTTTTACTTACCTTGTAGAGAAAATATACTTACCTTACTTCCTTCTTCCTCCCCTCGGCGGCCACGGCGATTCGTCACTTCCTGGCTTTTGCAATGATTCCTGGGAGCTGAACGTCATCGCTCCCAGGAATCATTGCGCCTGCACCGGCCCCGACGTCAGTTCCGGGGCGCGCGCGTCATTCACTTCTAAACAGCTTCTGGGCATGCTCAGAAGCTGTGGAGGGATGATGCGCGCGCACCGGAAGTGACGTCGGGGCCGGTGCAGTGCATAGTGGGACCGAAGAAGAAGGAAGAGGATGCGGAAGAGGATGGCGCTGGCTTCAAGCTGCCCACACCTGAGATGGCAGCGCTGGACAAGACATTTTCAAGGTAAGTATTTCTCCCAAAAGGTAAGTGCAACCCGGGACAGATCAGAGGCTAGCCATTGTGGAATGTACTAGCCCTGACTGTCCCGGGGGTATTTTTATTAAAAAATGTATAAACAGGTTGGAACTCCGCTTTAAATCCCACTATATATATGGTAAGATGGGGAAAAGAATTTGGTGTACACCTAAAGGAGCAACAGGTCGAGAAAATATTGAGATTGGCTCATGGCACAGCAAGAGAGATAAACACGATATAAATGAATGTTAAATGTTTGGCAAGATGGCACATAACTCCTTTTAAAGCACATACATTTCAACCAGAAACATCAATGTTTTGTTTGAGAGATTGTAAAATAAGGGGAACAATGGAACAATTATGGTGGGAATGTCCCAAACATACAGGAATTTTGGTTGAAGGTGTTGCAACAGATACGGGAGTAAAAATGCCTAGAGATCCATGGTTATGTTTATTCCACAGTACTAAACGTACAATAAAACAATATAAGAATACGGTGATACCTCACCTATTAAATGCAGCAAAATGGTTGATCCCAAGGTTTTGGCAAATACCAGAGAGTCCAACGGTAAGAGATTGGGTCAAAAGGATAGAATACATTTATAATATTAAGGATTTGCACTATGGTGGAGAGGATAAACTGGAAAAACTTGTACAAATCTGGAGAAGCTAAGTAGAGTTTAAAAGTACAAGGAAACATACTGAACAGATGGGAATCTAAGGGGTAGAGGAGGGAGAATAAGAAATGAAAAAAAAAAATATATATATATATATATATAACTATAAAAAAACATTAATAAAACTCTACGTTAAAAGTAAGTCTTATAGAAAAATAAGCAGCCGACAAAAAATGTAATGACTGTACACATATGTAAAAATAAAAGTTCAAATCGCAGCACTTGATAGAGCAGTCTTCCACCACCAAAGTGCAGATAAACACACGGCACCTCACTGTGCTCTTTTAGTCTCCTTACCAGATAGGAGATAAGCAATGCACAGGGCTCAAGATGGCTGATCCTCCCAGTATCCAGAAAAGCAGCACAACACGAATCCCACAGGATGGATGTTATATCTCTGTCCACCAAACGTCATAATGAAACAAAAGAGGATCCTATGGTGCAGTTTATTTCAATCATATACCAAATTTATTTAAAATTATACTTCACAAGAGTGCAATAAAAACGAACATCGTATGGACAAATATTCAGAGTCTTCCAGCATGTCTGTGTTAGCGTAGTCACCTGACTAGTTTCGGCCAATCAGCCATCGTCAGATACTCACTCTTGTGAGTATAATTTTAAATAAATTTGGTATATGATTGAAACGTACTGCACCATGGGATCCTCTTTTGTTTCATTATGACTGCGACTGGAGTGGAGGTTTGGCGGACAGAGATCTAACATCCATTCTGTGGGATTCGTGTTGTGCTGCTTTTCTGGATACTGGGAGGATCAGCCATCTTGAGCCCTGTGCATTGCTTATCTCCTATCTGGTAAGGAGACTACAAGAGCACAGTGAGGTGCCGTGTGTTTATCTGCACTTTGGTGGTGGAAGACTTCTCTATCAAGCACTGCGATTTGAACTTTTAGATATATATAACTAAAAGAAAGAAGAAGGAAGGAAGAATATATTTGCAATAAAGGGAAAGAAGAGGGTACTGGGGTGGTTGAGGGGGATTGGAAAAATTGTTTTAAAACTGTATGTGAAAGGTATAAATTATATTTTTATATATTGGAATGTTTAAAAAAAAAAATCTGCTCCCTGGGGTTGAATATCCAGAATTGTAACTGTGGCCAAAAAATGTGGCATCGCATTTCGTGGCACAGAAAAAGAAGATGATAAAAATCACGCAGAGGGATATATACTTACAGTTGTGGAGTTTGGCATAACTTGTGCAATAAAAGGTGTATCTTGTATTTCAACCCCTGCGAGTTTTGTAGAGGAAGCGTGCTGCTGTGGTCCTGTAAGAGAGAAGGGAAATGTTTGCTTTTTTTTGATTGTTTGCTTATATTGACCAGTTCCAGTTCCAGTTCTGATTTGATAGAGAGTTTTATGATTTTTATAATGTGTCTTTTTGACACTTTCAGGGCCTGATGTGTAAGCAGAACTATCTGACCCCCATATCCTTAACTGTAGTTTCTATAAATGCAATCTCTAGTTTTACGTTAAACTGAGATACAATTTACATTTCCACTTACAGGCCTTTAAATGTTTGTAGATCTTTCTTAAATTTCTGATCCTTCTTTCCTCTATTAGTACTACAAAGTTTTTTTTAAATCCTGTACTTTTTGGATATTAATAGGATATTTCCGTTGCCCATGTGACAACATCAGTTTGGACGAAATGCGTAGGGAGGACCTGCAGCGGTAATGTCAACATGGGAGCCAGGGTGTTGGACGCTGCATCTGTGACATGTTGGCTTTTTATGATTTGTGAGTAGTGTAGCAGATTTTCAAGGCATTTGGCCTGATGTGGGTCTGCCATGGTCATCGGTAACACCTTCAGCCCATTTAAGCTGAATACCAAAGTGTGATATTTTAGTCAAAGACCAGTCCGGCATCTTTGGTTTGTTTTGTTTATTTTATATTGGGAATGGGAGAAGGGAAAGAGTGGGATACTCCTCTGGCTCAACTAGGTACAAAATGGGACACTTAAAGAAAAATGCCTTTCAGCGCTGTCCTTACGCCGGCTGGGGACCGACCAAGGCCTGTTGGCGCTTCAAAAAAACTGACTTGCTGTACTGTACTTGAAACTTGACTTCTGACACTCTGGTTAGCTCAAAAGCCCTAAACACTGCTCCCTCCAGTCCTCCCTGACTGAGGTAGCTTCTGTAAACTGCTTCTGCTGTAAACTGCTAAACTGCTTCTGCTCTCAACACTGTACACTGCACACTGTACACTGAACACTTCAGGGCCCAACTGCTGGCACCCCCTCTACACTTCAGGGTCCACACTCTGGCACCCCCTTTACTCTTCAGGGTCTACACACCGGCACCCACTTGTACACTTCAGGGTCCACACTCTGGCACCCCTGTTACACTTCAGGGTCAACACTGGCACCCTCTTGCTTCCTGCACTGGCTAGCTAACTCCCAGATCCCTCTGACCTTCTCCGGAGTGGTCCCCTCTCACTTGGCAGACCCCCAGGGGCAGTTTGCAGTACTCACGAACTGGGAATGCTTTCCTGAAACTCGACTTCTCTCAGCTCCGCTGGTCCTCGGCACACCGGATTCTCTCTGCAGCTCAGTTAAACCCTCTGTTCCCAATTCACCTGGGACACTCAATTCCTCTGACAGGAAGAGAGACAGCTGTACTCTCCCTCCCGGGACTCTGCTTCCTGCCAAAGACGCTGCGTCATGTGCTCCCCTCAAACTTATATCCACTCCCAAAATGCTGTATGGCAGAATCTGCCTCGCTGGGGTAGATACAGGCCTGAGTGAACCACTGGCTGGGTTTCCTCCACTGCCCAATGAGAACCCTCTCTTTAAGTACAGTGGGGAGACTCCCCAGTCTCAACAGCCACACCTGAGAGACATGACAGCCCAGCTGAAAAATCATGGCCCTGCTGTTAATCAGACAAGTCCCACTATACTTTACCTAGCACCTACCTTGTAGGGTGCTACATCAGGATACTGTAATGTACAATAAACCTATGTTTTAATACTGCACCATGAGTAATTTCCCTTCCTCTTTTATGTGATATATGCTGTGTGGTATGCTCAATGGAATATCCTAATGTGATCTGCTACAAAGTGGTGGTATAAGCGACTGGTTGTGGAAAACGTGGTTCAACTCCCGTCCATCCATCCACGCTCCAGATTTTTCCTTACAAGCGCTGCTAGACTTCTTATAATTTGAAGTCTAGCTTTCCGGTAAGCAGCTCTGAGTGTCTCTGGTGGTTTGGTGCACAGAGGTGTTTATGGAAGTGGAATCTTTCATGATCTTCAGTTGTCGTTTTCTCCATGTTTGAAGGCACTTATTCACATGAAAGACTTTGATCTTTCACTTTTCTTCTATGAAACCTTATTATGAACTGTCAATTTTTCTTGGTATTTATTCACGGTATTTCATGCACTTGATAATTTTGTTATTATTTTTTTGTGTCCATATATGCTCATTACTTTTAAGTATTTATTTAGTTTGTGATATGTGCATGATATGAATTATTACTATTTGTTGTGATAGCGCAATACAGATAGTTTATTTTGTATGTAATTAATAACAGGTATGTATGTGTTGGTGATTGCTGCTGTAATTTCTTGATTTAATGGCACTTTTAGGGCTGATGTTTTTTTTTTTTTTTATATAAATAGGAGATTCATTCAAATACTCTAATTCAGGTTTTTTTTTTTACTTTTTTTTTTTGCTGAATATGTATGTGTATAAAAATGACATAAGGTTTTCACCAATTGTTTGCAACAAGAGTCCAAATTATTTTCCTAACTTTGTTTCAAGGTTTCATTTATGTGTGACATATGTGGGAAAATCTGTACATGCAATCCGTATGGACAGATGTTCTCTCTTACAGAATATCTTTTAAATGATGCAATGTTTCACCAGATTTTGAATTTTCTTGTGTAAAACCTGTTTAAAAATGTGTGTGATTGTCTTCTCTTGGTTTATCTTTTTCTTATCTTTATCTTGAATTTAACTTGTCTGTATCTTAGAGATGATCCCATCCCAGTCAATATTATTTCCTGCCAGTAAAAAATGAATGAATGAATACATTTACTTCTGTGACTGCATCCCACGCACAGATGAGATGACATATCAGCAAAAGTGTCAACCAGAGGTACAGTAGAACTGGATAAACCAGAATAATAAATGTATATGGGAGGTAAAGTTTCTATCCTCTGAGCAAAAAATGTTTTAAAAGTTAATTAGAAAAAAAAAAATATTTGTAGGACATCTTGCTTTCAATTCTAATATTCATATGGGACCTTCTACAAAAGGCCTTAGGTATCACAGTGTCACAACTATATACGGTATCTCACAAAACTGAGTACACCCCTCACATTTTTGTAAATATGTTATATCTTTTCATGTAACAACACTGAAGAAATGACACTTTGCTACAATGTAAAGTAGTGAGTGTACAGCTTGTATAACAGTGTAAATTTGCTGTCCCCTCAAAATAACTCAACACACAGCCATTAATGTCTAAACTGCTGGCAACAAAAGTGAGTACACCCCTAAGTGAAAATGTTAAAATTGGGACCAACTAGCCATTTTCCCTCCCTGGTGTCATGTGACTTATTAGTGTTACGGGATGTCAGGTGTGAATGGGGAGCAGGTATGGTAAATTTGGTGTTATCGCTCTCACTCTCTCATACTGGTCACTGGAAGTTCAACATGGCACCTCAAGGCAAAGAACTCTCTGAGGATCTGAAAAAAAAGAATTGTTGCTCTACATAAAGATGTCTTAGGCTATAAGAAGATTGCCAAGACCCTGAAACTGAGCTGCAGTATGGTGGCCAAGACCATACAGCGGTTTACGAGGACAGGTACCACTCAGAACAGGCCTCACCATGGTCGAACAAAGAAGTTGAGTGCACGTGCTCAGCGTCATATCCAGAGGTTGTTTTTGGGAAATAGATGTATTGTGCTGCCAGCATTGCTGCAGAGGTTGAAGGGGTGGTGGGGCCGGCCTGTCAGTGCTCAGACCATACGCTGCACACTGCATCAAAGTGGTCTGCATGGCTGTCATCCCATCAGGAAGCCTCTTCTAAAGATGATGCACAAGAAAGAAAGCCCGCAAACAGTTTTCTGAAGACAAGCAGATTGAGGACATGGATTGCCGGAGCCTAGTCCTGTGGTCTGATGAGACCAGGATAAACTTATTTGGTTCAGATGGTGTCAAGCATGTGTGGTGGCAACCAGGTGAGGAGTACAAAGACAAGTGTGTCTTCCCTACAGTCAAGCATGATGGTGGGAGTGTCATGGTCTGGGACTGCATGAGTGCTGTCTGCACTGGGGAGCTACTGTTCATTGAGGGGACCATGAATGCCAACTTATACTGTGACATACTGAAGCAGAGCATGATCCCCTCCCTTCAGAGACAGGGCCACAGGGCAGTATTCCAACAGGATAATGACCCCAAACACACCTCCAAGTCGACCACTGCCTTGCTAAAGAAGCTGAGGGTAAAGGTGATGGACTGGCCAGCCATGTCTCCAGATCTAAACCCTATTGATTATCTGTGTGGCATCCTCAAACTGAAGGTGAAGGAACGCAAGGTCTCTAACATCCAACAGCTCCGTGATGTCGTCATGGAGGAGTGGAAGAGGACTGCAATGGCAACCTATAAAGCTCTGGTGAACTCCATGCCCAAGAGGATTAAGGCAGTGCTGGAAAATGATGGGGGCCACACAAAATATTGACACTTTGGGCCCAATTTGGACCTTTTCACTTAGGGGTGTACTCACGGTTTAGACATTAATGACTGTGTGTTCGTGTTTTCTCAATCTATCTATCTATCTATCTATCTATCTATCTATCTATCTATCTATCTATCTATCTATCTATCTATCTATCTATCTATCTATCTATCTATCTATCTATCTATCTATCTATCTATCTATCTATCTATCTATCCTTTACAAATCTATCTATCAAAATACAAATATCTTTATTAAATGCACTATATCTAATTGTATATAATGGCCTAAATTAGGGGTCTCCAAACTTTCTAAACAAAGAGCCAGTTTATTGTCCTTCAGACTTTTTGTGGGGGCCAGCCTGTAGCCAGCAGGTGTGGACATTTTTCTGGCCTCAGTGTGAGTAAACATTACCACATTTGGCATTAGGGGAGGGATTAGTGTCCCATCGTTGGTAATTTTGGAAGGAATAGTGCCTCATTGTTGGTGTCAGTGTGAGAAATGGTGCACCATTGTTAGTGTCAGTAAGCAGAATAGTGTCTCATATCAGTGGGAGGAATAGTACCCCAAAGGCCGAATATAGGCAAACAAAGGGCAGCATCTGGCCCCTAGGCCACAGTTTGGAGACCACTGGCCTAGATGACCATATTGTTTTAAAAACATAAAAAAATGCTTGTGTCCATGAGTCTACATTGACTTGTGTGTTGCAAGTCTTCACAAACTGCTTATGGTGTCCTATCCTCTGGAAAACACTCAAGATAGTGCAAAGTTTTCTTTGTAAAGCCTCAAGGAGATCACGGAATATACAATGCTGTGCAAACATTTTAGACAGGTATGAAGAAATGCTCTAAAGTAAGAATGCTTTCAAAAATACATATTTTCATTTATTTTTATCAATTTTCAAAATGCAAAGTCAGCAAACAGAAGAAAAATCTAAATCAACTCAATATTTGGTGTGACTACAAATCTGCTGCATTAAGGCCTTGGTCAACTATTGCATCTATGATCCTCAACATTGCCTGATCAATGGTGTCCTCAATGCTGGGAAATACATGCAGATACTTATCCATCATGGCATACCATCAGAGCGGCATGTGATTCGCCCCAAATGTATTCTGTAGCAGGACAACCACCCCAAACATACAGCCAATGCTATTAACCTCCCTGGCGGTATGATTCTTTTGGATTTTAGGTGCTGAAAGCGGTACCATTATTTTAGGTGCTGAAAGCATGTAATTCTTGTGAATGAGCAGCCCAAACCAACTGTATACATTTATTATACATATTATATATATATATATATATATATATATATATATATATATATATGTATGTATACATATATTATGTATATATTATATATATATATATATATATATATATATATATATATATATATATATACGTATATATATATATATATATATATATATATATATATAAATAATGTATACAGTTGGTTTGGGCTGCTCATTCACAAGAATTACGTGTATATATATATATATACGTGTATATATATATATATATATATATATATATATATATATACATACATATATATATATATATATATATATATATGTATATATATATATATATATATATATATATATATATATATAATATGTGTGTGTGTATATATATATATATATATATATATATATGTATATGTGTATATATATACGTATATATATATATATATACTGTATATATATGTATATATATATATATATACATATATTTACATAAAAAGTTCAGTAAAACTGCAGGAAAGGGCACTGGGGGGTAATGTAATGTGATTTTATTTTATTTTGAACGATATCAGTGTGTTTGGTGCATTTTACATTCGAATTTGCCGCCTGTTCCACCCCCCGGCAGAAGTCACGTCGCCGGAGACGGAAGCCGGGGCTCGCAGACGATCGGGAGAGAGCTCCGCCGCCGCACACTGCTCGCAGTCTTCGCTGGATCCCGGAGAAAAGGTAAGTAAAACCTCCTCCAGCATCCAGCGATCTTCCTAGCGCTACCCCGAGTGTGACTCGGGGTTACCGCTTTTGGCACTAAAATCTTACCCCGAGTCACACTCGGGAATACCGCTAGGAAGGTTAAGAACTATCTTCAGTGTAAAGAAGAACAAGGAGTCCTGGAAGTAATAGTTTGGCCCCAACAGAGTCCTGATCTCAACATCATCGAGTCTGTCTGGGATTACATGATGAGACAGAAGGATTTAAAGAGGAGTTCCACCCAAAAGTGGAATTTCCACTCATCTGCTTCCTCCCCCCCTCCGGTGCCTATCAGAAAAGAGGTACTCACCGAGGCCGAGATGCCGAGAGCGGTTTGCTGTTGCGACTAAGCACACTCCGCCCCTCTGGAGGTGATACAGAGGGTGGATGGCACAAAGAGGCACAAGCTACCAGCAGGCAGGGTAGAGCTTGCGTGGAGGTCCTGTAGAGCTGGAGCAGAGACTGATCCAGCAGTAAAAGTCTGGAGCAGGCTGAGGGTCAAACACAGGCAAAGCAGACAATCCAGGTCACAGGCTGAGGGTCAAGGCACTGGAGATAGGAGACAAGACTTGGTCACAAGCAGAGGGTCAAGGCACAGGAGACTGAAGGTAAATCCGGGTCGCAGGCAGAGGGTCAAACACAGGTAAGCAAAAGCAAAGTCTGTAAAACAAGCCAAGGTCGGGTCCAGGAGAAGAGCAGAGCAGGTCAGGGTCAATCCGGGTCACAGCAGGTAAACGATCACACAGGAAACAGGAACTCAGGTACAGGAAGCTGAAAGACAAACCAGCAATTCCTCTGAGCACTTGCTCAGCTTTTATAGGCAGCCAGGAAGTCATGTGGAAGTCATGTGGTGCTTGTCATGTGATGACCAGTCTGCAGCTGAAGGTTTCTCTGACAGTGCCCCCCCCCCCCCCGAGGGGCGGGCTCTGGACGCCCAAACTGGACATCAACTCCGGGTGATTCACATGAAAAGCTCGGATCAAGCGAGGGGCGTGTATGTTTCTTGAGGGTTCCCAAGAGTTGTTTTCAGGTGGGTACCCCTTCCACTTGATTAGGTATTGGAGAAGTCTACCCCTCTTCCTGCAGTTCAGTATGGCTTCAACCTCAAATTCATTTTCTCCATCCACCTGGACCGGTGGAGGAGGCGGCTCCTCTCTTCCCGGGAAGGGGCTAGGAATCACTGGTTTTAGTAAGGATGCATGAAAGACAGAATGAATCCTGTAAGAGCTGGGTAAGGCCAATTCAAAGGCCACAGGGTTAACCATCCTCTTGATTTTGAACGGCCCTATGAACTTTGGGCCCAACTTCCGTGAGGGAAAAGGTAATTTGAGGTTAGCTGAAGATAACCAAACTTCCTCACCGACCTTGAAAACCGGGTTCTCCTTCCTTCCCCTGTTGTAGTACTTCTTATAGTCATCCTGGGCCTTTTGCATGGTTTCCTGAATCCTTTGAAAGTTCTGTTGGATGGAGGCTATGCGATCTTGGACAGCAGGAACAGATAATTCAGGGGTAGCGTTTGGAAGGAAAGAAGGGTGAAACCCAAAGTTAGACCAGAAGGGCGTTTGGTTGGTGGCTGAATGAACTGAATTATTATACGCAAACTCCGCGTAGGGTAGCAGAGAGGACCAGTCATCCTGAGAGCCAGAAGAGAAACAGCGGAGATACTGCTCTAGAGTTTGGTTCGTTCTCTCTGTCTGGCCATTGCTTTGAGGGTGATACGCAGAGGAGAGACAGACCTTTATTTGTAGTGCTTTACAAAGTTCTTTCCAAAATTTGGAGGTGAACTGAACCCCTCTGTCAGAAACAACACTGTCGGGTACTCCATGTAGCCTTATTATTTCTTTGATAAAAATGTTAGCTGTCTCCAAAGCAGAGGGGGTGCCCACCATGGGCAAGAAGTGTGCCATTTTGGAAAGGCGGTCGACAACAACCAGAATGGAGGTGAAACCGAGGGTGGATGGCACAAAGAGGCACAAGCTACCAGCAGGCAGGGTAGAGCTTGCGTGGAGGTCCTGTAGAGCTGGAGCAGAGACTGATCAGGATCCAGCAGTAAAAGTCTGGAGCAGGCTGAGGGTCAAACACAGGCAAAGCAGACAATCCAGGTCACAGGCTGAGGGTCAAGGCACTGGAGATAGGAGACAAGACTTGGTCACAAGCAGAGGGTCAAGGCACAGGAGACTGAAGGTAAATCCGGGTCGCAGGCAGAGGGTCAAACACAGGTAAGCAAAAGCAAAGTCCGTAAAACAAGCCAAGGTCGGGTCCAGGAGAAGAGCAGAGCAGGTCAGGGTCAATCCGGGTCACAGCAGGTAAACGATCACACAGGAAACAGGAACTCAGGTACAGGAAGCTGAAAGACAAACCAGCAATTCCTCTGAGCACTTGCTCAGCTTTTATAGGCAGCCAGGAAGTCATGTGGAAGTCATGTGGTGCTTGTCATGTGATGACCAGTCTGCAGCTGAAGGTTTCTCTGACAGTGCCACATTTGGCACCTTTCAGGGGGGAGGGGGGAGCAGGTAACTGTTTTCGACAGATACCCTTCCCCAGTTCCGGGGAAACAGCCCCGTGGTGCCATCCCTCGGAAGTTTCGTCCCCTTTCTCCTTCCCCCCACCGCAGAGCCAATGAGAATGTGCAGCACGATTCACGCATGCGCAGTATGGAACCGGCTGTGAAGCTGAAAGGCTTCATTGCCGGTTTACCTCAGAGTGAATGGCGGTGGCAGCACCTGGCAGCTGATCCAAAATCGGCTGGGGTGCTGACATCGCGGGCTCCCTGGACAGGTAAGTGTCTAATTATATACAGTCAGCAGCTACGGTATTTGTAGCTGCTGACTTTTAATTTTTTTTCCACAGCTGGAACACCACTTTAAGGCACACTACATCCACAGAAGATCTGTGGTTTGTTCTCCAAGAGGTTTGAGTTCCTTCATAAACTGTGTGCACAAGCACTGCTGACGTGCGGATATTACTATAAAATCTTGTAAATGAATTATATGATAATCATCTGATTTGTGATTTACGACACATGATATACAGTATGTCTAATATATCCAGTCCTTGAACAAGGCAAAAGTTCAGAGTTCTATATTTACTTTCCTTGTTATACTACATACAGGGACTTTCCCTATTTTACCTGTAACATGGAATTAATACAACACTTTTTTCCGTGTTTTTGGGATTAGACTGCAAACTACAGTACTGATGAATCGATGCTGCTTTGAAGGCAAAGGGTGGTCACATCAAATATTGATTTGATTTGCATTTCTCTTTTGTTCATTTATTTTACATTTTGTTAGTTGATACAAATAAACTATTAGTACTAAACCCACAACAGTAAAATCAGTCTGTATATGGATGGTAAAGCATGCTTGTTATACTCACTGTGGAACCTAAGGGGTTAATACCAGGCCCGTTCATTGAGGGCGCAGGGATGCCACCCTCCCCATTCATGCCTCCGGCCCCCTAATCTACATGTAGGGAGCTGGATGCATGGATTCCAATAGGGGATTTTTTTTTAAAGCACGTGGTGAGAGCCAGAGGCTCTAATAGGCTTCAGAAAAGGGTGGGCTCGGGGCACAGTGCTCTGCGCCCCATGCCCACCCAGTTGTGTGACAATAGAGAATGAATATTCGCTATTGTCACACTGACTCTCCTCCCAGCCAATCAGGAAGAGGGTTGTGAGACCCCTTTCCTGATTGGCTGAAAAGAGAAGCGATCTTACTGGCCAGTGGCCAGGAAGAGGCAGAAGACACACGGCGGCTGGAGGAGGACAGGGGCTCAGCCATCCAGCACTCCATGGCTCCCCACAGGAGGAAGGAGGCAGAGAGGGGGGGAGAGGAGGAATGTGTCACCTGACTGACTGACCCGACGACCCGACCGACCGGGGGGCAGGGGTGGGTGCGCATTGGTTTGCAGCCCCCGAATTACCGAGCACCAGCCACCACTGTTTAATCCTCTGCAGTGTGTAAAAGGCTGTTTGATCCTGTTTTCTCTTAACCTCCCTATCTTTTACTGTCCCCAATCCAGCGGCTGACAGAACAGAACCTTGGGGGCCCTCTGCATATGCTCGGTTTGGTGTGTATTGCTAAAATGTTTTTTTGCTTTTTTTGGGAGGGTGCATATGGCACAGGGCCAATCAACACTGTTCAGACAGAAAGTCAGGAGTCATGCAGCCTCATAGGACAATCAGAGGAGAATGAAAACTCCTCCCACAAGCTTTAACCAGTGCTCGGCCGAACACTGATAGAAGTCGCAACACTGCTATATACTGTACAGCTGATGAGAAAAGGTATAAAGCAATTTATATTTACTAAAATAATTGAATTTCCATGTTCTGTGTACTGTAGAAGACCAGATATAGTGACTGCACCCTCCTGGGTTTAGTAACATTTTCATACTTCTATTTCTGAAGGCATTATTAATTTACAGCATTTTTTCAAACCTATCTAAAACTGCTATAGTTTGCAGCGCAATCCCCAAAACACAGAAAAAAAACTGTTGTATTAATTCCATGTCCAGGTAATATAGGGAAAGTCCTTGTATGTAGTATAACAAATAAAATGAATAGAACACTTTGGCCTTGTTAGAGGAATGGATATATCAGACATATATCATGTGTTGTAAGTCACACATTAATCATCAGATGATTACCATATAATTCAATTACAAGATATTATAGCAATAGCCACACGTCAGCAGCTGAGTTCAATTCAATTCAGTTCAATTAAAGCCAATTAGCATGATGCAATCGCAGGGTTCTACAATGGGCACAAATAAAGTTGTATGAACTCAGTTCTTAATTGTTACACCTAATTGGCCACGCAATCTCAGAGGTGACCTAAAGTGGTTGTAATCCCTCACATGTATATGTACCCAGTGAAGTGAACAGCCTCAGATGATACACAGAGATGAAACAAATCTCCCTACATACGTTTTATTTGTAAATCTGCTGTCTTCAGCTTTCTACACTGTTTAGAAAGTAAACATCGTGTTAGAATTTTTTAATTTCCTGTTCCAGCACTGGGTGTGGAATCTTTGGAATATACGGTGTGACAGCTGATTGGAGGAAAAGCACACCCAACCCCGCCCCTCTACATAGGCAGAGGAAGGAAGAAACATGCAGAGCTGTGCTGTGAGTAGACTAGCTCTCTGCTAATCTACTGTATCTCAATGCACCCACCCGACACAAATTTCCAGCTGCTTTTATCTCCTGTGTTGGAGAACTTGTCAGAAGTTATCATGCTGATAACAGAAAACAACAAAGAAACAGAGCAGCAGAAAGACACGGGACTTAGGGCATTGGAGAGAGATATATGTGCTCAGGTCAAATTTCGTGAATGGGGTTTACATCCACTTTAAAGTGGAAGTAAAACCTAACTAAAGCACACCTAACTACACACACGAGCTGAATGTAGGGAGACGTTGGCCGGTTCAATAAAAACGGCCAAAATTCAGCATTTGGCCGGCTTCTTTTGGAAAAGCATGCTGGAAATCCAGCAGCCGAAAACTTTGCTTTAGTTACCTATTATGAAGCTGCCCTGGTCTAGTCTCCAGTGGCACCGACAATGACTGGGAAATGCCTAGGAAGTAATGTCACCCATAGAGTTACTATGAGGCTTCCAATGTTGGCTGCCTCTTCTACATATTGAAGCCGCCACTGACAGCTCCCCCTGGGACCGGACCGGAGCGGCTTTAGAATAGGTAAGTATAGCTATCTTTTCTTTACAAGGTTAGATAGATTAGGCTTAGAATGGGGATGGGAATAGATTTAGAGTAAGGCCTGGAACACACTACTAGTTTTTTTTTTTCCGTTTAACCCAGAGGGTTGAATGGAAAAAAAAACTGCTAGCTCTGGTTGGAGCCGCTGTACTGGAGTTAGGATCCTTTTACACGAGCGGTGTGCCCGGCGCACTCAGTTTTTCACAGCGGGGATCGATCCGCTGATCCCCGCTGAGCAGGCGGATGACAGCTCAGTCTCCTCATTACTTTGCAGAGATGGAACTGTCAGATCCCTGCTCTCCTCTATGGGAGATCGGATGATAACAGACCGCCTGTCCATTTTCATCCGATCCTATCCGGATTAGGGTTTCCATGGACAGAATCAGATCGGATAGCAGTGGGTGTCAGCGGACATGCCTCCGCTGACATCCGCTGCTCCATAAGGGTGCATGGAGCATCCGATCAGGTCCACCTGAAAAACTGACAGGCAGGACCTGATCAGAAAGCCCATGTGAAAGGGGCCTTATTCAGATTTTGCCTTTACTTACACTTTAAGGTGATCTAGATAGCACTGAAATATCTAACACCCAAAAAAAGCCCTATATAAGCTGTGAAGCAGCAATGAACAACAGTTCCACACAACAGTCTGCAAAACTGAAAGTTTTGTCACCATGACCTCACACATTGACAACCGTCCTACTTTATGCTAGGTGGCAGGAAAGGTGGTGGCTTTGGGGCCACAACTTGAGAATACAGTTTCCCAGAGGTGGGGGACTTGAGTCACATGAATTGACTTAAGTCAGATTTAAGTCACCAGTTTGAGGACTTGAGACTTGCTTGACTAAAATTAATAAAAGACTCGACTTGACTTTGACTTGGTATTCATGACTTGAGACTTGACTTTGACTTGAGACATATGACTCGAAATGACTATACTTTAAGTTATAAAAAAATTTGCATTTTCTCAAGATGTGTTAAAGCAAAATGAATGTATGTGCCTGTTATGTTTCTGACACCAAAGTCACTTAAAACACATCAGTGTGTTCTGATTTTTAGGACACTGGCTGTTTAACAATGGAAATACTTAAAGTGGAGTTCCACCCTAAAATTGAACTTCGTTCCATCTTC
Source organism: Pelophylax lessonae (assembly GCF_965119305.1). Lineage (NCBI taxonomy): Eukaryota > Metazoa > Chordata > Amphibia > Anura > Ranidae > Pelophylax > Pelophylax lessonae. The sequence continues at coordinate 634,445,261 of NC_138770.1, read as the reverse complement.
TTGCTCCGGGTCACCTGAAAAACAAATGGATAATCACAATATTTTTTTTTTTTTTCACTTACCTTGTTTTAGAAGAAAATATACTAACCTTACTTCCTCTTCCTCCCTCTGCGGCCACGGCCGCCGCCGTCACTTCCTGGCTTGCAATGATTCCTGGGAGCTGAACGTCATCGCTCCCAGAAATCAATGTGCCCCGACGTCAGTTCCGGTGCAGGCGCGTCATACCTTGCTAAACAGCTTCTGGGCATGCCCAGAAGCTGTGCAGGGGTGACGCTGCAGCCCCGGAAGTGACGGCGGGGCCTGTGCAGTGCATCATGGGACCGAAGAGGACAGAAGAGGACGCAGAAGAGGATCGCGCTGGCTTCAGCTGCCCACACCTGAGATGGCAGCGCTGGACAAGACATTTTCAAGGTAAGTATTTCTTCTAAAAGGTAAGTGCAAACTGGGACAGTTCAGAGGCTATCCATTGTGGAATGCACTCACGGCCGGACTGGCCTACCGGGATACCGGGAGATTTCCCGGTAGGCCGACTGCCCTGGGGCCGCTTTGAGAGCAGCAGCACTCAGAGGGCCTGCCCGCCCGCAAGTTCTGGCCGCCCGCCCGCAAGCTCCAGCCGCCCGCCCGCAAGTTCCAGTCGCCTGCCCGCCCACAGGTTCCGGCCGCCCGCCCGCCATTCTCGGCCGCCACCTGCAAGTTCCGTTCCGCCGCTGTGTGACTGGGGGAGTGGCCTGGCCACCGTTGTCTGCTCGCTGCTAAGGGGAGGCTGGCTGAGTGAGCAGTGTCACTGCAGACCGCCTATCCTCTTGTCTCTGCCCATTGCTTCAGCGAGAGAAGCTGAAGGTGCCGATGGAAGCAGAAAGTCAGCTGACGCTGACGACCAATAGAGTGAGGGGGAGGAGCTCTACTTTCTGCTGGGAGACCCGCCACACGTCAGAAGAAGCATCCCTGCAGGGCAGCAGGTGTGAAGAGGCACTGAGGCTGAATCGACTGACAAAGTAAGTATAGTAATCAGCAGTGCAATTGATCCCATCCTCCATCACCACTGCCCCCTGCTGATCTCACCACCCCCACAGATCTTATCCCAGATAGGATGGGGGGGTACCCCCACCCCCCATCACCACTGCCACTAATCTCCCCTCACCACTATAGCTGCCACTGATCCCACTCCCCTCACCACCATCACTGATCCAACCCCCCCCACCACCACCACCCCTGCCACTGATCCCACCCCCCTCACCACCACCACTGCCACCGATCCCACCACCACCTCCACTGATCCCACCCCCCTCACCACCACCCCTGCTGCCACTCATCCCACCCCCCTCATCACTACCACCATCGCTGCCAGCGATCCCACCCCCCTCACCACCGCTGCCCCAGTTCCCACCCCCTCATCACCACCACCACTGCCAGCGATCCCACCCCCCTCATCACCACCACTGCTGCCACCGATCCCACCCCCTCATCACCACCACCGCTGCCACCGATTCCACCCCCCTCATCACCACCCCCGCTGCCACCGATCCCACCCCCCTCACCACCACCACCGCTGCTGCCACAGATCCCACCCCCCTCACCACCACCACCGCTGCTGCCACCGATCCCACCCCCCTCATCACCACCACCGCTGCCACCGATCCCAGCCCCTCACCACCACCACCGCTGCCACCGATCCCACCCCCCTCACCACTACCACCGCTGCCACCGATCCCACCCCCTCACCACCACCACCGCTGCCACTGATCCCATCCCCCTCATCACCACCACCGCTGCCACTGATCCCATCCCCTCACCACCACTGCCACTGATCCCACCCCCTCACCACCACTGCCACTGATCCCACCCCCTCACCACTACCCTCACCACCACCACCACCGCTGCCACTGATCCCAACCCCCCCTCACCACCACCATCTTCATCACCACTGCTGCCACTGATCCCACCCCCTCACCACATCCACTGCCACTTATCCCACCCCCTTCAGCACTGCCACTGATATCACCCTCCTCACCACTACAACCAGGGCTGCCGTTAGAAATGATGGGGCCCTGTATAGCCTACCAGACCTGTTTTTTTATCCTGAAGCTATTCTCTCCTACCCTGCAGCAGCCGGCAGCAGAAAAGAGAAGAAGCGTCAGAGCTGCTGTAGGGGCACAAAGGACAGCAGGCGGAAAGTGGTCATCAACAGTTGTTTACTAGAACAGATCTCCTTTGGTCCCCCCTACCCTCTGCAGCAACTGAAAACAGGTGGGAGGGAGAGAGGATGAAGCCAGCAGCGCTGCAAGTAAGGGGGACACATACAGGGGAGCCTGGGCAGTAGGGAAAAGGGGGAATCTGATCATGGACAGGAGGGGGTAATCAGTATAGAGGGGGGCAATTGCAAGAACCAAAGCAGCAGGAGAGGGAGGAGGAAAAGCCAGCTTTCAGCTGCTGCAGGGAGACCCAATACAGGGGATCGGTTCCTGTAATTTTCCTCCTGCCACACCAGTCACCCCCCTTTTCCATGATCTGATTCCTCCTACTGCCTGGGCCCTCCTGCTGAACTGATGGGGCCTGGGCCTCATACAGGAGGCCCATACCCAGCTCACTCCTCTTGGCCTTGCTTCCTAGCTGGGGGGGGGTTGCCTAGGGTGTCAAAAATCTTTCCACCAGCCCTGGTGGCACCCATATAGTATATGGCTGCAGCTAGGCCGGGGAAGGCCAGTAGTGACGTAATGGCACTGGGCGGTGTCATTTTTATAGAAGGGCACTGATCTTGGTCGGGGTGGTGAAGCGCGCCTTTCTACACCAGGGGCGGGTAAGACTGGACCCCTCCGCAGCCTCTGACATCTCCTGTACCATGTCTGCAACCTCTGACATCTCCTGTACCATGTCTGCAACCTCTGACATCTCCTGTGCCATGTCTGCAACCTCTGACATCTCCTGTGCCATGTCTGCAACCTCTGACATCTCCAGTGCCATGTCCGCACAGCCTATGACCATCTCTTGTCTGGAGAGGAGTCATGTGTGGGAGTGCCGCCAGGATGGGGGTCACGGGAGAAGTAAGATGTATGTGGACTGTGGAGAGATGACAATAGGATAAACCCAGAGCCAACAAGCTGGAGCCAACTGACTGAGCCCTGCACGGTGCACCTGAGAGGAGGTCAGTGACAGCCCCGCCAGACCAGTCTGAGTAGGGGTCAGTGACGTAAGGGGGAAGTGAATACAGTAACCCCCCTTCTTTCTGCAGAAGGTGGTCTCTGGTCACATTTCCAGAGTTCCTGGGGTTCCTCTTTACATCAGTCTGCAGGATTCACCATTACAGTGCAAGGGGGAACTCTGCGGACCCTCATGTAAAGACAGACTTTAATTATTTTTTATTCTGGTAATATATCACCATTGCAATAAGAGGACTGTTCTTGATAATTGCTCCACTTTTAACTGGAATTTGCTCTTATGTACAGTATGTATGTATCTATCTATATACATATAGATATAAAACCCTATGTGATTTTATATCTGTCTTATCTACATATAATACACGCTTTACATGTGCTTTAAAATGCATGGTTTTCCCTTTTATGATCAAGAAAATAATGACGCTATGCTGTTGGGCCGGTATAATAATGCTATGGGGCTGGTATGAAATTATTTCCAGGGCTGGTTTTTATTCCCAGTCCGGCCCTGAATGCACTAGCCCTGACTGTTCCGGGGGTATTTTTATGTAATTTTTTTTGTTTTATGTGGAACTTCGCTTTAACATGTTTTTAGTGACTGTGGTGTTGAAACATGACCGGATGAAAGATTTTGAGCTGTTTGGGCATTCAAAGTGTTTCTTTAATATGCCAAGAAAAAAGCTCTAAGCAGTTTTGTTAATGATGAAAATAAAACAAAACCTTTCCTGACCACTGACTTTTATCTGATTTAAAGGTGAAAATTGGGGTAGATCAGTATTTTGACTTGATTTGTGACTTGACCAAAATAAATGACTTGACTTGACTTGCTTGACTTCTAGCAGGGACTCGAGTTGACTTGCTTGCTTTTCGCCACAGTAACTTGGGACTTGCTTGTGACTTGAAGGTTAAGACTTGAGACTTGCTTGTGACTTGCACATGTGTGACTTACTCCCATGTCTGCAGTTTCCTGGCTGAATTCATAATATAGGAGAAACATAACCAGTACCACTACAGTCTTCATGCTCTTTACACTTTCCTTAAATTTTTCCTCAAAGTAGATGACTTTCAATCAAACCCATAACAATGTAATGCTGTTGCCAAGTATTCATTTTTGATCAGGCTTTGCTTCAGAATAAACCCCCCCTATGCTCGCTCTTTTCCTCCCATAAGGCCTTCAAGCTCAATGTGGCAGCCAAATTAAGCTTAAATAATTCCTTACTCAGCAAGCCGAGCCCTGACAATTTCTTAACAAGTCAAGCTTTGCCAGGCCAAGTGCCTGGACCCTGGAGGCAAAGACATGCCCCAAGCACAAGTTTGCTCATGTTTCACACTAACTCACCGAATAATTCTTTGACCTGAAAGCACATTTATAATCACACTCAATCACAAAGGAAGAAAGCTAATTTCAAAGAGGAGCTGTGGAGCTGCTTGTGTGGTTTGAGAGTGGGAAGAGAGAGAAATAATCCTTACCTAATATATAATTTCTGTGTAAAACGAGACACTCTGAACAAATTATTGATTTTTTACAGTAGAACCGTGTCATAGGTCTTCACCGAGAACATACAGAAAACCTGGAAGAACTTTGATCCTATATTTAAAAAAAAATAAATAAATAATTCTTTGGTTTTCTATACAGTTTAGGGATTTTTTTTTTTTTCACTCCATTCTAGTTACAGATTTAAAGAGGTTTAATTTAAACTATGCAAAGAATAAATCATATGTAAACAAAGCTTTCTGACAAGTCAGGTATGCTGTTGTCTCAGCATGTGTGTTAATATAAGGTAGGGCATAATTTGCCTCCAGGCTGGAAGATAAGGATACTGGGAGTGACTAAGATGTTTTATGAATAAATAAAAGAAAGGCTTACCGGTTTTATGAAAGGGAGTGAAGTCTGAATTTAACTTACAATACTCTGTTCATCTACAGTTGGCAAGATATTAATTTACTTTATTATACGAAAGAGCTATTATGGTGAGAAGGAACAAAATTGAAACAAATAACTCTATTCATACAGAGAACAGTTATCTGACAGATTAAACAATGCCAAATCTAGAAGTACCTGTGAACGTGAGATAAAGTGACCCCAATTGGCATTTTATAGGTGACAGCAGTAACAGAAGATACTACTATTTTGGGCAAACAATGACTGGCTTCTTGGGATCATTTGGCCCAGTGTAAGAAAATGGGGTTGATTAAACAAATAATATGGACATTGATAAAAGACATCAAAATTACTAATTTTGCCCGAAGCTAACATTCTGTTCCTATCCCCTCGTGTGCGGATGACAGGGGCGTAACTACAGGGGTTGCAGGGGTTGCAACTGCAACTGGGCCCCATGCTCCAGGGGGCCTGTGTGGCTCCCCTGTACACCTGGATAGGGGGGGGGGGCGGGGGCAGCATGTAGAGAAATCACTGTCCTTCTTTTTACTCCTGTAGCTGCAGGAAGAAAATGGAGGAGATATGCTGCCCCCGTCCACTCCTCCTATCCAGTTCACTTGTGTTCTGCTGTCTCTGGGCCCCTGTGTGCTCCCCTGGTCCCCCTCCTACTGTGCATACTAAGGCATCAACAGGAAATCCTTTGTCTTTCTTGAGTGAAAGTTGTTGGACTTGTAAATAACAGACAAGTACAGCCATACTTTTGCCCATATCTCATATAAATCTCATATAAATATATGAATAACATATACAGTATATATAGAAACATTGGGGAAGGGGGGAAAAATGAAAAGGGGGGTATACTAGGCAATAGATATAAATTGTAACATATGGTCAACTAAATGATGTGTGGACATTCCACACCATATTCATAATATAGTAACATAATACAAAGAGCTAATTGCCTAACATCCCAGAAGGCTGGGAACATGGGATGAATGAAAGGGGGGAGCAGGTGGGACTTTAAATGAAGTGCATACAAGGGGTTGGGATGTAAAAGACTGATATAGGTATAAAGGTGGGTCCACAATAAAATAACGATAGAAGCAATTTAATAATGTGTGTCAATAATCATACAGATATACAATATTGGCATAGGTACATAACTGTGATGGTATACAATAATGCAGTTAAAACAACATGATTACAAAATCACATATGGCTGGCAAAGCCTAAAATGGTTGAGACATTGGCTGAAAAACGGGCATATGCGAAACCCTGAAATAAATACATAAGTAACCGTATAAGTATACAAAAGGGATTGCATCATGATAGGCTCTACGCGTTTCGTGGAGTAGATTCCACTTCTTCAGGAGCAGATGCATCCCATGTCACTGCAAAGAGAGTAAAAAATTTTCCCTTATAATTTAAAATTATTATAAAATTATTAGAGATAACAGGGATGGATATGTAATCCCAGTCCAAGCCAACTCCACCCAATGTACTCACAGCCATGAAGATCATGTAAGTATAGAATATTGTGGGCAACGGTCCAACAGGAAATAACGTCTAACCGGGATCTGAGGAAGACCAATAGGCGGCCCGGCGAGGAACCACGAGAGGGCATTCCAGAAGAAGCAAGTGTGTCCCAATGAGAGGAATAATTGTGATAAATATCAATAGAGGTCTCCTGAGGGGATGCCATATGCAAATAATCTATGTAAAAATGATATAATGGTAGGTTAAAATGGTGAGGTAGCAGAATTAATATACCATATAGAAAACCGCATACCCAGACAAGGGATCTCTGTTGTATAAGAGGTAAATAGGTGGTGATGATAGAGACAACACGTGTGCAGGAATTATAAAATAATAACCAGTGTAATACAAGTGAAGGACAAAGGTACCAGTAATTAAGGAGAGATAGAACCAGTAACCCCATAGTAATGTATAGACCTAGAGTGGTAGAAGACACCCTTCCCCAATGTTTCTTTATGATTCAGGGATGGAGACATATAGCCCGAAGGTGGCTATGCCTCATATAAAGTCCCAAAACGTTTTTCTATTTATATACAGTATATATATATATATATATATATATATATATATATATATATATATATATATATATATATATATACAGTATCTTACAAATGTGGGTGCACCCCTCACATTTTTGTAAATATTTTATTATAACTTTTCATGTGACAACACTGAAGAAATGACACTTTGCTACAATGTAAAGTAGTGAGTGTACAGCTTGTATAACAGTGTAAATTTGCTGTCCCCTCAAAATAACTCAGCACACAGCCATTAATTTCTAAACTGCTGGCAACAAAAGTGAGTACACCCCTAAGTGAAAATGTCCAAATTGGGCCCATTTAGACATTTTCCCTCCCCGGTGTCATGTGACTCGTTAGTGTTACAAGGTCTTAGGTGTGAATAGGGAGCAGGTGTGTTAGATTTGGTGTTATCACTCTCACTCTCTCATACTGGTCACTGGAAGTTCAACATAGCACCTCATGGCTAAGAACTCTCTGAGGATCTGAAAAAAAAGAATTGTTGCTCTACATAAATATGGCCTAGGCTATAAGAACATTGCCAATACCCTGAAACTGAGGTGCAGCACGGTGTCCAAGACCGTACAACAGTTTAAAAGGACAGGTTCCACTCAGAACAGGCCTTGCCATGGTCAACCAAAGAAGTTGAGTGCACGTGCTCAGCATCATATCCAGAGGTTTTCTTTGGGAAATAGACGTATGAGTGCTGCCAACATTGCTGCAGAGGTTAAAGGGGTGGGGTGGTCAGCCTGTCAGTGCTAAGACCATACGCTGCACACTGCATCAATATAGTCTGCATGGCTGTCGTCCCACAAGTAAGCCTCTTCTAAAGATGATGCACAAGAAAGTCCGCAAACAGGTTGCTGAAGACAAGTAGACTAAGGACATGGATTACTGGAACCCTGTCCTGTGGTCTGATGAGAACAAGATAAACTTATTTGGTTCAGATGGTGTTAAGCGTGTGTGGCGGCAACCAGGTGAGGAGTACAAAGACAAGTGTGTCTTGCCTACAGTCAAGCATAGTGGTGGGAGTGTCATGGTCTGGGGCTGCATGAGTGCTGCTGGCACTGGGGAGCTACAGTTCATTGAGGGAACCATGAATGCCAACATGTACTGTGACATACTAAAGCAGAGCATGATCCCCTCCCTTCAGATACTGGGCGGCAGGGCAATATTCCAACATGATAACGACCCCAAACACACCTCCAAGATGACCACTGCCTTGCTAATGAAGCTGAGGGTAAAGGTGATGAACTGGCCAAGCATGTCTCCAGACCTAAATCCTATTGAGCATCTGTGGGGCATCCTCAAATGGAAGGTGGAGGAACACAAGATCTCTAACATCCACCAGCTCCGTGATGTCATAATGGAGGAGTGGTAGAGGACTCCAGTGGCAAACTGTGAAGCTCTGGTGAACTCTATGCCCAAGAGGGTTAAGGTAGTGCTGGAAAATAATGGCAGCCACACAAAATATTGACACTTTAGGCCCAATTTAGACATTTTCACTTAGGGGTGTACTCACTTTTGTTGCCAGCGGTTTAGACATTATTGGCTGTGTGTTGAGTTATTTTGAGGCAACAACAAATTTACACTGTTATACAAGCTGTACACTCACTACTTTACATTGTAGCAAAGTGTCATTTCTTCAGTGTTGTCACATGAAAAGATATAATAAAATATTTACAAAAATGTGAGGGGTGTACTCACTTTTGTGAGATAATGTAGGTACCTAGTGTGACCCAGAGGTAAAAAGAGCACCTGGTTGTCGAGGACTGTTTGAACCGCTACCAAAAAATGTAACTGATAGTGCTAGCAGAGATCAGGGCTAACTCTGCTAATGCTGCGGTTTAGTACACTATGTATTGGAAGTGACAGTAATCTGCTGATTCTGCACTTCTTGAAAAAAACACCATATTTTTTACTTTCTGCTATAAAACATTCCCAATAAAAAATTTTAAAAATCAAATTTTTTATCAGTTTAGGCAAATTTGTATTCTGGTACATGTTTTTGGTAAAAAAAAAATCCCAAAAAGCATATTTTAATTGGTTTGCACAAAAGTAATAGCATTTACAAACTACGGGATAGATTTTTGGAATTTTTATTTATTTTTTTGTTTTTTTTTAGTAATGGCAGCGATCAGCGATTTTTAGCGGGACTGCGACATTGCGGCAGACAGATCGGGCCCCTAACTGACATTTTTTACACTTTTTGGGGCCCAGTGACATTAATACAGTAGTCAGTGCTAAATATTATGCACTGTTAATGTATAAATGACACTGGCAGGGAAGGGGTTAACACTTGGGGTGAACAAAGGGGTTAATGTGTGCCTAAATATGCTTGCTGACTGTAGGGGAGGGGATGGTTCTGTGACAGAGAGATCGAAGTTTAAGCTTAGCTGAAACTCCTGATCTCTCCCTGCCTGTCTCACAGAAGACTCGCCTGCTTTGTTTACATAAGCAGTTGGGTCTTCTGTCAGTTTCTCTGACGATCCTGGGAGGCCGGCGGCAATCGCCACCACTCCTCTCACAGCCCGCCTCGCGTTGTGTTGAAGCACTATATTATGTCATACTATGTGATTTTGCGCTATGGTGGGCGGTGGGCAAGAGGTTAATTAAAAAGGCGAATATAATACAAATATATGTAAAAATATCTATATATGTTTTTTAAAAACTGTCATTTTTGGTTTTTGGCACTTTTCCTTCCGGTGCACTTCTAGTGACAGAAGTTAAGTGATACTGTGATGGGGGAGATAACGGACCACACGTGTGGGGTTAAAGTGAATATAAAGGTTGTTTTCTTTTTTTTTTTAAATAGCAAACATGTCATACTTACCTGCTCTGTGTAATGGTTTTGTACAGAGCAGCCCCGATCCTCCTCTTCTTTTTGGGTCTCCTGCAGGTGGTCCTGGCTCCTCCTCCTGCCTCTTGCTATGAGGGTGAACAGGCTCACTCATTCTCCATTTACACACAGAGCGTGGCTGCCACCCCCCCACTCTCTCCTCATTGGCTCACTAGCTGTGATTGGCAGCAACAGGAGCCAAGGGCTCCTGCTGATGTGTGAGCCAATAAGTAGAGAGAGAGAGAGCTGTTGCTCTCATGCACATCGCTAGACCGAGATGTGGCTCAAGTAAGTATAATTGGGGGAGGTTGGGGGGGAGCTGCACCCAGAAATATTTTTTACCTTAATGCAGAGAATGCATTAAGGAAAAAAACCCTCTGCCTTTAGAAACCACATTAACCACTTCTGGACCGGATTGGATTTTTTGCAATTCAGCACTGCGTTATTTTAACTGACAATTGCGCGGTCGTGCGACACTGTACCAAAATAAAATTGATGTCCATTTTTCCCTACAAATAGAGCTTTCTTTTGGTGGTATTTGATCACCTGTGCTTAAATTTTTGCGCTATAAACAAAAAAGAGCGACAATTCTGAAAAAAAAAACAAATATTTTTCACTTTCTGCAATATAAAATTCCCATTAAAAAAAATTTTTAAATCAAATTTTTTCAACATTTTAGGCAAATTTGTATTCTGCTATATATTTTTGGTAAAAAAAAAAAATCCCAATAAGAGTATATTGATTGGTTTGCGCAAAAGTTATCGCGTCTACAAACTATGGGAAAGATTTATGTCATTTTTATGTATTTATTTATTTATTGTTACATTGCGCCGCATTGTGACATTGCGGCGGACAGATCAGACACCTAATTGACATTTTTGACACTTTTGAGGGGATTACTAAGAGGAAGAGTACTAAAAATATGCACTGTTACTGTAATAATGACACTGGTAGGGAAGGCGTTAACACCAGGGGCGATCAAAGGGTTAAATGTGTCCCTAGGGCAGTGGTGGTGAACCTTGGCACCCCAGATGTTTTGAACTACATTTCCCATGATGCTCATGCAATCTGTAGTGTAGTTGAGTTGGGAAATGCAGTTCCAAAACATCTGGGGTGCCAAGTAGGGATCGACCGATTATCGGCAAAGCCGATATATTGCGGACCGATCTGCACTTTCCCCGATATATCAGAATTGGCCCCTGAGGTTACCGATATTGCCGATATTTCGGGAAAGTGCATGTACTGGAGTGATGCCTGCAGCTAGAGGCATCACCCCGGTACCGGCGTCCATAGACGACGGTCGGATGTCTTGTAATGACAACCGATGCAGCTGGGAAGCCGCTTGGCTGTCATTACAAGGAGTGGAAGGAGACGTCCCCCCCCCTCCCTCCGCCTTCTGGTGGGACAGGAGACCCGGGCATCCTACTTGCACGGCCGCCGAAGACCTGATCAAAGCTGCATTTGGCTCTGATCGGGTCTCCATGTAAAAACCCAGAAGTGATGTCATGACGTCACTTCCGGGTACTCGGCGCCAAATTAAAAAAAATTACAGCATTCAAAACAGCCAAACTTGGCGTTTTGAATTCTTTTAAGTGCAGAGGAGGGGTTTGGGGTCTTTTAGACCCCCAGATCCCTCCACAAGAGTACCTGTAAAAAAATAAATAAATAAATAAATACCGATATGCGATGACCAAAATATTGGTATCGGAATCGGTAATAAGAAAATGATATCGGTCGATCACTAGTGCCAAGGTTCGCCATCACTGCCCTAGGGGGTGCTTTCTTACTCTGTGGGGGTTGGACTTATGGAATAAACACAGAGACCTGTGTTCCTAAATAGGAGGAGGTGATAAAATACCACCAAAATCAAGCTCTATTAGTGGGAAGAAAATGGCATCAATTTTATTTGGGTACATCATCGCACAACAGCGCAATTGTCAGTTAAAGTATCGCAGTTCTGTATTGCAAAAAATGGCCTGTTCATGAAGAGGGGGGGGGGGGGGGGGGTAACTCTTCCCGGAGGTCAAGTGGTTAATAATGTGCAGGTGTGCGAATTGTTATTATCATGACTATGAAGATATTTAACATAACCATAAAAAGGCTATCTCTGGGCATGACCCCACAATCTCTTCTATAGAGGTCGGGGTACTGTTTAGTCTGGCCAGCTTGCTGGTAATGGCATTCCAGGTCACCGAACAAATATCTAGGACCTAGAGATCTGCTATGCGGCGTCTTTATCGCATTTCAGCTGATGTTGTCAGGCGGGTTAAATAAGTTTTCATTGACTGCATTTCTGCTCTGAAGCAGACTGAGACAAATGAGTGTTAAGTAAACTCAGTGACAGACTTGCTAACGTAAGCATTCCAGGCCGCTGCATGCTCCTGCCTGTATCATAGCCTCAGATTATGACACCTCCAGAATAGCCTCAATGAACACACATCCAGCTGTCAGGATCTTTTCTCTTGGAACAGCTGAAAACAAGCTTCGGAGAAGTACGGACACAGCTCAGGGTCATGTTTGTCTTATTAGCGGTAAATCACATATAGGGGCTTAACCGCTTCCATACTGGGCATTTTCTGGCTTTCCTCTCCAACATGGAAAAATCATCAATTTTTTTGCTAGAAAATTACCCAGAACCCGCAAACATTATATATGTTTTTTTTTTTTAGCAGACACCCGAGGGCAGTGATGGCGAACCTTTTCAAGCCCGAGTGCCCAAACTGCGACACAAAACCAACTTATTATTTTTTTCCAAAGTGCCAACACTGCAATTAATAACAGCCACAGAAAATGGCTGCAAGGGCCTCGCACCAATCCCAGTGACACAGCAAAACTTCATCCGAACAGATGTCCACTCGCTCTCGGTTGCCCGTGGCAAGGCCCGCAACTGGCAATGCAGGGGCGGTATCCTCGCAGCCTCTCTGTCCCCTGGCTCACAGTGTGCTGCTCCAGTCTCTCTCCCTTGCAGCAATGACTCCTCTCTCTCTCTGGGTGGTGATGTTAGTCTAGGGTGACCAGACGTCCCTGATTTCCGGGAACAGTCCCCGGACTGAGGACACTGTCCCCGCACCAAGCCTGTCCCTGGTTTTGTCCCCGGATTCAGGGCTAGAATACTGTAGAAAGGGCATCCCATGCTGGCTGAGAATGCAGATGTCTCTGTATATTATGCAGTCATGTGCCCAGTGCTCTGTGTATTATGCAGTCCTGTGCTCAGCGCTCTGTGTATTATGCAGTTTTGTACCCAGTGCTCTGTGCATTATGCAGTCCTGTACCTAGCGCTCTGTGTAATATGCAGTCATGTGCCCAGTGCTCTGTGTGTTATGCAGTCCTGTACCCAGCGCTCTGTGCATTATGCAGTCCTGTGCCTAGCGCTCTGTGCATTATGCAGTCTTGTGCCCAGTGCTCTGTGTATTATGCAGTCCTGTACCCACCACCCTGTGTATTATGCAGTCCTGTACCCGGTGCTCTGTGTATTATGCAGTCCTGTATCCAGTGCTCTGTGCATTATGCAGTCCTGTGCCCAGCGCTCTGTTTATTATGCAGTCCTGTGTCCAGTGCTCTGTGCATTATGCAGTCCTGTACCTGGTGCTCTGTGTATTATGCAGTCCTGTATCCAGTGCTCTGTGCATTATGCAGTCCTGTGCCCAGCGCTCTGTTTATTATGCAGTCCTGTACCCGGCGCTCTGTGTATTATGCAGTCCTGTATCCAGTGCTCTGTGCATTATTCAGTCCTGAGCCCAGTGCTCTGTGTATTATGCAGTCTTGTACCCAGCGCTCTGTGTATTATGCAGTCTTGTACCCGGCGCTCTGTGTATTATGCAGTCCTGTATCCAGCGTTCTGTGCATTATGCAGTCCTGTGCCCAGCGCTCTGTTTATTATGCAGTCTTGTGCCCAGCGCTCTGTGTATTATGTAGTCCTATGCCTGGTGCTCTGTGTATTATGTAGTCCTGTGCCCAGTGCTCTGTGTATTAAGCAGTCCTGTGCCATTTGCCAATAAAAAAAAATGTTCCCGGATTTAATTTAAAAAATCTGGTCACCTTATGTTGGGCTGGACATTAAAATGGACCCATAATCTTCCGGAACTACATGTCCCATGGTGCACTTTTCAACCTCCTCATTGGTGCTTAGCTGCAGCCAATGGGGAGGCAAGAGGAATCACAGTGGGTAAACTCTGCAAGCACCGCTCTGTCCCTGTCCAGCGCTGCTTGACAGAAAAAGGAGAGCGAGCGGGGGGAATACACTGAGAGCCCATGCTAGCTTCTCCCCTTGTCACAGCGCCGCCGCCATGTGGGGGGAGGGAGGATTAGAGAGCCTAGGCATCAGCGGCGGCAGCTTCCCAGTATAGCTGGCGTGCCCACAGAGAAGGCTCTGCGTGCCAGCTGTGGCACGTGTGCCATATGTTCACCATCACTGCCCTAGGGAATAAAATGGCGGTCATTGCAACTTTTTATGTCACACAGTATTTACGCAGCAATCTTTCAAACGCATTTTTATTGGAAAGGAATAAAAAAAAAAAAAAAACACGAAACGCGACGAATAAATAGATACCTAACATGTCACATTTTAAAATTGTGCACACTCGTGGAATGGCGCAAAACTTCTGTACCTAAAAATCTCTATAGGCGACACTTTACATTTTTTTACAGGTTATCAGTTTAGAGTTACAGAGGCTAGAATTCTTGGGATAGAATTGTTGCTCTCGCTCTAACATTCGCGGTGATACCTCACATGTGTAGTTTGAACGCTGTTTACATACAGTATGTGGGCACAACGTACGTATGCATTCTTTTTTTATTGTTTATTTTATTATTATATTTTTACATTTACCCTTTACATTTTTTTTTGATAACTTTTATTTTTATTTCAAGATATGTAAACATCCCTTGTAGCAGGAATAGGGCATGACAGGTCCTCTTTATGGAGAGATGTGGGGTCTTTAAGTCCCCACATCTCTCCTCCAGGCTGGAAAGACTGAGATAAAAGAAAAAAAAATGATCTCGGCCTTTCCAGCCGAGATTGTGGCATTATTTTCAACCGCCAGTCAGGACATGACGTCATAATGTGGGCCTCCGAGAGTCATAGAGACTGCCAGGAACCATCTGGTCCTCGGCATTCTCTATGCTATAGAGTCTATGGTGTAAATCTGCCACCAGCGGATTCGTTCTCTTGCTCGCCAATTGCACGGGCAAGCCGGTAGAAGCACCAGAGGGAGGCGGGAGGGAGGGGGGGGGGGAGTCCCCTCCCGCTGCCTGTAAGAAAGATCAAGCGGCTGAACTGCCGCTATGATTGTTCTTATGGTGCAGGGAATCACTGGCTGCAAAAGATAATATCTGAATGATACCTGCAGCTGCAGGCATTTTTCATATCTCCACTCAAAGTCCAGGACGTCATATGACATCCTTGGGCTGGAAGTGGTTAAAGTGGACCTTCCAGCAGCATTACAAGTCTGCATGAATAAATTCCAGTGTCACACAATATACAGGAGCTATCATTTTTGGAAGAGCTCCACCTTTTAACCACTTAAGCCCCGGGAGATTTTACCCCCTTCCTGACCAGGGCCTATTTTGCGATTCGGCACTGCGTGACTTTAACTGACAATTGCGCGGTCGTGCGACGCTGTACCCAAACTAATTTGACATCCTTTTTTTCCCACAAACAGAGCTTTCTTTTGGTGGTATTTGATCACCTGTGCGATTTTTTGATCATGCGCTATAAACAAAATTTGGGGTGGAGGAACTTGACTGGCCTGCACAGAGTCCTGACCTCAACCCAATAGAACACCTTTGGGATGAATTCGAGCGGAGACTGCGCGCCACGCCTTCTCATCCAACATCAGTGCCTAACCTCACAAATGCTCTTCTGGAAGAATGGTCAAACATTAGACACAATCCTAAACCTTGTAGACGGCTTTCCCAGAAGAGTTGAAGCTGTTATAGCTGCAAAGGGTGGGCCAACTCAATATTGAACCCTACAGACTAAGACTGGGATGCCATTAAATTTCATGTGCGTGTAAAGGCAGGCGTCCCAATACTTTTGGTAGTATAGTGTATGTGATCCTGCATTTCCGGGTAGTGGGCGTGAGTGCGCACCACCGGTGGCTCGCTCATGCTATGATTCTACACAGCGAGTCCAGTAGTTTTGATGTCTGCCGGCACCCGCTGATCGTTCGGTACACAGCCAGAATGGCAAATAAATGCCCATAGTATTATTTACTGTCTCGGAGTTTGTTGGCTTTTAAAGAGAAGGAGTTAAAAAAAAATAACCGGAATGGCCATGTAAATAGCTTTTCTTACATCATTTACAGTAAATTCTAATTGTGTATTTTCTCTGCTGAAACTAAATCAAGGTTTAAATAAACTATCAGCATTACACATTCTCTGCGCAAGAGATTGCAAAAACAATGTCTCCACTATTCCCAGCAGTAATTAAGTCATCTCTGTTTAGGTCTAATAATAAAAGAAGGCGGGATTAAAATAAGTCTCTGGGCTAAAAGGAGAATTTAAAGGGTATGTCAACTTAAAGTGGCTTCTAAAGCCAAAAGGTTTTTTACCTTAACCAGCTGCCTCCCGTATAACTTACATATACGGCGGCAAAGTGGCACTGCTGCACAGATCATGTACCTAGCGCCTTCCCCTAGTAAAAGTACCTCCCACAGTACACTAAAACACTGGCTAGGCACACAGGTAACCCTTTGATTGCCCCTGAGATTTACCCCTTTCCCTGCCAGTGTCATTAGTACAGTGACAGTGCATATTTTTAGCACTGATCACTCTATTAGTGTCATTGGTTCTCAAAAAGTGTCAGTTAGTGTCCGATTTGCCCGCCACAATATTGCAGTCCCCCATAAGTCTCTGATCGCCACCATTACTAGTAAAAAAGTAAATAAATAAAAATTCCATAAATATATCTCATTGTAGATGTATACCTTTTGCGCAAACCAATCAATATATGCTTATTGGGAAATGTTTTCAAATAATATGTAGCAGA
This sequence comes from Pelophylax lessonae, assembly GCF_965119305.1. Classification (NCBI taxonomy): domain Eukaryota; kingdom Metazoa; phylum Chordata; class Amphibia; order Anura; family Ranidae; genus Pelophylax; species Pelophylax lessonae. The sequence goes on along the minus strand of NC_138770.1, from coordinate 634,428,343 downwards.
ATACAGATTGGCCTAAATTGATGAAGAAATTACATTTAAAAATATTTTATTGGATATGTGTGATAGTTAAAATGTACTGTTTGTTCTTCTCATAGTAGCAGCAATATGTAGCATTCATACAACTGCTGAGGAAGCCTATACGGTGAAACACAAAGCGGAAGCGGCTGAACTGCTGTTCGAAAACTGCATCATTTTCTGTGGTGGTTTTTATATTTATAATGATATTTTAACTTTTGTATACTGTAAAAAAAAATGATTTTGTATTGAACTTTATAGAATTGTTAAGTAGTCGTTTCTGGCACCTTTAACGTCCCATTGTGTTTGAATTATTGATATCACCCTTGAGTGTAGGGGGATACCACACTTGTGGTTGAGGGGGGTGGTCGATAAAAACACATAGTTAAGCCTTGCTTTTACCTCCCTTAACCGCCGCTCCCTCTTAAAATTCAAAAGCAGTTCACAGGACTGTATACATACAGCAAAAATGATCCCATTCAACCCATTCAACTTAATTGGACTGTGCTGCAACTGGCCCACAACCACATTTGTGCAGGTTTTTTCCAAGTTAAAACTGATGATGAGGAGGAGTTTTGGTGACTCCTCACTGCCTGTCAAACACCCACTGAAAGGTGTTCCACTGCTGATCGCTCTTCAGAGGACAAAGCATGTGTAGATGAGTCTTAATTCTCCACATACCATCATGTTTCTTCTTTTCCAGAAAATTGTGGCAAAACCCCCCCAAAAAAACAAACAAAAAAAAAAAAAACAAGATCACCTTGGAGTGTCTACTTTCCAAAAAAAGTAAAACGTTGGGGGTTCTTGTAGTGTAGTTCCATTTTTATACGATATGTTTAATAACATAAAATAGGGAATTTTTTTTTTTCAAAGGGTATGTCAACTTAAAGTGGCTTCTAAAGCCAAAAGGTTTTTTTACCTTAACCAGCTGCCGCCCCTATAACTTACATATACGGCGGCAAAGTGGCACTGCTGCACGGATCATGTACCTAGCACCTTCCTCTAGTAAAAGTACCTCCCACACTACACTAAAACACTGGCTAGGCACACAGGTAACCCTTTGATTGCCCCTGAGATTTACCCCTTCCCTGCCAGTGTCATTAGTACAGTGACATTGCATATTTTTAGCACTGATCACTCTATTAGTGTCATTGGTTCTCAAAAAAGTGTCTATTAGTGTCCGATTAGTCCGCCACAATATTGCAGTCCCCCATAAGCCTCTGATCACCACCATTACTAGTAAAAAATTAAATAAATAAAAATGTATTGTCTACTTTCCAAAAAAAGTAAAACGTTGGGGGTTCTTGTAGTGTAGTTCCATTTTTATACAATATGTTTAATAACATAAAATAGGGAATTTTTTTTTTTTTTCAAAATGTTTAGTCTTTTTGCATCTATATAGTAAAACAATAAAAACTCCAGTGGTGATTAAATACAGCCAAAAGAAAACTCCATGATCTTGATCTGACTTTGAGATGAGTACGATTTGCCTCCCCCCCCCCCCCCCCCCAAATCCATACCAGATCTGGTATGGATTTTGAGAAAAAACTACACGCCAACATTAAAAAAAATAAACAGCGTAGGGTCCCCCCCAAAATCCAAACCAGGCCCTTATCCGAACATGCAGCCCGGCAGGACAGGAAAGGGGGGGACTAGCAAGCCGGGTTGTTAAGCTCAACAAATTGCACAGAACCCACTTCATAAAATGCACCCCCCCCCCTTTTTTTTTATTAAAAAAACAGGCATGTAATAAAATTGAGCATCTTATCCAATGAATAATCCTGCCATCAGGCTCAACCTCTAAGCGTTACGTCACCAACACACGTGGCTTCATCTTATCTAGGTCCACATGTGTTGGTGGCGTAACACATACCACACATTTTATATTGATTTTTACATGTCATGTGACTTGTGCTCTCGAAGTCAGAACGCATGTCGCACCAGTGTGAATCGGGCCCAGCTAGAGAGTGCGGAATCTGGTGCAGCTCTGCATAGAAACCAATCAGCTTCCAGTTTTTCTTTGGTCAAAGCTTAACTGAACAAGCTGAAGTTATAAGCTGATTGGCTGCCATGCACAGCTGTACCAGATTTTGCGCTCTCCGGTTATAGTAACTCAATCCCAATTTGTCTCAAATAATGATATAAAATGAATTTGGATAGACTGTTAGTAAAACTATCACAGAGCTGAAAACTGAAATTTGGACTGGTATGAAGGGTATTACAGACTGGTACTTAAGTGGTTAATAAAGGATGACCAAAGTCATGTCAGAATAGATTGGAAAAATGTACGTTATTGAGTATTGACTTTTGTTCCCTAGCTTGGGAACCAATATTTACATTACATTCAATATTATAATTTGTCTCAACGCTTTTAATTACAGACTACGGAGTATTTGTGCTAAAGGTTAACAAAATCAGTTTCCAGCTGGCTTGCGGGTTTCTGATCAGAGCTTCTGTTTTATCAGTTGGCTGTCTGCAAGTGTTGTCTCTTTGATTGCTTTACTCTGCTGACCGGGCAAATATTAATTATCATAATATCACTTAACATTCTTTGCATTGTCCTATTTTTAAACAACATGAAAAAGCTTTTCATGTGCTGCACCCTCATGGAGGAATGTCACCCCAACAAACCTTAAGACCTCGGGCCTTGAAACACACCCTGAAATCTTAGGATTTTGAGCCAAGGTACCAAGTGTCATTATTGACAAAAGCCAACGCCCAGGGCCAAACATAGCCTACTGTTATTGAATTAAAGTGGACCTGAACTCAAAATGTGAAGACTTGCTGTCATCTAGGGAACATCTAAAAAAATGTAATTGTACCTAAGCAGTACTATGAAAAATCTGCACTATTCCTCCCACTGACACCAACAATGGGGTGCAATTCCTGCTACTAACATTAACAATGGGGCACTATTTCTCCCATTGACACCAATGATGGGGCACCATTTCTCCCATTGACACCAATGACGGGGCACCATTTCTCCCATTGACATCAATGATGGGGCACTATACCTCAAACTGACACCAATGATGGGGCACTATTCCACCCACTGATACCAATGATGGGGCACTATTCCATCCACTGATACCAATGATGGCGCACTATTCCTTCCACTGATACCAATGATGGGGCACTATTCCTTCCACTGATACCAATGATGGGGCACTATTCTTCCCACTGATACCAATGATGGGGCACTATTCCATCCACTGATACCAATGAGGGGGCACTATTCCACCCACTGATACCAATGATGGGGCACTATTCCTTCCACTGATACCAATGATGAGGCACTATTCTTCCCACTGATACCAATGATGGGGCACTATTCTTCCCACTGATAACAATGATGAGACACTATTCCTCCCACTTATACCAATGATGGACATTCTTCTTCTTATTGACACCAATGATTGACATTATTCCTCCCACGGATACCAATGATGAGCACTATTCCTTCCACTGATACCAATGACGGGACACTATTCCTCCCACTAATACCAATGATGGGATACTATTTCTCCCACGGATACCAATGTCGGAGCACTGTATCTACCACTAAAACCAATGATGGGACATTATTCCTCCCACTGACACCAATGATAGGGCACTATTCCTCCCACTTATACCAATGATGGGACACTGTTTCTCCCACAGATACCAATGATGGAGTACTATTCCTCCCACTAATACCAATGATGGGATACTATTTCTCCCACGGATACCAATGATGGAGCACTGTATCTACCACTAAAACCAATAATGGGACGTTATTTCTCCCACTGACACCAATGATAGGGCACTATTCCTCCCACTAAAACCAATGATGGGACGTTATTCCCAATGATAGGGCACTGTTTCTCCCACCAATACCAACAACGCAATGCTTTTTCTCTCCTTAATACCAAAGATGCATTGCTTAGTCCCACTGTCACCAGGACAATTTCTACTCCCAATGACCACAGTCTGGCTCCCCTAAAGTCTAAAGGAGAGTAAACTTGCCCTTTGTTTAGAATTTTCCTGATCTAAGAAATTGTTGTGTAGTCGATAGTATCTGGAGATTTAGAGAGAGACTTGGTGACATCACTACTGTGCAGCTCACTGCCTTGCTTTCTGTACCTGAGGACTTGCTACTCCATGGCTCGAGGAATAAACTCCCTGCCATTACCAAGATGGCCATCCCAATACAGAGACACAGTGAATACCCAGGAATGGTAATATTGTGTCCATGGGCCATGTGTGTGCATATTTGAAACTAATAACAACTTTGTTTTTGGGTGCTAGTTGGGGGGTTGTTACATTTCTTTGTTTTGACTTTAATGTTTTTGAATTCAATAAAATTTCGATGCTTTTTTGATACAACATACTGTCTAGGGTAGTGTTTCTCAAATCTGGGCCTCAGAGCACACTAACAGGCCAGATTTAAAGTATTACCTTGAGGAGATGCAGACTAGAATACTGCAATCACTGAGTGGCAAATGATATCACCTGTGATGTATTTCAGTTTTCTTCCAAACCTTGCCTGTTAGAGTGCCCTGAGGACCGGAGTTGAGAAACACTGCTCTAGGGTCACTTTATACCGACTTTCCCTGGCAATTCTTCCCACCATTAAAATGAAGACAGTAATAGGGAAAACATTAGCTGCAGGAAGACCAATAATATTGATAACTAGAGAAAAATGGCATCAGGGTAATTTCCATTGTTGGAGCCATAAGAATAACATGCCATCGCCCAATCCCGATCCCATGAAGAAGTCATATGATAGTGACAAAACGCATTGGACAGAGTGTGACATCATTACACACAATACAAACCAGTAAGTGGCTGCATGTTATATATATACTGGCTGCAGATGACATACCACTGATGATATAAATTGCACTTTTTCTTTAATGCAATGAGTAGTAATGCACAGTACACTGCGAGTGAGGTTTTATGTATGTTAGTCTTAATAAAGGTGCTTTTAAATGGAGAGCACCATGTAGTGTTTTTGCTTTTGCCCTGGAGACTGTAGATTGTGCCTGGAACCAAAGGACCCGAAGAAGGGGACATTTCTAATATATACAGTATGACATAAAATGACGTTGATAGCAGTTGTTGATTGCACAGCACAATTGGGGGTGGAGTGTGTTTTCGGAATCACAGGGAATTTGGTTGCACAAGACATGGAAGAATGATTTATGATATAAAGAACACCAGGCACTATGTTTATGTTGTTGGAGTTTTATGCAGTACATAGACACTTAAAGCGACAGTAATATCTGCTTTTTTACTTGTACTGTACCTACAGGTAGGCCCATAATAAGGCTTACCTGTAGGTACAGTGAATATCTCCTAAACTTGCACTGTTTAGGAGATATTCTCATTTGTAGCAGCTGGTGACGTCACCAGAACATGCGGCAGCTGGTGACGTCACCAGAACCTGAATGAACTCGAGTGTGCCATCCGTGTGCATGTGTGGGAATGACTTCATTGCAGCCTGACCATTCAAATGGCAGGAGCGCACAAACCTGGAAGGAAGACTGGGTGAAGATGGAAGCCCTGTCAGCGGTGACAGCACCCCGCTGGAGTGACCCATTTACATGTAAGTCTGTCATAATGTGCTTGTATGCGGTGCATACTAGCACACTATGACATTAACCAAAAGGGGGGCAAACTATGACATTAACCTACAGGGGGTCCATTTATTTTATATAAAGAGTTAACTATCGCTTTAAAAATTTGCTTCACAACGTTTTTTTGCAGCACATACTTCAGCACTATATTATTGCGATTGGGTGACAAGGTGTCAATAACATCAAGTTTTGTCTTCGCACAATAGTAGTGATCTACTATAGTCGCTATATTTTCTGTTATTGGCATACAAGTGTGAGCTGCAGGGAAATTAACCACAATAATTTAGGGTATAATAGCAGTGCAGGAGAGATCTGAGATTAACATACAGTACACTATATTACCAAAAGTATTGGGACGCCTGCATTTAATTACACATGAACATTTATTTTTTTTTTTAAGAATCTTTTTTATACATTTTCAAAAATAGTTCACAATGATTGAAAATTTTTTTTGTAGAAGTGTGTTTGGATGGCCAAGCACTCTTCATAACTTCTGACTAAATTAACCTGGATTTTAACATCAGAAACGCTAGGTGTCAAATTTCATCTCTATTTGCGCATAATCAATAATCTTGATGCCAGCAGTATATGTATGACTATGGTGACACACAATTTTGTGTGTCCATGAATTTTAATGGCATCCACGTTTTAATGGCATCCAGGGTTCAATATTGAGTCGGCCCACTCTTTGCAGCTATAACAGCTTCAACTCTTCTGGGAAGGATTCCGCAAGGTTTAGGAGTGTGTCTATGGGAATGTTTGACCATTCTTCCAGAAGCGCATTTGTAAGGTCAGGCACTGATGTTGGACGAGAAGGCCTGGCTCGCAGTCTCCGCTCTAATTCATTCCAAACTAATTTATCCTTTTCTTTATGGACCATGCTTTGTGCACTGGTGTGCAGTCATTTTGGAACAGGATAGGGCCATCTCCAAACTGTTCCCACAAAGTTGGGAGTATGAAATTGTCCAAAATGTCTTGGTATTCTGATGCCTTAAAAGTTCCCTTCACTAGAACTAAGGGGGCCAGGCCCAACCCCTAAAAAATAACCCCACACCATAATCTCCCCTCTACCAAATGATACAAACCAGTGCACAAAAGCAAGGTCCATAAAGACGTGGATGATTAGAGTCGAGACTGCAAGCCATTTAGCAATTTATCCCAAAGGTCTTCAGTCGGGTTGAGGTCAGGACTCTGTGCAGGCCAGTCAAGTTCCTCCACTCCAAACTTGCTCATTCATGTCTTTATGGACCTTGCTTTGTGTACTGGTCCTAATCATTTGGTAGAGGGGAGACTATGGTGAGGTTCTTCTTTTCAGGGGTTGGGCCTGGCCCCTTAGTTCTAGTGAAGGGAACTCTTAAGGCTTCAGCATATCAAGACATTTTGGACAATTTCATGTTCCCAACTTTGTGGAAACAGTTTGGGGATGGTCCTATCCTGTTCCAACCTAACTGCACACCAGTGCACAAAGCAAGGTCCATAAAGGCATGGATGAGTGAGTTTAGGGTGGAGGAACTTGACTGGCCTGCACAGAGTCCTGACCCTAACCCGATAGAACACTTTTGGGATGAATTAGAGTGGAGACTGTGAGCCAGGCCTTCTCGTCTATCATCAGTGCCTAACCTCACAAATGTGCTTCTGGAAGAATGTGCAAACATTCCCATAGACACAATCCTAAATCTTGTGGAGAGCCTTCCCAGAAGAGTTAAAGCTATTATAGCTGCAAAGGATGGGCCAACTCAATATTGAACCCTACGGACTAAGACTGGGATGCCAATGAAGTTAATGTGCGTGCAAACGCAGGCATCCCAATACTTTTGGTAATATAGTGTAAAATGAATTGTTTTGCAGTCAAATAAAAGAACCTTGGAGGACTGATTAGACTCCTTAGGATAACACATGCATTTTTTGTATTTTTTGCACATATCAAAAAGATACAATATAACATAACACTTGTAATTGTTTATTTACCACACCAAAAAGGAGCAAAAAAAAAATTCTTAGGGTTTACATACGCTTTAAAGACAGCACATTATTATTCATAGTGACCTCTAATGAAAACTTCATGCAGACGCAAGTTGCTCGACCTATTGTGCAATCTTACCTATTGAAATCATGTCTACCAGCAGAATTTAGGTCAGCTTTCTTTATTTTGCTGAACAGCACTAACCTGTAACTGGAAACTCTTACAGTGGCAGAAATATTTCGCTATTGTAGAAATATTTCTTAAACCAGAGAGATATGGTTTTCTTAAGAAAAAATACATGAGTTACAAGAAAATACACCAATTTACGATAAAATAAAGTCAAAACGACTGTTTAATTTACATGACCTGAGTACTGTTACAAATACATTGTATTATAATTCTAATGCACAGCACATTGTATAGAGTGCAGCAGTAAGGAATATGTCAGCACTGTGTAGAGTGGTCAGTGTATTGTACCTTTATATAGGTGTTCAGTATAGGGCTCGGTACATTGGTGTTTAGTGGTGAAATGACCCCTTACATTGGTGGTAAGTGATGGTCATTGGTGAGTGTCATCTTATTGTTAGTGATTACTGGTCAACAGTGAAGTGCCACTTATTTTGGCCACCAGTCAAAAGTGCCCCCTTATGTTGGTGGTCATTTGGGAAATGCCCCTTGAATTAGTGGTCAATAGAGTGCTCACTGGTGGTCATTGATGCATAACTGTTTCCAAGGGTGATCAGTGATTAGTGTCTTCTACTGTTGGTGGTCAGTGGGAGTAATCCTTTTTTTGTGGTCAGTGGAAAGTGCCCTCTTTCATTGGTGATCAGTAGTGACTGTCCTCTTACTTTGATGATCAGTGGTGAGTGCTCCCTTTTATTGGTGGTCTTTGATGAGTGCCTCTTTACATTGGTTGTCTGTGGGGAGTGACTCCTTTCATGGGCGGTCAGTGGTGAGTCCCTCCTTATACTTGTAGCCATTGATGAGTGCCTGCTTTTACTGCTGGCTGGTGGTAACTGGTAATAAGGATGATCGAACTTTTGAAAAGTTCGGTTCGACCAGAACACCCGAATTTTCCAAAAGTTCGGTTCGGATTTCAGAACCCCATTGAAATCAATGGGACCCGAACTTCGGTAATCAAAAAACACAATTTTTAAGCCCTAAAACCCAATAAATGCCCCTAAAAAGTGCATAGGGTTCTGGGTCATGCCCCATTAACTATTAATCACACAAAAAAAAGTTCTTAAAAATTGTCATTTTTGATAAAAAAGCCAATTATTGAAAAAATTAAAAAAAAAAAGAGAGAGATTTTTTGATTTTTAGGATTTAGTATCTGGGGTGTCTAAAAGGTGTGCATGTGAAGTTTCAGCTCTGTAGCATGTCCAGAACCATGAAAAAAAAAAAAGATAATTTTTCAGTAGAACAGGGATGTGGGTCGGGGCCCTCCTTTAACTTTAACACCTATATGATCTTTTTTTCTGGTTCTGGACATGCTACAGAGCTGAAACTTCACAGGTACACCTTTTAGACCCCCCAGACACAAAATCACACAAAAAAAGTTCTTAGAAATTGTCATTTTTGATAAAAAAGCCAATTATTGAAAAAAGAAAAAAAAAAGAAAAAAAAAAGAGATTTTTTGATTTTTACTTTGGATTTCAGATCTGGGGGGTCTAAAAAGTGTACATGTGAAGTTTCAGCTCTGTAGCATGTCCAGAACCAGAAAAAAAAGATCGTTTGTATTAGAAAACTTTCTGACAGGGGGTTGGCTTCGCTGCTGTAACACCTTGCCGGTTTAATAGAAGGCATTTTTTTGAGTTCTTTGCAGTCAGGAAAAACATCTGAACTTGTGTATAGTGGTAATGTGCACAAGTTCTGATGTTTTGCCTGCCTCCAAAAACCCCCAAAAAATGCCAGCAAAAACACACCTGGGCATCTTTTTTTTTTTTTTACGCTAGCGTTTTTTTTGGCATTTTTTGGGGTTCTTTTGAGGCAGGCAAAACATCTGAACTTGTGTATAGTGGTGTATATACACACATCCATATATTTATATACACACCTAGACATATATAGGTGTGATAGTAGCACCTATATATGTCTAGGGTTATATATTCAGACATATATGTCTATATATACCCCCTATACACATGTTCAGATGTCATGTCTGACATCAAACATGTCCTCAAAAAAGCACTGGCAGTGGCAGCCCCTGCAGCATAAAAAATGCTTGGCTGGTGAGAAGCCATATGGGTGTGCCGAAGCTATTCAGAGAAAAGATAATTTCTCTATAGCGGTCACTCTGCTATGGAAGGGTTTTGTCACCCTGCCATAGCAGTCACTGCCAGTTAACCCTACACCACACTACGGTCCCCTTACACTTAACACTTTCCCTACAGAAACTAAATTTTTGAAGCTGACTTAAGTGTAAAGGAGCACTCTAACTACACTAGATATCCCTTTCCTCACACTAAAAATAGCTAAATGACACTTTTAAAGTAAAATTAACAGAACTGCTTCCACTCTCTTCCATGTCCAGTATAACAATGCTAGGAATATGGCGGGGGTGATCTTATATACTGGGGGGCGTATTCACTAATGATTGGTCTAGGGACCCCCTAGTCACTCCAATCACATTCCTAGCATTCTCCTGCCCCCTCAATTGGCTTTTGCTAATGGTTCTGGTCCAATCACAGGCTTTTAAAGCCCATTTCCTGAAGCATTGCATTTTGGGCGATTCTGGTTGCCGAATTCCGAACTTTTTGGGCAAAAAGTTCTAAATTCGGCCGAACCTCGAACACCCAATGTTCGGGCCGAACCGATGGTCGACCCGAACCGTTCGATCATCCCTAACTGGTAAGTGCTTCCTTACATTGGCCATTAGGGTGAGTTCTTCTTTTGATTAATGAGCAGAGATGTATAGTAACTAAGTAGAACTACTTCACTACTGTACTTAAGTACCGAAAGGCGGTATCTGTACTTTCCTGGAGTAGAATTTTTTTCTCCTACTTCCACTTTTACTTCACTACATTTTTTCGATGATTTCAATACTTCTACTCCGATATTTTTTTTTTTGTGCTGCATAGTTACTCGTTACCATTATAAAAATTACCACTGCCAGAACAGTAGATGGCAGGTTTAATGAAGTTCAAAAAAATGTGTATAATGTCATGTGTAAATCAGTGCATATGAAAATAAATGCTACTGTATGTATAAATAAAATGTTCTGCATATCTGCTGTTAAGGGGAAAGAGAACCTCCCCCAACCAAGGAGAGTCACAAGCGCACATAGACTTTTTTCTGATAAGAGGCTGATTTTTCTTTTTTCACTGGAAGTTGAGAGCACAGGTTTTGCAGTTTTGTTTCACTGGAAGAGACTATTTGGATATTATTTTGCACTTACCTTCATCCGCCGGGTAAGGGGGAAATCCACAAGGTGGTGGGAGTCTGCACCTATTATTTGGAATAGCACCTGTTTGATTCCTGCACCTTTGAAAATATATTCATCTTGTTTTGTCACATATATATGGTATTATGGCATTATGGCATTATGGCATTATATATATATGGACTTTTTATTGACTTTGATTTCATACACTCTTCCTTTATTTCATTATTGGAATATATTGTTGTATATCACATTGGTTTATATATGATTTTGCGCACCAATAAGCTGTGGAGAAAAAAAACATGCAGGGAAGAGAAGGAGGGATGCTTTGAAGGGGAGAGGGAGGGACATACTTTATCTGTTTTTGTTTACAAAAAGTTACAGCCAAAGGAATTGTGATTGTCCTTTAGGTTAATCATTTGAAATAATAAAAAACAATATGATGTTCAAACTTTTGACTTCTTTATTTAATAACTACATAACACAGTACTTGTACTTTTACTTTCAGTACTTGAGTAGCAATTTTTTTAAAAAAAAAACTACTGGTACTTTTACTTTCAGTACTTGAGTAGCAAAATGTAAAAAAAAAACTACTTGCAATACTTAAGTACAAAAAATGTTGAATACTTTAGTACTTCTACTCAAGTCACTTTTTGATCGAGCACTTCCACTTCTACTCAAGTCACTTTTTGATCGAGCACTTGTACTTTTACTCAAGTATGGGTTTCGAGTACTTTATACAAGTGTGTTAATGAGTGCCTTCTTTAATTGGTATTAATTCCTGAGTGTCCTCTTACTTTGATGGTCAGTGTTGAGTACTCCCTTTTATTGCTGGTAATTGTCCCCTTTAACTTTGGTCAGTGGTAAGTGCTCCCCTTTACTGGTGGTTAATGCTGAGTGCCCCCTTTCACAGTAGTGTTTGCTTTTTTTTTCATTTTGTGGTTACTGTCGAGTTCCCCCCTTTCATTAGTGGTCGGTGGTGAGTGCTCCTTTTCATTAGTGGTCAGTGATGTGTGCCTCCTTTTTTGGTGGTCAGTGTTGATTGTCCCCTTTTATTGGTGCTCAGTGGTGTGTGTCCCCTTTTATTAGTGGTCAGTGGTGAGTGCCCCTTTCATTGGTAGTCAGTGGTAAGTTCCCCCTTTCATGAGTGGTTGTCAGTGGTGTGTGTTCTTCTTTGGTGGTCAATGGTGTGTGCCCCCTTTCATTGGTGATCAGTGTAGAATGTCTCCTTTCATTTGTGCACAGTGGTGAGTGCCTCATTTTGCTGGTGGTCTTTAGTAGCTCAACAAAATAGGTCATTGGTGTTCCGTGCTGTCTTACCTGAAATAGAAGCCCGACTGGTCCTACACAGCTGGGATGTCTTTGCTAGAACTATGCAGGCATTATTGTGCAAAATATTACTCTTTGTGACAATGCTCACATAGCTGGGTGTCATTAGACCCCAGGTACCAGAAAAAAAACCTCAGGTCATGTCTGCTGGGTACCCTGATCTATTGATGCCTATGTCACAGTGAGAGAATACAGAAGATTCTAATATTGGCATCTCTTATATAAATGCTGTCTTTCCTAGGTGTATTGCTTACCCTCTTGCTTTAATATTTTTGTAACAAACTTGAAACAAATATGCCAATTTCTGACTTTATTCTGATTTTCCTGATACTTATACCTGTTCCGAGTCAGTGACTTAAAGTACTTTCACATGGGTGATCTGCTCAGGTCCGCCCGTCAGTTTTTTAAGTGGATATGATCAGACGGTCAAGCCTTCCTATAGACCTGCTGGTGTATATGGACTTGTGTCCATTCATATCCACCTACCTCCAGGTCCAATCCGGCCTGCTAAAAAAAATTGACGTGGACTGCATCCTCTTCCATTTGGGTGGACTAGATCGGAGGTAGTGGGGTGTAAATGGACAGCAGAGTTTGCTTATACATGGCTGTTCATAGAAGAGAGTGGGGTCTGTTTGTGTCTGCTCTGCATAAACTGAGCAGACACAGACCTGTCATCTACCCTGCTCTACTTCAATCAGCAGAGGATCAGCAGACAGATGCTCTGCTGATTGGAACGAAAGGCACCTGTATGAAAGGGCCCTTAGAAAACGTCAAGATAGTTTAAAGCCAGATAAGTCCAGCCATACACGGTTAGAAATGATATTGAACCGGTAATGAGCAAGCTGAATGTACAAAGTTGATCAATTGATCGATCAACTTGGGTACAACCAGCCTGCCGGGAGAAGACAATGGCCCGGTAGGAGGGATTCCCCTTTCAGCACTGTCTGTGTTGATGGGGGAATTGAGAACATTTCTTTCCTGGTTGGCCTAACAGAAAGAGTTTAGAAATGGCAGCTCACCATATCTATTTTAGGACATGGTCACTTTAAGTGAGTGGAGTGGGCGTGATGGGACAACTGGGACAATAGGTCCACTTTAATTGGTTTATGAGCATATTAGGATACCTCCTGACCAAGGGTCTCCAAACTTTTTTAAAGAAAGGGCCAGTAAACTCTTCTTCTGACTGTGGAGGGGGGGGGCTGAGGCCAGTGGGAGTAGAAAAAGGCTTGGTGTCATGTAAACAATGCCCCATTGTCAATGTCAGTGGTAGGAATAGTGCCCCGTCATTGGTGTCATTGGTAGACATTGTGCCCCATTGTGGGTGTAATTAGGAGGAATAGTCCCCCATTGTTGGTGTCATTGGAAGGAATTGTGCCCCATTGTTGGTGTAAATGGGAGGAATTGTGCCCAATTGTTGGTATCATTGGGAGGAATTGTGCCCAACTGTTGGTGTCATTGGGAGGAATTGTGCCCCATTGTTGGTGTCATTGGGAGGAATCGTGCCCTTCTTTGGTGTCAGTGGGAAGACATATGCCCAAAAGTTGGGGTTAGTGGATGGAATAGTGCCCCAGGGGCCAGATAAAAGCAAGCAAAAGGTAACATCTGGCCCTTGGGTCGCAGTTTGGAACAAAACCATTCAATGAATCCAAATTTACAGCAGAATACATTATCCTATTTATAATTACTAATAATGTATTTAAGCCATGCCCACATTCACAAATATGCTACATGCTCCTATGCCAAGAATCCATGTGCCTATGATCAGCCCTGCGGTCATATAGCACAATTCCACATCTTCTGTCTCTGGCTAGTGTTAGCCTGGATGTATTTTTCTGCATGCCTTGGCTACTTTTTTTTTAATGGCTTTGAATGATACTGTTGTGTTTAGCACCGATGGTGATAATGAGGAAGAGAAAATATAAGCATAAATATAAGCCTGATTTTGAGCACTCCACTGATTTAATCTAAGCTGTTCTGTGCAGTTCATAATCCCTCCTTTCAGGTTTGGCCTTTCCCCATGGGTCATCCGAACAGAAACCCCATTCCTGATGCATCAATTTCTAAAACTTGCTGAGAGCGTGATTGTCGCTGGCAGCATCAGACAATTGGGATCACACTTACTGAGATTGGAGCAGGGAAGGAGCTTGTTTGATTGCAGGAATAATTTATAACACTTACTCTTATGCCTGCCTGCCAACTACGTAAATAACCTTATTAGAGGAGAAAAAAAAAGGTCTTGATTTTACAGTATGTACAACAGACTGGAAAACACAGGCACGTCATTAGAGCAGATCTAAACCCAATCACTAACATTTTGTATAAGATTTAACATGTTGATATAATTTCAAAAGTTGTTTTCAATTGTTTTTAATCTGCAGGATTTATTAAAGGTATTGTAAAGGGATTTATTTTTTAAAGTAAATATCGTATACTTGCCTGCTCTGTTTAATGGTTTTGTCATATCCAGAGGTTGTCTTTAGGAAATAGATGTATGAGTGCTGCCAGCATTGCTGCAGAGGTTGAAGGGGTGGGGGTCAGCCTGTCAGTGCTCAGACCATACGCCGCACACTGCATCAAATTGGTCTGCATGGCTGTCATCCCAGAAGGAAGCCTCTTCTAAAGATGATGCACAAGAAAAAAAGCCTGCAAACAGTTTGCTGAAGACAAGCAGACTAAGGACATTGATTACTGGAACCATGTCCTGTGGTCTGACGAGACCAAGATAAACTTATTTGGTTCAGATGGTGTCAAGCGTGTGCTGCCGCAACCAGGTGAGAAATACAAAGACAAGTGTGTCTTGCCTACAGTCAAGCATGGTGGTGGGAGTGTCACGGTCTGGGACTGCATGAGTGCTGCCGGCACTGGGGAGCTACAGTTCATTGAGGGAACCATAAATGGCAACATGTACTGTGACATACTGAAGCAGAGCATGATCCCCTCCCTTGGGAGACTGGGCTGCAGGGCAATATTTCAACATGATAACGACCCCAAACACACCTCTAAGATGACCACTGCCTTGCTAAAGAAGCTGAGGGTAAAGGTGATGGACTGGCCAAGCATGTCTCCAGACCTAAATCCTATTGAGTATCTGTGGGGCATCTTCAAACAGGAGGTGGGGGAGCGCAAGGTCTCTAACATCCACCAGCTCTGTGATGTCATCATGGAGGAGTGGAGGAGGACTCCAGCGGCAACCTGTGAAGCTCTGGTGAACTCCATGTCCAAGAGGGTTAAGGCAGTGCTGGAAAATAATGGTGGCCACACAAAATATTGACACTTTGGGCCCAATTTGGACATTTTAACTTAGGGGTGTACTCACTTTTGTTGCCAGTGGTTTAGACATTAATGGCTGTGTGTTAAGTTAGTTTGAGAGGACACTAAATTTACACTTTTATACAAGCTGTACACTCACTACTTTACATTGTAGCAAAGTGTCATTTCTTCAGTGTTGTGACATGAAAAGATATAATAAAATATTTACAAAAACGTGAGGGGTGTACTCACTTTTGTGATATTCTGTATATTAGGCATCATGCACACTGTGCGTGTATCCCCAGTGCATGAGATCCCAGTGTTTTTGGTACAAGCAAAACGCAAAGGTACTCTGCCCAGCCTGGTTGAAAGCTGCTGCCTCTGGACCCGGTTGGATGGTGGACTGAGTGGTACTAATGTTTAAGGCAGTATCTGCCCAGGGATGAATGCCCAGAACGCAAGCAGTAGTTTTTAGCTCCCCATAGAGTTTTAAAGGCAGCCTGCAATGGGGCTGGATGGTGCACCTGTACCTTCTGCCCACACCAAAATGCCTGGATCCCATGTACGGGAACTAAATGCCCAGTGTACATTAGGCCTTTTACCGTTGTGGTTTACACTCATCAGCCATAGCATTATGAGACCTTCCTAATATTAAGTCCCCTTTTGCCTTCAAAACAGCCCCATCACAAGATGGATGCCATTAGACCTCTGTAGGTACGCTGATGTATCTGGCACCAAGCCATTAGTAAAAAGGAAATGGGATCGGTCAGATCTACACTCCCCAATCTGACAACAAAAGAAGTGTTTTCTAATTAACTACTTGTGCTCAAAGTGTGATAAATCCTATTAAGTTCTACCATATATTTTGTTCTTAAAAAAACATCAGTACACTCACATTTTACTAATGTCACCCTCATAGGTGTGCGCAGCCTATTAACCACTTGCCGTCTGAGTACGGTAGTACTACTGCGGCAAAGTGGTTCGTTATCGTCTGACGACGTAGTATTAACGTCGTCAGACACTCCCCCTTCTGGGCGGCGCTTGCGCGCCGCCGGAGGCTCGCTCCCGCTGTTTTCATTCACAGCGGGAGTCGGGCCAGGGGAGGAGCAGCGGCGATCGCCGCTGCTCTGCCCCGATCGCCGGGGATCTAGTGTGGAGATCCGCCCGCCTGTGTAAACACAAGCGGGCGGATCTCCATAGTGACAGGGAGTGACAGATCGGACTGTTCAGCATAGCTGGACATCCGATCTGTCCTTGTCTCACTCAGTCACCTCCTCCCCTACACGTCAGTAAGCACCAGGCATACATTAACCCCTCCCTCTCCAATAAAATTAACCCCTTCCCTGCCAGTGTCATTTTTACAGTAACAGTGCATATATATAGCACTGATTACTGCAGTAATGTCACTGGTACCCCCAAAAGTGTCAAAAATGTCAGTCAAGGGTCCGATCTGTCTGCCGCAATGTCGCAGTCCCACAAAAAAAATCGCAGATCGCCGCCATTACGCGTTAAAAAAAAAACACCAAAAATGACAGAAATCTTTCCCTTTGTTAGTAAACGCAATAACTTTTGCGCAAACCAATCAAAATACGCTTATTGCGATTTTTTTTTTACCAAACATAGGTAGCAGAAAACAAATTGGCCAATTTTTTTTAAAAAAATTGGTTTTTACATCTTTTTTGGGGGGAATTTCATATAAAAAAATGTTAAAAATATTGTTATTTTTTCGAAATAAACGCTCTTTTTTTGTTTATAGCGCAAAAAGTAAAAATCGCACAGGTGATCAAATACCACCACAAGAAAGCTCTGTTTGTGGGAAAAAAAGGACGTAAATTTCGTTTGGGTACGGCGTCGCCCGACCGCGCAATTGTCAGTTGAAGTCGCACAGCGCCGAATCACAAAAAGTGGCCTGGACGGAAGACAGCAAAATCCTCCGGTGGTAAAGTGGTTAAATTAGGGTGTGCACCCCAAAGCTCAAACACACGTGTTTGTGTGTGTCTACATATATATGACCCCAGCACATTTATCTCCCTGCCGGCACATTGAAAGGCAAGTGCCTAAAGACTTCTCTTATGGCAGAGCCAGTAAGAGAGAGATTTTTGCCATCTTCCTGCCAGCACAAAAAGTGATAATGTTAATGTACATTGGGTGATTAGGGTGTGCCCAGGCACACCTGGCATACCCTGTGCACACGCCTATGGTCACCCTGACACTAGAGCAGGGCCAGTGCAAGGATTTTTGGCGCCCTAGGCAAAATAAAAATTGCCCCCCCCCATATGCTTGGCCTACGATGTGACATCACAAACTCATATGATCAGAAAGATACAGCCTTCTACTGTCATGAATATGGATTTATAAGCTTATCATCAATTTAATAAGAGTACTTGTAAAAATTAAAGTCTGCAGCTTTGCTAACCATATCAATGTCTCTGAGTGTTTCATATGGAGACTCAGACACTGAAACATTATGTAAGGATTGGAAGCTGCTGACTGCATCAATTGCTTCATCCATTTACCTGCCTGCCTGATGCAAATAAAAATATAAAAATCAATGCCCCCATCCCAACTTGGGACGGGGGCATTGATTTTTATATTTTTATTTGCAGGGAGTTATCGCATCTACAAACTAGGGGAAAGATTTATGTCATTTTTATTTATTTATTTTTTTACAAGTAATGGCGGCGATCTGCGATTTTCAACGGGACTGTAACATTGCAGCAGACAGATCGGACACCTGACTGACATTTTTGACACTTTTTGGGGAAACCAGCTACATTACTACAGTAATCAGTGCTAAAAATATGCACTGTTACTATAATAATGACACTGGCAGGGAAAGGGTTAACCTAGGGGTGATCAAAGGGTTAAATGTGAGCCTAGGGGGCGTTTTCTAACTGTGGGGGAGGAACTTGTGAAATAATCATAGAGACCTGTGTTCCTATTTGGAAGGATCACAGGTGCTCTGTGATCATTTCAGAGAGAACGGTCAGCCGTGTGTTTACCATAGCTGATCATCCTTCTCTCTCAGCAGGTAGCGATCGCAGGTCAAAACCAATCAAAATACGCTTATTGCGATTTTTTTTTTTTTTTTACCAAAAATATGTAGCAGAATACAAATTGGCCTAAAATGATGAAAAATTTATATTTTTAATTTTTTTTTTTTTTTTGGTAATGTTATATAGCAGAATGTGAAAAAAATATATATTTTTTTTTCAGAATTGTAGCTTTTTTTTTTGTTTATAGCGCAAAAAATAAAAATCGCAGAGGTAATCAAATACCACCAAAAAAAAACTCTATTTGTGGGGAAAAAAAGGACATTGATTGTATTTCAGTGCATGACTGCGCAAATGTCCATTAACCGGTTGCCGACTGCGCACAGTATATTTACTGCGGCAGTCAGCCCCGGCCAGGCAGAGTGACGTAGATCTACGTCGCTCGCCTGTCACCGGGTTTTGAGCCAATAGTGGGCGAGCGCGCGCCCGCTGAGGCGCGCGCCCGCTGATGCTCGTTCACGGAGGAGTCCGGGCGTGTGACCGGCGGACCCGATGTCCGCCGGTCACTCTACGATCGTCAGTAGAGCGGGAGAAAGGCAGGCGGCTTATGTAAACAAGCCGCCTGTCATTCTCCCCTGTGTAAAAATGCAGATCAGACAGTTCTACTATGTAGAACCGTTGATCTCTGTTTTTACACTAGTAGCCATGTCCCCCTACAGTAAGAATCACGCCCCTAGGACACACTTAACCCCTCCCTCTCCAATACAGTTAACCCCTTCCCTACCAGTGTCATTTTTGCAGTAACAGTGCATATATATAGCACTGATTACTGCAGTAATGTCACTGGTACCCCCAAAAGTGTCAAAAATGTCAGTCAAGGGTCCGATCTGTCCGCCGCAATGTCGCAGTACCGCAAAAAAAATCGCAGATCGCCGCCATTACTCGTTAAAAAAAAACACCAAAAATGACAAAAATCTTTCCCTTTGTTAGTAAACGCGATAACTTTTGCCCAAACCAATCAAAATACGCTTTTTGCAATTTTTTTTACCAAACATATGTAGCATAAAACAAATTGGCCGAAAATGTTAAAAAATTTTGATTTTTACATTTTTTTTGGGGGGGAATTTCATATAAAAAAAAGTGAAAAATATTGTTATTTTTGCAAAATTTACGTTCTTTTTTTGTTTATAGCGCATGATCAAAAAATCGCACAGGTGATCAAATACTACCAAAAGAAAGCTCTGTTTGTAGGAAAAAAAGGACGTGAAATTCGTTTAGGTACAGCGTCGCACGACCGCGCAATTGTCCGTTAAAGTCACGCAGTAAAAAATCGCAAAAAACCCCCTGGTCAGGAAGGGGGTAAAATCTTCCGGGGCTTAAGTGGTTAAAGTAATGCAGTGCCGAATGGCAAAAAATGGCCTGGCCGTTAAGGAGCCAAATCCTTCCGGTCCAGAACTTTTGCGCAAATCAATCAAAATACGCTTATTGCGATTTTTATTTACCAAAAATATGTAGCAGAATACAAATTGGCCTAAAATGATGAAAAATTTAGATTTTTTGTTTTTTTTTGGGAATGTTATATAGCAGAATGTGAATATATATATATATATATATATATATATATATATATATATATATATATATATATATATATTTTTTTTTTTTTTTTTCCAGAATTTTTGCTTCTTTTTTTTTGTTTATAGCGCAAAAAATCACAGAGGTGATCAAATACCACCAAAATAAAACTCTATTTGTGGGGAAAAAAAGGACATCAATTGTATTTCGGAACCGTGTTGCATGACCGCGCAATTGTCCATTAAATTAACGCAGTCCATAACTGGTTATTGTTATGGCTGATCAGTGTATGATGACATGTCAGGAGTTTATTCATGCAGGCTTATACAGTTATTGAAAGATCTCCTTCAATACTAAATGCAGTGGGCACTTTTAGACTTGTAAGTACTGTGGCTGTCCTTGTTGGTTGATGGAATCTGAGAAGGTTTCCACAAATAGAGTTTTTTTTTTTTTTTTTAAGTATACGATGACAAGAGATCTCACACGTGTGATGTTGTTCTACATTATAGAATAATAATTTGACAACAAATGCGGGACTTAAGTCCATGTTTGCACAGCGGAGAGGTCTGCGTTTGTGTTTCTGCCACCCATTCAAGCTATGGATCACTGCAGTGCGAAAGTCACCCAGCAGCCCAAATCCCCTTGTTCTTGTGTATTAAGGTTACTTTTTTCCAGTCCACTTCAGCCGTCACTCAACGTGTCATCTCTTTGAAACCAACAAATGAGCCAGATGGGCAGTTCAATAGCCAGACACCTCAAGTCATAACAGTCTAGTGAGGCAAGCTAATTCTGCTTGCAAAAGAATTAGCCTTCATTAGGCTCTAATGCCCGTTTTTTTTATTTTTTTTTTTTACTCTGTGCGGGATTTAACAATGCCCATCCCTTTATTGCACACACTGGCAAAATGTATTAGTGCTACGTGGCATGGAAAAAGACCCGGGTGCTTTCGTAGAATGGTCCGTTCGTGATTTAATATCATCAGTCTTGCTTTTATGCCATAGAGTGGCCTCCGCAATAAATTAGCTTCATTTGGCCCCGGCAATGCATCAAAAATGACTCGTATATTATGTTCTCCATTTGTGTTTCCATAAATGTTCATTTGATTGAATATTTATTCTTTTATTCTCTGTTCCTGTTGGCAACCTTCCGTTGAAGGACAGATGCAAAGAGATTGAGCTGCATTCTAATGGATTGTACCATTGTAGCAAAGAAAGAAGATCAAAAGGGTCCTTATTTATTATTTCCCGCATTTAGAACGTGCCAACATATTATGCAGCAATTTGCATTGTACATTGAAACATTCGCATCAGGCTTTGGCCCAGGAGAAGCTACTGCTTATTGTCCTTACTAGACTGATACAAGAACACTCATGATTAAATCTGTTCAGTTTTAAGCCAGTTGAACCACAGGTGAGCGGTGCTTAACCTCCCTGGCGGTATGATTCTTTTGGATTTTAGGTGCTGAAAGCGGTACCATTATTCTTGAGAATGAGCAGACCAAACCAACTATTTACATTTTTCTTTTTTTACTGTGCGTTCTTCTTTATAACATCTCAGGTATGATAAAGTTTGAGATAAAGTTTGAGACACAAAATCATAAATTATAATATAATAAAAAACTATAAAAAAGTTAAAGTATGTATACATATATATATATATATATATATATATATATATATATATATATACACATGTATATATATATATATATATATATATATATATATATATGTATATATATATATATATATATATATATATATATATATATATATATATATATACATTGTACTGTATACATATATATGTATACTGTATATATATATATATATATATATATATATATATATATATATATATATATATATATATATACAGAGTTGTATAAAGTACTCAAAACCCATACTTGAGTAAAAGTACAAGTGCTCGATCAAAAAGTGACTTGAGTAGAAGTGGAAGTGCTCGATCAAAAAGTGACTTGAGTAGAAGTACTAAAGTATTCAACATTTTTTGTACTTAAGTATTGCAAGTAGTTTTTTTTAAAATTTTGCTACTCAAGTACTGAAAGTAAAAGTACCAGTAGTTTTTAAAAAAAATTGCTACTCAAGTATTGAAAGTAAAAGTACAAGTACTGCGTTATGTAGTTATTAAAGAAAGAAGTCAAAAGTTTGAACATCATATTGTTTTTTATTATTTCAAATGATTAACCTAAAGGACAATCAAAATTTGTTTGTTTCATATTTTCTTTTTAGTGGAAAGATTTGGTATAGCAGCTTTTATTTATACATACAGTAGCATTTATTTTCGTATGCACTGATTTACACATGACATTATACACATTTTTCTGAGCTTCATGAAACCTGCCATCTACTGTTCTGCCAGTGGTAATTTTTATAATTGTAACGAGTAACTATGCAGCACATAAAAAAATATCGGAGTAGAAGTATTGAAATCATCGAAAAAATGTAGTGAAGTAAAAGTGGAAGTAGGAGAAAAAAAATCTACTCCAGGAAAGTACAGATACCGCCTTTCGGTACTTAAGTACAGTAGTGAAGTAGTTCTACTTAGTTACTATACATCTCTGTATATATATATATATATATATATATATATATATATATATATATGTACACATATACATATATATATACGAGTATATATATATATATATATATATATATATATACACACGTGTATATATATATATATATATATACATAAAAAGTACAGTAAAACTGCAGGAAAGGGCACTGGGGGGCAATGTAATGTGAATTTATTTTATTTCGAATGGTATCAGTGTGTTTGGTGTGTTTTACATTTGAATTTGCCGCCATTTCCACCCCCCTGCGAACGTCACGTCGCCGGAGACGGAAGCCGGGGCACGGAGAGGATCGGGAGGAAGATACGCCGCCGCATACCGCTGAGACACATCGCTGGATCCCGGTGACAAGGTAAGAAACCTCTTTTACAGGATCCAGCGATGCTTCTGGCGGTACCCCGAGTGTGGCTCGGGGTTACCGCTTTTGGCTCTGAAATTTAACCCCGAGCCACACTCAGGAATACCGCTAAGAAGGTTAACATCACAGCCAGTTCCTCTGCATTGTCTGCCGGAGAGCCACAAGTTTACCATCCGCCCATAATTCTGTTGGAGCACGGGCATACTTCCCAAAATGGCAGATTGCAAATTCTTCATCTACAAGAGACCCTGCCACCAGACCATTCATTACCACACCAAACTTTCATCAGATTTTATGTGTCTTTATATATTTTATGGATGCTATTTACGACTTTTGGACCGGAAGGATTTGCCCCCTTAATGACCAAGCCATTTTTTGCGATTCGGCACTGCGTTATTTTAATGGACAATTGCGTGGTCGTGCGACGCTGTACCCAAATTAAATTGAAGTCCTTTTTTTCCCACAAATAGAGCTTTCTTTTGGTGGTATTTTATCACCTTCTGCGATTTTTAGTTTTTGCACTATAAACAAAAAAATAGCGACAATTCTGAAAAAAAAAAACAATATTTTTCATATTCTTCTATATAAAATTTCCAATAAAAAAAAAATGTAAAATCTAATTTTTTTCATCAACTCGATAGAACGTCTTTGGGATGAATTAGAGCGGAGACTGCAAGCCAGGCCTTCTCATCCAACATCAGTGCCTGACCTCACAAATGCGCTTCTACAAGAATGGTCAAACATTCCCATAGACACACTCCTAAACCTTGTGGACAGCCTTCCCAGAAGAGTTGAAGCTGTTATAGCTGCAAAGGGTGGGCCAACTCAATATTGAACCCTACAGACTAAGACTGGGATGCCATTAAAGTTCATGTGTGTGTAAAGGCAGGCGTCCCAATACTTTTGGTAATATAGTGTATAGTGAATGCAGGGTACTGGGTTTAGTAACACTTTTAAGCCCCGTACACACGTACCGATCGTCGGCCGAACGATCGGTCGTCTTTTGTCCCCGGGCTGTCGTGTCTGTTGAAAACTGCAAAAGACTGCACACGAATTTTGTCGGCCAACAACAGCCGACTGCAGAAGTGATGTCATGTGATGGTTAACTTTCCGTGTGTTTTGTCTTTTCTGAGCATGCCCAGTCTTGCTAATCTGCTGTCTGTCGGCCGAATTCTGTACTGACTGGCGAACAATCGGCCGTTCTGGTGTCGGCATACAAAAATTTTAATGCCTGCACGACAGATTCTGTTCGGCCGAAAGTGCGCTGTCGGCTGTCGGAAGCATCATACTAACAAGCCGAAAATCGGCTGATCGGTCGTCGGCCGAATCTTTTCGGCCAACAATCTGCACGTGTGTACGGGCCTTAAGTCCTGATAGATCACTTAAGGCTGGCCCCTTTGCAGGTGTTGCTATGTGAAGCATTAAAAATAAGTGCCTATAATGTGTAAAATCCCATAATGCTCTGTCTCACCCTGCTCTGCACATGCTCAGTTGCTCTCTATTCCCAGCACTGTGCCTAAAATCAGAGCAACTAGAGGTCAATCAGCTGACAGTTTTAAAGTGATACTAAAATCTTGTTTTTTTTTTTTTTTAAAAATAACAAACGTCATACTTTCTGTCCCCGTTCACACTGGGGCGACCTGTGAGGCGACCTGGTCGCCTCACAGGTCACCGTAGGTCGCCTTCCATAGGGAAGCTGCGGACCCATTCTAATAGGAGCGACACAAGTCGCTCCGACTTAGAAAAAGGGTCCGGAGCTTCTTTGGGGCGACCCGGAGCGACCGTCATAGACTTCAATGTTATGAAGTCCGTGCCGGCCCCCCCAAGTCGGATCGCACCTGTGTGAACGGGGCCTCTCTGTGACATTGGTTTTGCACAGAGCAACCCAGATCCTCCTCTCCTGCCAGGTGCCCTCTCCCGTCATTGGCTCACTGACTTTGATTGACAGCAGCGGGAGCTGTGTGTCTCAGCCAATCAGGAGGGAGAGTCCTAGGCAGCCGAGTCTCTCGTGCAACATTGCTGGATTGAGATGGGGCTCAGGTAAGTGTTAGGGGAACTGAGGGGGGCAGCTGCACACAGAAGTTTTTTTTTTTTTTTTTTTCCTAATGCAAGAACCACTTTAAGATTTACTGTTGTTGAAGGGGGATGAAAGCAACAGAAATTACACCGACTATATGAATAGAAAAGCAGGAAAGGTGACAGGACAAGCTCTGCCCCCAGGGAAACATAGAAGAATAAAATAGGGAAAACACTATAGAAAAAATCAGAAGTAAAATTTGGTACTAGACACGATCGTTTGATTTTCGTTTAGTGTGTACACAACTTTTGACATCCCAGCTTTA
Organism: Pelophylax lessonae; assembly: GCF_965119305.1. Lineage (NCBI taxonomy): Eukaryota > Metazoa > Chordata > Amphibia > Anura > Ranidae > Pelophylax > Pelophylax lessonae. Next base: position 634,402,921 of record NC_138770.1, on the reverse strand, counting down.
AACTTACAAGGATAGTATCTTATCTCCCTGATTCTCTTTACTTTATCATTTGCAACTTCAGTACGGTAAAGCTTCTGTCAGCCTTCCTCTCTATTTGAGCCGAGACTTATAATTATGTTGCCTGAGACAACATAAAGATTCGGATTGTTGATTTGACTTTTCAGCCCACTACATTTTGAAATCCTTCAGAAGACAGGGGTAAACAAACAAACCTGCAACCAGTGAAGCCCACAACAACCCAAAGCAACCACAAGTTGTTCCTCTGATTACAGTGGAGCCAAAAAGAACTAACCTTTACAGGATGGTGCTACATCTATAATAAAAAAAAAAATGGAGCTACACTTAAAGAAGTTGTAAAGTCAGAAGGTTTTTTTATATCCTAATGCATTCTATGCATTAAGATAAAAAAACCTTCTGTGTGCAGTAGGGATCGACCGATTATCGGCAAAATCGATATATTGAGGGCTGATATGCACTTTCCCCGATATTTTGGGAAAGTGCTGTACCGGATTGATGCCTGCAGCTAGAGGCATCACCCCAGTACCGGCGTCCATAGCCGACGGTCGGCTGTCTTGTAATGACAACCGATGCGGCTGAGAAGCCGCTCGGCTGTCATTACAAGGTGCGGGAGTGGACGCCCCCTCCCGCTGCCTTCCGCGACTCGCCTAGGTCTCCCATCCCACGGGAGACCCTGGCAACCAGCCTGCATGGCCGCTGAAGACCCGATCAAAGCCGCATGTCATAACATCACTTCCGTGTACTCGGTGCCAAATTAAAAAAACTGACAGCATTCAAAACAGTCAAACTTGGGGTTTTGAATGCTTTTAAGTACAAAGGAGGGGTTTGGGGTCTTTTAGACCCCCAGATCCCTCCACAAGAGTACCTGTCAAGTGATAAAATAAAAAAAAAAAAACATTTTCTTTTAAATATATGAGAATATCAGCCCATATCGGCCGATACAGATATGCAATGGGCAAAATATCGGTATCGGCAAAGAAAAAATGATATCGTTCGATCACTAGCGAAAAGCGTAGGCATCCTGTGATTCTTTGAGATACCTGCGGGAACCAGATACCTTCAAATATTTATCGCAAGATTTGCGCATATATCCAGTACGGGTTCTTTCATAGATCTCCCTGGTGTACCTCGTTATCACTGGGAGAGATTCTGTTTCACAATGGGGAGATATTGTTTTGTACATTCTTGTATTTTCATACATGTATTTTCATGAATTGGTTTTTGTATATATTTTAAAACGAGGTTGAATAAAATTATTTTTTTATTGATTTGGTACTTGAGTTCTTCCATGGGGTTATCAGTGGCTACCTTTAAAGTCCCATTCTCCTTTTTGCTTTTGACTTACCTTAGGTCCCTCTCTGTCCAGCGATGTCCAAAAGTGTATGAGCCGCCTGAGATTCTTCCTCCGGATTGGCACCATTGGCTGTCGCTGATGTCAATCAAAGTCAGCTAGCCAATCAGGAGTGAGAGGGGATGGGGCCGGGTCAGGGGTCCGTGTCTGAATGGACACAGGGATCCGTGACTTGGCTTGGGTGGCCCTATAACAAGCTGCTTGCTGTGGGGGCACTGAACAGGAGGGAGGGGCCAGGAGAGCAGAAGGGGGACCTGAGAAGAGAAGGATCCGGGCCGCTCTGTGCAAAACCAACTGCACGGAGGAGGTAAGTATAACATGTTTGTTAGTTTTATAGGAAAGAAAAACCAGACTTTACAAAATCACTTTAATGAAGCTAAAACAAATTATACAAATCCAGCATACTAACTGACCAGATATCAACTGCTTGCATTAATAGAAACAGACTGCTGTTCAATTAAATTTGGGTAAAGGACTAATAAATCATTTCTGAATGTTGGAATAAAAATTAAAAAAAAAAAATTCTTCTCTATAATTAAAGACAAATACAATGTACGCTGTGGTCAGATGCTTTAATTCCTCCTGTATACAGTCCTGACATAAGACAAAGGGTTCAATAAAACAAAATGCTGAAGAAAAAATGAGCAGATAACGCCTGGGCTGCGGGCCGGGTCAAAGCTGCAGATTTCGGGATGGTTGAAGAATAGAGGTTGAGTTATTTACCGAAACCTTCTTAGTTAAACATCTTTTTGTTTTCAGTGGAGCTTTGTTTTTCCTAAACCACCCTTGTCCAGATTTGACAGCTTTGATAAATGGCTTCTTTAGGGCAGACTCCTTTGTGTACAGTCTTCTTCACCACCAGAACTGTACCGGTTTTTAGGACATAACAGCAAAGCATCCTAATGTTTCTGTGTGCTGACAGGCTTCGTCATGTAAAGTGTAATAAATAATAAAGAAACACGGCATGCAATTTATCATAGTGACATATGACAGTGGATATTGCCACATTTGTTTCAATCTCTCAATCATCTGTAATGGTGACTACAGGCGGTAGATGTACACATGATATGGCTGCTGATTGGTGTAAGGAAAGATCATTGTACAAACATGTATAATTGCTTCATTCCCCCAAGCACCTTGACTTGGCAAATGTCATTTGATATATTAGCACAGTGGCTAAAGGGCCGTACACACTTGACGGAAATCTGACGAAATATCCTCCGATTTTTCTCTGTCTTCTCAGCGTTCGTTACCGTTTTTAGTCGACAGTGTATAAATGTTCACGAAATTTCTCATCCGATTTTTCTTTTTTTTTGGCACATTTGTTCCTAGACTTCCGGGTTGTCAGCAACTTCAGATCATGCGCGGTCTTTCGCATCCGATTTTTCACGGACGTACTGCATACACATTAAACGAAAATCGGTCGTCCGGGGACGGGCGAAAAAAATTTTGGTGTTTGTCCCTCCGTTTTTTTTCGTTGAAAATGTCGGCATCGGCTGCTGAAAGTTGTGTACACACTAGGCGAAAATCGGACGATTTCACATCGGGCGGGAATTTTCGACAGATATTCTACTAGTGTGTACCCCACTTAAGTGGATAGCACTTCCACCTAGCAGCACTAGGGTCATTCCATGTTCTTGCCATGCTTGCATGGGTTTCCTCCCACACTCCAGAGACATGCTGGTAGGTTAACTGGCTCTCCTCTAAATTGGCCCTTATATGTGTATGTATAAATGTGAGTCAGGGAGCTTAGACTGTAAACTCCTTGAGGGTAGGGACTGATGTGAATGTGCAATATACACTCACCGGTACACAGGGCCTTTTTTTCAGCAGGAACGCGGGGGAACGCACCTCCAGCACTGAATATATGCTATAGCAAGGGGTGCTGGGTTGTGATGTAGGGTCTACTGATGCTGGCTCTTGTGGTGCCTATTGTTGCTGGAGTGGATCTATTTTTGCATGGCAATCTATAGCTGCTGGTGGAGGATCTTTTGTTACTGGGGGTTACTGGAAGGGATCTACTGTTTAGGGAAGGGTCTACTGTTTCTGGCTGCTGGAGAGTCTATTGATGTTGGCTGCTGGGAGATCCGTTGTTGCTGCTGGGGGTCTATTGTTGGTGGGGGGATCTATTGCTGCTGGCTGCGTGGGATCTATTTTATTGCTTCTCTTTTTATCATTTCCAAATTCTATACAATATACTTAGCAGTATAACATTATACTTGGCTCTATATTCTTTAAAAGGGGCAGTACTGGGAGCAGGGTAGGGGGTGAAACCAAGGGCTGATGCTCAGAGGTGGATAGAGGGCAGAACCAAGGGTCAGTGCTTGGAGGTGGGTAGGGGGCGGAGACAGGAAGTGACTTAGAAGGAAGAGTTCCTGCACCTATTCTCTGAGAAAAAAAGCACTGCCGGTACAACTTCCTAGTATTGGGTTGGACCCCCTTTTGCCTTCGGAACTGCCTTCATTCTTTGTAGGCCTGGCATAGATTCAACAAGGTGTTGAAAACATTCCTCAGAGATTTTGCTCCATAGTGACATGATAGCATCACGTAGTTACTGCAGATTTGTCGGCTGCACATCCATGATGTGAATCTCCTGTTTCACCACATCCCAAAGGTGCTCTATTGGATGAGATGTGGTGAGTGTGGAGGCCATTGGAGTACAGTGACCTCATTGTCATGTAGAAGAAACCAGTGGTGAGATGATTTGAGCTTTGTGACATGGTGCATTATCCTGCTGGAAGGAGCCATCAGAAGATGGGGACACTGTAGTCATAAAGGGATGGACATGGTCAGCAACAATACTCAGGTAGGCCGTAGTGTTTAAACAATGCTCAATTGATACTAAGGGGCCCAAAGTGTGCCAAGAAATTATCCCCCACACCATTACACCACCACCAGCCTGACCCGTTGATACAAGGCAGAATGGATCCATGCTTTCATGTTGTTTATGCCAAATTCTGACCCTACCAGTTGAAATCGAGACATATCAGACCAAACAACGTTTTTCCAATCTTGTATTGTCCAATTTTGGTGAGCCTGTGTAAATTGTGGCCTCTGTCCCCTGTTCTTAGCTGATAGAAGTGGCACCCAGTGTGGTCTTCTGTTGCTGTAGCCCACCTGCTTCAAGGTTCGATGTATTGTGCATTCAGAGATGGTATTCTGCATTCCTTGGTTGTAACAAGTAGTTATTTGAGTTACTGTTGCCTTGCTTTCATCTCAAACCAGTCTGCCCATTCTCCTCTGGCATCAAGGCATTTTCACAACTGTCACTCACTGGATATGTTCTCTCTTTTGGATCATTCTGTGTAAACCCAAAAGATGGTTGTGCGTGAAAATCCCAGTAGATCAGCCCATCTGGCACCAACAACCATGCCATGTTAACTGTTACTTAAATCTCTTTTCTTCCCCATTCTGATGCTCGGCTTAAACTTCAGCAGGTCGTCTTCCAACATCTAGATGCCTAAATGCATTAAGTTGCTGCCATGTGATTGGCTGATTAGCAATTTGTGTTACCAAGCAGTTGAACAGGTGTACCTAATAAAGTGGCCAGTGAGTGTATATGTAAAGCGCTGCGTAAATTGATGGTGCTATATAAGTACCTGTAATAAATACATATTATAGAGGCATTCTTTAGTGAACCTGTGTTTTGCTTGCAGACAAATGACCACTCCCCCCCACCTATACCTGGCCCTTGCAGCAAGGAGCCTATAGAAGGGTGACGCATGTCAAACAAAACCAAAGAAAATTCCCAGCTCAACTTACTGACCAATCTGCAACCAACCGAATCGGGCTGTCTAACAGTTTGCGTTAAAAACAGGGGTTTAGTTTGCACACATTTGCAAATAAATGCGTAAGCTGCAGAGACACTTCACACCACCCCAGTATTATCTGCAATCTTAACTCTATATTTTGAGAGACTCCATAGTAGAAGCACAAGCTTTATAGTGAAAGGGCAGAGGGCAGGTAAGCCTGGGGGGAGCCCACCCCTCCCTAAAGGCACAGGAGTGCACTGGACACCCAGCATATAGCACAATGACAGCAAAGGTGTCCAGTGCATCCCCTTACCAGTATTATCCTGTCTAACAGTAAACTCAACCCCTGTTTTGAATGCATACTGTTAGACAGAATAATTCAGTTGAGTGCAGGTTGGTTGGTAAGTTGAGCTGGGAATTTCCTTTGGTTTTATTTAACAGGCATTGCCCTTCCATGTGCTCATTGCTGCAAAGGCCAGCTAAAGGTGGGGGCAGTGGCCATTTTTTTGCACTGTTGGAATACTGGTGAGGGGACGCATTGGACACCTTTGCTGCCATTGTGCTATATGCTGGGTGTCCAGTGTGCCCCTGCAGCCTGATCAGTGCCCATCCAATGCAGCCTCACCAGTGCATGCCCATCCAATGCAACCTCACCAGTGCGTGCCCATACAATGCAGCCTGATCAGTGCCCATACAATGCAGCCTCACCAGTGCATGCCCATCCAATGCAGCCTGTTCAGTGCCCATCCAATGCAGTCTCACCAGTGCGTGCCCATCTAATGTAGCCTCACCAGTGCGTGCCCATCCAATGCAGCCTGATCAGTGCCCATCTAATGCAGCCTCACCAGTGCATGCCCATCTAATGCAGCCTCACCAGTGCGTGCCCATCCAATGCAGCCTGATCAGTGCCCATCCAATGCAGTCTAACCAGTGCATGCCCATCTAATGCAGCCTCACCAGTGCGTGCCCATCCAATGCAGCCTGATCAGTGCCCATCCAATGCAGTCTCACCAGTGCATGCCCATCCAATGCAGTCTGCAATGAAGAGAGAGGAGAGCCACTGGATTACACAGAGCGAAGATCTCTTGCTTACCTGGCGACCGCTGTCATACAAAGTCCTGCCTCCTGGACCGGTCTTCTATGATAGATGTCACCAAAGTGCTGTCTATCATAGGAGCCAGTCCAGGAGGCAGGTCTTCGTATGACAGCGGCCGCCGGGTAAGTGGGAGATCCCTGCTCTGTTTGTAATCCAGCGCTCGTCCCCTCCCCTTCGAGGCAGCCCAGCAGGATCCATGGTAGGTCCGGCCTTGCCCCCCCCCCCATGCCTACAGTTAGTTGGAAGCCGCTGTGGCCGTGCCCCCGACTCAACCACCTCCCCCCCCCAGCCGTTTTGAATATAAGAAGGTGGGGCCTGGGGGGGGGGGGGAATTGCCACCCTGCCCCCTGGCCCAGCCCGCCCCTGCCAATAAATAAATAAAAATAAATAAATAAATAAAATAAACTTACAGTAGACTTTAAAAACAATTATTTTCAGGTGTTGGGTATTCTTATGAACCATTTCCTAATTTAAAACCTAATCCCAATCACTTAATTTTTTATTAAAGCAGTAATATGTTAATTACATTCTAAACTTTTTTTTTTTTTTTTTGTATCTTTTTAAACCTAAAATTTTCATTAAAATAATAACTGTTGATCCTGCCATGAAGGTCCTTGCTCAAGCACTTCCTGTTATGAGGTGACAACTGTTTCTCGACTTTACCCCTGTGTTGCATACAGCATCTATGCTTGCCACTTTTAGGAAGACACTGCAGAGCAATGATTTGCAATCAATGTTGGTGTGGGTGCATGTAGAAGAATTCTGCATAACATAGATGAAAAAAATGGTCAAAACAATATTTTATTAAAATGATTAATGTGATCTATAAAGGACTGTTGTACAGTATCTCACAAAAGTGAGTACACCCCTCACATTTTTGTAAAAATGTTATATTTTTTCATGAGACAACACTGAAGAAATGACACGTTGCTACAATGCAAAGTAGTGAGTGTACAGCTTGTATAACAGTGTAAATTTGCTGTCCCCTCAAAATAACTCAACACACAGCCATTAATGTCTAAACCGCTGGCAACAAAAGTGAGTACACCTCTAAGTGAAAATGTCAGAATTGGGCCCAATTAGCCATTTTCCTTCCCCGATGTCATATGACTCGTTAGTGTTTCAAGTTCTCAGGTGTGAATGGGGAGCAGGTGTGTTAAATTTGGTGTTATCGCTCTCACTCTCTCATACTGGACGTTCAACATGGCACCTGATGGCAAAGAACTCTCTGAGGATCTGAAAAAAGAATTGTTGCTCTACATAAAGATGGCCTAGGCTGTAAGAAGATTGCCAAGACCCTGAAACTGAGCAGCAGCACCATGGCCAAAACCACACAGCCGTTTAATAGGACAGGTTTCACTCAGAACAGGCCTCCCCATGGTCGACAAAAGAAGTTGAGTGCACGTGCTCAGTGTCATATCCAGAGGTTGTCTTTGGGAAATAGATGTATGAGTGCTGCCAGCATTGCTGCAGCAGTTGAAGGGGTTGGGGGTCAGTCTGTCAGTGCTCAGACCATACACCGCACACTGCATCAAATTGGTCTACATGGCTGTCATCCCAGGAGGAAGCCTCTTCTAAAGATGATGCACAAGAAAGCCCACAAACAGTTTGCTGAAGACAAGCAGACTAAGGACATGGATTACTGGAACCCTGTCCTGTGGTCTGATGAGACCAAGATAAACTTATTTGGTTCAGATGGTGTCAACCAGGTGAGGAGTACAAGGACAAGTGGGTCTTGTCTACAGTCAAGCATTGTGGTGGGAGTGTCATGGTCTGGGTCTGCATGAGTGCTGCCGACACTAGGGTTCATTGAGGGAACCATGAAAGATAACATGTACTGTGATATACTGGAGCAGAGCATGATCCACTCCCTTCAGAGACTGGGCCGCAGGGCAGTATTGCAACATGATAACGACCCCAAACATACCTCCAAGACGACCACTGCCTTGCTAAAGAAGCTGAGGGTAAAGGTGATGGACTGGCAAAGCGTGTCTTTAGACCTAAACCCTATTGAGCATCTATGGGGCACCCTCAAATGCAAGATGGAGGAGCGAACGATCTTTAACATCCACCAGCTCCGTGATGTCGTCATGGAGGAGTGGAAGAAGCTCTGGTGAACTCCATGCCCAAGAGGGTTAAGACAGTGATGGAAAATTATGCTGGCCAGAAAAAATATTGACACTTTGGGCCCAAATTGGACATTTTCACTTAGGAGTGTACTGATGTACAGTACTTACTTTTGTTGCCAGTGATTTAGACATTAATGGCTGTGTGTTGAGTTATTTTGAGGGGACAGCAAATGTACACTGTTATACAAGCTGTACACTCACTACTTTACATTGTAGCAAAGTGTCATTTCTTCAGTGTTGTCTCATGAAAAGATATAATAAAATATTTACAAAAATGTGAGGGGTGTACTGTATATGGTCTATTTACAATGGATGCATATGGTCCATATAGGACTTGTGTGTACAGTTTACAAAGGACTGCTGTATATGGTCTATAGGAGGGTAATATACACCGATCAGCCAATATGACCACCCACCTAATATTGAGTGTGGCCCCCTTTTTCTAAAACAACCCTGACCCTATGAGGCATGGACACAAAGGTAACATCTACATGAATGGCAGGACCCAAGGTTTCCCAGCAGAACATTGCCAAAGCATCACACTGCCTCTGCCGACTTGCATTCTTTTACTGCATCCTGGTGCCATCTCTTCCCAAGGTAGGTGAAGCGCATGCACCCAGCCATCCACATGATGTAAAAGAAAACATGACCGGGCCACCTTCTTTCATTGCACCTAGTCCAGTTCTGATGTTCATGTGACCATTGTAGAAGCTTTTGGCTGTGGACACAGGTCAGAATGGGCTTTACAGCCCCATACACAAAAAATTGCGATGCCCATTTTTTTGCTGCTTTCACCACATCACTAGACAACGTGTTGACTTGCTGCCTAATATGTCTCACCAATTTTCAGATGTCATTGTAATGAGATATTCCCTTTACCTGTCAGTGGTCATAATGGTATGGCTGATCAGTATTGGGACGCTTGATTTTACACACACATGAACTTTAATGGCATCCCAGTCTTAGTCCCTAAGGTTCAGTTGCAAAAAAAGGGGGGATTATTGTATTCACCTAGAAGGTAAAGCCCCCCAGGGATACAAAAAGTGAATAATATAAGGCAAGTTAGACTGATAGATATGGTTTGATGCTCAAATTTATTGAAGAAATATATGCTTTAAAAATGAGCCAATCCACTCTCTATTGGGACAATCTTGTTACCCACTATCACTGTCCCTCCATTGATTTTGGATACCGCCTCCCAGCCGTAACTACCTGTGATCTACCTTAAATGGGACGCCACCCATCGTATTTATCCTAATTGATTACGAGAGACTGATTTGATTAGATGACATGTCATGCAATACCCACTGAGTATGGCATTAGTTATTTTTACCAGGCCACCGAGGACTATGTGCAATATGTAGTCAGCATTGATCTACGATATTAGTACAACACACACGGCTATGCCGCGCTGACTTACACAATCCACATACCTCACTGCATCCGGACGCTATACAGTGACTTTTTTGTTGTATGATGTCTGGTTTGTGTGGTTCACGCAATATTGGGCTCGGGATACTGTTTTTTCAATATACTGTGTGTGCTTCATATTTGAGCAACGGCTGTTTTTTCATTGGCTCATTTTTAACGCATATTTTTTTTCAATAAATTCATGCATCAAACCAAATTTATCAGTCTAAATTGCCTTATATTAACCGCTTTTTTTTGTATCCCTGGGGGGCTTTACCCTCTACTTGAATACAATAACCCCCCCCCCCCTTTTTTGTATGCAGTTTCTTTGGTTACCAGGCAAGAACCTCACAGGAGACACAATATATTTATGATTTATTACTACCTCCCCATCTTTGTGGTTTTTTGTTTTTCCATCAGTGGCAGCTGGTGCATTGGGGGCGCAGGGGCGCTGCCCCCCCAATCCATGCACATATGCAGGCAGGGTGAGTGAGCCCGGCGATAGGGGTAGGTATGGTGTGCTCCGGGGGGGGGGGGGGGGGGTAGGTATGGTGTGGGGCCTGGTGTGGTCCAGGTGGTTGGGGGGGTAGTATGGTGTGGTCCATCCGCTGCCCCCCCCGGCCCATGGAGCACCAACCGCCACTGTTTTCCATATTGAGTTGGCCCACCCTTTGCAGCTATAACAGCTTTAACTCTTCTAGGAAGGCTGTCCACAAGGTTTAGGAGTGTGTCTATGGGAATGTTTGACCATTCTTCCAGAAGCGCATTTGTGAGGTCAGGCACTGATGTTGGAGAGAAGGTCTGGCTCGCAGTCTCCGTTATACTTCATCCCAAAGGTGTTCTATCGAGTTGAGGTCAGGACTCTGTGTGGGCCAGTCAAGATCCTCCACCCCAAAGTTGCTCATCCATGTCTTTTTGGACCTTGCTTTGTGCATTGGTGTACAGTCATGTTGGAACAGAAAGGGGCCATCCCCAAACTGTTCCCACAAAGTTGGGAGCATGAAATTGTCCAAAATGTCTTGGTATGCTGAAGACTTAAGAGTTCCCTTCACTGGAACAAAGGGCCCAAGCCCAATCCCTGAAGAACAACCCCACACCATAATCCCCCCTAAACCAAATGATTTGGACCAGTGCACAAAGCAAGGTCCATAAAGACATGAATGAGCGAGTTTGGAGTGGAGGAACTTGACTGGCCTGCACAGAGTCCTTCATTGAGAAAGGAGGAGGGGGGGTGGGCCTAGCGGCACATCATTGTGAGAGCCACTGGCTGAACCCAGGAGAATTCACAGCTTCCCAATGATGCCAAGCAAGAAGATGGCGGTGCGGGACTGAATGGTGGACAGAAGAGGACAACGCTGAATCCACTGGGCAGGTAAGTATCCTAAATGTGCAGAACCCACAGCCAGGTATTCAGGGGTTAAAAAAAATGGAGGAAAGAGTGAAGATCTGTTTAAAAAATGTTTTGACTATACAAAGCACTGTGCCAGCTATTAGTGCTAAAAAAAGAAAATCCACATTCCTTGTAATCCTAAGAGCATTGTACATTTCATTATTGGAAAACACTGTGTGAAATCGAACTTCTTTCTTTGGAATCTCATGTGAAAGCTAAAATCTTGTTTTTGCCTCACCTCGTCTTACCTTGTCACATCTCAGACCCAATCTAGAAGGCATCAGCTGGTCATCCAAGATACAACTCTCCTATCACAGCAGTGTATTGATGATTGGCCCTCAACATCCGCAAGCCTTTTTTTTTTTAAGATCTGCAGATAGACAAAAGCTTTGTAGCTTTAAATTTGTTTTCTTTAACCACCCAACCTCTGGAAGATTTACCCCCCTTCATAACCAGGCCCTTTTTTTTTGCGATATAGCACTACATTATTTTAACTGACAATTGTGCGGTCATGTGGCGCTGTACCCAGATAAAACCTGTGTCATTTTGTTCCCACAATTAGAGCTTTCTTTTGGTGGTATTTTGATCAACTCTGCGTTTTTTAAGTTTTGAGCTATAAACAAAAAAAGGCTCAATTTTCAAAAACAATACTTTTCTGCTATAAAACACATCCAATAAAAACATTTAAAAAATGTCTTCATGAATTTAGGCCAATATCTATTCTGATACATGTTTTTGGTGAAAAAAATCCCAATAAGCGTATATTGATTGGTTTACGCAAACGCTATAGCATCTAGTGTACAAACTATGGTATATTTTTATGGGATTTTGCTTTCTTTTGTTTTTTTTAAATACAAGTAATGGCGGTGATCAGCATCTTAAAGCAGTACTGTGATATTGCGGTGGACAATCAGACATTAACTGACACTTTTGACACTTTGTGGGAACCAGTGATACTAATATAGTGATTAGTGCTAAAATATGCACTGTCACTGTACTAATGACACTGGCTGGGAAGGGTTTAAACATCTAGGGTGATCAAAAGGGTTAGTTGTGTGCCTAGCCAGTGTTTTTGTGTACTGTGTTAGGTGCTTTTACTAGGACAATCAGACATTAACTGACACTTTTGACGCTTTGTGGGAACCAGTGATACTAATACAGTGATTAGTGCTAAAATATGCAGTGTCACTGTACTAAGCACACTGGCTGGGAAGGGTTTAAACATCTAGGGTGATCAAAGAGTTAACTTTGTGCCTAGCCAGTGTTTTTGTGTACTGTGTTAGGTGCTTTTACTAGGGAAAGAGATAGATTTTATTCCCTGCTTTGCAGGAACACAAAATCTAACCCTTCCCCCCTGTCAGAACAGATATCTTCCCCGTTTACATAGGCAGATCACAGTTCTGTGTGTTTTACCGACGATCGGCAGAGGACATCCAGTGCCCGCCACCCGCAGATTGGCTTCCGCTGTGACTAATCACAGAAGCCGCCTGCCAGTGGAAGTGAAGAATCACAAATCTATACATGATCCTGCACAGGGGAGCCGGCCTGTAGTAGGAAATCTGCTATGGGATGGACGGCAAGTGGTTGAAGGGGAATTCTAAGGCATATTTACTATGCCCACTGACAATTTTCTACTATGGAATCACCTGGCTACGTGTTTTATTGTCAAATAGTCTAATGGTGGACTAATCGGAATTGACTTACTAACTTAGTTGAGAATGTTCACGTACTTTGGTGTTGCATTCTATGTTCATTTAAAATGCACAATCATGTGCAGGGGAAATAAAAAAGAATAATTTTGTCTAGTGCGCACATGCGCTGCAGCCGCTTGAGTCTTAAAGATTGGTCTGTACTCATGGTGACCCCCAGCTATTCAGCAGACCATTAATAGTGCTTGTGCGCTAGACAAAAGACCCTTTTTTCCACAGAAAATAAAAAGAACAGAATTTTATCTAGTGCGCACATACACTGCAGCCTCTTGACTCTAATGGATGGCCTGCACTCATGGCGACCCCAGCTATCCAACATAGGGGCTGCAGGTTCTTAACCCATATAGATGGTCTGTACTGTGTACTCATGGCAACCTCCAGCTATCAAGCAACCCACCCATAGGGGCTGCAATGTGCATGTGCACTAAGCACAAGGCAAAAAAAAACAGGATTGTGTCCAGTGCACACATGTGATGCAGCCTCTTGACTCTTATGGATGGCCAGTACTCATGGCAACCCCCAGCTATCAAACTAAACATTCATAGCAGCTGCAATGTGTATGTGCAATAGGCACAAGACTTTACAAAAAAAAAAACAAGATTTTTGTCTAGTGCGCACATTTACTTCCACCTCTTGATTCTTATGGATGATGTGTACTCAGTGCGTCCCCCAGCTATCCAACAGACCATAATAGGGGCTACAATGTGCCTGGGCACTAGGCATAAGACTTTAAAGCGTCAAATATAGTATGAGTAGCGCAGGGCTCCAATGTGCAAATATATAGGTACATATAAATGTGAATTAACAATAAAATAGTGTAACCATAAATCATACAATAATAATGCTTCATTTATACTTTCTCTAAACAAGTGTAGCACCCTCCTAGGTAGGTGCTAGGAAAAAGCATCTATTGGACCTATCTGCTTATCAGGGGGGCTGGATCTGTTAGCTGATCTGTCACATGCCTCTAGGTGTGGCCTGTTGAGTCTGGGGAGTCTCCCCACTGTATCCAATGAGGGATCTTGTTGGACAGTGAAGGAAACCTAGCCAATAGCAAACCAGGGTTTATGACTGTCCCAGTGGACGGGGTTGCCACAGTGCACCCTGGGATTGGAAATAAATCTGTGGGGAGCATGTGACAGAGCGTCTTTTGGCAGGAGCATCAGTCCCAGGAGGAGGTGATGGCTGTCTCTGGGCAGAGATCTTCAGGAAAAACAGTATTGTGAGTCCTCAAGATCTGCCCAGGGGTCTGCCTAAGAGAGGGGATCACTCCAGAGAGGTCAAACGGGATCCAGGAGCCAGCTAACCCAGAGTGCACAGTAAAGGGGGTGCCAAGTAGTAAAGCCCTGAAGCTTGGGGAGTAAAGAGGGCGCCAGGAAGGGCCCTGAAGTGTTCAGCATTACAGTCTGCCTCAAAGTCAGCTACCTCAGGAAGGAGTACTTTGGGGAGCTCAATGGGACTTTTCCACAGTCAGAGGTGAAGTTCTAGTAACTGGCCTAGCCGAGGCCAGCATCAGTCAGCGTTAACCAGCGTCAGTGAAGCGCTAATCAGCGCCAAGCAGCATTTTTCAGTGTCCCTGCCTAATTGTGCATAGTTCAGTTGTTGAAGTATCCCACTTCTCCCTTCCCCCATCCAAGTTCTCCAATAAACCCTAAAAACCAAAGAAACTGGACTGGTTCTTGTCTGAGGTGCTCACACTTGAAAAACATGCTTAAAGGTACTGTTGTTGCTACGGGTAACCCAGGGGGACCTACACTCAGCAGCCCTCTTGGGAGTAGTGCTACACAAGACCTAATTAGATGAATGTATACAATTGTGCAAATAAGAGATAAGTGCAAATGTAAAAAAAAAAAAACATTTTTTGTGCAAAACAAGCAAAAAAATGTGCAAAGTTCAAGATAGCAACACTAAAGTGCTTAATTAACAGTCCATAGACTCCAAAAAATAAATAAGGTTTAATACAAAGTCCCAGCTCCTCTTTACAGTCATAAAAATCCACCAAAAGTGCTCCACCCCAACAAGAACCCTTCACCACTCTCACTAAATCGAACTCACCAGATCGATAGGCTGGTCTAATTATAAACCAGCATACACGCCAAACATTTCCTAGCGATAATTAAATGTTCTTTTCTCTCCACATAACCTCTCTCCACTAACTTTATTGATACAGTTTTCACAATTTTTTTCATCTTCAATATATTTTTTGGTGTCTATGGACTGTCACTTAAGCACTTTAGTGATGCGATCTTGAACTTTGCACATTTTTTTGCACAAAATATTTATTTATTTATTTTTTTTTTTTTTTGCATTTGCACTTTTCTCTTATTTGCACAATTGTATACATTCATCTAATTAGATCTTGTTTAGAGAAAGTCTAAGTGAAGCCTTAATAGTTGGTGATTTATGGTTACACTTTTTTGTTGTTAATTCACATTTATATGTACCTACAGTATATATTTGCACATAGGAGATTTTAGGTAGGTGTGTCGACCCACGCTACTCATACTATATTTTACTCTTACTGTTTGTATGGATAGTATCAATAATTGGAGCAGCAGCTGTCTATTAGACCATTTTTAGTTAGCACACATATCTGTGGCGCTGTTACTTTTGCCTCGTTTCCACTGAGCGGTACGGTACGGTACGGTACGAGATTTTTGCCGTTTCCATTGTCAAAAGTTGTGAATGGTACCCTAATTCTGAACCGTACCGTGCCACTTTTTTGGGACCCTTTCGTTGGGGTACCAAGCACATTAGTACCGTACCAACAGGGTGGAGCTACACTGTTGAGGTACTGTTAAGCTGAGGTACTGTTGGCAGTGGAAACGTAAGCTTGATCAAGGTGTACCATTTTGAACCGTACTGAACTGTACCGAACCGAACAGTACTGAACTGTACCAAAAGGAACCGTACTGAACTGTACCAAACCGAACCGTACTGAACTGTACTGAACCGTACTGAACTGTACCGAACCGTACTGAACTGTACCGAACCGAACCGTACTGAACTGTACCGAACCGAACTGAACTGTACCAAAAGGAACCGTACTGAACTGTACCGAACCGTACTGTACTGTACCGAACCGAACCGTACTGAACTGTACCAAAAGGAACTGTACTGAACTGTACCAAAAGGAACCGTACTGAACTGTACCAAAAGGAACCGTGCTGAACTGTACCGAACTGAGCCGTACTGAACTGTACCGAACCGAACCATACTGAACTGTACCAAACCGAACCGTACTGAACTGTACCGAACCGAACCGTACTGAACTGTACCGAACCGAACCATACTGAACTGTACCAAAAGGAACCGTACTGAACTGTACCGAACCAAACCGTACTGAACTGTACCGAACCGAACCATACTGAACTGTACCAAAAGGAACCGTACTGAACTGTACCGAACCGTACTGAACTGTACCAAAAGGAACTGTACTGAACTGTACCAAACCGAACCGTACTGAACTGTACCGAACCAAACCGTACTGAACTGTACCGAACCGAACCGTACTGAACTGTACCGAACCGTACTGAACTGTACCGAACCGAACTGAACTGTACCAAAAGGAACCGTACTGAAGTGTACCGAACCGAACCGTACTGAACTGTACCGAACCGAACCGTACTGAACTGTACCAAAAGGAACTGTACTGAACTGTACCAAAAGGAACCGTACTGAACTGTACCAAACCGAACCGTACTGAACTGTACTGAACCGAACCGTACTGAACTGTACAGAACCGAACCGTACTGAACTGTACCGAACCGAACCATACTGAACTGTACCAAAAGGAACCATACTGAACTGTACCAAACCGAACCGTACTGAACTGTACCGAACCGAACCGTACTGAACTGTACCGAACCGAACCATACTGAACTGTACCAAAAGGAACCGTACTGAACTGTACCGAACCAAACCGTACTGAACTGTACCGAACCGAACCATACTGAACTGTACCAAAAGGAACCGTACTGAACTGTACCGAACCGTACTGAACTGTACCAAAAGGAACTGTACTGAACTGTACCAAACCGAACCGTACTGAACTGTACCGAACCAAACCGTACTGAACTGTACCGAACCGAACCGTACTGAACTGTACCGAACCGTACTGAACTGTACCGAACCGAACTGAACTGTACCAAAAGGAACCGTACTGAAGTGTACCGAACCGAACCGTACTGAACTGTACCGAACCGAACCGTACTGAACTGTACCAAAAGGAACTGTACTGAACTGTACCAAAAGGAACCGTACTGAACTGTACCAAACCGAACCGTACTGAACTGTACTGAACCGAACCGTACTGAACTGTACAGAACCGAACCGTACTGAACTGTACCGAACCGAACCATACTGAACTGTACCAAAAGGAACCATACTGAACTGTACCGAACTGAACCGTACTGAACTGTACCGAACCGTACTGAACTGTACCAAAAGGAACCGTACTGAACTTTACCGAACCGAACCGTACTGAACTGTACCAAAAGAAACCGTACTGAACTGTACCAAACCGAACCGTACTGAACTGTACCGAACCGTACTGAACTGTACCAAACCGAACCGTACTGAACTGTACCGAACCGTAGTGCTCAGTGGAAACGGGGCATAAGATACACTTTCAAAAGATTTAAAAAAATGAAAAAATTAACAAAACAGAATTTTATCTAGTGTACACATATGGATAGCCTGTACTCATGGTCAGTGCCATCTTAGGAGCATTATAGGCCCCCGAGCAATGCAGTGCACTGGGGCCCTGCCTACACAATCACTTACGAGAAAAAATGCAAATTATTGATAAGGCTATATATATTGGTACCTTCAACAAATTCAGTGTTTAAACATTAAATTAATAAATAATAAATAATTAAAAAAAGGCCAAAAAAAATTATTTGTTTTTAAAAAAGCGAAAAAAATAAAATGGACCGATATCATATTAATTTGAGCATCAATTGTATACAAAATGAAAGCGACATGCAGATGTTTTGACTTTCTGAACATACGAAGACAATATTCATTTCTGCAAATAAAAAAAAGTTAGTACTTACCCTTTCTGTCTTTCTTTCCTTTCTGCCATGCTGGCTTCCACTTTAGGCTCCTACAGCATTGCCCCCACCCTTGCGGATTGCGCTGTCGCTGTCCTGGTGTGTGCCTGTGTCCTGGCGGACCTTGGAAGCAGGCAGGCACTCCTGCTGCTGTGGGCACCTCTCCATGGGCCCATTAGCCTGACAGCAGTGCCAGGCTAATGACAGCTTCCAAGTTCGGCGGCTGGGTCCGGTGAACACACACACGGACGGGAGTCAGACTCGACTGTCCTGTGTGTGCCTGTTCCCGTGGAGGGGAACAGGCATTCCTGCAATTGTGGGCTCCCCCTCCATGGCCCAAGTGGCTTGACAGCAAAGCAGGGCCGACAGACGCTTGCCAATGCCACCTACTGAGTTCAGCGGCGGGATGCACATGGGAGTCGGGAATAATGCTTAGCTGGGGCTGGGTCGCTGGGCAGGTGGGGCCCCCCAGGCAAGTGGGGCCCCTGGGCAACTTCCCAGCGTGCCCTGCTCTAGGTGACCCCCAGCTATCAAGCAAATCATAGGGATGCAATGTTCCTGCGCACTAGACACAAGAATTTAAAAAAAAAAACTCATTGCAACTCTCAACTATCCAACAGACCATCCATAGGGGCTGCAATGTGCCTGCACACTTAGTACAAGATCAGGCGGGGATGGTTTTTTTTCTTGCAAAGGCTGTGCAGCACTGGGAAGGCCATACAGTATCTCAGAACTCAGGAGCGGGAATAAGGGTAAGAATTTTTGTGTGCATAACTAGAGTGACCTTTTCAGAAATTTCATGACCAATACAACACCACACACTGAATACATAAGGACTTTCTCCTTTCTAGGCATCTTCAGTCACAATTATTCCTCTGAATCTCACATCTGGTGGGTCTCAAGCGTACGCACAATTGCTCTTCTGTCATGCGGCCTCCTAAAAAAAAAAAATTTTTTACATTGTGTAAAAGCTATAGACTGTGCTGGACCAGTTACTCTAATTGACCTGCGTTTCCTTCTTTTCTCAGAGCTCCCAACAAAAGATTCTTTTCACTGGTGACTGATGGGGACACTTGTTGGATGTGCTGCACAGAATTACAACATACATTGTATCTGTAGCTGCGAAAAAAAATAAAATCGCCGTATGGAAACCCTTTAATTGCTCCAGGGGGCCCCGATAGAAGAATGAGCAGACTTCATGTGAAAAATGTATCTCGTGGCGTGACGGAACGAAAAAGAGCGGGAGTAATATTTGTGGAGTTGTGGTATTAGTAATAGTAAAAACAGATGAAAAAATTGCTAACTTTCCCATAGTAATTCTGAAACTGAAATGTTCTATGTTTACAGCAAACCAAAGATGATGGAATTTCAGTCAATCTTAAATTACTTGATGTTATTATTATACAGGATTTATATAGTGCCAACAGTTTGCGCAGCGCTTTACAACATGAGTGCCAATAGTACAGTTACAGCCAGTGAGCCAATGAGGAGAGAGCAGGGGTGGGGCCGAGCCAAGTTCTGTGTGTGAAGGGAACACACAGAGCGCGGCTCGGGAGCAAGCCTGCTTGAGTGCCCCCATAGCAAGAGCCTTGTTATTTGCGGCACTTGGCAGGGGGAAGGAGCCAGGACCGCCGGAGGGGGACCCAAAAAGAAGAGAATCTGGGACAAAATTGCACAGAGCAAGTATAACATTTATAAATAACAATATTTATTTTATTCTTGCATTTAGGCCCCTTTCACACATACGGTCCATTCAGTTCATCAGTTCAGTCATGTCAAAATGTATCAGTTTTTCATCTGTTTTTTTTTTTACATCCACTACCAATGAAAAAACGGATGAAAAACGGACCGTTTGTCCGTTTACATCCGTTTTTCGTCCGATCCGTTTTTTTAACCATTTAAGCCCCGGAAGATTTTACCCCCTTCCTGACCAGGGGGTTTTTTGCGATTTTTTACTGCGTGACTTTCACGGACAATTGCGCGGTCCTGCGACACTGTACCTAAACGAATTTCACGTCCTTTTTTTCCCACAAACAAAGCTTTCTTTTGGTGGTATTTGATCACCTATGCGATTTTTTGATCATGCGCTATAAACAAAAAAAGAGCGTAAATTTTGCAAAAATAACAATATTTTTCACTTTTTTTTATATGAAATTCCCCCCCAAAAAAATGTAAAAATCAAAATTTTTTAACATTTTCGGCCAATTTGTTTTATGCTACATATGTTTGGTAAAAAAAATCGCAAAAAGCGTATTTTGATTGGTTTGCGCAAAAGTTATCGCGTTTACTAACAAAGGGAAAGATTTTTGTCATTTTTGGTGTTTTTTTTTAACGAGTAATGCCGGCGATCTGCGATTTTTTTTGCGGTACTGCGACATTGCGGCGGACAGATCGGACCCTTGACTGACATTTTTGACACTTTTGGGGGTACCAGTGACATTACTGCAGTAATCAGTGCTATACATATGCACTGTTACTGTAAAAATGACACTGGCAGGGAAGGGGTTAACTGTATTGGACAGGGAGGGGTTAAGTGTGTCCTAGGGGCGTGATTCTAACTGTAGTGGGACATGGCTACTAGTGTAAAAACAGAGATCAATGGTTCTACATAGTAGAACTGTCTGATCTCCATTTTTACACAGGGGAGAATGACAGGCGGCTTGTTTACATAAGCCGCTCTGCCTTTCTCCCGCTCTACCGACGATCGTAGTGTGACCGGCGGACAGCGGGTCCGCCCGTCACACGCCCGCACTCCTCCCTGAACGAGCCGAGGTGGGCGCGCGCCTCAGCGGGCGCGCGCTCGCCCGCTATTGGCTCAAATCCCAGTGACAGGCGAGCGACGTAGATCTACGTCACTCTGCCTGGCCGGGGCTGACTGCCGCAGTAAATATACTGTGCGCAGTCGGCAACCGGCTTACGGATGAAAAATAGGGCATTTATCCGTTCCAAAAAACAGACATTGGCAGAAGCGGATGAAAACGGATGTTAATGGATGATCATCTGTTTTTACTTAGAGATGCATTGATGTCCGTTTTTTCATCCGTCAACGGATGGATGAAAAATGGACAAACGGACCGCATGTGTGAAAGGGGCCTTAGAATCACTTTTATTAGAGATGTACAACATTGTAGGTGCAACAGCATTGCAAGGTACATTGGGTGTTCTTTCACCCGCCCTACTTTGCTGACTTGGAGCCTGTCATCAAAATGCCACAACACCAATCAATTAATACTAAGGGACACGGTAGGAAAAATGAACCAGCCTTACCACTTGTATGTCTATGTAGACTACATCCTTACATTATTTCAATCTACATTATGAAGCTGTGTGTATGGGCCTATAGCAGAC
The DNA here is from genome assembly GCF_965119305.1 of Pelophylax lessonae. Taxonomy (NCBI): domain Eukaryota; kingdom Metazoa; phylum Chordata; class Amphibia; order Anura; family Ranidae; genus Pelophylax; species Pelophylax lessonae. The sequence continues at coordinate 634,381,664 of NC_138770.1, read as the reverse complement.
CATACAGCTGCATTCACATCCATTATAAAATGGGTATGTAGCACCACCCCCGCAGGAGCTGCTGATTATATTATTGGGTCTACACCCTGCCTAACAACCCAATCAAATTGGCTCGATCCCTCCTCAGGCACAACTGACCCTGAATAGGACTGGACTATCAAATAGATACACAGGTTGGAATACAATACTTCACTATGCAACAATACCTTGTTACCTTCTTGAATAGTAGTCCTTCTGGGTGACACAATGGAACAACGCACAAGATTGTAATTAACCAAACTTAGTTTACTATGTATCAAATTGAATAGGGGAGATACAATACAATACAATACAAGTCCATAAAAGGTTATTTAAAACAGCTTTAAAAAGGTAAAAGAATACCCCCACACTCCTCCTGCATTAAGGCTAGACACAGTACCAGGTAGGTGGGCCTATCTGAGTCCCTCCCCCAGAGTTCTCCTCTTTCTTGTTGATCTTCGCTAGCAAGGTTATTGAATAGAGCTCATTTGTAATCCAGATTAGGAATAAAGATCAAGAGAGAAAAAAACAACGAGCTGTTAGTTGTCACCGCAGGGTGTCTGCGTAACTGAGCAATAACTTCTGCGAGAGAGATAAGCCTCTGGCGACTCCTTTACAGACCTTATTGTTTGTCTATGAGTCTCCTGAGAAAGTATGGTGATAAACCCCGGGGTTTTATCACCTCCTGCTGCGCTACCGCTATCTGTAGATAAAACTGTCTCTTCAGCAGATAAAGTCAGTTATTGGGCATGTGCCCTCTCACCAACAGAAGTTTCTCCTTCGCGCGCTTCCACTGCGGTCTCAGTCCTTTGGCTATATGCCAGCCGCGCGGGGTCCTTCTGGCGGATGACTTCCGGTCTCGGCAAACAGCAGTATGACCTCCAGGAATGTGCCTCGTGCTTGAGATGGGACGGTTCCACGTCGTCCCTCCAGGCTAAAAGGCTCTGGCCCAATATCCAGTGTCAGTCCTTCACTCTCGCTCGCTGGTTCCTCAGAGTCCAGCGCAGAAAGGCCCCCCCTTCGCGCGCTTCTCTCTTCCTTTAAATAACCTCCCCCATAGTGCCGTGCGGTGCAGCCGTGCACCCTGGATCTTGCAAAGCAGCCTGGGAGATGTAGTTTCTTCATCTTGTGAAAAGGAAGTCACAGCCCGGGAAATTCCATGCAGCTACCACTAGAGGGAGCCTAGTTCCTGGATCTTGCAAAGCAGCCTGGGAGATGTAGTTTCTTCATCTTGTGAAAAGGAAGTCACAGCCCGGGAAATTCCATGCAGCTACCACTAGAGGGAGCCTAGTTCCTTCCCACATATCAAACAGTGTCTTTAGGCATGTTTAACCCCGCTACACACTCCCCCCACTTGAAAAACTTTGGTCCCCAAAGAGGTCAACAGTATGTACCCTAGTGCATAGGTTGGCATTATACAACAAAAACATTAACATTTTGCTGAAATAAGTCAATCTGAATACATCCAATTTTGTATTCTAATAGCAGTGCAACAGTAAAACAATAAAGTGCAATTAATAAGCAAATAAGTGATTTCTACAGTGTTACTATAGTGCTGATTTCTAGTGCTTTTATATAGTGCTCCTTTAAAAAGCACATGTGCCTTTGCAATTTCTTAAACACTTACATCTTAAAGTTTGTGTTGTAAAAAAAAACATCAAAAGGTGAGAAAAAGAAAAAACATATAGTGAGGTCAGAGCAACAAAATGTGCGCAAACATTAACTCACAAAGTAAACCAGATTGTGAACATCAAAAACTGTGCTTATTATAATGGCCAAACCCAATATCCTTATGTACAACTTAAATGCAAACGTTTTCTACTTCAATACTTTGTTCTCATGATCTCTCACAGACCCCCCGAAACTTGGGTGGCTTGTACAGTTGTGCCTGGGGGTGAGCTAGGGTTGTCCCCCACCAAATCTACAGTGGAGGAACTAGGCTGGTCAGGAGATCTTTTGGAGGTAAAAACAGCTTCTTCCGAACATTCACCCAATTGATCATAGGTCAGTCTCTTAGGTGGGTGAATGACTCTCCTTTCCCTCTGTTCCCGTGGAGGCATGCTCTCAGAGGTACTAGGATCAGGCACTTCTGAGGATTCTTCAATGTCCACCTCCTCATGTTCCAACACAGAGGAACCTGATGGTTCAAGAGCGGTCAGTTCTTCTTCAGAGAAGGGTGCAACCTCCTCCTCCTCAGGATCTTCATCCTCAGCTGCTTCTTCTGGAAGCATATGAAAGGGTATGAATTCAGGGGCTTCTGCCCGAAGGGCTCCTCTATCAGCCAAGTCAGACGAAGACAGGGAGGCAGGTGTGGGTTCTGGCAACTGAGATGACCACAACCAGTCGGGTACCTCCTCTTCATCTTCCAAATCTTCAGATGGAGAACTTCCCTCTCCCTCATCTGGGAGCATCGTCTGAGATCTGGTAACTGGTCTGGACCGGCGAGAAGTCGAAGGGGCCGCTGACAAGTCTTCCACAGGGGGCATACGAACCGCTTCAGAGAGAGGCAGCAAATGGTTCCGATGCCAAGCCTTCAATGGACCCACACTTCCCTCAGGCCGAATTTGGTACACAGGAAGGTTTGGCAGTTGCTTACAGATAACATAAGGTTGGGACTTCCAGCGGTCTGCCAACTTGTGTTTTCCCGGGACACCCAAGTTTCTCAACAAAACCCTGTCCCCTGGTTGCAGGTCATGGATCCGAACTTTTAGGTCGAAATTTTTTTTATTCCGCAGTCCACGTTGATCAGATGTGGCCTGAGCCTTGTCATAGGCCGCTTTCAGACTCTTCCGCAGTCGGTCCACATATCCTCTATGCGATGCTGAAGAGGTATGATCAGGCGAAATGCCAAAGGCCAAATCCACTGGCAACCGAGCCTCCCTTCCAAACATCAGCCGATAAGGGGAATATCCAGTAGCATCACTGACAGTGCTGTTGTAGGCATGCACAATGGCAGCTACGTGCCTGCCCCAATGCTGTTTCTTCTCTGAGCTCAAAGTCCCCAACATATCCAAAAGAGTCCTGTTAAATCGTTCAGGCTGGGCATCCCCCTGTGGATGGTAGGGAGTGGTTCTAGTCTTTTGAATGCCTAACATATCTAACAGTCTCTTGATCAGTCTGCTTTCAAAGTCCCTTCCCTGATCAGAATGGAGGCGCTGTGGTAACCCATAATGTACAAAGAACTTCTCTACAAGAACTTTGGCTACCGTTGAGGCCTTCTGATCCCTTGTTGGGAATGCTTGAGCATATCTGGTAAAATGGTCTGTTACCACAAGGACATTCCCCTGGCCACTCAGATCAGGCTCTAAGCAAAGGAAATCAATGCACACCAGCTCCATGGGTCCCTGACTTTGTAGATGGCCCATTGGGGCTGCTTGACGTGGCAGAGTCTTCCTCTGTATACACCGGACACAAGAATGACAGTATCCTTCAACTTCGGCCCTCATACAAGGCCAGTAGAACCTGTCCCTGACAAGCTGAAAGGTTCTTTCGGGCCCCAGATGGCCATGATTATCATGAAGAGCGGCCAGAACTCCCTCTCTGTATTTAGCTGGTAAGAACAGTTGCCACTTCTCCTCCAGATCTTCAGATGGACCTCTCCGGTAGGCCACTCCTTCTCTGATCTGTAACCGGGTCCACTCTCTATGCAACAGACGGGCCCCCTGAGGGGAGTCAGTTAGAAGCAACTCAGGGCTCTGGATCTCCAGGGCTTCCAAGAGAAGTTTTCCCAAAGGGTCTTCCAACTGCTCCTTCCGCAAGTCCCTTTTGGACAGCCGGGGCAAACCCTCCCCTTCAACTTGGGTCACCTGGCAGTAGCATTTGGGTACTCCGATAGCCGAAACCCCAATCTCTTCTGCTCTTGACCCTCCTCGGGATCGAAATTCAGTTCCCTGATATAGGGCACGCACCCCTTCTGGAGCCAAATGAGTCCATTCTTCCGCAGGTTCCTGTGGAACATGCAACCTTCTGGATAGGGCATCTGCATCCCTATTTCCGATTCCTGGCCGATACTTCAGGCTAAAATTGAAGCTAGAGAGGGCAGCCAACCATCGATGTCCTGTTGCATCCAGCTTGGCCGTAGTCAACAGATAGGTGAGGGGATTATTATCTGTCTTGACAATGAATTCAGCTCCGTACAGGTAGTCTTTCAATTTGTCAACCACTGCCCACTTCAAGGCCAAGAATTCAAGTTTGTGAGTAGGATAATTCCTTTCAGCAGGCAATAGGCTTCTGCTCACATAGGCAACAGGTCGCAGATGACCCTCATGCTCTTGATAAAGTACCCCCCCCAGCCCATCTCGGCTGGCATCAACATGCAGTTCATATGGTTTTGTGGGGTCCGCATAGGCCAACACAGGGGCAGTGGTTAGGGTTTCCTTCAGCTGGACAAAGGCCCCTTCGCATTCCGGGGTCCACTGATCCTGGATGGATTCCTTAGCCTTCCGGGGGCCTATGGTGGACTTCGCCGGCTTTACCAACTCAGGGACATCATCTTCTTCATTCTTCAGGAGCTCATTTAGGGGTCGGGCAATCTGGGCGAACCCCTCCACAAACCTCCTGTAATAGGAGCAAAAGCCCAAGAATGACCGGAGTTCGGTCACATTTGTAGGTCTCGGCCAGGAAGCAACAGCATCCAGCTTGTCCGGGTCAGTGGCCACCCCTTCTTCAGACACGATATGGCCCAGGTAATGGACCGAGGACTGATAGAATTGGCACTTCTCAGGAGAAAGTTTCAGACCTTCTTCATGTAGCCTCTTCAAGACCTTTTCCAACCTCTCCTCATGTTCTTCTAAAGTTCTGCCAAACACGATAACATCATCCAAGTATACCAGTACCTCTATCAAATTCATATCTCCAACGGTCCTCTCCATCAGCCTTTGGAAGGTAGCAGGGGCCCCGGACAACCCCTGAGGCATGCGATTGAACTCAAAGAACCCCACAGGGGTGATGAAGGCTGTTTTCTCCCGATCTTCAGGGTGCATGGGGATCTGATAATACCCACTCTTTAAGTCCATCACACTGAACCACTTCGCCCCTGACAGACTCTGTAGGGCATCTTCGATTCGAGGAGTGGTATACTGGTCTGGGATGGTTCTTCTGTTCAGCGTTCGGTAGTCGATACAAAGCCTCAAAGATCCATTTTTCTTCCGGACTACCACTATCGGGGAAGCATACGGGCTCCTGGATTCTCGGATAATCCCGATCTTTTTGAGCTCTGCCAGCTGTTGACGTAGATCTTCTAAGTCACCTAAGGGGACTCGCCGGACTCTCTCCCTGAAAGGCTTGTCCTCACTCAGGCGGATCTTATGAGTAGCGCTCCTGGCACATCCCACGTCAAACTCGTCCTTAGAGAATATTTCCCTACATCGAGCAAGTTGTGCCTTGGCCCTCTTCACCCATTCCGGCGGGAGGGCAGCGTTTCCAGAGCAAAGCTCCTCTATAACCGCTTCACCCTGTTCCTTTTCTTTGAAATCAATGGGGGCAACTGGGGTAGCCGGGTTGACTTGGCCCAGGAGCACTCTGGCCGGTACCTTCACTGGTGTAATAGAGGTGTTTCTGACACTCACTAAAACCCTTCCACGGTTTTCCTGTAACACCTTCAAAGGGATCACCTCAGGGATCACTTCTATCCCTCTCTGTCTCTCCTTTTGACCTGATTCAAAGATAATGAAGGGACCCGGCTGTTGCCATGTGAGTTTAACAGAAGCCTTAAAACAGGCCACCTCTCCTGGCTGTAAGACCTTTTCTGCTCTATCCAGCTTCCAGAGTTGTCCAACTCCTTCTGCGGGGGTCTCTTGCTCCAACACTAATCGTTGGTAGGCCTGCCGTAGCATGGGATGGATCCTTGGCGCCTGAGCATCTTGTCCCTGGACCAGTTGTATCAGAAGGCGCCTTACCAGGTCAGTGTTTGTTCCTACGATGAGAGAGCTTTTGTTGGCCCCTGGTGGACGAGGACAGACCACCGCTAAGGTGTCGAAGGTTTCCGCTTCACCAGCCACTGATGGATCAAAGGTCAACTTGATTGGCAGATACCCGTCATAGGGAAAACTTTGGGTCCCAATACCCCATATCTCCAGATCTTCCAACTTCTGCAAAGGTAGATGGGTAAGATATTTATCATAGAAGTCTCTATACAAAAGAGTCACCTGGGCCCCTGTGTCAAGGAGGGCTCTTGTGTAAATTCCTTCCACCTGAACCGAGACCACTGGGGAGGGCCCGACCAAGTTAGTTGGGAATTCTCTTGATGTAGCCTGGTTGTCTGATTCAGTTCTCTGTACCCTGGCCCTCTTCTCCTTTTTCTTCCTTGATCTGGGCCCCCGCTGAACCCGGTGTGCATTGACTTTCCTTCCCTCAGTAACCCGGAGTCTAGAACTGGGGGTATTATATTTGGGTCTGACCCCCTGACTCAGTTTCCCTGATCCTGCACCACTTCTGGAGTCCCTTAAGACTGGCGGACACCCGGTTGACTCCTTCACCGGTGTCCTCTGAAGTTTCCCGCTGGCTCGCGAGGTTTCGTGGCAGCATTTCCTGAGCTGGGACATACCCTTCTAACATGCCCAACTCCCCCGCAGTTGAAACAAGTTAACAATCTTGCAGGCCGTGGCTCTGGATCTGTGCTGAGACTAACAGGTTCATCTGGCCTCTCCGATATACTCCCCTTGGGTAGAGTGGATACCTGACCAGTCAGGATGGACACCATTTCTATCAACTGAGACACTTGGGTCTTTAGGAGTTCAACTTGAGAGTCACCCTCTTCCACACTTATCACTCCAACCCGGGCAGTTGAGTCAAACTGCCGACTTTTCTTCTTGTTGTCCAACATAACCTCTTCCTCTCTGACCATTCGAATCAGATCGGGGTATTCTAGAATGCCGCCATCTCGACGAGTTCGTAACAGTATGGCAATGGGATCTAAAGGTTGAGCCCCTTTCAGAACCTGTCGTGCACGAGTCTCATCTATTTTCCGGTGGTCTATTCCTTTCTTTAACAGAATCTGGTGGATAATCCTATCCAGACGTTTAATGAATTCGGACAACTTCTCCCCCTCTTCTTGATAACAGTGGTCCAACTGGTAGAGAAGTTCAGCCGCGTTCTCCGTCCGACCAAACACATCTTGCAGAATGTCCAAATAATCCTGTGCAGTGCAGTTCTTCTTGCTAAGCTTTAGATTACGTACAGCCTCTAATGCAGGTCCCCTTAAACTCTCTGTGATTCTCTGCTTCTTGTGCTGTTCTGGTACCTCCCATTCCTCCAAAGCCTGAGTGGCGGTATCTAACCACTCTTCGAACCCATCTTCTGCTGAAGGCACAGGCTGTTTCCCAGAGAATGTCCGGAGTTTCCTATATCCAGTCATCAAATAGCTCGAGGAGTCCCTACTACATTTTGCCACAATCTCCCCAAGAACAGCACACAGTTCTGAGCTAAAAGTCGACAAAGGTGATGACTCAGGATGCCCTTCTTGGACACCTTTTTCTTGGCTGGATACCCCAGGGGTGGTGGATGAGGGACCCGCAATAGGAACTCCTGGATGTATCAGGAAAAGTTCTGTTTGGTCAGTAGTTTTTACACTGTTTCCGTTGAAATAATCAGGGACCCCCTTCCTCCACTCACACAGTGCATACGTGTGTGGGACAGTGGTGTCAGTTTTCATGTCAATCACCCAAAATTTCCTGTCTGTGGATAGTGCCCTCAAAACAGGGAGGAGCTTTTCTTCAGTCCAGGCTTCTCCCTTGATTTCAACCACCAGGCCATTTTCCACTATGACATTCTCTTCCTTGCACCACTCAGCAGCAGCGACAGGATCCATTTCTGCGTGGGAGGGGATTCTATGGCTGAGAGGGTTGTATTGCAGGACTGTAGAAATCCCGGACGAGCCCCCACGTGTAGCACCACCCCCGCAGGAGCTGCTGATTATATTATTGGGTCTACACCCTGCCTAACAACCCAATCAAATTGGCTCGATCCCTCCTCAGGCACAACTGACCCTGAATAGGACTGGACTATCAAATAGATACACAGGTTGGAATACAATACTTCACTATGCAACAATACCTTGTTACCTTCTTGAATAGTAGTCCTTCTGGGTGACACAATGGAACAACGCACAAGATTGTAATTAACCAAACTTAGTTTACTATGTATCAAATTGAATAGGGGAGATACAATACAATACAATACAAGTCCATAAAAGGTTATTTAAAACAGCTTTAAAAAGGTAAAAGAATACCCCCACACTCCTCCTGCATTAAGGCTAGACACAGTACCAGGTAGGTGGGCCTATCTGAGTCCCTCCCCCAGAGTTCTCCTCTTTCTTGTTGATCTTCGCTAGCAAGGTTATTGAATAGAGCTCATTTGTAATCCAGATTAGGAATAAAGATCAAGAGAGAAAAAAACAACGAGCTGTTAGTTGTCACCGCAGGGTGTCTGCGTAACTGAGCAATAACTTCTGCGAGAGAGATAAGCCTCTGGCGACTCCTTTACAGACCTTATTGTTTGTCTATGAGTCTCCTGAGAAAGTATGGTGATAAACCCCGGGGTTTTATCACCTCCTGCTGCGCTACCGCTATCTGTAGATAAAACTGTCTCTTCAGCAGATAAAGTCAGTTATTGGGCATGTGCCCTCTCACCAACAGAAGTTTCTCCTTCGCGCGCTTCCACTGCGGTCTCAGTCCTTTGGCTATATGCCAGCCGCGCGGGGTCCTTCTGGCGGATGACTTCCGGTCTCGGCAAACAGCAGTATGACCTCCAGGAATGTGCCTCGTGCTTGAGATGGGACGGTTCCACGTCGTCCCTCCAGGCTAAAAGGCTCTGGCCCAATATCCAGTGTCAGTCCTTCACTCTCGCTCGCTGGTTCCTCAGAGTCCAGCGCAGAAAGGCCCCCCCTTCGCGCGCTTCTCTCTTCCTTTAAATAACCTCCCCCATAGTGCCGTGCGGTGCAGCCGTGCACCCTGGATCTTGCAAAGCAGCCTGGGAGATGTAGTTTCTTCATCTTGTGAAAAGGAAGTCACAGCCCGGGAAATTCCATGCAGCTACCACTAGAGGGAGCCTAGTTCCTGGATCTTGCAAAGCAGCCTGGGAGATGTAGTTTCTTCATCTTGTGAAAAGGAAGTCACAGCCCGGGAAATTCCATGCAGCTACCACTAGAGGGAGCCTAGTTCCTTCCCACATATCAAACAGTGTCTTTAGGCATGTTTAACCCCGCTACAGGTACATTCTCCTCAACTTGACACCGATGTCCAGAAAGAAATATTGAACAGTATCTCACAAAATTGAGTACACCCCTTACATTTTTGTAAATATTTTATTATATCTTTTGATGTGACAACACTGAAGAAATGACACTTTGCTACAATGTAAAGTAGTGAGTGTACAGCTTGTATAACAGTGTAAATTTGTTTTCCTCTCAAAATAACTCAACACACAGCCGTTAATGTCTAAACCGGCAACAAAAGTGAGTACACCCCTAAGTGACAATGTCCAAATTGGGTTAAATTAACCATTTTCCCTCCCCGGTGTCATGTGACTCATTAGTGTTACAAGGTCTCATGTGGAGTTCACCAGAGCTTCACAGGATGCCACTAGAGCTTCCACTCCTCCATGATGACATCACGGAGCTGGTGGATGTTAGAGACCTTGCGCTCCTCCACATTCCATTTGAAGATGCCCAACGGATGTTTAATAGGGTTTAGGTCTAGAGAGATGCTTGGCCAGTCTGTCTCCTTTACCCTCAGCTTCTTTAGCAAGGCAGTGGTCATCTTGGAGGTGTTTTTTTGGTCCTTATCATGATGGAATACTGCCCTGCGGCCCAGTCTCCAAAGGAAGGGGATCATGCTCTGCTTCAGTATGTCACAGTACATGTTGGCATTCATGGTTCCCTCAATGAACTGTAGCTCCCCAGTGCCGGCAGCACTCATGTAACCCCAGACCATGACACTCCCACCATGCATGACTGTAGGCAAGACACACTTGTCTTTGCACTCCTCACCTGGTTGCCGCCACACACGCTTGACAGCATCTGAACCAAATAAGTTTATTTTGGTCTCATCAGACCACAGGACATGGTTCCAGTAATCCATGTCCTTAGTCTGATTGTCTTCAGCAAACTGTTTCCGGCTTTCTTTTGCATCATGTTTAGAAAAGGCTTCCTTCTGGGATGAAAGCCATGCAGACGAATTTGATGCAGTGTGCGGCGTATGGTCTGAGCACCCCTTCAACCTCTGCAGCAATGCTGGCAGCACTCATACGTCTATTTCCCAAAGACAACCTCTGGATGTATTCACACCTGCCTGCTGCTATTCCTGAGCAAGCTCTGCACTAGTGGTGCCCCGATGCTGCAGCTGAATCACCCGTAGGAGACGGTCCTGGCGCTTGCTGGACTTTCTTGGGTGCCCTGAAGCCTTCTTCACAATAATTGAACCTCTCTCCTTGAAGTTCTTGATAATTCAAACAAATGGTTGATTTAGGTGCAATCTTGGTAGCAGCAATATCTTTGCCTGTGAATTCCTTTTTGTGCAAAGCAGTGATGACTGCACATGCTTCCTTGCAGGTAACCATGGTTAACAGAGGAAGAACAATGATTTCAAGCACCACCCTCCTTTTAAAACTTCAACTCTGTTATTCTAACTCAATCAGCATTACAGAGCGATTTACAGCCTTATCCTCATCAACACTGACACCTGTGTGAACAAGAGAATCACTGACATGATGTCAGCTGGTCCTTTTGTGGCAAGGCTGAAATGCACTGGAATCTTTTTTTTTTGGATTAAGTTCATTTTTATGGCAAAGAGGGATTTTGCAATTAATTGCAAATCATATGAGCACTCTTTATAACTTTCTGGAGTATATCCAAATTGCCATCATAAAACGTGAGGCAGGATACTTTGTGCAAAATAATATTTGTGTCATTCTAAAAACGTATGGCCAGGACTGTATTTAACTGTTTTAAAGAGGTTGTAAACCCATACGAAATTTTTTTTTTTTTCGACCTAAAAGAGAAACAAATAATGAGCTAGTACGCATCGCATACTAGCTCATTATGAATACTTACCTTAGAACGAGCCCCCGTCGTGCCGTCCACTTAGCTGTATGACAGGCAACATGTCCAGTCGCCCGTCTTCCGGGATCGTGGCATCCGGCCATCTGATTGGCCGGAGCCGCAGTGAGGTCACTCCCGCGCACGCGCGCGGGAGCCGACAGTCACGGCACGGGGCTCTAAAGAAACGGCACCAGCGGCCGTTCCTTCAGAGCACATGCGCCAGTGACGTCACTGGCTGCATGTAAAGTAAATATCTCCTAAACGGTACATGTTTAGGAGATATTTACAGTACCTATAGGTAAGCCTTATCATAGGCTTACCTATAGGTAAAAGTGTCAGAGGAGGGTTTACTTCCTCTTTAAAGTGGTTCTAAAGGCAGAAAGTTTTTTACTTTAATGCATTCTATACAATAGGGTAAAAAAAAAACTTCTGCATGCATGACCAATCTCGATCCAGTGCTGTGCACAAGAGCAGAGGCTTTCTTGACTATCTCTCTTCTTATTGGTTTAGAGACAGCAGCAGAAGCCAATGTCAATCACAGCCAGTGATGGGAGGGGGGGGTTGAACCGTGCTTTGTGTGTCAATGGAACCCAACAGTGAGCCTGCACAAGTGCCCTATAGCAAGCAGCTTGCTATGGGGGCACTCGGCGGGGGGGGGGGGGGGGCTAAGGGCAACAGCATGGGTCATGAGAAGAAGAGGGTCGGGGCTGCTCTGTGCAAAACCATTACAGAGCAGGTAAGTACAAAATGTTTGTTATTTTTTAAAAATATGAAATTCAAACCTTTACAATCACTTTAAACTAAGATTTACAATTGGGTTATAGATTTTAGCTAAGATTTTGACTTCATATCTCCCATTTCTTCTCAGCATTGCATGACTCGACCTATAATCTGCAACTGGTTAGCTGTATGCAGTTTTTCTCCCCTGCTCTCAGTACCTAGGAACTCTCTATTCCTGTGACTAAATTCACAATCACACGTCCATCCCTACCCTAAAGCGCTGCGGTTCTATGTGATTCAGAAATGTTTTCAATCTTCTCTGTTAGTCACTGTGAGCATTAAAGAACAATATATAATTTTCTGCACAGTGACTACAAGAATGAAGTAATATTAGTTCATGTGAATTAGCATAGTATGAAATTTATATGTGTGGGTTACCAGGAACATAGTGAAGAAAAGATTACAGTGCAGACAAGCAAACTTGCAGGAGGGCATTGTCACTCAAGAACTTACTGTAGGCCATTAAGTTCAATGATATTGCATGAAGGATGGTGACTAATCTACGACTGAATCATTTTTTCTTTATATTGATGGAGAGAACTTATAAAGAATGCAAATAGAAATGTTCCAACTTAGCTTTTAAAGCGGAACTAAACCCATTGATTTAACAGTTTCAAAAAACAGCTTTATTCATGTAACGGTCACATTGGTTGTGCTCCCAACCAAACTGCTAAACCATCAAATGGCTGGAGTCCTAATTGATCACATGTGCAGCATCATGGCAGTTGAAGAATAACCAGATGCCAAGATGACATCTTCCTTGGCTGAAAACGATAGTAGGGTTTAGTTCCACTTTAAGATGGCATCTGCTTTTTTACAGCCCCCCAACTGCCCACCTACATGGTGAGGTGAATGCACATTACCACGACTGTGATCCTTTTATGAGCCATGTAATTAAGGCCATGGAAGGGAACATGTCCCTTCTTACACCTTTTTTTGTACTAAAAGGCGTCCCTTTTTCTAATCTCATCTAATCTCAACAGTTGGGCAGTATGTTTAAAAAATACAGTTAATGTTATATCATGTTAATCTAAACTTTCCCAAATTTTACAATGTATAGCCCCAAGCACCCTTGTGCAAGAAGCCTACTGGAGAGGAGGAGAGGGAGTTGTGCGTGTGGTCCAAACCAGCGTGGCCTAGTGTGACAACACTGCTCCTCCATAATTACAGTATGATGTGTACTGTAAGTGTTGTCACCCAGGAAATGGGTTATGGGCAGGAACACCGAGTGAAAGTAAAAACTAGGGTTGCACCAATACCAGTATAGGTATCGGTGCCGATACTAAGCATTTACACAGGTATCGATACTCGTGCAAATGCACCAATAACTGAAACCGATACTTTCTGGTGTAAAGAAAAGAATGCCGGCAATTATTGGTTTTAAGGAGTGGTGCCATCACGTCCTTACCGACCAAAGACATTTCAGCTGTCCGCGGGATTCCCCTTCCCGCCTCCTCCTCCCCTTCTACCAGCTGTCACCAGGCACCTCAGGCTGCATGTCCTAGGCAGCGCTGGGTGTACTGACAAGTCCAGCTCAACTCACTCACTTGGCAGCATATTAGATTGAACAGGCAGCGCTTGGACCAATGACAGCTAATGAGTGTGAGTGTGGTGTCTGTGGGTACATGTGTGCGGTATCTGTGGGTGCGATGTCTGTGGGTGCAGTGTCTGTAGGTAGTTGGGCGAAGTGTCTGTGGATGCAGTGTTTGTGGTGTCTGTGGGTACATGTATGTGGTGTCCCCCCTACTCCCCCCCACCCTGCCCTCACTTACCCTCCTACTTCACTCCCCCCCCACCCCTGCCCTCACCTACCCCCCTAATCCCCCTCCAACCTGTCATCACCTACCCCCCTAATCCCCCCCACCCTGTCCTTACCTACCCCCCCTACTCCCCCCCTCACACCAGCCTCATCCAACTCCCTTACTCCCCCCCCCCCTAAACTACCTCTACCTACTCTTCCTAGGCGTGAGGTTTTGGTAATTGGTATCGGCGAGTACTTAAAAAAGATTCAGGACTTATATTCGGTTTTAAAAAAAAATGGTATCTGTGAATCCCTAATAAAAATCCCCAAAAAAAGAAAATGAATACAGTCAGGGAATAGTACATGTAGTCCAAATCAGGAGAGCGGGCTAGGGTGACAACACTGCTCCTCCATAAATACAATATGATGTGTACTGAAACTGTTGTCACCTGTCACAGAAAGTGGGTTACTGGTGGGAACACCAGGTGAAAATAAAAGCGTGAAAAGAAGAAAACGAATACAGTCACCATATAAGGACTAATGCGCTGCATTATATTACACTTTTTTTGTGATATTCTTTAATGTTATATTTTATTATCTTGTATGTACCCCTTTGGCTGGGGAGAATCACATGTAGATACTTGTAGTCCCAGTAAAGGGCGATTTCCCTGAGAATAACCGGTGCCCTGGCCTAGGTACCACGTGTTGCTCTCTCCCTCATAGCTCTCTATTATCAACTCATGTTCAGCTGTCCTGGCAGTTGCTTGGGTTTCCATGTCAGTGCAGGCAAGGCTCACACAGAGATGTTATTGAGTGGCACTGGACGATGCCGACAGCCTCTATAATGTGCAGATAGAAGAGAGGACCAGGTCATTCTTTCATGTGTGTGCCATCTTTCTAATGGGAAAGTATCCATCGTGGTTGTTGTGTTTCAGGGGCAGACATGAAAGAACGCAGCATCTGCCAAAACAGCTGAGGAAAGAAAACGGCATACCAGAGCCATTCTATATCGGGATGTATAGCCGCGTGTGCAGTACGTGCTAAATGTATATACAAAGATCACTTATTACTCTCGATCTTAAAGAGAGCCTGTCATGACTGAAGTCTAATTCAGCAGCGATCCTTTTAATCCATGCTCATTTTTTAACACTTTTTAAAACCAAAATGTATAGAGCTACCACTTTCCCCATAAATAGCCGGCTAGATTCCTTCAGCCAGCAGGGTGACAAAATTAAAGTATTTTCAAAGTAAGATTAAAAATGGTTATTTTGTTATTTAACAGCCAAATATTTTTAAAATTTAATGTAGAGCTCTACGAAGTATCTTTTGGAAAGAATAGCGAGCTAAAGGAAATAAGTTACTAGATTCCCTCATTCACACAAACAACATGAATGTACGAAACTCGTACCGCCGCCACCCATGGATGTCAGAATACCCAAACAGCACCTTGATCTGGTTTGGCTGAGAATTTTCCACTTGACTCCCTCAATAAAATTAGATCCACTTTTGTCAAGCCATTGATGTTGGCAGGAAAGAGCATAGAGTAAGATATCTCCATATGCATTTGGCTGGAGTAACTTAAATAGCAAGTATACAAGTGCAGTCATGTTATTTCTTGAAAGTATTACCTTTGGAGCTCCTAGAACAGTGGTTCTTAACCTTGTTGGAGGTACTGAACCCCACCAGTTTCATATGCCCATTCACCGAACCCTTCTTAATTGGAAAAATAAAATATGATTTTTTCAAATTCAAAACATACGTATATATTTATACATAAAATGAACAAAACCATTAAAGAACCAAACCATTAAGAACAAAGAACAAAACCATTAAAACATGATTTTCACACAATAACATAATAATGAATATTTACTGCAAATCAGTGTGACTTCTGCTGTTGTCTTTCAGAGACCAGTTCAGAAATGACCTCCGCCAAACCCACGAGACTGACTTACCGAACCCCTGGGGTTCGATCAAACCCAGGTTAAGAACCACTGTCCTAGAAGAAGCCAGAGAGACTCAAGTATCTTCACCTGTTCCTCACTCTTCAGGATTGCCCTGAAGGGGGTATGGGTATTGTATGGGTAATATTTGCTTTCTGAATAATTGGTCTTGGCCAAACATTTCTAATCAGTCCTTTCACTCCCACTGGATCCTTCTGGGGAGCTCTTGTCCATTAGGAATCTATTTCACCCAAACACTTGAGGGACCATCAATCACAGAAGTGAGCCACACAAGCCTGGCTGCTCTTTCCACATACAGGACCTGTTGTGTATAATATCTGATTGCAGCGCTGCAAATACTGAAAATGATATTATTATTCCTATCTCAAAACACAATGTTCAAAATGAAATCCGTCTATTAATAAAAACAAATCAAAATTAAATGCTATTTATGCTTGACACCCCTTGTGCAATTGTGAACAAAACAAATAAAAGTCCCACTTTATTCATAGTCTTTTTTGCTCATTGCTCTGTGCTCTGCAAATATTTCAATATCATACATGTGGCTCCCCTTGTGTATCTACAACCAGTCACACCAGACTCTTACTTTGACCTGTGACCCAGACACAATAGGTCAAGATACACCTTCCCCCTCTAAAGGACATATGGATACTCAGCAACCATGCTTTGGGCAAAAGAACTCTTACTTCGGGGTCCAATGTGATGATGTCATTGGCTCCACCATAACGCGTTGCGTCACACGCAAGTGACTTCATCAGAGGCAGGGACTTTCTGAGGAAGTCATGTTGGCGTGACACAACATGTAAGGGCAGAGCTAATGACATCATCACGTAAAATAGAGAAGTAAGAATTATTTTGCCCACAGCATGGTTGTTGAGTTTGATTCTTAAAAGTGAAAGTGTACATTTTCCCCTGTAGTGCACTAGTGTTGTGCACAGTACACCATGAGTGCATGTTTTAACTTTTTAAATACATTTGTGACTTTTAAGCAGGAAACACTATGGTTCCTTTTTTTTCTGAGCACCTTTTGTGGGAAAGGTTAAAGAGCAATACATGGGAATATATACTGGTATATTTGGAGACAACATCTGAGATTGAGGAAAACATGAAAAGTGTGGAAAATAAAGGGCGATATACGAATCCAGCAGAAAAAAATAAAAAAACACCCTGTATCCATATGCCCTTTAAAGGGGAATGTGCATCTTGAACAATTGTGTATTGGGTCAAACGTCAAGATGAAAGTCTGGTAAAACTGGTGGTGGATACACACGGGGAGCCACATGTATGATATTACAATAATTATGGAGCATAAAGCAATGAACACAAAAGACTTTGATTGTTCACAATAATATCTTGGCATGTCAAGTATGAATAGTATATCATTTTGATTTGTTTTTATTGATACATGGATTGAGAATTGGACATTGTGTTTTGGGATAGGAATAATAATGTAATTTTGGTATCCGCAGCGCTGCAGTCACATTGAAACTTATTTGGCAGGTTTGAACCTGACCAGCAGTGTGGGGGATATAGTTCCAGTTCTTGGGAAGAATGTGTTGATACAAGCCAATGTGATTGCTTCTACTTCTACTACAAGCACATATTCCTTCTACTACTTGGCCACTTTTGGCTTCTCTGTGCTTCATGCCTTGATATCCTGTTATTTCAGGTTTCTATGTCCTTTATGCTTTGATAAGAGGGATACACAAAAAGCATGAATGATAGACCAACTGTTGGAAGTTTATGAAAATTGTAATTTGTCATAGAAAACCAAAGGTATAAGTCAATTCCTTTTGGGGAAATCTATAAGATCTCCTTCATCAGGGCTAAAAGGAGCATGAATAATTATAATGGATAATTAGTCATAATTAATCCTATAATACTAGAAAATATGCTATAGATGCAACATTCATGTACAGTATCTCACAAAAATGAGTACACCCCTCACATTTTTGTAAATATTTAATTATATCTTTTAATGTGACAACACTGAAGAAATGACACTTTGCTACAATGTAAAGTAGTGAGTGTACAGCTTGTATAACAGTGTAAATTTGCTGTCCCCTCAAAATAACTCAACACACAGCCATTAATGTCTAAACCGCTGGCAACAAAAGTGAGTACACCCCTAAGTGAAAATGTCCAAATTGGGCCCAATTAGCCATTTCCCTCCCCGGTGTCATGTGACTCGTTAGTGTTACAAGGTCTCAGGTGTGAATGATGAGCAGGTGTGTTAAATGTGGCGTTATCACCCTCACTCTCTCATACTGGTCACTGAAGGTTCAACATGGCACCTCATGGCAAATAACTCTCTGAGGATCTGAAAAAATGAATTGTTGCTCTACATAAAGATGGCCCAGGCTATAAGAAGACTGCCAAGACCCCAAAACTGAGCTGCAGCACGGTGGTCAAAACCATACTGCGATTTAACAGGACAGGTTTCACTCAGAACAGGCCTTGCCATGGTCGACCAGAGAAGTTGAGGTCACGTGCTCAGAGTCAAATCCAGAAGTTGTCTTTGGGAAATAGATTGATGAGTGCTGCCTGCATTGCTGCAGCAGTTGAAGGGGTGGGGGGTCAGCCTGTCAGTGATCAGACCATACGTGGCACACTGCATCAAATTGGTGTGCATGGCTGTCGTCCCAGAAGGAAGCCTCTTCTAAAGATGATGCATAAGAAAGCCGCAAACAGTTTGCTGAACACAAACAGACTAAGGACATGTAATACTGGAACCATGTCCTGTTGTCTGATTAGACCAAGATAAACTTATTTGGTTCAGATGGTGTCAAGTGTGTGTGGCGGCAACCAGGGGAGGAGTACAAAGACAAGTGTGTCTTGCCTACAGTCAAGCATGGTGGTGGGAATGTCATGGTCTGGAGCTGCATGAGTGCTGCCACCACTGGAGAGCTACAGTTCATTGAGGGAACCATGAATGCCAACATGTACTGTGACATATTGAAGCAGAGCATGATCCCCTCCCTTCGAGGACTAGGCCGCAGGGCAGTAATCCAAGATAATAATGACCCCAAACACACCTCCAAGACGACCACTGCCTTGCTAAAGAAGCTGAGGGTAAAGGTGATGGACTGACCAAGCATGTCTCCAGACCTAAACCCTATTGAACATCTGTAGGGCATCCTCAAAAGGAAGGTGGAGGAGCGTAAGGTCTCTAACATCCACCAGCTCTGTGATGTCATCATGGAGGAGTGGAAGAGGACTCCAGTGGCAACCTGTGAAGCTCTGGTGAACTCCATGCCCAAGAGGGTCAAGACAGTGCTGGAAAATAATGGTGACACCACAAATTATTGACACTTTGGGCCCATTTGGACATTTTCACTTAGGGGTGTACTCACTTTTGTTGCCAGCAGTTTAGACATTAATGGCTGTGTGTTGAGTTATTTTGAGGGGACAGGACATTTACAGTTATACAAGCTGTACACTCACTACTTTACATTGTAACAAAGTGTCATTTCTTCAGTGTTGTCACAGGAAAAGATAGAATAAAATATTTACAAAAATGTGAGGGGTGTACTCACTTTTGTGAGATACTGTATAACGTGTCCATATTCTTAGCCCTGATTCCTTTTATACAGCCATTCAGCTTCAGATTCCCACGATACCAGATCCAACTTCATATCTGCAATAAAAGATGACCTGTCGTCCAGTTTACCACATACCAACATGAACAAATTGTTAGGCTGCTAGGCTTCTGCCTATAGTGGCCTTACAGCTTTTTTCTTCTTGTGTGACTGCTGTAGAGATTATATTGTATGGTTTCTTCAGGAACAAAGACCAGACGGTTCTATTGAAACTGCAAAGAACTGTGGAAAGTGTCAACTTTACAAATGAATAATAAAAAAAAAAGAACTGGACATCTGTCAAATCCCAATCACCTCATACAAATGTTTCAGTATCCATAATTCTTTTTACTCCACGTCAGCTAGAAAGAGAACTGAAGTTTGCAATATTATGTGTGTATTTGTCATGAGCAAACACACTCTCTACTGTAGCCCTTTCAGGGCTTATTGACTAACGTGTATATATTCTGAGAATATTCTAAGAATGTGAAAATGTGCACACTTTTAGTGTGATTCTCAGTGGCTTTAAGAATCAACAACTTGACACTAACATTATATAATTGGCGCCTGTCTAATACTCAGTGAAAGGCCCTTCACACAGTGGCATGGCATGGCAGCAGAAAGCTGCAACCTAGAATGTATAGATTCTGCTTTCTGTGATTCGTCATGGTCTTGTTCCATTTGTGTAAAAGCTGAAAACAAATCCACAAAAGGTCAAGACTTTGGAGGTAATAATTCTTTGCACTCAACTAAAGAACATTTATGGCTTAAAGTGAAGCATACTATACTTTCAGTGAGTTCATATTTGCACTGAATAGATCAGCCATTCTCAACCATGGTTCAGTAGACCCTAGGGTTCCTCCAAAGGTGGCTAGGGGTTCCTTGAGCTGTGGCTATCTGACCTCCCATCTGATAGTGCCTCCATAGTTCCAGGTCCAATGCCACTTGGCAGAGACAGTGGCATTAACTGCAAAGGCGTCATTCTTGCCACCCCTGTAAGGAGGACATTCTTCCCATTTACCGCCACCAATGTAAGGGACATTTCAAGACAATGGTCTTGATTAGGGATGATCGAACGGTTCGGGTCGACCATCGGTTCAAACCGAACATTGGCTGTTCGAGGTTCGGCCGAATTTAGAACTTTTTGCCCAAAAAGTTCGGAATTCGGCAACCAGAACCGACCAAAATGCAATGGGACAGGAAATGGCCTTTAAAAGCCAGTGATTGGACCAGAACCATTAGCAAAAGCCAATTGAGGGGACAGGAGAATGCTAGGAATGTGATTGGAGTGACTAGGGGGTCCATAGACCAATCATTAGTGAATACGGCCCCCAGTATATAAGATAGCCCCCGTCAAATTCCTAGCATTGTTATACAGGGACATGGAAGAGAGTGGAAGCAGTTCGTGGACTTCTGCTACAAAGTGTCATTTATCATTTATTAGTGTGAGGAAAGGGATATCTAGTGTAGTTAGGGTGCTCTTTTACACTTTAGTTAGCTTTAATTATTCAGTTTCTTTAGGGAAATTGTTAAGTGCCAGGGTGACCATAGTGTAGTGTAGGGTGAACTGACAGTGACTGCTATGGCAGGGTGACCAAACCCTTCCATATCAGTGTGACCGCTATAGAGAAAAGCTAGTTTCTCTGAAGTCACTTTCGCTGCAGTAATATGGCTTCGCCCCCGTCAGCATTCTTTTTGGCTGCAGGCGTCTACAGGGATCTTTTGAGCACATGTTTGGAGTCAGGCATGACATCTGAACATGTGTATAGGGGGTATATATACACACCCATGTATGTATATATATACACCTGCACATATATAGGTGTGAAAGGAGCAGAAAACACTACTTGCGCTAATTAAATAATTAACACCAATATAGTTACGCTCCTATCACACCTATATGTGTCTAAGTGTAAAATACATATAAGTATGTGTGTATATATACCACTATACACAAGTTCAGATGTTTTGCCTGCCTCCAAAGAACCCAAAAAAATGCCAAAAAAACGCTAGCGCCAAAAAAAACCGCCCAGGTGTGTTGTTGCAGGCATTTTTTTGGGGTTTTTGGAGGCAGGCAAAACATCTGAACTTGTGTATAGTGGTATATATACACACATACTTATATGTATTTTACACTTAGACATATATAGGTGTGATAGGAGCGTAACTATATTGGTGTTAATTATTTCATTAGCGCAAGCATATATTTCTGCTACTATCACACCTATATATGTCTAGGTGTATATATACATATAAGTATGTGTGTATATATACCCGTATACACAAGTTCAGATGTTTTGCCTGCCTCCAAAGAACCCCAAAAAATGCCAAAAAAACACTAGCGGCAAAAAAAAAACGCCCAGGTGTGTTGTTGCAGGCATTTTTTGGGGGTTTTTGGAGGCAGGCAAAAAAATAGTAGCAGAAATATATGCTTGCGCTAATGAAATAATTAACACCAATATAGTTACGCTCCTATCACACCTATATATGTCTAAGTGTAAAATACATATAAGTATGTGTGTATATATACCACTATACACAAGTTCAGATGTTTGCCTGTCTCCAAAAACCCCCAAAAAATGCCTGCAACAACACACCTGGGCGTTTTTTTTTGTTTTTTTTTGGCGCTAGTGTTTTTTTGGCATTTTTTTGGGTTCTTTGGAGGCAGGCAAAACATCTGAACTTGTGTATAGTGGAATATATACACACACACTTATATGTATTTTACACTTAGACATATATAGGTGTTATAGGAGCGGAGCCATATTCGTGTAAATGATTTCATTAGCGCAAGCATTTATTTCTGCTACTATCACACCTATATATGTCTAGGTGTATATATACATATAAGTATGTGTGTATATATACCCGTATACACAAGTTCAGATGTTTTGCCTGCCTGAAAAGACCCCAAAAAATTCCCTAAAAAACGCTTGCTACTAAACCGGTAAGGTGCGAAAAGAGAGAAGCCACTAACCTGTTCTATAAGTGACAAAATACAAACAATCTTTTTTTTTTATGGTTCTGGACATGCTACAGAGCTGAAACTTCACAGGTACACCTTTTAGATCCCCCAGATACTAAATCCAAAGAAATTTTTTTTTTTTTTTTTTTTATTTTTTCAATAATTGTCTCTCTATCAAAAATGACAATTTTTAAGAACTTTTTTTTGTGTGATTAATAGTCCCTGGGGCATGACCCAGAACCCTAGGCACTTTTTAGGGGCATTTATTGGGTTTTAGGGCTTCAAAATGGTGTTTTTTGATTACCGAAGTTCAGGTCCCATTGATTTCAATGGGGTTCTGAAATCCGGGCCGAACTTTTGGGAGGTTCGGGTGTTCTGGTCGAACCAAACTTTTCAAAAGTTTGATCATCCCTAGTCTTGATAGACTAATTATACCAAGGGTTTCCTGTAACTGATCACTTTTTTTTAAGGGTTCCTCTAGGGTTAAAGGGTTGGGAAAGGCTGGATTAGATTAATGAGACCACAGCCATTCATGGAGAAATGCAATAAGTAGGTGGTGGCTTGTGGTGGAGACACCATGGTAATGGTTACACTGTGGATGGAGAAATAAAATGACTTGGAAGAGTAGAGACCAGAATGTGGATCTATTTTCTTTGTAGATGAGTGAAGACCGGAATTTTTGAGTCAGCATCTTGTCTTTCTGTAGAAATGTGAAACGAGCAAGTCTGAAGTGGTGCTGCAAGTTTTGGGATTCTTCAACTCCATATTTGTAGTGCTTACCTTAAAGCTCAACTCTAGACTGGGCAACACGGCTCCAACATCTTGCTTCCCTCCTCCCCTCAGCCATTTTTATATTATTTATTTATTTAAATGTGTATACATAACTTTTTTCCTAAGGCCCATCTGGTCACATGATATCACAGGTCATCTTCAGTTTCTTCTGCAGTGGACAGTCCTCAATGATGTGGGTAATGGTGCCACATATTGACCTCAATAGCATTGCCTCCAGCTTTCTCTTGTGAGCCCAGGGTAGCTTAAAATTGCATGCCAGAGGGTGTGTGCTTGATGCCCATGGTTCAGAGGAATAGGGAAATAATTGCACTGTGCATAATTCAACTGGAAAGGACACATGGCCTGGATTGCTTAGTCTGTGGAAAATGCAGAGATAGGGTAAGTATTGCCAAATTGTTGATTTTTTTTTTTTTTTTTAAATTGTAAAAGATCGATTTTCATTTTTTTTAAAATGATAAACATGTCGTACTTACTTGCTCTGTATAATGGTTTTGCACAGAGAAGCCCCTATCCTCCTATTTTTGGGTTCCCCTGCTGGTGCTCCTAGCTCCTCTCTGCTGCTGAGTGCCCCCATAATTAGTCACTTACTATGGGGCACTCGTGGCTGCTTGCTCCCGAGCTGCCCCCCTCCTATCTCATTGCTTGTGATTAAAAGCAGCTGGAGCCATTGGTTCCCACTTCTGTCTCTGAGCCAATGAGAAAGGAGGGAGACGCTGTTCTTGTGGAGATCTCTGGATTGGAATTGGGATTAGGTGGATAAGGGGGGCTGGGGGGGTAGGAAGTGGCATGTAAAAGGTTTTTCACCTAGATGCCTTTAGAACCACTTTACATTTTCTTTTTGGGGGGGCACGGACACCTGTACAGGATGTATATTCAACCTGCTCCGCAGTATCCCTGAATATTTCTGAATACTTCTGAATATTCCTGAAAATTTTGGAATGTTTCTGTCTGTGAATAGCTTTTTGAGTGTCTGTGGATATCATGGGAAAACTAGATGTGGTTGTTTAGAATGATGATTTGAGATAGTATACGGAGTACGGCGCCTCCCCTGATGTAAAACACTGTATACTGTAGAGCTGCCTTCAACTTAAGTAATAAAAACTTAAATGTGGAATGAATTATGTAATGAGGAGATGCTACTCATACATAAGCACATAAAGGTACCATAAAAATACAGGATAAGCACTTCTGGCAATCTCTACTAGGTGACTCCACCTTCTGTGGTGGGGTGAAAGTGATTGTTAAATCAGAAGTGACAATAAATAGCAACAAATATTTTTTTTTTTAATTATAAATATAAAATACAGTGCTTGTTACAAATCATGCTGTATTTACCAATAGGTGCTAAATAAAAATGTGCACTATAAAATAAATAAACCAAGACACCTTTGAGGTTTCAGTACGACATCACTTCCAGTTTGCGGCTGGTCGGAGCTTGGAAAGCAAGCGGTATTCAGGGCAGCGGTTCGTGGTTACCTGCTAGCTCTTTTTCTTTCAGCAAAACACTTAAATGTGAGTTCTCTACTTTTTATCTCTGCATTAATTTTACAAATAAATCTACTACACCATGAGATATTCCCCCCGTATCTTCTTTGAAAATTTATTGGATAGATGTACCCCTGATCAACATCTAGGAGGAAGTGGTTCCTAAAAGACAGAGGAGTTCTACAGGCACTTTAGGTCCCAGAGGCTTGAGTGCTTCTGGTGAGTGGCCAACAGTGCTAATTTCGTCGACTAAAACCGACTAAAATGTTTTCGTAGACTAAATTAACACAATTTCAGTCTACTAAAATACGACTAAAACTAAAACAATTCAGATGACTAAAATACGACTAAAACTAAAATGGCATTTTAGTCTTAAGACTAAAATACGACTAAAACTAAAATGGCATTTTAGTCAAAAGACTATAACTAAAACTAAATCGAAATTTGCTGCCAAAATTAACACTTGTGCATGCTCAAAGTTTAATACCATAAATAATAACATATTAGATTTTTCACTCCAGGACCAGCAATAGTATATAATGAGTTTGGAAATTGTAGAGAAATGCTTAAATAATGCATTACAAATTACAATTGAACTACACCCATTTGATTATAGATGACTAAAATGAGTTATAGTCGATTAAAATGTAGGACGTTTTAGTAGACTAAATACGACTAAAACTAAAACACTTGCAGAAGACTAAAAAGGGACTAAAACTAAAATGCCATTTTAGTCCTAAAACTAAGACTAAAACTAAATTTAAATTTGCTGCCAAAATTAACAATGGTGGCCAATACTTACTGGGTGGAGGATCAGATATTTGATGCACCATTGAACTGCACCAAGGGAAGAAGGATAACACAATATTTGGCATCACTTTTACGGACACTATTTTTATATATTTTTACATATGTGTTTTGCTACTTGGCACCTCTTCATATGGAATATTTTTTAAAGGATATTTGTTTTATTTTTTCGATATTGCACTGAGCACTTTACGTCACGGTCTCATCTTGTATATTCAGTTTCATACACTCCACATACAGCACTATTACCATTGATAATTGTGACCCTCTGTTATTCGGGTATGTGCATGACACTATTTATATGTCTTGGTTTATTTATTTTATAGTGCACATTTTTATTTAGCACCTATTGGTAAATACAGAATTATGATTTGACCTTGTTTTTTGTTGGCGTTGTTTATTTGTTATAACATTTTCAAAAATAAAATCTGAATCCAAAAAAAAAAAATTTGCAGGACTACTAATTGTTTAAAAAATGTTTTTGAAAATTATGTTTGGGCTTTTAAAATATTTCTTAATATGACATATGAAAACAAATGAAGATGGTAATATACTGGGCCAACCTCAATATAAACCCATAAATAAATAAATATACAGCAGCTAACACAAAACCCTGAATGATAGATCAACAAAATAGTAAAAATAGGTGTAGCGCTAAATAAATGTCAGATATAGTTCATATCCAAGAGGGAGTGGTGAGTGCAAAGACAGTGGCCAACAGATCACATCCTCTGTGCTTGATACAGGAACCATCTATCCACTATCTCTGAGGACGTCACAGGAAGTGACGAAACGCGTTAGATTGGAACGCATAGCGTCGTCACGCCATGTAAGATGGAACGCAAGCCACAAGCACCGCTCGCCACTTTGCAGGGTGAAGCGCAGCCCGCAACGTTGACCACCAGTGATCCGCTTGTATATTTTATTGCATTCTAACCCATATTGTGGGTAATAAACTGTATTATCAAACTACTACACTATCTGGAGCTTCTTTCTCCTTCCCCCATATTCAACTGGCCCTACATTCGGAGTTTAAGGAGCCAGTACCAGTCCATAGGATCTTAAAGGGGAACCCATCCCAGCCCAGGGGGGCAACTAAGCACGAGTGGTCCTAATCAGTGTTGTATTTAGGTTTTGTGCTGCCCTAGGCCTGACTAAACGTGTGCATCCCCTAATTTACATATGACCCACCCCTTCCTGTAAAGGCCACGCCCTTTACTGTTTACAACCCACCCTGTCATCTGTGAACCACAGACCACAAGTCTATCAGTGCCCATCAGCGTAGCCTCATCAGTGCCTTTCTGTGCAGCCTCATCACTGACCGCCTTATGGGGTTGCTAGACTGATTTGCCTCCTGGACTCTGCCCTCTGGCCCAATTCACCCCACAAGACTGGCACTATATTAAAAGTGTAGCGCAAGCCAACGAAGACCCTTTTCGTGCGGGACCCGGGAGGAGGCTGTTTTTTTTTCGTGCAGGGTGCAGCTTTTTTGCTGCCCCCCTGTAAAGTGCCGCCCTAGGCCTGGGACTTGTTGGCCTAGGCCCAGACACAGCACTGGTCCTAATGCCATAAGGCATATAGGACCCACAAGATGCGGTAAGTGATTTACTCTACCCACACACACGGTGAAAGGAATCGATGTCATGGACAATCACGTTTGAGCACTTGCACCTTTGAATCCGTTGGAAAACTCACAGTCACTGAGGACTTTTTTTGATACATTTTTGAGCACTACAGTCACCTTTTTGGACTTTATCCATGATCATATTCATTGAACATATTTATTGATATATTATTTATTAAGTCACTGATGCATATTATGGCAAGTATTTATTTATTAGATCATTGGATGGTTTTGCTATTGCTATTTTTATAAGGCTGTTCACAAGTCACCTTTTATTCACTATATTATCATCACCACATTTATATTAATTATATTTTTTATTGACAGAATATATATAATTTTACTGACAGTTTTTATGTTTGTCACATATCACCTGTTTTAGTAAATATCACTGTTATTCAATTAGGGTTTAACCAGCAAGCGCTGTAGCTGGCCTTTTTAATAAGACCAATACCCTCTAATTTACTCTCTTTCTCTACAGCAGCTGCTGTACCCTACACCATATAATATAATTTATTATTAGACTACTCCTAGGTGCGTGGAAGATACCTTGGTATATTTTTTCTCACATTTGATACAGGAACCGCCACCAACACCCAATAGCAGGAGCCAATTACCAGACCAAATTGACCCTCATTACAAAGGTCAATGTAAAACATGAACTCATAACACGGACTGAAGTATTCCTGGAAGTTCTCCTCCAATATAGCATATGAAATCATATACACAGGCTGAAATATTCCTGGAAGATCCCATCCAACCCCTAACGATCCTCGACAATATGCCGGAAAGCAGTAGCCACAGACCTCAGATCATGCAAAGAAGGGGACACTTCCTTTTCCCGCCGGACTATCTACTCCTCCCCAAGCTGCTTACTGCTCCGTGTGACCGGAAATCCCCCGTCTCTATTTGTTATTGTTATAACATTTTCAAAAATAAAATCTAAATCCAAAAAAAAAAAAAAATTTGCAGGACTACTAATTGTTTACAAATTTTTTTTTTGAAAATTATGTTTGGGCTTTTAAAATATTTCTTAATACGACAAAAATGTTCATTGTAGGGGTTTCAAAAAGTTTGTAGCTGATTTCTACCCGTTTCTGCACTGAAGAAAAATCTGTATGCTTGTGTCAATGTGCGAAGTTACTCTGAGCGGGAGTGCAATGTCAGCATCACTTTAAGCCCCGGTTCACACTTCTGCGTGTGCGGGGTTCGCATGTAATGTCGGAGCGCACTGCTCCGACATTACATGCGATCGGCTGTGCGGTGCGAGTTTAGCCATACAAACTGTATGGCTAAATTCGCATCGCACCCGCAGCAAACACGCACAGGAGGCATTTTTGCAGCCGCATCAGGATCGGATCGCACAGCGGTTCACACTTGTGCGATCCGCTCCTGTGCGAACTGCACGATCGCACTGCGATATGCGATTAAACTGGGGGTGTCGTTAAGATTACATTGACACCCCCAGCGTATCGCATATGGCAGTGTGAACTGCCGGGGGTGCGTGTGCGATGCGGGAACAGGCTGCGAGTTCGCAGCCTTCCCGCATCGCATCAGTGTGAACCGGACCTAAAAGTGATAAACCCTTTGAGAGTATCTCACTAAAAATGACATTTTTGTTGGAGAGGATGCCTGAAATCTGACTTGTATATTAGTGTAGGCTTCCGGGAAAATCAGTGAACTAATCCGGAAATGACATTTCTGGGGAAGTTCTCGACACCAACTGTGTACAGAATGTATCCAGGTAGCCATATTGCATTGAATTTTACAGAAAATTACAGAGCTGTAGATTGAAAAGGAAAGGTCATTTTTTATAAACATTCAATTACAATATGATTTGTGTCTCAATTGTATATTATTATTATTATTATTGCGTGTGGTGCTGATTCCCCCTATTATGCCTTGGCTTCCCCCCATGTTGCACCCCTCCAATCTCCCCCCCCCAAGTGCTCAAGTGCTGCTGCTGGCTTCCCTCCTCTCCTCCCCCCCCCCGACTTTTGCGGGGGATGTTTCAGAATGAAAAGTGGGGGAAGGGGGCCGATTAAATATGTAATTTACCGTCCCCTTCCTTTTTTATATGAATGCAGTGAACACACTTACTCACTGTGTTCATTCATAACTGTAGCATAGTAAACTGTGTTTGCTGTGCTTCAGATTGTGAATGAACAGGAAGCCGCTCAGCACAGAGCACTTCCCATTCATGCACTGTCCAGTGCAGCTGAGGCTGCAGAGAATGTAACGTGTGTTTGAGCTTTGGGGTGCACACCCTAATGCAATGGGCTGCACACACCTATGTTAATAATAATACATTTTTCTTCTTCCTTCTTCTTCCTTTCCTTCTTCCTCCTTCTTTCTTCTTCCTTCTTCCTCCTTCTTCCTTTCCTTCCTCCTTCTTCCTCCTTCTTTCTTCTTCCTTCTTCTTCCTTCTTCCTTCTTTCTCCTTCTTCCTTCTTCCTCCTTCTTCCTTCTTCCTCCTTCTTCCTTTCCTTCTTCCTTTCCTTCTTCCTCCTTCTTTCTTCTTCCTTCTTCCTCCTTCTTTCTTCTTCCTTCTTCCTTCTTCCTCCTTCTTCCTTCTTCTTTCTTCTTCCTTCTTCCTTCTTCCTCCTTCTTCCTTTCCTTCTTCCTCCTTCTTTCTTCTTCCTTCTTCTTCCTTCTTCCTCCTTCTTTCTTTTTCCTTCTTCCTTCTTCCTCCTTCTTCCTTCGTCCTTCTTCCTCCTTCTTTCTTCTTCCTTCTTCCTTCTTCATTCTTCCTCCTTCTTCCTTCTTCCTCCTTCTTCCTTTCCTTCTTCCTTTCCTTCTTCCTCCTTCTTCCTCCTTCTTTCTTTTCTTTTTTCCCCTTAACAATTAAATAGAGAGATTTCGCTTTAGAGAGCTGTCAGTGATTCAAGGTTGAACAGAGTCTGGATAAGTAATGAGCAAATGTGGCTGCCCATAAGCACCTGTATAATTACAGACTATAGACAGAAACATTAACCACTTCAGCTCCGGAAGATTAACCCCCTTTCGGCACTGCGTTATTTTAACTAACGATTATGCGGTCATGCACTGCTGTACCCAAATAAAATTGATGTCCTTTTTTTACCCACAAATAGAGCTTTTTTTTTTTGGTGGTATTTGATCACCTCTGCTGTTTTTATTTTTTGCGTAATAAACAAAAAAGACTAACATTTTTTTTTAAAAAATCCCAGTAAGCGTATATTGATTGGTTTGCACAAAAGTTATTTATGGAACTTTTCTTTTTTTACTAGTATCAGCGATTTTTAGCGGGACTGCGATATTGCGGCGGACAAATCTGACACTAAGTGACACTTTTTGGGGACCAGTAAAACAAATACAGTGATCAGTGCTAAAAAAAGTGCACTGTCACTGTACTAAAGACACTGGCAGGGAAGGGGTTAACATCAGGGGCAATCAACAGGTTAAATGTGCTCCTAGGGAGTAATTACTAACTGTGTGGGGGAGGTGCTTTGACTGTAAGAAGACAGAGATCCATGTTCCTGCTTAGCAGAAAAACAGGATCTCTGTCTTCCCTACTAGCAGACCGCCATTCTGCCTCTTTCGTTAAATGATCAGAGGGTCCCAGAAGAGCGAAATCATGTACCTGTACGTGATTTTTTGCAGAAGAGCCGCCGCCCCACATTATATGTACATGGGGCAGTCAGAAAGTAATTAAAACATTAACGAAAGGTTATTTGCTCTAAGAAGACAGCTCCCCTGCTGCTCAGCTGTCTCTGCAAGATTAAGCACCAGTTTAGGTGTAAAACGCGTTAGATGTTACTGTTGGTTGACCATTCTTTGCTGTATGGGTACCATTTTCATTTATTGCATGGATTAATAAAAAGTGAATACACCGATGTGCGGCCGTCCAGACTTCTTTCTTCCACACATGAGTAAAATATTAACACATTTTTAAAAATGACTTATAATATGCTGTTCTCTTTCAACTTTCAAGAACTTTTTGAATGAGGATTCTCAGACATCTCAACCTGCAAAAACTCATTTTAGGGAGGTGGCAAACTAATTTCAGGGAGGTGGCACTCTGTGAACCCCCCCCCCCCCCCAATTTAACACAACAACTAGAGGATGATCAAATAAAATGCAATCAGTATACAGAGGTTTACTTCTTTTGAGAGATATTAAAGGAAGACTCTAACAACCATGACCACCTCAGTGATTTGAAGTGGTGATGGTGGTAGGAGCCAGAAACACTGCACATGCTGGGATATTTACAATTATGTGCTAGAGGCTAGTTGCACCCCTTGCACATGTGACTTACTGCTGGTGGGTACTGCTGGTGGGTAATGCTGGTGGGTAATGCTGGCTGGTACTGCTGGTGGGTACTGCTGGCTGGTACTGCTGGTGGGTACTGCTGGCTGGTACGGCTGCTGGGTACTGCTGGTGGATACTGCTGGCATGTACTGCTGGTGGGTACTGCTGGTGAGTACTGCTTGTGGTTACTGCTGATGGGTACTGCTGGCTGATGCTGCTGGTGGATACTGCTGGTGGGTACTGTTGGTGGTTACTGCTGGCTGGTACTGGTGGTGGGTACTGCTGGCGGGTACTGCTGGTGGGTACTGCTGGTGAGTACTGCTGGTGGGTACTGCTGGCGGGTACTGCTGGTGAGTACTGTTGGTGGGTACTGCTGGTGGGTACTGCTGGCTGGTACTGCTGGCTGATACTGCTGGTGGGTACTGCTGTCAGGTACTGCTGGTTGGTTCTCATGTATGATCCTTTACACGTTTTTTTTTCATTTATGTACTCATTAATACATTTGACATTTTTTCCTGCAAGCCATGTCGTGTCTCTCACTCAAAGTCCCAACCTTCTCTTTTTTATGTACATTGAACTGGGATGGAAATGCACGGCATATCCCACTGTGCATCTCATTTAAAGTCCCCAACCTCCCCCATGCTTCTATATGCGATTAGGGATGGAGAGACATGACTTTGGCAAACAGGTTTATTTCTTTTTGTAATACCCTCCCTTTTTGGGTTGCGTACCATTGGCTCACATTTCCCAGCCCAATGGTTATGTCATAAAAGCCCCCCTTGGATCATTTGGGGGGTTGTGGGTATTTTTTCCATGCCATGCTTAGACATACACACACATACAGCACAGTCTATACCATCCTTTTGGCATTTCTCACACACATCTGTGTACATTTGGTTCACTGAGGCATGTGGCCCCGGCCGCTAATCCCGGGAGCTGCGATGCACGGCGGGCGCCCTCCCTTTCTTCCCCCACCTTCCGGCGTGGTGGATCAGGTGGGCGGTTCCTCCGTGCATCGGTGCCATGCCCAGCGCCGGCGCGTGACGTCATATTTTGGCGTCGCTACGCCGACAGGCTGTCCTCCACCGCAGTGTATATAGGCTGCCTATGAGACGGCATGCCCATGGCGGCTGCTGCCTCACGGCAACCCTTTGCATACACTGGCATGACGCTGGGACCACAGCGCAGTGTCACCATCGGTGGACACGGGACGCTTTTGTTTGGAGTCTGGGTTCCATCCTAGGTACTTGCCTCTTACTCTTTTTCTGTACTTCACCTAAGGTATCTTTGGCATCTATAGTTACTGTTTGCGGTCTTCATACTAACCCACACCTTTCTTTTTGGGCTTGTTTTATTATCCAGGCCCTCCATTCGCATCACATGGCTTAATTTGTATTTGGTTGGGCTACCATATTATATTATATATTCTCCTTACTCCTTTTTTACTCTTTTTTTACTTTTCATACTTTACTTGGTGTCACATCCACCACTGTTTCCTATCAAGTTTACTTTCACCATGCTAGCAGCACTATGGTAATCTAACCATATATATTCTAATATACTTTTTATACAACTACTATACATACTCTCCATTTATACTTTTATAGATATCTCCCTCTTGCTGCTACATGTATCACGCCTACTTCATCCATCCCAGCCCACACTCCTCATCTGTGTGGCGTATTCAGCCTGGTTTACCTGCTATGAGTGCCCTCAGCTCCCGTGGGAGACATCCGGGGCCTTCCCTCTTTTCCAGTACCAGTTACCATCTTATTAAAGTTTAAGTGTTGGGTATTTGAGGCCATCGACTCTCTTCCCCTCCCCAGTCTTCATGCATCACCATTTGCTTTTTCCTGACATATATATATATCTTTTAGATCTAACATCAACTCCTGATGAAGTGGCATATCTAGCCCACGAAACGCGTCGAGTCTACGATGTTACGATTTTTTACATATGTACTCTACTACTGTGAACAATTGTACTTTTTGATGTTGCGATATTTATGAGTCTACGATGTTACAATTTTTTTTTTATATATACTCTACTACTGTGAATAATTGTACTTTTTGATGTTGCGATATTTATTACTGTACATTTTTTGGATATTTGTCATTTGGCTGTCATGAACACTGGACCTGTGACAATGTAATACTTTTACTCCATGTATGCTATAACCATTCTCACGTATGATCCTTTACACATGTTTTTTTTCATTTATGTACTCATTAATAAATTTGACATTTTTTCCTGCAAGCCGTGTCGTGTCTCTCACTCAAAGTCCCAACCTTCTCTTTTTTATGTAAACTGGTACTGCTAGCTGGCACTGCTGGTGGGAAATGCTGGCTCCTCTGAGAGACATCAATGGAGTGTGAGGATCAGTGCAGGAGCAAGCATGCAGAGGCAATGCTTCCTGTATCTCTCCTCTCACAGGCGGAGTGCATTTGATATCACTCCCCCTGTTACAGAACGGAGCCGGAACTATACCGGAAGCATCGGCTTCCTTCTGACAGCTGACAACCCGAAGTCGGGATACCGCACGGCACTTTCGGGTGTCAGGGAGCCGCAGCCCTAGTAGATTTTTCAAGAAAATCTGTATAAAAATTCTCAGTACATCCGATAATTTTTTTTTTATATTTCACTATATTTGTAAAGGTAAGTCACAGAGTACAAAGAAAAATGCTACAACAATTGGTTTACATAAGTAAATGAAGCAATCTTCCAACGTAATCAACAATGTTTTATCAGGAAATCAACAACTTGGTAACTTACAAGTGAGAAGGCTAATGATAAGAGAACGATCATTGAGACATTAATATTATACAGGATTTATATAGCGCCAACAGTTTACACAGCACTTTACAATATAAAGGGGGGCAATACAATTACAAAACAGTCCAAACCAGACGATATAGGAGGGCCTTGCTCATAGAGCTTACAATCTAAAGGGAGGGGTTGGGGTACAAAAGGTAATAGATGCAGGGGGATGATCTGATGAAGGTGACTCAAGTACAGTTCTTAGGTGGCGGTGGGGTAGGCTTCCCTGAATAATGAGTTTTCAAGTGGACAGGGTAGGGGCTGACCAGACATACTGGGAGAGGGAGTTCCAGAGGGTGGGAGAGGCTCCAGAGAATTCCTGGAGGCGAGCATTGGAGGAGGTAACAGCATACCTCCCAACTTTTTGAGAAGGCAATGAGGGACACCTGTTAGAAAAAAATGTAGGCCTAGGACACCCCCCTGCCACGCCCCCTTAAAGGAGAACTATACAAAAAAATGATTAGTTGAACCAACAGGTGCTTTTTTTTTTACCACTACTTTTCCATTACACTGGCTTTTGAAATTTACAAATGCAGCAATTTAGAAATTGGATGAAAGGTTTAGCACAGGGAAACACTTTTTGAAAGATATATAGTTCAATTTATATACAATTATATAGATCGGACCAAAATCAGGGACAAATGAGGAGGAAAGAAGGTGTCAGGAAGGGCTTGCCAGAAGACGAGATGATTCATGCAGGCAAATCTCTGTTCCCCAAACTTTTCCTAGAAAAGGTGAGTTAGCGCATGCTAATGTGCGTGCGCATCTGCACACGCGCTGAAATTTGCACCAGAATGCAAACAAATATGCTCATGCACGCATTAATGTGTGTGGCACATTCCGTGACAGATGAGGGCATCAAATGGGCTATTTAAACTGGGTCAGTACCCAGGATCAGTGCTGTCTTATCTACAGCGTTCCCGTGATTGTCCTGTTCCCTGTTTATTTGCATCTGCTTCCAGTTACCTACCTGGCTTGTTCTGACTACTCCTGATCTCCACCTGCACTGACCCCGGCTTGTACCTTCACCACTCTCCATTCTGAGCATCTGTACCTGATCTGATCGCACTGTGTATGACCCGCTTATCTGACTCCGTTTATGTTCCAGTCATCACGGAGCTATCTAGCTGCCACCATCTTTCTATCTGCCATTGGGACCAGCTCATCTGCTATCATCTGGCATATCACTTAACCAGAAGCCCAGCAGCTTTCACGACTACAGGCACTCGTGCGACTCTGCACTCCTGCACCACCTGTCTGCTCTATCAGGGACCCCGAGTCAAAGGTGTAAGAGAGGCCTTCCTCAGCAAACCAAGCTCTTCCTACCAGTTACAAGACAGAGGGGCAGAGGGACCTTGTTCCAAATCATGAAATCAGGGACAGTTGGGCGCTACGGGTGACAAGGGAGCTAGAGAGCAGGAGGTCTTGGGAGGAGCGGAGAGGACGATTTGGGCAATATCTGCAGATGGGGTTGGTGATGTCATTGGGGGCGATGTTGTGGATGGCCTTGTATGTTGTGGTTAGTTTTTTTTAGTTTTATATGATGGTGTAGGGGAAGCCAGTGAAGGGATTGGTAGAGAGGGGCAGCAGTCACGGATCGGTTAGTAAGGTGTATGAACCTACTAACAGCAGCATTCATAATAGACTGAAGGGAGGAGAGCCTATATAAAGGTAGGCCAGTGAGGAGAAAGTTACAGTAGTCAAGGCGGAAAATAGCCAAGGAGTGAATAAGTTGTCTTGTGGTGTCATGCATCATAAGATGTAGTAAATGCGATGACTTGACAAATTCAAGTACAAATTGAAAGTACTTCAAATTTTTATTTGCTTTAACATTCAATTTTGAAAGGAATAGACTTTCCTAAACAAAAACCACATTCACTGTGGATAAGAGCATCACTTTGACACCACTAACAGTAAACAAATTTGAATAAACCTTCTTAAAAATAAAAAATTAAAAACATTTTTTTGACAAGTGTATGGCCAGCTTAACCACTTCAGCCCCAAAAGGTGTTACCCCCTTAATGACCAGGCCATTTTTTGCGATTCAGCACTGCGTTGCTTTAACTAACAATTGCGTGGTTGTGTGATGCCGCGCCCAAATATAATTGATGTCCTTTTTTTTTTTTTTTTACACAAATAGAGCTTTCTTTTGGTGGTATTTGATCACATCTGCGGTTTTTCGTTTTTGAGCTATAAACAAAAAAAAAGCGTCAATTTTGAAAAAACACCAAAATTTTCTACTTTCTGATATAAAACATTCACAATAAAAAAATGTAAAAAATCGAATTTTTTTATCAGCTTAGGCCAATTTGTATTCTGCTACATATTTTTGGTAAAAAAAATCCCAAAAAGCGTATAATAATTGGTTTGCAAAATAAGTTATAGCGTTTACAAACTACGGGATAGATTTATGGACTTTTTATTTTTTTTTATTAGTAATGGCGGAGATCAGCGATTTTTATCAGGACTGTGACATTGCAGTGGACAAATTTGACACTTTTTGGGGATCAGTGATATTAATACAGTGATCAATGCTAAATAATATGCACTGTTACTGTAAAAATTACACTGGCAGGAAAGGGGTTAACACTAGGGTTGATCAAGGGATTGAATGTGTTCCCTATTTGTGCTTACCAACTGTGTGGGGGATGGGTTGAACAGAGACACAGAAAGATCAGTGATTCAGCTTAGCTGAATCACAGGATCTTTCCCCGCCTCTCTGACAGGAGAGCCATCTTGCATGGTTTACATTCCAGATGGCTCTCCTGTCAGTATTGCCAAAGATCGCTGAAGGCCGGTGACAATTGAGCCCGCTCCTCCCACGGTCTGCCTCCCGCTGTGTGTAATCACAGCGTGAGTGCGGCTCCGGCGGCGTGCGTGTGCCGCCGAAACCACGCGCACATAGACATGTAGAACTACGTGATTATGCGTAGCCGAGCTGCCCTGCCACAGTAAATCTGCATGGGGCGGTTGGCAAGTGGTTAAAGAAAAACTAAATATCTGAGCACCACAAACTGAAAATACACTTTAAAGTATCAATAAATGGTGTATTACATGCTGTTCACACTCAGTCACTATAAGATTAGTTTCCTGTATTCTGCAAAAAAACCTGGTTGATCCTACTGCTCTCTATTTCCCTCTTCTTTCCATGTCTCCAATTCAGCTAGGGATTTTGCAGAGCAGTGTTGGCAGCTCTACACATATGCTCAGTTTTCAGTGAGTTTCAATGCTGATTATTTCCTCCCTATCAGATCTGAGCAGCCCATGAGACTATAGAGTCACACATGTGGGAATAAACAGAGTGGTAAATTACAGCCCACTCCCTTCCACCTCCTCCATGCCTACTAACCAGCTAAACACAATTGGGAGGGGATATTACATGTAGATTCATGGAGGCTTCATCTCTCTTTTATTCTAAGACACAGGCTGGAGGGGCGTGGCACAGCCTGTGACTGGCAAAAATCCGCCCACACCATGTTATTTCCAAAAAATAATAAAGATTTGATTTCAAATACAGTATACGTATATTTGTATGACAATTTAAAAGAGTTTATTGATATTATTATTTTTTTTTTTTTTTTACTCTTTGTTCCCAAGGTTGTTATTTTATTTTGAACATGGGGCCAGCAGCAGAGGACTAGAAGCTCCCCCTGCTTATGTTTCCCTGCAGACAGGCTGGGAAAGATTAGGGTCATGTAACAGCTGTGTATCGATTAGGAAAAAGGTACTTTGATTTTTTTCTATTAAAATAATTACAGTGCAATCATTCACATACAGAAAGAGAAGAGACAATGTAAAATAAACAGTGTGTGTTTAGTATCACTTTGATTAATTTTTTAACATTCAAAGCATAATTCCCCATCTATCCATGTCTCTATGCTTTCTTTAGTTGAGAAATCACTTTGAAAACAACCCCCCTGGCTTTTCATTCCACGGCCATCTTGAGTAAGGGCAGATGATTTATGAGATATTTACTTCCTGGAATTCATCTGCCCTTAGCTCAGGCATGCAGGCATGGCATGCAGGGCGTGCTTAGCAGAGAAAGCCCCTCCTTCAGATGAAAGAAAAAAAAATGCTCAAGAAGACTTATGGGATGTATGGCATCATTTTGGCCTGGGCCAGAAATCAAGAAATAACTATGAAAATGTAAAAGAAAAAAGTTTAAAACAATAAATATCATGTTAAATTACTAATGCTAGCAGTATAAGGATTAAAAATAGTCCATGTTGATTGAGCGAGTTTAGGTGTAGCTCATTCAGCCTCTCTTCTCCACTGCCCTAAACAGATATGCTAATGAGACTAGAACCATCTTGTATGGCAGGGGTCTCCAAACTTTCTAAACAAAGTGCCGGTTTACTGTCCTTCAGACTTTAGGGGGTCGGATTGTGGCCATCAGGAGTAGAAAATTTCCCAGCATCAGTTGGAGCAAACAATGCCCCATCTTTGGTGTCATTAGTAGAAATTGTATCATTGGGCCCCAACGTAGGTGTCATTGGGAGGAATTGAGCCCCTTCATTGGTGTCATTGGGAGAAATTGTGCCCCATCGTTGGATAATTGAGAGGAATTGCGCCCCATCATTGGTTTAATTGGGACCCATCAATGGTGTCATTGCGAGGAATTGTGCCCCTTTGTTGGTGTCAGTGAAGGAAATAATGCCACAAGGGCCATATAAAAGCTAGCAAAGGGCCACAACTTGCCTCAGAGCTGTGGTTTGGAGACCATTGCTGTATAGGAAAGAAACTGACCCAGAAGACATTGTTTAGAGACCACTGCTGTATAGCATAGAAACTGACCAAGAAGTCATTGTTTGGAGACCACTGCTGTATCGGAAGGAAACTGACCCAGAGGACATTGTTTGGGGACCACTGCTGTATAGTAAAAAAACTGACCTAGAAGACATTGTCTGGAGAGCATTGCTGCATAGGAAAGAAACTGACCCAGAAGCAGTGCCATCATAAGAGCATTATAGGCCCCCGGGCAATGCAGTGCACTGGGGCCCCGTCTACACAATCACCCACGAGAATAAAAATGCAAATTATGGATAAGGTGATATTTATTGGTACAGCAGTGCCAGGCTAATGACAGCTTCCAAGTTCGGCGGCTGTGTCCGGTGAATACACACACAGACGGGAGTCAGACTCGACTGTCATGTGTGTGCCTGTTCCTGTGGAAGCAGACAGGCATTCCTGCAGTTGTGGGCTCACCCTCCATGGCCCAAGTGGCCTGACAGCAGTGCAGGGCCGACAGGCGCTTGCTACCTGCTAAGTTCAGCAGCGGGTTTCACACGGGAATCGGGACTAATGCTTGGCTGGGGCTGGGTCACTGGGCAGGTGGGGCCCCCCGGGCAAGTGGAGCCCCCGGGCAACTGCCCAGTGTGTCCATTCGGTAGGATGGCCCTGCCCAGAAGACATTGTTTGGAGAGCATTGCTGTGTAGGAAAGAAACTGACCCAGAGGACGTTGTTTGGAAACCGCTGCTGTATAGGAAAGAAACTCACCCAGAGGACGTTGTTTGGAAACCGCTGCTGTATAGGAAAGAAACTCACCCAGAGGACGTTGTGGAGTGGTTGGTTCCCTGCATAGATGTCTGAACATTCATTAATCTCTATGGCAGCTCTAGAGTGGGAAAGACACCATTCCTTTTCTGTCTCAGGATGACTCACTACAATATACTTTACTTTCATGCTTCATATAAAAAAAATTCATTTTTTTTTTCTCGCTTTAGTTGTCCTCTAAAACGCTCTGTTGACAGCTGTGTGTTCAGCTGTTACCAAAAAAATGTGGGTTTGCACATTTTATTTTCAGATGGATATGCAAGCTTGCAAATTGACCCAATGTGTGGTTCATTCTGCTGATGTGAAGGATTTTCTAGGTAATTCTGTTTAGTCACGAGAAGTCAAATTCTGGGTTACATTCTCACTCAATAATCACTTTCAGTTTTCCTAGTTGAAATTTGATTTTTATGGTTAACTTCCAGGCTTGTAGACAGGAGAGTGGTTGCAGATGTCTAGGGTCTGAAATCTGACATTTGTTTTTTTTTTGATGTGTACAGCATTGGGTTAACCATGATGGGATCTTTCTCCATGTGATATAGAGCTACAAAGACTTTAGATGGCAGGCATGATCCATCGGTCACAACATTTTTCCATAAATGTTCTGTTTTGGACAGATGTTTTTGCTTGATCCAACGTTGTCCAGCCATTGAGGTGAAGGTGATGTTATTTTATTTATAGGCACCTTAACCACTTCAATACCGGGTACTTTTACCCCCTTCCTTCCCAGGACAATTTTCAGCTTTCAGACACTTTGACTGACAATTGTGAAGTCATGCAACACTGTAACCGAACAACATTTTTATGATTTTGTTCACACAGCTGGAGCTTTCTTTTGGTTGTATTTAATCACCACTGGGTTTTTTTGTTTTTTTTTATTGCTAAAAAAACAAAAACACTCTGAACATTAAAAAAAAAAACACTTTTCTTAGTTTCTGTTATAAAATTTTGCAAATAAATAATTGTTCTTCATAAATTTAGCCCAAACTATATTCTGCTACGTTTCTTTGGTGAAAATAACCCAAATCAGTGTATATTATTTAGTCTGTAGGAAAGTTATAGAGTCCACAAACTATGATATATAAACCTGAAAATGTATGAATCCTGATGTGCTGGGGGATGAACTATCTCTTTTCTTGAGGCCCTAAAATGCCAGGACAGTACAAATATCCCCCAAATGACCCCTTTTTGGAAAGTAGACAGTTCAAGTATTTAATTAGAGGCATGATGGTTTTTTTGAAGTTGATTTTTCTGCCATAATTTTTCAGAAAGAAATTTTGAAAAAAATGTAAAAAAAAATTCACATTTATTTTTTTTTTTTAACACACTGCCACTAGTGCAGTACAGCGTCATATAACTAGTTGACTTAGTTATAATAAATATATTACATTTTTTTCTTTTTACAATTTTTTTTTTACAAACTGGGAGCAGAGCAATATAATGTTACCATAGTAACATTATACTACTCTTGATAAGTGATCAGGAATTTATTTTTACAAATTATGTTTGCTTACAGCAGTGAATTATATTGGTATAAGCAAGCATTTTACCGAATGAAACTGATTCATTCAGTTTGTTTTGTTGTGATTAGCTGTGATTGTTCAAAGCTAATCACATGGTACAGGTGTGATTGGCCCTGTCTGTACCATCACTGTGACCAATCACAGCTAAAAACACAATTGTACACAATGGATGGCATTAAAGGAAGCTCTCAGAGCTCTCCTAACTGATGTAACTTCAGCTCTCCACCCCCTGCTTTTCAGAGCTGAGAGATCCTGTGTAAATTCTGCACTTTGAATAGATGTAGGGGAAAGACAGCTGTAGATAAAACAGGTAAAATTAAAGTAGGGGGATTTGTTTCTTCTTGGTAAATCACCTGAGGATGCTTATTATTATTATACAGGATTTATATAGTGCCAACAAATTGCGCAGCGCTTTACAATATGAGGGAAGACAATACAGTTACAATAGAATTCAATACAGGAGGAATTAGAGGGCCCTGCTCTTTAGAGCTTACAATCTAGAAGTTCACTGGGTATATGCAGTGCTGTATTTTGGCCTAGGCCGACAATGCCCTAGGCCTAGGGCGGCACTCTGC
Source organism: Pelophylax lessonae (assembly GCF_965119305.1). NCBI lineage: Eukaryota > Metazoa > Chordata > Amphibia > Anura > Ranidae > Pelophylax > Pelophylax lessonae. The sequence continues at coordinate 634,340,140 of NC_138770.1, read as the reverse complement.
AGGGGGGCAGCAAAAAAGCTGCCCCCCTCCACCTGAGATTCTTTTGGGCACTGGTGGCTAGAGCTGCCTCTCCCACCTCTGTATCTCTCTCTCGCCCCCTCCTCTCTCTCCCACTCACCCCCCTCTCTCTCTCTCTCTCTCTCACCCCTCCTCTCTCTCTCTTTCTCACTCCTGCTCTCTCTTTCTTTCTCACCCCCCTCTCTCTCAACCCCTCCTCTCTCACCCCCCTCTCTCTCTCTCTCTCACCTCCTCTCTCTCTCTCTCACCCCCTTTCTTTCTCTCTCTCTCTCACCCCCTCTCTCTATAATTCTCTCTCTCTCTCTCTCTCTCTCTCTCTCTCTCTCTCTTTTTCATCCCCTCTCTCTCTTTCATCCACCCTCTCTCTCAACCCCCTCTATCTCTCTCTCACCCCCCTCTCGCTCTCTCTCTCACCCCCCTCTCTCTCATCCCCCCTCTCTCTCTCCCTCCCTCACCCACCCCCTCTCTCTCCCTTTCATCCCCCCTCTCTCTCATACCCCTCTCTCTCTCACCCCTCTCTCTCTCTCCTCGACCCCCTCTCTCTCTCTCTCACCCCCTCTCTCTAATCCCCCCTCTCTCTCAACCCCCTCTCTCTCCGTCCCTCCCTCCCTCCCTCCCTCACCCACCCCCTCTCTCTTATCCCCCCTCTCTCTCTCACTGCCCCCTCTCTCTCATCCTCGCTCTCTCTTTCCCTCTCTTTCATCCCCCCTCTCTCTCACACCCCCCTCTCTCTCATCCCCCCTCTCTTTCCCTCACCCACCCCCTCTCTCTCTCATCCCCCCTCTCTCTCTCTCCCTTCCTCACCCACCCCCTTCTCTCTTTCATCCCCCCTCTCTTTCTCATCCCCCCTCTCTCTCTCATCCCCCCTCTCTCTCACCCCCCTCTCTATCTCTCTCTCACACCCCATCTCTTACCCCCCTCTCTCTCTCCCTCCCCCCTCTCTCTTCCTCCCTCGCCCACCCCCCTCTCTCTCTCTCATCTCCCTTCTCTCTCTCCCTCCCTCACCCCCCCCCGTCTCCCCCCCTCTCACCCCCCCCCCTCGTGAGATCTCAGAGGTTCATGCTGGGACTTGGAGTCCTTCCATTGTGGAGGGAGTCACATCCATTAAAAAGGAAGGAGTGGGGCAAATTTACATAGGAGGGGGAAGGAGGGCGCACAATTTTAGTCTTGCCTAGGGCAGCACAAAACCAAAATACACCACTGGGTATATGTGAGGGTTTACAACCACTTTACGACTACTTTAGCCTAAAATGGCAACTAACATAGAACACTAGGCTGTACACAAAAATAGTTTTATAAAAAAAAAACATCAACAATAATATTTTCTGTGCAGATGTTTCTCTTCTGGATGTTATTAATAACTCTTTTGTATATTTTATTGCTTTTTTGTTTTTAGTTTATAGACGCTTACAGGACAAAAACTCTACATAGTACATAGTAATATTATTTTCACTTTTTCTTTATCCTGCACATTCTGAAAAGTATGTTCAGCTCCTCCGCATTCCCTTTTCCCAGCAGACTTTATGGAAGGCTATTAAAATCGTTCTAGAGGCCTGAGAGTCTGTTATTGTTGCGTCTGGCTTTCAAAGGTTGTATTTGATCTCGGGGTGTTATAGTTTCTATAAAAATGATTTATATGTTATTTTGTTGTTGTCAGAAATATCTTGGCTTGAATTTAGATTAAACAGTTTACAAAAATGTGCAGAAAGTCAGCAAAGATGTCTAGAGCAGGAAGTGATATTTGCTAACACATAATACGCTGCATATTTCCCTGCAGATTACACAACTCCCAAAATAGATGACTTAAAAAGGCCATCCTAATTTACTGTGTGGCCGTGTCTGGTGCTTATAAATTGTCCCTGGAGAGCGCATATTTAGTTGGAAATTATTAGGAAAGAGCCCTTTGTTTTATGGCTTTTGAAACACATCATTCCCTGTTTGCGTACGTTTTCACGAAAAAGTTCAGGATAAACAGACAAGCAAAAAAAAACTTACCAAAACTATTCTTTTTAAAAAATGTTTTGTTTCACTAGGTCACCTTTTGAACTATTAACCACTTCAATACAAGGCACTTTCACCCCCTTCCTGCCCAGGCCAATTTTTAGCTTTTAGCGCTGTTGCATTTTGAATGGCAATTACGCGGTCATGCAACAACGTACCTAAACCAAATTTATGTCATTTTTTTCCCCTCAAATAGAGCTTTTATTTGGTGGTATTTGATCACCACAAGGTTTTTTCTTTTTTGCTAAACAAATAAAAAAAAACGAAAAGTTTGAAAAAAAAAAAGTTTTTTTTGTTTATGTTATACAATATTGTAAATAGATACGTTTTTTCCTGCAATGATGAGCACTGATGAGGCCGCACTGACATGCACTGATGAGGAGGCACTGATGGGGTGGCACTGATGGGGTGGCACTAATATGCGGCACTGATAGGGAGCACTGATAGGTAGCACTGATATGCAGCATTGGTGGGCACTGATATGCAGCACTGCTGGGCACTGATAGGCTGCATTTATGAACACTTATAGGTGGCACTGATGGGCACTGATATGCGGCACTGATGGGCACTGATAGGTGGCACTGATGGGCACTGATGAGCAGGACGGATAGGCACTGATGGGCGGTACTGATGGGCACTAATGGGCACTGATAGGTGGCACTGGTGGGCAATAATGGGCACTGGTGGTCGGCACTGATAGATGACAATGATGGGCACTGGTGGGCAGCACTGATGGGGAGGGCACTGGTTGGCACCACTGATGGGGAGGGCACTGGTGGGCTCCCTGAGCCCTGATTGCCATCCCTGGTGGCCATGGTGGGCATTCCTGGGGTCATGGGTGGGCATCCCTGGGGTCATGGGTGCATCCCTGGTGGTTCTAGTGGCACCCCCCCCCAAGGGTCTTCACTGGTAATCAATGCTCTGATTACCAGTGCAGACCCCCCCCCCCCCGTCAGGAGAGCAGCAGATCGGCTCTCCTCTACTCCTGCCTGTCAGGCACGAACTGAGGAAAGCCGATCAATGGCACTTCCTATTTACTATGTGACCAGCTGTGATTGGACACAGCTGGTCAAATGGTAAAGAGCCTACATTAGTAGACTCTTTTCCGAGATCGGAGATGCGGTGTGTCAGAGTGACACGCCGCATCACAGATCGCCGCTCTGCGCATTATCCTGCCGCCATCATATGACGTCCGGTCAGGATAATGCAACCACCTTCCCACCGTCAATCGCTTATAGGGCGGGTGGGAAGTGGTTAAGGAACAGCCAAAAATAATAATAATAATAACCGTCATTGTCATCTTAACCGCTTGCCAACCAGCCACCGAATATATACTGCGGCAGGCTGGCTCAGCTGCGCGAATTACCGTACCTGTACGGAGGTTTGCGGGAGGAGTCCTGGGATTAAGCCGGCGCCGATAGTGGCGTGCACCCACACCCACTAGGCAGCGGGGATGTTGATAAACGGGACCGGCGGCATCGATTGCCGCTGGCCACCTGCGATCGTTCCCCGCTGAGAGAGAAGGGTGGTCTGCTGTTGTAAACACAGCTGACCGTTCTTCTCTCTGAAATGATCACAGAGCGCCTGTGATCCTTCTATATAGGATCACAGGTCTCTATGGTCATTTCACAAGTCCCTCTCCAACACAGTTAGAAAACAATCCCGAGGCTCACACTTAACCCTTTGATCATCACTGGGTTAACCCCTTCCCTGCCAGTGTCATTATTACAGTAACAGTGCATATTTTTAGCACTGATTACTGTAGTAATGTCACCGGTCCCCCCAAAAGTGTAAAAAATGTCAGTTAGGGGTTCGATCTGTCCGTCGCAATGTCGTAGTCCCGCTAAAAATCGCAGATCGCCGCCATTACTAGTAAAAAAATAAATAAATAAAAATGAGAAATATTTCCCCTAGTTTGTAGACGCGATAACCAATCAAAATACCCTTATTGCAATTTTTTTTTTACCAAAAATATGTAGCAGATTACAAATTGGCCTAAAATGTTGAAAAAATGTAATTTTATCATTTTTTTTTTTTTGGAAATGTTATATAGCAGAATGTAAAAAAATATTGTTTTTTTTTTTTTTTCAGAATTGTCGTTTTTTTTGTTTATAGCGCAAAAAAAAAAAATTGCAGAGTTGATCAAATACTACCAAAAGAAAGCTCTATTTGTGGGAAAAAAAGGACATCAATTTTAATTAGGTACAGTGTCACATGACCGCGCAATTGTCCGTTAAACAACGCAGTGCCGAATCGCAAAATGGCCTGGTCATTAAGGGGGCAAATCCTTCCAGTCCAGAAGTGGTTTATTTTTTTAAAGAGACCCTGTACCCAGACCCTTTATTTTAACAAGACTGCCCACCATTAGAATATTTACCATTTTTAACCACTTCCAGTCCTATTTTTTGGTAAAATTTGGTAAAAAAAAGATGTTACACTAAGTAAAAAAAATACCTAACCTGCCTCACACAAACTGGGCACACTCATGAAACGGTGCCAAACTTCGGTACCTAAAAATCTCCATAGGCTACACTTTAAAACTCTCCTCTGTAGAGTTACAGAGGAGGTCTAGTTCTAGAAATAACGCTCTCACTCTAACGTTTGCGACGATACCTGTGTGGCACGAAAGTCGTTTACCTACACATGTGTTCGCATCTGCGTGCGAGCACAAAGAGATGGGGACGCTTAAAAAAAAATGTATTATTATTATTTATTTAGTTTTCTTTTACACTGTCCCATTCATTTTTTTTCTTTTTTACTTTTATTCCCAGGGCTTTTTTTCAGCGGGAATGTGGGGGAACTCAGTGCCGCCACCTCCAACACTCGATGTATGTGCCAAGGGTGCTGGGATGCGCTAAGGGATCTATTAATGTTGGCTGCTGGGGACTCTATTGTCACTAGGGGGTCTATTGGTACTAAGGAGCTCTATGTCTGCTGGTAGGGGTTGGATCTAATGTTTCTGGGGGGGGGGGATCAATTGTTAATGGGAAAGATCTACTGTTAAGGGAGGGGTCTATTGTTGCTGGCTGCTAGAGAGTCTACTGATGCTGGATACTGGGAGACAAGCACTGGGGGTTGCTGGGGGTATTTTTTGTGGAGGATCTATTGTTGCTGCAGATATTTATTGTTGCTGGGGGATCTATTGTTGCTGTGAAGGATCTATTGTTGCTGGCTGCAGGGGACCTAATTTACTGCCTTTCATTAGAAAATTCAATACAAACTACTTTGCAAGTAGAAATGATACTTTTCTGTATTCTCTAGGTAAAGGTGGTGCTTGGAGGTGGGTAGGGGGCAGAGACTTGGAAAAGGGGAGTACCTGCACCTATTCTCTGAGAAAAAAAGCCCTGTTTATTCCTATTATTTGGTTGAATTAAATGGACTTGTGTCTTTTTTCAACCTGACTACCTATGTAACTGTTATGTAACGGTATCAGCCAAATGATCAGACCAGTGGTGATGTGCAATTTCTACTTTACTTAACAATGTGGAACGTAGATTACACAGGAGATCATGTGAACAGGGGTTTGCAGTACAAAACAGCAATATGAGGAAGGGAGAAACATTCATAAAACATGTGAAAACAATTCTATTGCAGTTCTAGTAATGGCCACTAGATGGCAGCAGAGTGTTCTGAGTTCAGTTTACTGATAGGATAAAGATCTGAAGATTTCTCACGTGTTCCCAGAGATTGATCGTTCATTCAGCAGACTGGGAGCTGTGGGGATTTCTTGCTGGCACAGACTTCACACAGGCACTGCTGATGCTGACTTTGGTCAGGAGGCTCTGGGGGCCGTAGATAGGACCAACCCACTGCTTGGACAGCTTCTCCACATGGACTGTAACAGAGTCCTCTCCAGTGACTGGGACTTGGATAGATGCTGCTTGCTCGTGCTCTCACTGCTGGTGGCCCACACACCAGACTGATCGAATGAGGACCCAGCACCTGGGGACAGCTCACTTGCCCAGTCACTGCTGTCCCATCAGGCAGGATCTCTCTGAGCACAGGAAGCTGGGCGGAGCTGGCATTTATACTCCCTGGGCATGTCCTGGAACTCAGGGGATGCTGGGAGCCCAGAGGATTGTGGGGAATTGAGTTAAAGGGACTTGCACCTGCATCTGGATAAAGGGGCACACCACTACATAACTATATGCAAGTATTAAGCCCAAAAGCCTGGACAGAGCCGATGTTCCGTGAAAATTACCTACCCGTGAAAAAAACCTACCCTCGTCACTTCTGGTGCACCCTCAGTGTGTATAACGCGGCCGTTACATTAAAACAGCTGCCCTACAATATTAATCATCTCCGCTCCTTCCCCTGACACTTCACTGATGCCGGCTAGTAAACATAAAAGCAGCAGCGGGTGTATGAGAAGATACATAACGGAGCCGCCAGCCGCTTTTATATTTACTAGCCGGCATCAGTGAAGTGTCAGGGGAAGGAGCGGAGATGATTCATATTGTAGTACAGCTGTTTTCATGTCACCGCCGCGTGGGTAGGTTTTTTTCACGGACACCCTAATACTTTCATCCTACTGCGCATGCCCTGTAGTCAGCTCCTTATCTTGTTCATTAGGTCTCCGGGGCTCTGAGCATGCGCACTGCTGCGCTGCTCAGCTGTTCATGCCCGGAAGTGACAAGGGTAGGTTTTTCTCACGGGGTAGGTAATTCTCACGTTACACCGGGCTGAGGCTGTTTTTACTCAAGCAACCATTGGGCAAGTTGTTGTGCAGTGTTAGAGACATTTCTTTTGCCAGCATTAAACCCAAAAGGAAACATTTATTATTGCTTGCCAATTCTTAGATGTGACGGCTGCAATCATTTTCTTTTTTAGGCTTTCTTTCTTCTGTTTTCATCCGGTGATCCAGCCAGTAAGTTTGTTGATTTTCAAAAGCACAAGCTCTCCTGCAGACTGTATTAATTACAGAGATGGGACCAACAATTTAACAGTAGGGGTGCATACAATAATCATTCTTTATTTTATTCATGTAAAGCCTTTATCCCAAAAGGAAAAAACTGTTTGCCATAGCTGCCTATTAAAGCATTAGCAGGAGCTTGGATTAAGTTTGTTAGTGTATCTAAATCTGCTAGTCCATCTAACACTCCCTTTCCCCCCCACTGACAATGCTGTTGTCCAAAGGTACCTTCTGTGCTCCTTCATCCAGAGTTGTGTCTCACTAATACAGGGGGTGTGTTGCTGGCCAGATCACCAGGTGAAAAAAGAGGGGAAAAAAGCCAAAAAAAAAAAGAAACAAATGCAGCCACCACATCTAATGATTGGTAAATTGCAATTTAATTTTATACTTTTTTTTGGGTTTTTGTTTGGTCCGTAGAGCTTGAAGAGAAGCTGCAAAGCATGCAGGGAATCCAGGGAATTTGTTATGTAAGATTATATTGGATTGTCTAATATAACTATTGTTTGTATTGTTATTACAATTCTGAGACTAGGGATAAACCGATACCTTCTTTTTTTGGCGAGTAAAAGTACTGATAGTTTTGGTCAAGTGCTAGCTGATACTGAGTACTAATACTTTGCTGTGCTATATGCGCAATACAAAAAAAACTGCGAAGAATTGCATGCGATTTGAACAGGAAGGCAGTGCAATTCCTGTCGGAATCACATTAGATTCCCCCGCTCCTGTGTCTGCATGCGTAGAAAGGTAAGTGCCATCTAATGGGCAGTTTACAAGAAATGTTAGAACTCACGTTCAGTTCAGTACATATCTGGCCAATTGCAAAATCTGCATAGGTGCCCCCTTCCTGCTGATGATAGCAAATCACAGCTGCTGGAGGTGCTCACAGGGCTGGAGGAGACGTTTTGGGACCCCGTGGGTATAGGGTGGAAGTGATTTGAGCTTGGGGGCGGAGCTTGGGGGTGGACATCCTCTACATCTCCAGCCCTGTGAGCACCTCCAGCGGTTGTGATTTGCTATCATCGGCGGGATGGGGATACCTATGCAGATTTCATATTTGAACTGTACTTAAAGCGTAACTCCACTTTTGTTGAGAAAAAAAACATTCCCCTCTGGGTGATCTCTGTACATTGCAAGGATTTTAACAAACATTGTTGCAGATTCCTACCTTTAGTTATTCTGAAGAAATCACTATTTGTTCCTCTGTGCCTCTGTGCTGAGTGGGTCAAATGGGAGTGGTTTCATGATTTTCTATCAGCTGTGGCAGCTGCAGAGCTCTAATGAGGAAATCTGCTGGGCTGCTTTAGACGTGTTCCTATTGGGAGTATCTCACCAAAAATGACATTTTTGTTGCAGGGGATGCCAGAAATCTGACTTGTATCTTAGGCAGACTTCTGGGAAAATCAGTGAGTCAATCACACAAGCAGGAAATGATGTTTCTGGGGTGTGGTCAGTACACATTCCATGTACAGAACAGCTCCAGGCAGCCATATTGCATTGTATTTTCATAAAATACAACAGCTGCAGATTGAAAAGGAAAGGTCATTTTTAACCACTTGCCGACCGCCGCACGACTATCTACGTCGGCGGTCAGCCCCTTACAGGCAAACTAACGTAGGGCTACGTTGCTTGCTTGTGAGGGTCTAGGGAGCGAGCGCGCGCCGCCGGAGGCGCGCTCCCGCTCCCGCGTGGTCACGGACCCCCCGCGCGTGTGACCAGCGGACCCGATGTCCGCCGGCCACTCGGCGATCGGCGGGGGAGAGGGAGAATGTCAGGCAGCTTGTGTAAACAAGCGACCTGTCATTCTCCTCGCTGTAAAGACACTGATCACATGGATCTACTATGTAGATCCGTTGATCAGTGTCCTTACAGCTCAAGCCACAGCCAATCACAGTAGAAAGCACGCCCCTAGGGACACACAGCCCCTCCCTCCCAAATAAAGTTAACCCCTTCACTACCAGTGTATTTTTACAGTAACAGTGCATATATATAGCACTGATTACTGTAGAAATGTCACTGGTAACCCCAAAAGTGTCAAAAATGTCAGTCAAGGGTCCGATCTGTCCGCCGCAATGTCGCAGTACCGCAAAAAAATCGCAGATCGCCGCCATTACGCGTTAAAAAAAAACAACAAAAATGACAAAAATCTTTCCCTTTGTTAGTAAACGCGATAACTTTTGCGCAAACCAATCAAAATACGCTTTTTGCGATTTTTTTTACCAAACATAGGTAGCAGAAAACAAATTGGCCGAAAATGTTAAAAAATTTTGATTTTTACATTTTTTTGGGGGGGAATTTCATATAAAAAAATGTGAAAAATATTGCTATTTTTGCAAAATTGACGCTCTTTTTTTGTTTATAGCGCGTGATCAAAAAATCGCACAGGTGATCAAATACCACCAAAAGAAAGCTCTGTTTGTGGGAAAAAAAGGACGCCAAATTTGTTTAGGTACAGCGTCGCACGACCGCGCAATTGTCCGTTAAAGTCACGCAGTGACGAATCGCAAAATACCCCCTGGTTGGAATGGGGGTAAAATCTTCCGGGGCTTAAGTGGTTAATAACATTTAGTTACAATATGATATGATACACTATATTGTTTTTTCTTTATTTGCTGATTTTTTTCCCCCCACAAAAGTAGAGTTACCCTTTAATGTGAGTTCTAACATTTTTAATAAACCGCCCACTAAATGACGTTTTTCCCTTTGTATATACACTTACAGACACACACACAGGAGCGGTGGGGGGAATCACATGCGATTCCGACAGGCATCGCACTGCATTCCTGTTCAAATGGCATGCAATTATTTGCAGTGCGATTTGCGCCCATTCATTTTGTATGGATGCAAATTGACTACAAAGTATCGGTTTCAGTATCTGAAACATTTGCGCGAGTATTTGCACCTGTATCAGTATCGGTGCATCCCTAAATGCGACTACAGATCTCCTCAAAAGGAGAAATAGGGCAAAAGATCTTTACGCTCTTCTTCTGCTGTGGCTCACAGAAGTTCACTTCGTTCTGCACTCCTGTCACCCATATTCAGCCGTCACTCAGCCAGTCCAGACTCCGGAGTGATACCAACTTTATTGTTGAGATCCACCCAGATGCCTGACAGCGCGCTGCTGAGAGCCTGAGCTAGCCACTCCCACTCCCACCACTTCCACAGCCCAGCACTCCAGTGAGCACTGGAGGGACAAAGCAGAGAGTAGTGAGTGGCAGTCATCACTCTCTGCTCAGTGAAGACTGAGAACTGATTGATCAGCAGTTTTTGATCGCTCAGTTCTAAGTCTTAGAGGCAGCCATGGACAGAAACAGCATTGGTCTGATGGCGTATCCACTCAGGTAAGTGTTTATGTTTGTTATTTTGAATTCCCTTACTTCTCTTTTAATAGAAGCCCAGCACAAAGGGGCAGCGTAGACCACGCCAACCAGGAGAAGGACAAAATACCAGCACCACAGCATAAGGAATACTGCTAAATTACCCCTCTTTCAAATGTAATGTACAAGTGTCACATGTACAGGAAGTGAGGAAAAATCTCCACAATGGTGTCGTAGAGAGAAATAATATCCTGGCAGAAATTTATAGGGTAACTCCACTTTCGTGGGGAAAAAAAGTCAGCAAATAAAGAAAAAACAATAAAGTGTATACAATTGCGACACAAATCATATTGTAATTGAATGTTATTAAACATTACCTTTCCTTTTCAATCTGCAGCTGTTGTCATTTTCTGAAAATACAATGCAATATGGCTGCCTGGAGCTGTTCTGTACTAAGAATGTATACTGACCACACCCAAGAAACATCAATTCCTCCTTGTGTGATTGGCTCACCAATTTTCCCAGAAGTCTGCCTAAGATACAAGTCAGATTTCTGGCATCCCCTGCAATAAAAATGTCATTTTTGGCGAGATACTCCCAATAAGAACATGTCTAAAGGGATGCAGGCCCAGCAGATCTCCTCATTAGAGCCCTGCAGCTGCACAGCTGATTGATAATTATGAAAACACTCCAATTAGACCCACTCAGCACAGAGGCACAGAGGAACAAACAATGATTTCTTCAGAATAACAAAAGGTAGGAATGTGCAACAAAGTTTTTTAAAATCCCTGCAATGTACAGAGATCACCCAGTGGGGAATGTTTTTTTCTCAACAAAAGTTACGCTTTAAGTACAGTCCAAATATGAAATCTGCATAAATTCGCAACAAAAGTGGAATTAAACTCTTGCACAGGCCATCCAAAAAAAATAAATAAAAGAGTTAGAGTTAGGCTTTAATAGCGTATCTCTCTTTGCAGTCATACAAAGAGTAACTGCCCACGACTAACTGGAGATGTGTTGGGAAATACATTGTGCAAGTCTGTGCTCTGACTCTGGTATTTATCATAACTTCTAATTTATACACCATAATGTTCCTCGGCTCTTCTTTCTGGGATTTGCTGTTTTGGTAAACGTAGATTACCCAACCACATTTTTCCTTTGTTGGGTAGCGGTTTTGTTCCCTTGCATTTGGTTTTCAGACCCCAGATTAAATTGACCACTTTTCTTTCATTTTAGCACTTTGTTTTTTTCCCACTCAGGCCATTTTGGAAAACCATAGAGAGAGATATAAGATTCCCCTTTCCTCTGTGAGCCAGGCCGATAGTAACAGCCTAATGAGATAAGTGCTTTTGTCTAGACTTAGTAATTGTCAGTCATGGGATAAAGACTTGATGTGTTTTTCACTTTCAGAGTTCGGGATTTATTTTAACTTCTATAATTTGTCAGCCTGTCAGATCTCACACTTCATATATGACAGAAACGGCATTTTTTTTGAGCAGATTTTGTGTTCCTTGAAATGACTCCACAAATAACATTTATGTTGGCAAGTGAATGTTCTCGGCTGGATTTAGGTGCTTAGCATAGCTTAAACTGATTTCCGTATCAACTGTACTTGTACAGGCGACACACTATTGTTTAGGAGATTGAAGTCCAACTTGCAGCCAAGGAACCACACCATGTACCATATGCATGTAAGGTGCTGCCCTCTATGGGTGGCATGGCACAGGGTTCTAGGTCAATATCATGGCGTCTCGTAAAACTCCTGCTGGTGTTCATTCTTTGAGAACTCTGCAGATGTAGAATATTCATAGAATATACATTTTATCATTGTGTTCTCAAGGTACCTAGTAAAACTAGTTGACATGATGACTGTTAATGGTGGTTGAGTCGATCTACCGATCAACTTCTGTCCAACCACCCTGTCGGATAAAGCAGCTCAATCAGCACTGCAGGCAGTAGGCGGAAGAGTTGATCTGTGTATTCTGACAGCGGGGGAGTTTCCCTGCTTTCAGAATACAACAGCGCAGCAGGGAGGATTCCCACATCCACACATTGGAAGTGCCAGTTCAGAACCATGTATGGCCAACTTAAATCAGTTGCAAAGGGGATTTTGTTAAATTAAAATAATAAACATGTTATACTTACCTGTTCTGTGCTATGGTATTGCACAGAGCAGCCCAGAACATCCTCTCTGTCTGTGTTGTTGGCTCCTTCTCTTCTCTGTGTGCCACCATAGGAGGCTGCCCATAAGCAGAAGGCTGCCTATGGTGGCAAACTTGTGGGCTTGCTCTCTATATGGGCTGTGTGCGTCCATGACGCACATGGCACTTCTTGGCTCCACTTTCCACTCTCTCCTTACAGGATTTGATTGCCAGTAGCTCCCACTGCTGTCTCTGAACCTGTGAGGAGAGAAAGACCAGCACTGCTGCAAATGGGCACAGTGATGGATCGATAGACTAGCAAGAAATGCATTAATGCCCTACTCCAGGCAGCAAAAAAGTTTTCCCTACAGTGGGGCTGTGCCAACACTGCAAGGGTTAATTACTCATTCTTTGTCTAGGGCAGTGGTCTCAAAACTGAGGCCCGGTGGCCTGATGCAGGCCTTTGCTTGCCTTTGTCTAGGCCTTGGGGCACTATTCCTTCCACTGACATAAACAATGGGGCATAATACCTGCCACTGACATCAACAGTGGAGCACTATTTCTCCCATTGACACCAATGATGGGACACTATTCCTCCCACTGACACAAATGATGGGACACTATTCCTCCCACTGACACCAATGATAGGGCACTATTCCTCTCACTGACACCAATGATGAGGCACTATTCCTCCCACTGACACCAATGATGGGACACTATTCCTCCCACTGACACCAATGATGGGGCACTATTCCTCCCACTGACACCAATGATGGGACACTATTCCTCCCACTGATACCAATGATGGGGCACTATTCCTCCCACTGACACCAATGATGGGGCACTATTCCTCCCACTGACACCAATGATGGGGCACTCTTCCTCCCACTGATACCAATGATGGGGCACTATTCCTCTCACTGACACCAATGATGGGACACTATTCCTCTCACTGACCCCCAATGATGGGGCACTATTCCTCTCACTGACACCAATGATGGGGCACTATTCCTCTCACTGACACCAATGATGGGACACTATTCCTCCCAATGACACAAATGATGGGACACTATTCCTCCCACTGACACAAATGATGGGACACTATTCCTCCCACTGACACCAATGATGGGGCACAATTCCTCTCACTGACACCAATGATGGGACACTATTCCTCCCAATGACACAAATGATGGGACACTATTCCTCCCACTGACACCAATGATGGGGCACTATTCCTCCCACTGACACCAGTGATGGGACTTACTTGATACTCTAAGCACAAGACCAGTCCCAGTGGCTCCCCCCCTCCAACCCTGTGGTCTTGTGCGGTGGACTGTTCCTGACGTCATTAAGCCCATTGCCCTGCTCTGGACATGAGGACGTTAGGAACAGTCCACCGCTGGATCACAGGGGAGCACTGTTCGTTGGTGGAACAGGTGAGTATAGGCTTTCTACTCTCCCCTGAACAAAACGGGCAGTTAACCCTTGCAGTGTGGACACAGCCCCACTGTAAGGGAAAGCCTTTTTTGTCCAGATTTGGTCTTTAAGGTAAAAAATTATGCAGAGGGACAGTCTTCTGCTGAAGGAGCCCCATCTGCTGTGGGGAGCAGAGATTTGGGTAAGTAAAATGCTTTTCTTCTCCGCTAGACCAAAACAGGCAGCTAACCCCTGCAATACAGGGTTCAGTTATAAAAAAGAAGCACAAAGATCCCCCTTAGATTGTTAGCTCTAACGAGCAGGGTCCTCTCATTCCTACTGTATTAAAGTGTATTGTAACTGTACTATCTACCCTCAATTTGTAGAGCGCTGTGTAAACTGTCGGCACTATATAAATCCTGCATAATAATACAAATTATAATAATAACTGAAAATGGGCAAAGTGCATATTTTACATTATGACAGTAACCAATCAGACATCAGCTTTCCCCTGTTTAGATCAGACAGAACAGTCATAGTTTGCTGACATCTGTGAGTTTTGCATTTTATGTTATTATATAATCCCCAAAATCAAGGTTCTTTGAACCAGCTTGCTCCTAAGCAAACTTTACTGACCAGCACGGCCTGCTAAGGTCATAGCTATACCTCTTATATTTTTACTACATGCCACAATTATCAAAGTAAACCCTCCTTTTCCTAATCTCGTTTTCCAGTAAGCGCCTGCACTGGCTGAGCTGAGTCGAGGTGTTTACATTGTTTCTGTGCACTCATTCTCATGATACGTTAAAAGCGCATCCAAGTGGGAATTGTGTCACTGTGAGCAGAGTGCGCCGACTCTGCCAGGAAAATCAGGGTAAGGGGTGCAGACAGAAAACTGTATATTCTGCTCCTCTGAGTTCCAGGAATCTGCAGATAGATATAAAAGCTGCTTTCGGATTCCAGAAAAAGTTGTATCACTCTGAGATTTGTACTGACACCGGGCTTTATGGGACTGTGTCTGGGTTGGGGTAGCAGAAATAATGAAGTAAAAAGATAAAGCTGCGCTAAAAAAATGAACAGTGCAAGTGAGTGAGCAAAACACAGAAAAATTATATAAGTGAAAGTGCACAATGGATAATTGATAATAAATCCCAAATCAGGCAAAATAGAAAAATGAATAAACGTGCAAATGCAGTAAACACAACAAGAAAAGTCCCAAATCTCTGCAAAATTGGTGAAATATAGCGAATATCCTCCAACAATAGGAATAAAGTTGTAGTCCACGGTGCTCAGTACACAGACACACTCATGTGCTTACCAGAGATCGTAAGAAATAAGCCTGAAACCATCAATCTTATTCAGGTTGACAAATGAGTGGATAAGAACCAGTTGCAGGGAAGGTCTGTGTGTGGATATGTCACCTTCAGACGTTACATGCCCACAGCGATATCCTCAAAAATGACATGCGGAACAAAAAAGAGCCTCCATAGCGTAATATTGTAAAACCACCGTTTAATAGAAAAGAAGAAGTACATTCACATTTACGGTCATCGTACACCCAGGAAGATGTCTTCTGTGACGAAACGCATCGGGACCGGCGTGCTGACGTCACCACGCAACAACCCGGAAGGACAGGCGACAGTGTTTTTGTTTGCCGGCTATCTGATACAAGCACTTTTTTTATCCCGTAAATGTGAGTGTACTTGTTCTTTACTATTAATCGGTGGTTTTACAATATTACGCTTCAGAACTACTTTAATTGGGCAGATTTCCCCTTACTTCCTGTCCCTGTGATTCCTGTACAAGAATCGAGGGAGTGGTTGTCACCAGGGCTGGAGGACACATACAGGAGTGAAAACACTGTTAGAGATTCTAATATTTCCCCTCTGTAGTAAAAATGGATTTTTATTTTTGTCTTTGTCCCCATTAAGAGATATATAAAGACAATATATGAAACAATATATTTTATATTTACAACTCCAGTGTGCTAAATCTTTACCGTGCCGACCATGTACTGTTGAATACATCATATACATATATATTTACTATGTATTCTTAAAGAAGAAGCTTTCCAGGAGGTCACAAAAGTCACACATTTTTTGCAAGTGAATTTCTGTTGCAGCCTATTTATGTTGTCTATTGTAGAAAGAAATGATGTGAAATTCATGACATTTAAGTCAAATGCCACTTGTTTACATCAGCTACCCGAAAATTAGCTGCTCACTATAGTTGTCCTATTTCCACACAGTAAAGGCCAGATATAAGTTTTTCCTGCTTTCCTATGAGCTGCACTCAGACATTAAGAATAATTTAATACAGTACATAGGTTTTTAATTTTGTGATTTAACCGCTTGCCGACCGCCGCAAGTACATATACTGCGGTGGTCAGCCCCTCACAGGCAGAGTGACATATCGGTACGTCACTAACCTGTGAGGCTCTGGGGAGCGAGCGAGCGCCGCCGCCGGCGCGCTCCCGCGCGGTCACGGACCCCCCCGCGCGTGTAACCGGCGGACCCGATGTCCGCCGGTCACTCAGCGATCGTCGGGGGAGAGGGAGAAAGGCAGGCAGGCTGTGTAAACAAGCCGCCTGTCATTCTCCCCTGTGTAGAAACAATAATCATACGGTTCTACTATGTAGGACCGTTGATCATTGTTCCTACAGCTCAAGCCACAGCCAATCACAGTTAGAATCACGCCCCTAGGGACACACACAGCCCCTCCCTCTCAAATAAAGTTAACCCCTTCACTGCCAGTGTAATTTTACAGTAACAGTGCATATGTATAGCACTGATTACTGTAGAAATGTCACTGGTAACCCCAAAAGTGTCAAAAATGTCAGTCAAGGGTCCGATCTGTCCGTCGCAATGTCGCAGTACCGCAAAAAAAATCGCAGATCGCCACCATTACGCGTTAAAAAAAAAACATCAAAAATGACAAAAATCTTTCCCTTTGTTAGTAAAAGCGAGAACTTTTGCGCAAACCAATCAAAATACGCTTTTTGCGATTTTTTTTTACCAAACATATGTAGCATAAAACAAATTGGCTGAAAATGTTAAAAAATTTTGATTTTTACATTTTTTTGGGGGGGAATTTCATATAAAAAAATGTGAAAAATATTGTTATTTTTGCAAAATTGACGCTCTTTTTTTGTTTATAGCGCATGATCAAAAAATCGCACAGGTGATCAAATACCACCAAAAGAAAGCTCTGTTTGTGGGGAAAAAAGGACGTCAAATTCGTTTAGGTACAGAGTCGCACGACCACGCAATTGTCCGTTAAATTCACGCAGTGCCGAATCGCAAAATAGGCCCTGGTCTTTCAGCAGCCAAATCCTCCGGGGCTTAAGTGGAGATGATAAAACATAGAATTTAACATCAGAGGCTAACTGTTGTTAGAAGAGATTTCTAATACAATGCTGCACAGGTTCTAGACATTGGCAGGAACATCTGGAAGGACCTCATTGTGGTCAATCTGACTCTCAAGTTGGCCATGCACTCTACAAATTCCGTCTGGTTCCTGATTAACAGGACGTAGTTCGCTAAGTTAGTGGCCCTGCATCTTTTGACTGAAAAAAACAAAGAAGTCAGGTGAGAAATTGTTGGTCAAACAGCACCTGCATAGGATCAGATGCAGCCCCTGTTTGGGTATTTGACAGGCTGGGCTGGCTGTCAGAATACAATAACTGTAGGAAGATAGTTGTCAACCACTTAAGCCCCAGAGGATTTGGCTGCTCAAAGACCAGAGCCTATTTTGCGATTCGGCACTGCGTGATTTTAACGGACAATTGCGCGGTCGTGTGAAGCTGTATCCCAATGAAATTGACGTCCTTTTTTCCCACAAACAGAGCTTTCTTTTGGTGGTATTTGATCACCTGTGCGATTTTTACTTTTTGCGATATAAACAAAAAAAGAGCGACAATTTTGAAAAAATAACAATATTTTTCACATTTTTTTATATGAAATCCCCCCCCCCCAAAAAAAAATGTAAAAATCTAAATTTTTTAACATTTTAGGCCAATTTGTTTTCTGCTACATATTTTTGGTAAAAAAAATCGCAATAAGCGTATTGTGATTGGTTTGCGCAAAAGTTATTGCGTTTACTAACTACGGGAAAGATATATGTCATTTTTATTGTTTTTTTTTTTAATTAGTAATGGCGGCGATCTGCGATTTTTTTTTGCGGGACTGCGAAATTGCGGCTGACAGATCGGACCCTTGACTGACATTTTTGACACTTTTGGGAGTACCAGTGACATAAATACAGTAATCAGTGCTATACATATGCACTGTTACTGTAAAAATGACACTGGCAGGGAAAGGGTTAACTTTATTAGTGATCAGTGGGTTAAATGTATCTCTAGGGGCGTGTTTATAACTGTGGGGGGGGCGTGGCTAGTGATGTAACCACAGAGACATACGATCCTACATAACAGGATCGTGTAGTCTCTGCAGTTACACCAGGGAGAATGACAGGCGGCTTTGTTTACTTTCGACGTCTGCCTTTCTCCCTCTCCAGCGGGGGATCGTGAGTAACCGGCGGACATCGGAGCCGTTGGTCACTCACGCGGGGATGTCAGGGAACGACATTAGAGGCCCTTGGGCGAGCGACGTAGCCCTACGTTGGTTTGCCCAAGAGAGCCAGACTGCTGCAGTAAATAGTCGTGCGGCGGTCGGCAAGCGGTTAATCAATGCTGTATAGTGTGGATGGAGGAATGTTTTGATTTTTTTTGTTCAGCACACAGGCTGAACGAAAAAAAAATCTATATGTGTATGGACAGCTTTACAATTGTAACTTATGCAAGGTAACATTTGATCCCACTGGTTTGAATGGAGAGTGTTGCATAATTTTTACAAGGGACCCAAGAGTAAACGATCTATTGTCTACGATCCAACAATAAAAACCACAGGCAGATAAGTATCTGGAAGAATAGCACATGACAGATTGGAAAGCCTTGCTCAATTTCTATTGTTTTCACTATATAAGCCGGCATGGCATCTACAGCGTCGTCTACGTGTCTCCCTATTTTCTGAACATGTAGTTAGGAAAGTAATGGCTTGGATGTCTGAGGCCAGTTGGACCATGGTGTAGTGTATCCCCTTAAGGGCTGCAGATGAACTGGGATCCCCCACCCTGCACAGTCAGGCACACTGAATTTTCACAGGCACTCCAGAGACAGAGAACAGTTCACAGCTTTGTTTTTGGGGTTTATTGAGGGTTAATAGCTTTGATTGGAATGAGAAATTATGGGATGCCCACTTGACTTTAGCAAAATTTCAGTAACATCTTCAGGAACATCCTTCCTATTCACAGTCTCTATATACAGCCCACCCGGCTGACTTTTCAGGAGATCTCCCAGGGAAGGGATTGAAGACTTGGCACAATGTGGTCTTCAGGGAGAACTGGCTACATGTGGCAGTCTCCCCCTTGTAAGTCCACAGTAGTGCTGCTGTGCTCACACTGTCCTCACATTTGCTGCTGGGCCTCCAGGAAGGGCTTCCCCACGTGTTATGGCAGGATCCTTCCAGCACCCAAACCCCGGCCCAAGCTCGCCCTCCCCAGACTAGAGGGCACACCTGAGGGCCACCGACAGCCTCCAAAGCACTATACCTTCATCTTCCACCTGATTGCCCCTGCTGGCATGGCCCTTGTCTAATTATGAGGTAAGCTTTGCCCCCTGCTAGCCCATTGCTGGGGATTGGCTGAGGCCTCATAATTATGCATGACAGCCCCTCCCTGCTCCCACTCCAACTCTGGAAGATTCTACAAACTTCCAGACCAGGGGGAAGTGCCAAAAAGAGCTGCAAGATGACTCATCCAGCCCTGAGTTACTGAACCCGAACCCAGATTCACAGCTCAGGCTTAGCCCAGAGCTAAAACTAGTTTACCTACACTAACAGAAACCTATCTCACATCTAGAACACATACTAGAGGGTGCTGCAATGTATTTTTGGTGTCTATGGTCACCTTGAGCTAGGAACTAGGTCATGCAGATCAGGGAGATGCAGTCTACTGGTATTCACCCAAGTTGCTAAACACCACTTTGGTGGACTCAAAGTCCTTTTTCCATTTAGAAACACAATTTTTTGGAAATGATGGGGTAATCTTGACAGACACCTAGACTGCACTTACTATTTCCACTCAACCTCTGTGGCCTGCAGTTTCAGGAATACTTATAAACCATTTTCCTGAGTCTGAAACCACTAAGAAGACCGCAATAACTGTTACTCAAGCTATAAAGATTCCATTATTTAGATTTAGTTCTTGGATTTATGGAGCACAAACATTTTAGCAGTACAAAATATATAGAAACACTCACATCAACACCCACCCCAAAGAACTTCTTACCACCTTTAAAAATTAACAAACATATTAGGAGGAACGTTTTAGTAATATTTTATTGTTATATAATTAAAAGTTATGGAAACCCACACATGTGAATTTAAAGTCCCTGGTGGAATCTGAGCCAAAGGCCAAAAGCCATAAGTTAACCGTATGCAATATAACATTGATACTGGACTGCCTTCAAACACCAGAAAATGTATATACACTGTCTTCAAAGACCAGTTATTGATGTATACTGCCAGTAAAGACCAGAACAATGGCAATGTATGAGGTTTTGTGATTAGTAAGAGTTGTTGCAGCAATCAGCAATCTAGCAACTCATCTACCTTAAATCCCCTCTACATGAAACCCCCTGAAACCAGACTTTTTACAAATGTACAGGTCTGCCCTAGAGTTCATGCCAGGCATTTATCAAGGCATGCAGCCTGGGTGGCAAGGAAGGAAAGCAAGTGCGTTCCCCCTTTCCAAGCCACACTAGGCCATTTTTACTTCCTAAAGACGTGTGCATGTGCAAAATGCATTGAGGTACGAGACGCTAATGCCATTTTTGGATATACCCCTATGTCACTTCCAGGTCTGTGGAACACAAGCCAGCTCTGGGATAGCGAGCACGGTAGTTCGATACATCCTGCAGCTGGGAAGCTGTAAATTTTTTATCCTGTTCATATTTATATTTGAATAAACTTACTACACTATATACTCCCTTCTTGTGGTCCTTTCTGGAGCATTTGATCACAGTGACACAGAGTGTGAGAGAGAAAATAGGAGAGCGCTGGGAGAAGATTTTGCCTTAACCACCTAGGAGGAGGATTAAGTCACAACCTGCTCGAAGGTCACTTTGTTGGCCTTATGGTTTTGGTGAGCGCACATTTCTTGTACACATGAGGTGGAGCACTGTTTAACCGCTTCCATACAGAGCAGTTAGACCCCCTTCCTGCCCAGACCAATTTTCAGCTTTAAGCACTCTCACACTTTGAATGACAATTGCTCAGTCATGCTACACTGTAACCAAACAAAATTTTTATCATTTTTTTCACACAAATAGAGCTTTCTTTTGGTGGTATTTGATCACAACTGGGGTTTTTTTTTTTTTTTTTCGTGATATAAGCAAAATTTTATACTGCTACATATCTCTGGTAAAATTAACCCAAATTAGTGTATATTATTTAATATGTGTGAAAGTTATTGAGTCTAGAAGCTATGGTACCAATTACTGAAAATTGATCACACCAGATGTACTGATGGCCTATCTCCTTTCTTGAGGCCCTGAAATGTCAGGACAGTACAAATACCCCCTAAATGACCCCTTTTTGTAAAGTAGACAGTCCAAGGTATTTAGTAAGAGGCATGGTGAGTTTTTTGAAGTTATAATTTTTTCCCACAATTCTTGGGAAAATGAAGAAAACATTTTTTTTCTTTTTTTTCCCAAAATGTTGTCAATTTATAAGCTATTTCTAACACATAGCATGTGCACAGCAAAAATGACACCCCAAAATTCATTCTGCTACTCCTTCTGAGTATGGTGATACCACATGTGTGACACTTTTACATAGCCTGGCCACAAAAAGAGACTCCACGTCCAAGTAGCACCATAAGGCGTTTTAGGAGCATAAATACACATAAAACTTTCTTACTACCTATCACACTTTTCAAGGCCCTAGAGCACCAATACAATGGAAAAGTCCACAATGGAAAATGACCCCATTTTGGAAAGCAAACACTCCAACGTATATTCTATGAGGCATTATGGGTCCTTTGAACATGTCATTTTTTTCCACAAGTTTTTGGAAAATGTGGGAAAAAAATAAAAACTTTTTTTTTTACACAAAGTTGTCAATTTATAGGATATTCCTAACACATAGCATCTACATAGCAAAAATGACACCCCAAAATACATTCTGCCACTCCTCCTGAGTATGGCAATACCACATGTGTGAGACTTTTTCACAGCCTAGCCATATAGAGGGGCCCAACATCCAAGGAGCATCATCATGCATCCTAGCCACTTGCCTAGGCCTATTTTTGACATTTGGTGTTTACAAGCTAAAATCAGTTGTTTTTGCTAGAAAACTACTTAGAATCCCAAAACATTATATATATATATTTTTTTAGCAGAGACCCTAGAGAATAAAATGGAGATTATTGCAATATTTTTTATCACACCGTATTTGTGCAGCGGTCTTCCAAACGCAATTTTTTGGGAAGAAATTCACTTTTTTGAATTAAAAAATAAGAAACCAGTAAAGTTAGCCCAATTGTTTTCCATAATGTGAAAGATAATGTTACGCCGAGTAAATAGATACCCAACATGTCATGCTTCAAAATTGCGCACGCTCACAGAATGGTGACAAACTTTGGTACTTAAAAATCCACCAAAGGCGACATTTTAAAAATTTCTACAGGTTGCTATCTTAGAGTTACAGAGGAGGTCTAGGACTCAAATTATTGCTCTTGCTCTAACAATCGCGACAATACCTCACATGTGCAGTTTGAACACTGTTTACATATGTGGGCGGGGTTTCCGTATGCGTTCGCTTCTGCGCGCGAGCTCGCGGGGACAGGGCGCTTTAATTTTTTTTTTTTTTTTTTTTTTTTTTACTATTTATTTTATTTATTATTTTTTATTTTTACACTGTTTTTTAAAAAAAAAAAATGATCATTTTTATTTCTATTACAAGAAATGTAAACATTACTTGTAATAGAAAAAGGCACGACAGGACCTCTTTTTTGTGAGATCTGGGGTCAAAAAGTCCTCAGATCTCAAAAGTACACTAAAAGATAGAAAAAATAAAAAAAAAAAATTAAAAAAAATTAAATAAAATGAAAAAAAAAAAGGGACCTTTAAACTGGTTGCTAGGCAACGACGTTTGCCGTAGCTCCGGTCCTCCAAGACCATAGAGTCGAGTGAGGGCAAGCTTGCCCTCACTTGACATCCTGTCTGTGAGGATCTGGGACCGGATCGTTTTCCCCGCTGCCGGCGGGTCCGGTAAGCGGGGAAAAGGACCAGAATGCGGCGGGGGGGGGCACCTCTTCCGCCACCCCGGAAGGGTGATCCGCTGCTGGGACCACCCTTATCGGAAAGCCAACCGTCCACCGTTTAAAAAAATACCAGGGTTATGGCAGCTATCTGCTGCCATAACACCGGTATTTAGGTTTAAATGGAGGACGTATATAAACCTTTTTGGACTTTGGACATGGTGGCTGTATGAAGGGTGACAGGTACTCGGGTACTTTGCTGGGCAGGTGACAGGTACTCTGGTACTGATGAGCAAGTGGCAGGTACTCGAGTACTCCGATAGGCAGGTGACAGGTACTCGGGTACTCTTATGGGCAGGTGACAGGCAGGTGATAGGTACTGATGAGTAGTACTGATACTGATAGGTGATACTGATACTGTACTGATGGGTACGGATGATCAGTACTGATACTGATAGGTAATAGGTACTGATGGGTACTGATGAGTACTGATGAGTATTTATGGGTACTGATGAGCAGGTGGCAAGTACTCGGGTACTTCAGGTGTCAGGTACTCTGATGAGCAGGTGGAAGGTACTCGGGTACTCCGGTGACGGGTACTCAAAGTACCAGAGTACCTTTCATCAGAGTACCCGAGTACCTGTCATCAGAGTACCCGAGTACCTGTCATCAGAGTACCCGAGTACCCGTCATCAGAGTACCCGAGTACCTGTCATCAGAGTACCCGAGTACCTGTCATCAGAGTACCCGAGTACCTTTCATCAGAGTACCCGAGTACCCATCATCAGAGTACCCGAGTACCTGTCACCAGCCCATCAGAGTACCTGTCATCAGCCCATCAGAGTACCCGAGTACCTGTCATCGGAGTACCTGATGGGCTGGTGACAGGTACTCGGGTACTTTGATGGGCTAGTGACAGGTGCTCTTTATTGGGGGGGCAATCAGTGTGTTTGGGGTGCACTGTACTTGGTAACTAGCTGTTACCACAATCTCCTCCTCACACAGGATCAGTGTGTGAGGAGGAGAACACGGTGACAGCTAGTTACCGTGTTCTCTGATGACATTTGTGACCGGCTGTGATTGGACACAGCCGGTCACGTGGTAAAGAGCCAATTTCATTGGCTCTTTACCTAGATCGGGGATGGGCTCTGTCCGAGGGACGAGCCTTGCCCCCGATCGCCGCGCTGCGCTCCCCCGGGGGGGGGGGGGGCGCGCATTAAGGAAGGAAGGAGCGGCTCGCGCTGGAGCTGCTCATGTGATCGGCTGTGATTGACACAGCCGATCACGTGGTAAACAGCCAATTTCATTGGCTATTTACCTTGATCGGGGTTGGGCTCAGTCCATGGGATGAGCCTCACCCCCGATCGCCGCGCTGCGCACCCCCGGGGGCGCTCAGTAGCGGGGAGATCCGGGCGCCGTCATATAACGTCCGCCTGGATCGAGAAAGGATTTGTGCCGACGTCTTTTTACATGACGCGGTACGGAAGGGGTTAACCACTTGCCATCCAGTCACGTTGACTGTACTGCGGCAAAGTGGCTCGATTCCATCCAGTGACGTAGACCTATTTTCGGTTTTCAGTCACAGCGGGAGTCGGGCCAGGGGAGGAGCGGCGGCGATCGCCGCTGCTCTTGCCCGATCGTTGGGGAATCGAGTTTGGAGATCCGCCCGCTTGTGTAAACAGAGCGGGCGGATCTCCTAAGTGACAGGCAGGGCCGGTTTTAGACAAAGTGTGGCCCTGGGCAAACCTAAAAGTGGGGCCCCAAATTTTTTTATATTCTACCAGAAATATAGGCGCATTTAATCAATTTAGCCAAATAAAACATACAACTACATGAAAATATGCTTTAATTAAATAACATTAAATAGAATAAATAAGAAATCAAGTGAGCTTTGCACCTTCACACATCAGATCACCCCAATTCCTGCACCTTCACACATCAGATCACCCCAATTCCTGCACCTTCACAAATCAGATCACCCCAATTCCTGCACCTTCACAAATCAGATCACCCCAATTCCTGCACCTTCACACCTCAGATCACCCCAATTTCTGCACCTTCACAAATCAGACCACCCCAATTCCTGCACCTTCACACCTCAGACCACCCCAATTTCTGCACCTTCACACCTCTGACCACCCCAATTCAAGCACCTTCACACCTCAGACCACCCCAATTTCTGCACCTTCACACCTCAGACCACCCCAATTCAAGCACCTTCACACCTCAGACCACCCCAATTCAAGCACCTTCACACCTCAGACCACCCCAATTCAAGCACCTTCACACCTCAGACCACCCCAATTCCTGCACCTTCACACCTCAGACCACCCCAATTTCTGCACCTTCACAAATCAGATCACCCCAATTCCTGCACCTTCACACCTCAGATCAGCCCCAATTCCTGCACATTCACACCTCAGATCACCCCAAATCCTGCACCTTCACACTTCAGACCACCCCAATTTCTGCACCTTCACAAATCAGATCAGCCTCAATTCCTGCACCTTCACACCTCAGATCAGCCCCAATTTCTACACCTTCACACCTCAGACCACCCCAATTTCTGCACCTTCACACCTCAGACCACCCCAATTCCTGCACCTTCACACCTCAGACCACCCCAATTTCTGCACCTTCACACCTCAGACCACCCCAATTCCTGCACCTTCACACCTCAGGCCACCCCAATTTCTGCACCTTCACACCTCAGGCCACCCCAATTTCTGCACTTTCACACCTCAGATCAGCCCCTGGTAGGCTGGCACTGGCAGCAACAATTTTATTCAAATCAGGATTTCTTCTGCAAATAGCCTGGTAGGCTGGCACTGGCAGCAAATATTTTATTCAAATCAGGATTTCTTCTGCAAATAGGCTGGCATCAGAGTCAGACAATTACCAAAACCAATGTCATCATGACACATGATCAAAAAATTAGGAAAAATAAGGATTTTTTTCTGCAAATAGCCTGGCAGTGACATCATCAGATCAGACAAGGCACTGGCAGGCATTGTACTAGACTAGTACTATGCCTGGCTGCCAGTGCCAGGCCAGCCTATTTGCAAAAGAAATCCTGATTTGAATTAAATTGTTGCTGCCAGTGCCAGTATATTTGCAGAAAAAAATCCTGATTTCTTTGAATAAAATTGTTGCTGCCAGTGCCAGCCCAGCCTATCTGCAAAATAAATCCCTAAGTAGAAGTCACTCCTCTCTCCAGTCCTCCACTTACCTTGGGTGTGCTGTGCGGTGTGGCTGCAGAGTGTTCCCGCTGGACATAGTACAGGAGATGGTCAGAGACTGCAAACATGATACAAGAGATGGTCAGAGACTACGGACCTGATACAAGAGATGGTCAGAGACCACGGACATGATACAGGAGATGGTCAGAGACTGAGGACATGATACAGGAGATGGTCAGAGACTGAGGACATGATACAGGAGATGGTCAGAGACTGAGGACATGATACAGGAGATGGTCAGAGACTGAGGACATGATACAGGAGATGGTCAGAGACTGAGGACATGATACAGGAGATGGTCAGAGACTGAGGACATGATACAGTAGATGGTCAGAGACTGAGGACATGATACAGTAGATGGTCAGAGACTGAGGACATGATACAGGGTGTGGATAGCACTGGGGGGGGGGGGTGGCGGGCAGGGAAAACCAGGGGGATGGAGAGCACTGGGGGGAACTGGAAATCACTTAGGGGGAGCCAGGGAGCACGGGGGGGGGGGGGGGTGGAGAGCACCGGGGGAGCCAGAGAGCATAGGGGGAGATGAAAAGCACTGTGGGGACTTGAAGAACACGGGGGGCTAAGGAGCACAGGGCGGGGGGGGTAAAAAAATACAGGGGGTTTAAGATCACTGGGGTGGCTAAGATCACTGGGGGGGGGCTAAGATCACTAGGGGGGGCTAAGATCACTGGGGTGGCTAAGATCACTGGGGGGCAGTAAAAGAAGTTGAATAGGAGGGGGATGGGACAGCTCAGCTGCATATAGAGAAATTGATATTTCCATATTTCTCCTGCAGCCACAGAATGCCTGCAGAAGGGAGGAGAAGAATCCATCCATCCATCCATCCAGCGGCATAAGGAAACATCAAATCCTCTATATGCAGCCGAGCCGCCCCAACCCCCTCCTATTCAGCACACACGGCCGGGGCTGCACAGACTGCTCTGCAGGCATTCTCTTACCTTCCCTCTCCCCGCCGCCCCCCCCCGCGAGCAGCCCGGAGTCGGGCTGAAGGAGCTCCCATCTGCAGCGGCTTCAGTGATCATTGGCGGCCGCGGGAAGGAACACACACACCTTGACTTCCGGACCGGCTTCGCGGCCAATCAGCCTTCTGCTCAGGGGGGCGGAGCCGGTGTAGTTGGCAAGTACACCGGCCGGCGGCCGCCCGCAGTGAGGGATCGTCTTCTTCTAGTGTCTGTATCTGATGACTCTGAGCGCCGCGGCCCACCGGGAGTCGGGACACTGCCCGGTCCGGCCCTGACTGACAGTGACACGGGGCCCCTGGACATTCGGGGCCCTGGGCAGTTGCCCAGTTTGCCCCCCCCTAACACCGGCCCTGGTGACAGGCAGGGTCAGGTAGCATGGTTCAGCATAGCTGAACATGTGATCTGTCCCTGTGTCACTCAGTTACCTCCCCCCACACACGTCAGTAAGCACCAGGCATACATTAACCCCTCCCTCTCCAATAAAATTAACCCCTTCCCTGCCAGTGTCATTTTTACAGTAACAGTGCATATTTATAGTCAAGTGGGAGCAGCGCCAATATTAGATACATATAAATGCATCAAATTATACATGAAGAAAGTCCCAAAGTCTTAACAGCCAAAAGCAAAGGAGAAAGAGGAGATCTATCCAGATTGTCCAATCACCAGTGTGCACAGTAAGGAAAAACCAAATCCTCCCAGTGGTGACAGCCGAAACTCCTTACCAGATAGTCTGACCCTCCTGTTACAGAGTGGTCAAACAATCGCCAGCAAGATCAGGGTATACTCAGTTAGATGAAGAATCCCTCACAGCTCCTCCAGCTAAAATAGGACTCCCAAAATCCAGGAAGGCAATATGGATAGAGGAAAAAACACACAAATCTTGAGCACTCTGAACCTCCAGCAGGAAATGACACCACCTCAGAAGAATAAAAGGGCCAATAGTGTAATATGTCTTAAACAGGCAACTTTATTGAAAAAAATCATTGCACTTACATGAAAAAAACTTGATAAAACGAGCATATAAAAATGATCACCGCGGTATACAGAGAGCGTGCTTCACATCGGTATGTCCGGTCCGCCTTACGCGTATCGTCACATCATTGACATCGTCAGAGGCGTGGCCAACAGATGTAAGCACGCATAATAAAGTCCCGGCCCAGAAGTGACGTACCTGGAAGTAGTCAGTTCCTGCGCTTCACCCAGTCCAAAGCCGCAACCAGATACACAGGAAGTGTTAGTCATTAAAGCCTGCACTCTCACAAATACTGGAGCCGGACACGAACTGGGGGAGACATTAATAGGCCAAAAATTTGACAATATAAAATAGGGCATATGGTTTAAAGATCCCATATACAAAATCAATTAATGTACATGAAACATTAATCTATGCTCAGCCGGGCTAAAAAAAAACAGAACAGGTAAACCAGAAGCGACGGTCAATTAAGCACCACGCAATTAACCCATATACCTGTACCGGACATGAGGTTTTCCCAACCACAGTGTATCCAAGCATTATGCCAGGTATCATGCTAAGAACCTTGCCGGCACTAAGGTTTGGGGTATTGACAAGTTCACCCTCCACTGGAGAGGTAGTCACGTCCGGCGGGAGATTTTAAAACTTGAAACCCGCTGGATATTTGACATGAAGACTTACTCTCCGCGGGGTATGAACGTAGAGTGGGATGTAAATTGCCACATAAACAATAGTTGATTTGCTATGGCAGGCTGCGTTTTCACACTTGTCAATAATTTATTTTTATTCCTCCTTTTTTTATTCATAATTTTTATTCATAATGTTTATATTGTGCTACCTCATTTTATGCTTTTTGGATTTTTGCCATTTATGTTTGGTTATTAATTTTTTGGTGATTGGGATTTTATCCCATTTCATTGTGTGGTGGCCCCATCAGCGTTTTGCTGCCTATATCAAGCTCATATCTGAGCTCGATTGCGTGCAGAATGTTGTTTTGCGCATAGAACCTAATTTTTAAGTATGCTAGCATTTGAGTATATGTATGTTTTATAATTTCGTTTTTATGTTTTTGTGGCCCCAACAATGTTTTTTAGCTCATGTCCGGTACAGGTATATGGGTTAATTGCGTGGTGCTTAATTGACCGTCGCTTCTGGTTTACCTGTTCTGTTTTTTTGAGCCCGGCTGAGCATAGATTAATGTTTCATGTACATTAATTGATTTTGTATATGGAATCTTTAAATAATATGCCCTATTTTATATTGTAACATTTGTGGGCCTATTAATGTCTCCCCCAGTTCGTGTCCGGCTCCAGTATTTGTGAGTGTGCAGGCTTAAATGACTGACACTTCCTGTGTATCTGGTTGCGGCTTTGGACTGGGTGAAGCGCAGGAACTGACTACATCCGGGTACATCACTTCCGGGCCGGTTGCTTTATTATGCGTGCTTAGATCGGTTAATCACGCCTCTGACGATGTCATTGATGTGACGATACGCGTAAAGCGGACCGGACATACCGATGTGAAGCACGCTCTCTGTATACCGCGGTGATCATTTTTATATGCTCGTTTTATCAAGTTTTTCATGTAAGTGCAATGATTTTTTTCAATAAAGTTGCCTATATAAGACATATTACACTATTGGCCCTTTTATCCTTCTGAGGTGGTGCCATTTCCTGCTGGAGGTTCAGAGTGGTCAAGATTTGTGTGTTTTTTCCTCTATCCATATTGCCTTCCTGGATTTTGGGAGTCCTATTTTAGCTGAAGGAGCTATGAGGGATTCTTCATCTACACTGAGTGTACCCTGATTTTGCTGGCGATTGTTTGACCACTCTGTAACAGGAGGGTCAGACTATATGGTAAGGAGTTTCGGTTGTCACCACTGGGAGGATTTGGTTTTTCCTTACTGCGCACACTGGTGATTGGACAATCTGGATAGATCTCCTCTTTTTCCTTTGCTTTTGGCTGTTAAGACTTTGGGACCTTCTTCATGTATAATTTGATGCATTTATATGTATCTAATATTGGCGCTGCTCCCACTTGACCATATTTTGAGTATTGTTTAGATACTGCGTATTGTGATTTTTTTGGGGTAAATAGGGCAGCACCTTACTTTCTTGATTCATACACTAGGCCATATACCTTCAAAATTGGAAGTAGAGAGTATACGAACCTCATCCCTACATGAGATGTTCCAAAAGGATTTGGAGGTTTGCAGAAGGACTTATTGGAATCTAGAAGCCCCCTTATAATAAGAAGACTCCAAGTATCCAACCTTTCCCCATATGGGAAGGAATACAGTGTACATTAGTACCCTTCCTACTCCCTTCAAAAATTAAAGCGCACACCATGAAAAAATATTTTATTAAATATTCCCCTCCCCAAAAAAAAGATACACAATGTCCCTTCATTGTCAATTGCATCATCTAGTGATGTACAATAGATTTAGAGTCAACCACAAAGACCCAAAGCCTGATGATATTGAGTTGCCACCACCACAAATTGCTCCCCCCCCCCCCATCCTTCTTCTGTTTCTATGCAGGCTGGTGATCTTGAATAATTTCATTGGCCAAATATATGACTGAAATTGGTCAATGACTGATTCTGGCATCCCTGGCTGGTTTGTTTACAGACAAAAGCCGGTAGGGGAATCTGTCCTTTAGCAGGGCTGTTTTTTATGTCAGTTTGAAAAGGTTAACTCCTACTGCTCCATAAGTTCAGGTGCACTTTGTTTAAGGAATGGTTTGCAAATTAGCCTTGAAAAAGCCCCCCCCCCCCCCCCCCCAAAAAAAAAAGCAAGATTGAGCTCTCATAGTCTTTACCAAGGTTCAGCAATATGCCCAGTGTTCGTGAACTTCCATCTGGGTTTACTAAGTCTCCTGCAAACTGAACTTTACTGTGTTCCCTCATTCCTACTAAGGAGTTTGACTTCACATGCTGAATGCTTATGCCAAGTGTGACAGGAAGTCAGGTAAATCTGTGGGTGTTGTCACAGACGGGAGATACATTTCTGCCTTGTTTAGACAATTCACCAATTACTATCAGGTGTCGGCTGCAGAGGTAGCCAGAAAGGTTTAAGGACGTTGGAAAGCTTCAGCTATTCAGAATAAGGCAATTAAGGCCTCTATAAGTTATCCAGAGGATGACTACTGATTGCTGCATCCTGAGGCTGTGTGCGTTAAGGAGAGCAGTGAGCTGAGAGACTTCTGAAGTGAGGGGGTCTTGACTTTTTCTGTGTGAAAAAGAAAACAAATAGACTATTGTTTTTTCTGCTGTATGACCAGCAGTGTCTGCCCAGCAGTAGGTTGGGACAGATACCATAGGTAGGTTCCTGTGTTTGTGAAGGTAGGCGCCCCAAGTGGCCAGGATTTATTTTATGTTTGTTTGATTTATGCTGTTTGGATGCTTGCACTTGTTTCCAGCAAATTGGAAGAATAAACCATAGACCGTTGTTTTCAACCACTCCTCGGCTGTGTCTCTGTGTAACGAACCCCCCCAAGGGGTCACCCACACCCGCTACCGAGATAACCCCTTACACAAGTCAGTCACTCATAAAGTATAGTTTCCAAAGGCAGCCAGGTGACCAGTGATTTCAGAAGGTCAGAAGCAATAACAGTTTTACAACATTTAGCTCCATTCTACCCCCTACTTGTGGGCCGATTTGCAGATTTATTTTTAAATTTGCCTTCAAAGTCTTCAGGCTGGTTACATGATTTATTAGGGTCCCCTTCCTTGTCACCTGTTCTTTGGGCTAGGTCAGGGGTGGGAAACTCAATTTTGTTGTGGGGCACATCAACATTATGGCTGTCTTCATAGAGTTCAGAGGTGCACTACGTACATAGGGCAAAGTTCAGGGATGCGCCAAGTACAGAGTGCAGAGTTCAGTGGTGCGCTGTGTACAGAGTGAAGTGCAGTGTAGATGAGTGAGCTACATACAGAGTGCAGGATTATTGTTATTATTATATAGGATTTATATAGCACCTACAGTTAAGCAGCATTTTACAACTTGAGGGTAGGCAGTACAATAAAATACACTTTAATACAGTAGGAATCAGAGGGCCCTACTCGTTAGGCTTAAGGGTGTGCAGGGTCCAGCTCTATTTCATAGGCTGCACACATCTCACCTCCACTCTTCCCCCCTGGGGGCAAGGGCCACATGAAATGGTCTGGCGGGCCGTATTCAGCCTGCGGGCCTTGTGTTTGACACATGTAGGTTAGGTGGTCTGCAATAATGCACCATTATATAGTAAATGGGGAGCCTATGACGCTGAACACCTTAGTTATGTGCAAAATTTCAAAATCTTGTGGTAGAGAAGAGGAAAATGGTAGCCTGGAGCTGGGCTTTAACTTACAAAAATAATTAAAAAAAAACACATTTTTGGTTGTGAACAGTCTGTGAAAAAAGATTGTTCACACGGGGAACCTCATTCTTCTTTGTCTTTTGTGACCTTGTCAGATGTTGGCCTTACACAATACATCAGTAATGGACATTCCGGTGGTATTTAAAGGCTTGTTAAACATTGATCCAGTCGTGATCATATCTCCCTTCTAATTGTAAACAGTGTTTGCATTCTCTGCTACATCACAAACAAATCTGGCACTATTAAAATGCATTAAAAGTCCACGATGGGCTTCATAAATCACAGCTGACAAAGGCAAAATTGGGTAAATGACAAGAAAATTGCAGTGTTTATTGAATGTTCATTACATTGATTTATGTATGTATTGGCTTGACCATCTCACAGCAAGTACTGTATACGCTCAACTTTCAAGCTGATTGCATCTAAACTCTGTGCTCCAGGACACAGATATAATCCAGGCCATCTAAAATGTACTCATTAGTCAAAATAGAAAGCCAAATAGATAACCCAAGCCAAAGGTCAGTCTGTGCAGAACTCATATTTCTATTGTGGGAGAATTATGGTAGGTTGAATCACCCACTATAAGACCATGGGGGTACTCCTCCAAATGATTGAGCTCAGGTGTTTTCAGTTAAGAGGACATGCTAGAGAGATGTATTTTGACAATGGTTTGATGAGTTTATGGTGTAGGAAATCAAGTGGCTTGACCTTAACCCTTCCTAAAAACTTTTGGGAAAAACTGGACCATTGATTATAAACTAGGTCGTCTCAGCCAACATCAGTGCCTAACCCTATAAATGCTCTTTTGGTTGACTGGGTGCATTTTCCAGACACATACCTCTTCCACAATCTTGTGAAAAACCTTTCCAGAAAAGCAAAGGCTGTTTTAGCTTAAAATGAGGGGGCCGACCCCAAATTAAAGTGGTTCTAAAGGCTGAAGGTTTTCTACCTTCATGCATTCTATACATGAAGGTAAAAAACCTTCAGTATGCAGCTTCTCCTGCAGCCCTCCTAATACTTAGCTGAGCCCAAACGTGATCCGGGGATGTGCACGAGAAACATTGGGGTTTATTTATTAAAGTTTATCCCCGAGTCGGTGTTGTGCGGCTGGGGATCATAAGGAAGTAAATCAGATACACAACCCAGATGTGTTTCTTTGGTGCCTCTTAACCACTTAAGCCCCGGAAGATTTTACCCCCTTCGTGACCAGGGGGTATTTTGCGATTCGGCACTGCGTGACTTTAACGGACAATTACGTGGTCGTTTGACGGTGTACCCAAATTAATTTGACGTCCTTTTTTTTCCCACAAACAGAGCTTTTTTTTTTGGTAGTATTTGATCACCTGTGCGATTTTTTGATCATGCGCTATAAACAAAAAAAGAGCGTCAATTTTGCAAAAATAACAATATTTTTCACATTTTTTTATATGAAATCCCCCCCCCCCCCCCCCAAAATGTAAAAATCTAAATTTTTTAAAATTTTTGGCCAATTTGTTTTCTGCTACCTATCCCAATAAGCGTATTTTGATTGGTTTGCGCAAAAGTTATTGCGTTTACTAACTAAGGGAAAGATTTTTGTCATTTTTGTTGTTTTTTTTAACAAGTAATGGTGGCGATCTGCAATTTTTTTTGCGGTACTGCGACATTGCGGCGGACAGATCGGACCCTTGACTGACATTTTTGACACTTTTGGGGGTACCAGTGACATTACTACAGTAATCAGTGCTATACATATGCACTGTTACTGTAAAAATGACACTGGGAGGGAAAGGGTTAACTTTATTGGAGAGGGAGGGGTTAAGTGTGTCCCTAGGGGCGTGTTTCTTACTGTGATTGGATGTGGCTGTGTGTGTAACAGCACAGATCAATGGTCCTACATAGCAGGACTGAGTGATCTGTGCTTTTACACAGGGGAGAATGACAGGCGGCTTTGTTTACATTAGCCGCCTGCCTTTCTCCCTCTCTACCCGACGATCGCGAGTGACCAGCGGACATCGGGTCCGCCGGTCACACGCGCCGGCTTCTTCGGGTACGAGCGAGGGCGGGAGCGCGCCTCCGGCGGCGCGCGCTCGCCCCCTATTCGCTCCCAGGCTAGTGACCTACCGGTAAGTGGTTAAGATTGTTAACCTTTATGTTAAGGATACTGTATTACGTTTATTATTTCTGTTTTAAGGAATGTTATTTTGTTAATAAATGGCCAAACTGGCCAAATTTTCTCCAAATCGGTGTCAGTCATTATTTGTTCAAGGTTATAGGTTTTGGTGGGAACTACGAATTGAAGGGGAGACACCTGCGGTACACTAGTCATGCAGCTGTGTATTCATTAATTGTATTTCCTAAGTGCAAGTACCTGAATTTGACCTGGCTTTAGCCTCTTTCAGTCCCTGTACAGCAGAGCTGTACAGGGAGAAGCAGCACAAAGAGCTGTACAGAGGAGAAGCAGCACAAAGAGCCAATTTTGTTTTGCAGTGCACATGTGCTAACAAGGAGCATGCCGATAGGAGGAAAGAGACATGACCTTATCAGTCTGCTGCTTCTCCTTAAAGAGGAGCTCCAGTCTGCAAAAAAAAAAAAAATTAAAAGTCAGCAGCTACAATTACTATAACTGCTGACTTTTAATATAAGGACACTTACCTGTCCACGAATCCCGCAATTTTTGGCATCCCGAGCCGATTCCCCAGTCGGCTTTGGGTGCAGGCACTGGCATTGTAAGTAAGGGAAACTGGTTTCCTACTGCGCATGCGCGATTTGTGCTGCGCTTTCTGAATGGTCCTGCTGTCTTCTCTGACCTGTGTGTGTCTCCCAGAATGCAGTGTGGTGGAAGCAGGAGGGGCCAGAAATGTCGTAGGTCACCGACTGGCAAACTTACCCAGAAGTGGGAGCGGGTACCTGTCAAAACTAGGTACCTGCTCCCCCTACCCCCAAAAAAGTGCCAAATGTGGCAGTGGGGGGGGGGGGGGGGGACAAGCAGAGCTTCCCCTTATGAGTGGAGCTCCACTTTAAACTGTCCAGTCACAGGCTGTAATTGTCACTTAACTGCAGCAGAGAAAAATCAGGTCTTCTGCCCATCCAGACAGGACTGTCCTGTGTGGCAGAGCTATAGAAATATCAAGACTGGATGGCCATAAATTGAGATCTTTGTTGTTAAGCTTCCAGCAAAGTCACTAAATGGAATGGGGTCAGATGCACAGACCACATGAATAATGATGTTTTGTTTTTGTGCTGCTCTTGGCCATTCTGTGGAGAAATGGGGGTCACGAAACCTAACAATCTCATACATTGCGTCCACGATGAAACACACCATTCTGGGAATTGTGCAACTCTTTTGTTATATTAGCTGCCAGGAATTTGTCACGTAGTTCATGTTTCATATTTCTTATTAGATAGATGAATAAATAGCATATTAGTGACAGATGCAGACCTACCTAGTAAGACAGTTGTGCCCCATGTACAAAGGGGTTCTCCAACGTGTTGCAAAAGCTCCTTGTACAATAATGGGCTCCACTTACTAATGGAAGAATTTGCTACTTCCACTTCAGAAATGGTCCTGTTCTCAATGACAATGGTATAAATCAGGAGATCACAAGTTATTGGGCTAAAAAGGGAACTCTTTGGTTGACTGGAACCTTGTAGGCTGCAATGGGTTACTGCAATGTACACATCATGTTTTGGTAATATTTTAATCTCCTCCGTTGATTTCAGTGACCTGTTAATCTCGCACTGGAAATCAATGTGTTTGCATAAGTTCTTGGTTGCTATTTGTTGGCCAAAACTCCCAACATTTTTTTCACGTCCCCGCCTACTGCTTACACAAACACCAGATAAGAGTTATTGAGTTTATTCAATAAATTTAAGTTTTAAAGAAGGTATGGGCTGACTTACCAAACTATTCCAAATGCATTTGATTAAAGTGGTTCTAAAGTCTGAAAGTTGTTTTTTACCCTAATTCATCCTCTGTATTAATGTAAAAAACCTTCAGCATGCAGCTCACTCTCTCCCCCCAGCCCCCATCTATACTTACCCTAGCCTGATCTCGATCCAGCCATGTGCACGAGAGAAGAGGCTCTCTCCCTTCTCATAGGCTCAGAGACAGCAACGTGAGCCATTGGCTTCCACTGCTGTCAATTACAGTCAGTGAGGAGGGAGAGGGAGGCGGAGCCAAGATACACTCCATGTGTCTTATGAACACACAGAGCCAGCTCAGGAGCGAGCATGCACAGGTTTCTTCATAGCAAATGCTTTGCTATGGAGGAACTTGGCGGGGAGGAAGGAGTGCCAACAGGGGACCCCAGAAGAGGAGGACCAAAACTATTACAGGTATGTATTACATGTTTATTATTAACCACTTAAGCCTCGGAGAATTTTCCTGCTCAAAGACCAGGGCCTATTTTGCGATTCGGCACTGCGTGATTTTAACGGACAATTGCGCGGTCGTGCGATGCTGTACCCGAATAAAATTGACGTCCCTTTTTTCCCACAAACAGAGCTTTCTTTTGGTGGTATTTGAGCACCTGTGCAATTTTTATTTTTTGCGCTATAAACAAAAAAAGAGTGTAAATTTTGAAAAAATAACAATATTTTTCAAATTTTTTTTATATGAAATTCCCCCCCCCCCCCCCAAAAAATGTAAAAATCAAAAATTTTTTAACATTTTTGGCCAATTTGTTTTCTGCTACATATTTTTGGTAAAAACAATCACAATAAGCGTATTTTTATTGGTTTGCGCAAAAGTTATTGCGTTTACTAACTAAGGGAAACATTTATGTAATTTTTATTGTTTTTTTTTTTAACTAGTAACAACGGCGATCTGCGATTTTTGTTGCGGGACTGCGACATTGCGGCGGACAGAACGGACCCCTAACTAAAATTTTTGACACTTTTGGGGGTACCAGTGACATTACTACAGTAATCAGTGCTATACATATGCACTGTTACTGTAAAAATGACACTGGCAGGGAAGGGGTTAACGTTATTAGTGATCAAGGGGTTAAGTGTCTCCCTAGGGGCGTGATTCTAACTGTAAAGGGGCATGGCTTGCGATGTAACCACAGAGACATACGATCCTACATAGCAGGATCGTATGATCTCTGCAGTTACACCAGGGAGAATGACAGTCGGCTTTGTTTACATCAGCCACCTGCCTTTCTACCTCTCCAGCGGGAGATTGCGAGTGGCCGGCAGACATCGGAGCCGCCGGTCACTTGCGCGGGATGCCCGTGAATGAGCAGGGGTGGGAGCGTGACTCCGGCGGCACGCGCTCGCCCCCTGCAGGCTCCTGGGCGAGCGACGTAGTACTACGTCGCTTTGCCCAGGAGGGGCTGACCGCCGCAGTGAATATACTGTGGGCGGTCGGCAAGCGATTAAAAAAAAAAAAAAAAAAACATTTACAACTCTGAGGCATTTGAAAATTCTTTCTTGCAGTGGGGATGTTTTATTTTTCTATGGGAGAGAAAACTCTATTTTACTTATCCTCCCAACCATCAGGGTGAACCCAAACTTCATCCTAAATGAAAACATGTTTTTAGTGAAAACCAGGAAAAGCCTAATGACAAACAAGGCTCCCTCCATAGATACAGAAGGGTGGATAAGCTTAGCAACCCTTCAATGGGTAGTATGTTATTTACAGGATTATCGGGTGAAAATAAAAGACAAAAAGCCTAACAAATTGAAACGAATGCAACCACCATATCTGACAACTGCTAGGCTGCAGAATTTTTGGATTTAGATATGCTTCAAGTGGTTCTAAAGGCTCAAGGTTCACGGTCGGGCGATGTGAACAGCCTAGGCTCTCCCTCCTTATTAGCTGAGACAGCAGTCATTGGGTCATTGGCTTCCGCTGCTGTCAATCACATCCAGTGAGCCAATGAGATAAGAGAGGGGGCGGGGCTGAGCTGTGACTCTGTGTGTAAATGGACACGCAGAGCAGCCCCTATCGCAAGCTGCTTGCTCTTGGGGCCAGGAGTGCCGGTGGAGGATCTGAGAACAGGAGGATTGGACCTGCTCTGTGCAAAACCATTACACAGAGCAGGTGTGTATGACATGTTTGTTTTTGTTTTTTTAAATAAATAATTGCCTTCAGAGCCGGTTCACACTGGGGCGACTTGTCAGGCGACCTGGTCGCCTGACAAGTCGCCGCGGGTCGCCTGCCATAGATTAGCACAGGACCCGTTCTAATAGGAGCGACACAAGTCGCTCCGACTTAGAAAAAGGGCCCTGAGCTACTTTGGGGCAACCTGGAGCGACCTGCATTGACTTCAATGATATGAAGTCCGTGCATGCCGCTCCGAGGTCGCGGTGCGAGCGTTGCACCGCGACTTCACAGGTCGCCCCGGGAAGTCGGGTCGCCTGTATGTGAACGGGCTCTTAATATCACTTTAAAGTAGAAAAAGAAAACAATATTGCCATATCTAGAAAAGAAGCAAGTGAATACTTACCTTTCCCACAGAAAACCAGTCCGTTGGCAAGAAATCTATAGCTAAAGTCCAAATGGAAACCAACACTTCTACGACTGTCGATCTTCTGGGTTAGTGTAAATGTGGGTGTTTTCTCTGATTTCCACGTCACTAATGAGTCCTTTAATTACAGAGCGAGGAAGCACTAATTGAGGTTCTGAAAGGTACCTGAGACATGGAACACAGTTTTGTGCATTTGTCTGTGGAGTTCATCGGACTCTGCAAGGCATTTTCACTTGCCTCATACTCGGGTACTTGAAGATGAAGGCTAATGTAAGTGAAAAGGATATTCTTTAATATACAGGATTTATAGACCCCCAATAGTAGGCACAGCGCTTTACAACATGAGGGTAGATAGTGCAATTACAATACAATTTAATACAGTAGAGGGAGGGTCGAGAGTTACAAAAGGTATTAACTGTGGGGATGAATTGATGGAGAAAATTAAAGTACAGTTGTTAGGTGGGGGCAGGGTAGGCCCATCTAAAGAAAAGGGTTTTCAGGGATCGTCTAAAAGTGGACAGAGTAGGAGATAGCCAGACAGATTTGAGTAGGAAGTTCCAGAGGATGGGAGAGACTTTGGAGAAGTCTTGGAGGCATGCGTGAGAGGAGTTAACAAGGGAGCTAGAAAGCAGGAGGTGTTGGGAGGAACGAAGAGAATTAGGTTGGTATTTTGAGACCAGGTTAGTGATGTATATGGGGTAGAGTCATGGATGACTTTGTAAGGTGTTAGTATTTTGAATGTAATTCATTGGGTGAGCAAAAGCCAGTGGAAGGATCAGCAGAGAAGGGTAGCAGACCCTGAGCGGTTGGTAAGGTGGATGAGTGTGGCTGCAGCATTCGTGATGGACTGAAGGGGGGATAGTCTATGTAAAGGTAAGTCAATGAGGAGGGAGTTGCAGTAGTCAAGAGATGACCAGGGGGTGAATTAGGAGCTTTGTGGTGTCATTGGTTAGGAAGGGGCATATATTGGAGATGTTATGTAGGTTGAGGTGGCTAGCTTTGGACATTAATTGGACGTGGGGCCAAAAGGATAATTGAGAGTCAAGGATATGCACACAATGGGTGGTTTGCTCCATGTAGGCTCAATGAACCCCCACTGATAGCATTGGGGAGCTTCACTTTTCTTATTACAAATGGAGTGCTTAGATGGCTTGTAGAAACAATCTCACTTACACGGTTATGGCGCCAATGTTTTTTATTTTTCTATAGTAAATGATGTAAATTGATTTTTAGGAAAGCAAGAGTGTGACCTTCTCTATCTGAAGCTTAGAGTATTCTCTGCTTGTCATTTTTTTTTTTCGCTTGTATCAACAACTTAAAAGGGTGCATTTTCCCTGTATTCCAATAATAGGAATATTAATGTTTTGTACTTCCAAAACAAAGATCTTTTTGCCTAAAAATATTTTCAGCTGTTGTCTATTGTATTGGAAGGTCAGCGCTGCACATTGCAGCTCCGCGGGTGGGCTGAAGACATCAGTGTATCAATTATACATTCTACAAGCAGCGCTTGTACAAGGGCACTTGGCGCTCGAAGCAAATTGTCAACCTTGCACCCTCCCAGTGAACCGCAGGCCTTTGAAAATATGAATAAATGCGGATGGGAAATATGACTGAGAAGAATGGGAATATTTGAAGCCGTTATAAATAGAACAAAGCCAGGAATCTTTCTATAGTTCTTTGGGATAGCCTTCCTGTTGGAGTGAGCTATGTATGAACTCTCATTGTCATAGGACTAAAATTCCCAGCATGCCCTGGAAATTGGTACTAATTTGTACATAAGAAGAAATCTGACCTCATATTTTCCACAAAAAAATGACCACATTGTAGTGCATGCAGGTAACTAAATGTAGAACACGTGAAATTAATTAACCACTTAACCCCCGGAGGATTTGGCTGCTAAAGGACCAGGGTTTTTTTTGCGATTTTTTACTGCGTGACTTTAACGGACAATTGCGCGGTCGTGCGACGCTGTACCTAAACGAATTTGACGTCCTTTTTTTCCCACAAACAGAGCTTTCTTTTGGTGGTATTTGATCACCTGTGCGATTTTTTGATCACGCGCTATAAACAAAAAAATAGCGTAAATTTTGCAAAAATAACAATATTTTTCACATTTTTTTATATGAAATTCCCCCAAAAAAAATGTAAAAATCAAAATTTTTTAACATTTTTCGGCCAATTTGTTTTATGCTACCTATGTTTGGTAAAAAAAAAATCGCAAAAAGCGTATTTTGATTGGTTTGCGCAAAAGTTATCGCGTTTACTAACAAAGGGAAAGATTTTTGTCATTTTTGGTGTTTTTTTTTAAACGCGTAATGGCGGCGATCTGCGATTTTTTTTTCGGTACTGCGACATTGCGGCGGACAGATCGGACCCTTGACTGACATTTTTGACACTTTTGGGGGTACCAGTGACATTACTGCAGTAATCAGTGCTATACATATGCACTGTTACTGCAAAAATGACACTGGCAGGGAAGGGGTTAACTTTATTGGACAGGGAGGGGTTAAGTGTGTCCTAGGGGCGTGATTCTAACTGTGCAGGGACATTCCTATTGGTGTAAAAGCAAAGATCAACCGTTCTACATAGTAGAACGGACAGATCTTCACTTTTACACAGGGAGAACTGACAGGCAGCTTGTTTACACAAGCCGCTCTGTCTTTCTCCCTTCACAGGAGCGATCGTAGTGTGACTGGTGGACATCGAGTCCGCCGGTCACACGCACTGACTTGTCTGTGAACAAGCCGCGGCGGGCGTGCGCCTCGGCGGGCGCGTGCCCGCCCGCAATAGGGGCTCGCAAGTCAGTGACAGGCGAGTGACGTACCGATACGTCACTCTGCCTGGCCGGGGCTGACCGCCGCAGTATATAGTCGTGCGGCGGTCGGCAACCGGTTAAAAGAGAAGTATGGGAATGTTTTGGGTTTTTTTTGGAAACATACTTAACTAGGTGGATGCACTGGAGCACTGGACTGTAGAGGGGGCAGGAGAGGGAGCGGCTGGCTCAGGGTCTCAGCAGCTGGCTTTAAAGCTGAGCTGGGTTTCAGTCCAGGGATGTCCAGGGATGTGGGCGGATCCTGATCATATGGTCGCGATCTTTCCCAAGCCTTGACCGGCTTTGTGACGTCAGCCAACAGCCATCTTTAGCCTGATGTTTGCTGAAAACGGGTCACAGGAGTGCAGAACGAACTGCACTTCTGTAATCCATAGAAGAAGTACAGCCAAAGGAGCTTTGGCTGTACGTCTCTTTTAAACACCCATTTGTTATTTTTAGGTGCCTTCTTTCAATTATCCCTTTCTGCTCTTAACCGGTTGCCGACCGCCGCAAGTACATATACTGCGGCGGTCAGCCCCGGCCAGGCAAAGTGACGTATGGGTACGTCACTAGCCTGTCACTTGCTTGTGAGCCAATAGCGGGCGAGCGCGCGCCCGCGGAGGCACGCGCCCGCCTCGTTCCCTGGGAAGTCCGTGCGTGTGACCGGCGGACCCGATGTCTGCCGGTCACTCGCGATCGTCCGCCGTGAAGGGAGAAAGGCAGGCGGCTAATGTAAATAAGCCGCTTGTCATTCTCCCCTGTGTATGAATAGTGATCATACGGTTCTACTATGTAGGACCATTGATCACTGTTCCTACACTAGTAGCCATGTCCAATCGCAGTTAGAAGCACGCCCCTAGGGACACACTTAACCCCTTCTTCCCCAATAAAGTTAACCCCTTCCCTGCCAGTGTCATTTTGCAGGAACAGTGCATATATATAGCACTGATTACTGTAGTAATGTCACTGGTAACTCCAAAAGTGTCAAAAATGTCAGTCAAGGGTCTGATCTGTCCGCCACAATGTGGCAGTACCGCAAAAAAAAATCGCAGATCGCCGCCATTACGCGTTTAAAAAAAAAAATGACAGAAATCTTTCCCTTAGTTAGTAAAAGCAATAACTTT
The DNA here is from genome assembly GCF_965119305.1 of Pelophylax lessonae. Classification (NCBI taxonomy): domain Eukaryota; kingdom Metazoa; phylum Chordata; class Amphibia; order Anura; family Ranidae; genus Pelophylax; species Pelophylax lessonae. The sequence goes on along the minus strand of NC_138770.1, from coordinate 634,297,079 downwards.
TGCGCAAACCAAACAAAATACGCTTTTTGCGATTTTTTTTTACCAAACATATGTAGCATAAAACAAATTGGCCTAAAATGTTAAAAAATTTTGATTTTTACATTTATTTTTGGGAATTTCATATATAAAAATGTGAAAAATATTGTTATTTTTGCAAAATTGACGCTCTTTTTTTGTTTATAGCGCAAAAAGTAAAAATTGCACAGGTGATCAAATACCACCAAAAGAAAGCTCTGTTTGTGGGAAAAAAAGGACGTCAAATTCGTTTAGGTACAGCGTCGCACGACCGCGCAATTGTCCGTTAAAATCACGCAGTGTGGCGAATCGCAAAAAAACCCCTGGTCAGGAAGGGGGTAAAATCTTCCGGGGGTTAAGTGGTTAACGTGTACGTATTGCCAAAACTTTTTTTTTCTAGTTTTGTATGCAGTAGGGAAGGATTAGATTTACAGTCGAGTCTTTATTGCCTGCTAGGTAGGTTTACCCTCTCTATTTTTCCTGGAAATCATTGTCCTGTGACAGAAGATGATGGGAAATCTAAGCTTTTTCAGTTGCCACCAGAAGAGACAGGAGCCTTCCAATGGGGATACCTGTTCTGGTGACAACTGTGTAAGAGGAAAAGTCTTCTCACTTTGTAGACATTTCCCCTCACTTCCTGCTGAGTCTGTGGGACAGGAGGTGACGCAAAATCTCCCCGAAGGGACACAGACAGCAAAAAAATACCTGACAGGTATAAACCCCTCCCTACTCCAAAAATGTTTTTTTTGGCAATACAAATACTTTAAAGTATAACTAAAGGCAAACTTTTTTTTTTTTTTTGATAGACTGGAGAGAGATTAGAACACCTGTCATTTGTTATTGTTGTCTGTGCCCCCATTTTGGAGAGTCACCCTCTCTATTTGTCCTGTTTACCATTATTATTGAAAGTAAAAGAAAACCCCACATGTTGGGTTGTCCCCAGAAACGAGGGGAAATATTCCAATGGGGAAAACTAGTTCTGGAGACCTAAGAGATTGCCTTACTTTGCATAGACTTCCTTTCACTTCCTGGGCAGGAAATAAAGGTAAATTTCCCCAACGGGACAAAGATGGCAAAAATAAACCTTATGTGGTTATAACCCTCTCTTACTCTATCCAAAATGAAATAAAAACCTTTTGCCTATAGTTCTACTTTAAGCATAACTGCAGTTAAAAAAACGGAAACAAGTAATCAAACAATCCCTACACTTTACCTAACCCAATAGATCAGGATTTCTCGACCAGGGTTCCTCTAGAGGTAGCTAGGGGTTCCTTGGGCAGTGATCAGTTTCTGACTCTCAAATAAGTTCCCACTGACACCATTGATCTGTTTAGCTATCTGTAAAGGGGGTAATTCTTCCCAATGGCCACAAGTGTAAGCATAAGTGTGAGTAGCCTATTACATTAGGGTGTGCACCCCAAAGCTCAAACACACAGGTCTTTCTCTGCAGCCTCAGCTGCACTGGACAGTTAATGAATGGGAAGTGCTCTGTGCTGAGTGGCTTCTTGTTCATTCACAAATTGAAGCATAGTAAACAGTTTAATATACTTCAGTTATAAATGGACACAGTCAGTGAGTGTGTTCATTTAGAAAAGGAAGGGGCTTGTAAATGACATATTTACTAGCCCCTTCCCCCACTCTCCATCGTGAAACATCCCCCGCAGCAGTTGAGGGGAGAGGAGGGAAGGGAGACACACCCTCTGCGCACGCCTATGAGTGTAAGGATTATTCTTCACACTGACTATCATAGTAATGTAACATGAGTTGTAGATATAGTATTTTTTAGCATGAGATCAGAAGGTTTTTTCCTGTGTTGAAAAGGTTCAGAAAGGCTGCAATAGATGAATGTACATTTAAGGCCTACAAAGGCCAGGCAATTTTTACTGGTCAACAGTACTCCTAAAATTTGTACTCCAAGTTCTGTTGCTTGTGCTAAAAATGGTTCTCTACCATTGTGGTTGTTGAAAATTAAACTAGTCATATGTGGATAGATTTTCCAGAGAACAGAGAAAATCAATTAATTCCCATATCCGTGCTATACAGCATGGATGGAAGAATCTCCACTGTCGGCATTCTGACAGCCAAGGCACCCTCAGCTGCCTGAACAGTAGTGCTGCTGAACGCGATGACATTTTTTGGGATGCAGTCACTTTTTGGCTGATAACTGATCACTTTTGTCACGTCTGGTGGTCCTTGTAAGGCCACCCATGTGTTGAATGTTGGCCAATTTAGCAGAAATTAGCCACATTGCAAACAATCTATAAACAGCCTTAATCCTGATACACACATATTGTGTGTACCAGAGGTTGTGACATCCTCAGCCCACCTCTCTGACCAATCAAAGGAAGCTTTGTATGGACTGCTAGAATACAGTGCCTTGCGAAAGTATTCGGCCCCCTTGAACTTTGCGACCTTTTGCCACATTTCAGGCTTCAAACATAAAGATATAAAACTGTAATTTTTTGTGAAGAATCAACAACAAGTGGGACACAATCATGAAGTGGAACAAAATTTATTGGATATTTCTAACTTTTTTAACAAATAAAAAACTGAAAAATTGGGCTTGCAAAATTATTCAGCCCCCTTAAGTTAATACTTTGTAGTGCCACCTTTTGCTGCGATTACAGCTGTAAGTCGCTTGGGGTATGTCTCTATCAGTTTTGCACATCGAGAGACTGAAATTTTTGCCCATTCCTCCTTGCAAAACAGCTCGAGCTCAGTGAGGTTGGATGGAGAGCGTTTGTGAACAGCAGTTTTCAGTTCTTTCCACAGATTCTCGATTGGATTCAGGTCTGGACTTTGACTTGGCCGTTCTAACACCTGGATATGTTTATTTGTGAACCATTCCATTGTAGATTTTGCTTTATGTTTTGGATCATTGTCTTGTTGGAAGACAAATCTCAGTCCCAGTCTCAGGTCTTTTGCAGACTCCATCAGGTTTTCTTCCAGAATGGACCTGTATTTGGCTCCATCCATCTTCCTATCAATTTTAACCATCTTCCCTGTCCCTGCTGAAGAAAAGCAGGCCCAAACCATGATGCTGCCACCACCATGTTTGACAGTGGGGATGGTGTGTTCAGGGTGATGAGCTGTGTTACTTTTACGCCAAACATAACGTTTTGCATTGTTGCCAAAAAGTTCGATTTTGGTTTCATCTGACCAGATGTTTGGTGTGTCTCCCAGGTGGCTTGTGGCAAACTTTAAACAACACTTTTTATGGATATCTTTAAGAAATGGCTTTCTTCTTGCCACTCTTCCATAAAGGCCAGATTTGTGCAGTATAGGACTGATTGCTGTCCTATGGACAGAGTCTCCCATCTCAGCTGTAGATCTCTGCAGTTCATCCAGAGTGATCATGGGCCTCTTGGCTGCATCTCTGATCAGTCTTCTCCTTGTATGAGCTGAAAGTTTAGAGGGACGGCCAGGTCTTCGTAGATTTGCAGTGGTCTGATACTCCTTCCATTTCAATATTATCGCTTGCACAGTGCTCCTTGGGATGTTTAAAGCTTGGGAAATCTTTTTGTATCCAAATCCGGCTTTAAAATTCTCCACAACAGTATCTCGGACCTGCCTGGTGTGTTCCTTGTTCTGGATGATGCTCTCTGCGCTTTAAACGGACCTCTGAGACTATCACAGTGCAGGTGCATTTATACGGAGACTTGATTACACACAGGTGGATTCTATTTATCATCATTAGTCATTTAGGTTAACATTGGATCATTCAGAGATCCTCACTGAACTTCTGGAGAGAGTTTGCTGCACTGAAAGTAAAGGGGCCGAATAATTTTGCACTCCCAATTTTTTATTTTTTTTATTTGTTAACAAAGTTTGAAATATCCAATAAATTTCGTTCCACTTCATGACTATGTCCCACTTGTTGTTCATTCTTCACAAAAAATTACAGTTTTATATCTTTATGTTTGAAGCCTGAAATGTGGCAAAAGGTCGCAAAGTTCAAGGGGGCCGAATACTTTTGCAAGGCACTGTATGTGTCGAATGTTGGCCAATTTAGCAGGAATTAGCCACATTTCAACCAATCTATGAACAGCCTTAATCCTGATACACACATATTGTGTGTATCAGAGGTTGTGACATCATCAGCCCACCCCTCTGACTTAGCCAATCAGAGGAAGCTTTGTATAGACTGCTAGAATACATTGCTTTCTCTGAATGTCTCAGCCCCAATCAGATAGCTTGTGTTCTGGGCATGAGACAGAAAGTCTCGGCTCCAACTGGGAACATAGTGTGGTATGCTGTATGTAGCCTCAGCTACATACAGTTTATGAAGTACATCCAGAGGTCTCATCTTAGTGAGGGACATAGTTTGTTTGGGCCAGCCTGGCCCAGATGAACTATGTAAAGTATTTCTAAAGCTGAAGTTCAGCTTTAAAGTGTTCCATGGTTCTTCCTGAAGAATTGGCCACCTTAGAGCCCCAAAACCTGTTGACATTGTTTTTGCTGTTTTATAGTAAATCTGGTTGAAAAACGACACTAGTCCATCCAGTTCAACCAACATATGACCATAAAACATATGTTTTATGGCCATTAATAAAGCCTCCAGGCATATTTTTCCCACATGGATACCTTTATTAGTTCTATCTCCTTTTTTAGGGGCACACAATTTTCCATTTCATATGTACCGGGATCCGTCCAGAAAATCACAAAGGCTCATCCAGATGACCTCCTTGACGAGTGCTTGGAGCAACCAACATCTGCGTAACATATTCCCTACTGGCTATACTTCTAGGTTGCTCGGTCCCCACTTGGGCATTCTACAACCTTCCAGATGTGAGTACACAATCCTACATCTCCATGATTTAAAATAACACATTTTTGTTCCATTTTAATTATCTACTGCACTATATGGATCTCTCTCAAGGCCTTTCCTCTTTCTTTGTCTCCTCAACTTTTTTTTTTTTGGTTTTTGGAGTGACAGTCTTAGTTCAGTCATATTGCTTGCTATAATTGTACCTCATTCAGGTACCCTTAGCTCTTTAAGGCTATCAGTCAAATTGTCCACTGATAGCCATTGATCTTATAATGCCTGTGGCCAGCTTAAGTTATCCCGTAAAGCTTTCAATTGATTACATATTCTTGTACTTTAAAATGGCTGTGCCTAAGGGCCATAGAGATAGAGCATCAGGTATCTTCCCTTAAACAAGCTGAATCTATTTAAGTCATTATGACGGAATTCATGTTTGGAAGATGGTTATCCTGCCTGCTCTGCTTGTGATTAATGTCTGTGTTCCACCAGCATCTCCCCGCATCCATGCAATAGGTGTTTTCAGTGGAAGGAATTTGCTGTGGGTCAGTCTTATAAACAAGCATCTCTGTTCATAAAATAGATTTAGGAAAGTGTTTTGCAAAGATCTCCAGTAGTAGTTATTTCACTATGTTTGTTTGCAATGAGTTGACTAGCGGTGTTCTAAAAAGCAGTGTATGTGTGTGTGCAGATAAAAAAAAAGCCAGTAATTTTATTCTGTGTACAGAGGTATGCAGTTTTAATGATGTATGGACTTGGGCTAACATTCACTGAGGCCACACAACAAGAAAAATAGGCAAACAGGCCTGTCTGTAAGTGAAGGGCCCTGGGGCTTAGTCTTTTTGGGCCTGATGCAAAATGATAAATAGAGTTCCAAACTGGTCTGGTACCACCTAAAAATGAAATGCCTCACACCTCCAAACAAACCTATGAGTATGAAAGCTTGGCCTAGCTCAGGGGTGTCCAAACTTTTTTTAAAGAGGGCCAGATTTGATGGAGTAAACATGCGTGAGGGCCGACCATTTTACCTGACATTCTTTGGACCATTTAAATTAACTAGTTCCCATCTGCGCTACAGCCTATATACGGCTGCAGCGCGGACTCGAATTTTCGGGAGGCCGTTTTTAAACGGCCTCCCAGTGACACGCCCCCCGCGCGCTCCCACGAGCGTGCAGCGGGGAGAATCTGTGTCGGCCGTGTCCCTTGGACACGGCCGATCACAGATCGTGGTGAATGGCCAATCACAGCGGCCATTCACCACATGATCGGATCATCCAATGAGAGATGATCTCATATGTAAACATATGAGATCATCTCTCATCGCCGGCGCTCCTTCCTCACACGGAGCCTGCAGTGTGAGGAAGGAGGGAGAGCTGCACAGCGCCAGGGACAAAGAGACATGTAATCAGGGCACTGATCACCAGTGCCCTGATTACTAAAAGGTAAAAAACATACACAGTGCCCCCCCATCAGTGCCCGCCATCAGTGTCCCCCATCAATGCCCACAATCAGTGCCCATAGTACTGCCAGTCAGTGCCCATCAGTGCCTGCTCATCTAGGCACTGATAAGCACTGACTGGCAGCACTATGGGCACTGAGTGTGGGCACTGATGGTGCTGCCCATCAGTGCCGCCTCTCAGTGCCCATCAGTGCTGCCCCGCCAGTGCCGCCTCTCAGTGCCCAGCAGTGCCACCTCAGTGCCCAGCAGTGCCACCTCTCAGTGCCCAGCAGTGCCGCCTATCAGTGCTCATCAGTGCCGCCTATCAGTGCCGCCTATCAGTGGCACCAATCAGTGCCGCCTATCAGTGCCACCTATCAATGCCGCCTATCAGTGCTCATCATTGCGGCATATTAGTACCTCCTCATCAGTGCCCATAAGTGCCACCTCATCAGTGCCCATAAGTGCCACCTCATCAGTGCCCATAAGTGCCACCTCATCAGTGCCCATCAGTGCAGCCTATCAGTGCCCATCAGTGCCGCCTCATCAGCGCCCTTCAGTGAAGGAGAAAATTTTATTTTCAAAATTTAGTCACAGAAAATAAGAAAATTTTTTTTTTTTTTTTTTCAAAATTTTCTGTCTTTATTCTTTTTTTTTGTAAAAAATAAGAAACCCAGAGATGATTAAATACCACCAAAAGAAAGCTATATTTGTGTGAAAAAAAAATGATAAAAATTTCAAATGGGTACAGTATAGCATGACCGCGCAATTGTCAGTCAAAATGTGACAGCGCTGAAAGCTAAAAAAATTGGCCTGGATGGGAAGGGTGTTTAAGTGCACAGTAGGCAAGTGGTTAAATAAAAACTAACTATTTTATGCAAAGTTTATTGCAAACGGCATACTTTTCCTTTCATCACATGGATGAGAAATCTAAACAGATGTTAAATCGCTCTGCCTTTCATATCTTCAAAATCCAGGAAGCTGAAATATATGTCAGGAACATTGTAAAGTACATTACATATTATTGGTAATAAAGGTTGTCTGTCAACTTTTAAGTTAAAAAAAATATGAACAGGAACATAAAACCAAGTATACATGTTGTGTTCAAATATATTGATAACTGATTTAGACCAACTGATGTTAACTGAGATTTTACAATGTATTCATCTCAATCCGGAGCATGCGTGCTTCCTAATCAGTCACAAGGGTTAACCACATATAAGCGCTATATGAACCACCGATGATGATTAATGATGGCAGCAAAAAAAGTCATGAATGATGCCAATGTATTTTTACAAATTACCTGTGGGGCCGTATTAAAGGGGCGCATTTGGCCCACGGGCCGGACTTTGCCTAGCTGATATATACTGTAGTTGTATACATTTAAAAACAAGTAAAATGTATTCACAAACCAAAACAGTTGAGGAGACCCATTGTTATCAAATTGTCACTTGGATAAACAAAAAAAAAAAAAAAAATCCATTCTGACCTCCCTTGATTAGAACACTCCCATGCTTGTTTTTAGCAGTTATCAATTATGGTGCCATTAAACTCCGGCCTATCATAGGAGCAGCATTCAACAAATGTGTTAACTCATCTTTTTCAGAAAATTTAGTAAAGCAGCTGCATCTGTTTAAAGCAGAATATTAGCCAAAAACAAAACAAAAAACAAAACAAAATATAATAAATAAATAAATAGACATAAAAAAACAATATTACATAATATAATATACAAAACTTATTGCTGTTGTTTTAATATATTAATATGTATATTATAATCTGTAATAAAATATAAGATAAATTACAGTAATAACTACAACAATAAAAATTTGAACAATAATAATGATAAATATTATTATTATTTTATTATTATTATTATTATTATTATTATTATTATTATTATTATTATTATTATTATTATTGTTTTTGTTGCTGCTCTTATTACTATAATTTATGTGATTTATTATTTTTTTTTACAGAAGATAACATACATATATTGCTATATCAATAGTAATAATAATAATAATAATAATAATAATAATAATTTATTATTATTATTATTATTATTATTAATACTAATTTATTATAACTTTATTTGTAAATAATAATATGTAATACAATTTAAGATACATTATAGTGATAACAACAATAATAATAATAATAGTAATTAATATTACTATTATTACTATTTTAATATAGTAATATGTATATTATAATCTGTAATAAAATATAAGATAAATAATAGTAACAACAGTAATAACAACAACAATAATAATAATAATAAATATAAACAATCACATATAAAAACAATACATATAAAACAAATTTTAAAATATATTGCTCAATAAAATACAAAATAGCACAACCAGATTTTTCTGCAAAATTCACCTTCAAACCAGAGATTTTCCCTGTAGTACTATTTTTTCTGCTTCTACATGTCCTCAGGCCGATGGCAAGCATAATAATATAAATAAATATAAATAGTAAAATATAAATACAATAAATATAAAATATATACCTCAATATAATATACAGTAAATAGCACAACCAGATTTTTCTGCAAAATTCACCTTCAATCCAGAGATTTTCCCTGCAGCACTTTTGTTTTTCCTGCTATATGTCTTCAGACTGGTGGCCAGAAAAATTCATCTCACTTCCTCTGAGCCTCTGTCATTGTGGACCAGCCCCAGCCCGTGACTGAACAGTGAAAGGAGAAGCAGCACATCTCTCTGTCACTCTGCTTTCCCCTCCTATCAGCATGTTTCTTGTCAGCACATAAGCTGATTGGTTTCTGGTACTGCTTATTCCTCTCACACTCCAGCTCTGCTGTACAGGGACTGCAAAAGGCTGATACCTGGGAAAGTATACCCTGACATAAAAATATATATTTAATGATACCATAAGGATTAGAGAGCTGTAGGAATTTGTGTCTTTTATAGCTGCCTAGAGTTCAGCTCTAACCTTCATCTGACAAGTATAGAGTACGAAATATCTTTTATCTCTGTAAATCGCTTAAAGCGTAACTACACTTTTTTCCCCTCTGAGTGATCTCTGTACATTGCAGGGATTATAACAATCTTTGTTGCAGATTCCTACCTTTTGTTATTCTGAAAAAATCATTGTTTGTTCCTCTGTGCTGAGTGGGTCAAATGGGAGTGGTTTCATAATTATCAATCAGCTGTGCAGCTGCAGACCACTAATGATGAAATCTGCTGGGCCTGCATCCCTTTAGACGTGTTCCTATTGGGAGTATCTCACCAAAAATTTAATTTTTGTTGCAGGGGATGCCAGAAATCTGACTTGTATCTTAGTGCAGACTTCTGGGAAAATCAGTGAGCCAATCACACAAGCAGGAAATTATGTTTCTGGGGTGTGGTCAGTATACAGTCTGTGTACAGAACAGCTCCAGGTAGCCATTTTGCATTTTCAGAAAATTACAGCGGCTGCAGATTGAAAAGGAAAGGTAATTTTTAACCGCTTGTCGACCGCCCGCCACATTTTTACTGCAGCAGGCTGGCCCATACGTCAATTTGTGGGTGCGGTGCTGGGAGCGATGCCGATCCACAGGGCAGGCGGTCGTGATTGCCGCCGGGCACCCGCGATCGCTCCCCGCTTAGAGAGAATAGCGGTCAGATGTTGTAAACACAGCCGACCGTTCTTCTCCCTGAAATGATCACAGAGCTCCTGTGATCCTTCTATATAGTATACAGTTAGAAAACACCCCCTAGGCTCCCACTTAACCCTTTTATCACCCACAGTGTTAACCCTTTCCCTGCCAGTGTCATTATTACAGTAACAGTGCATATGTTTAGCACTGATTACTGTAGTAATGTCACTGGTCCCCCCAAAAGTGCCAAAAATGTCAGTTAGGGGTCCGATCTGTCTGCCGCAATGTCGCAGTCCCACTAAAAATCGCAGATCACCGTCATTACTAGTAAAAAAAAAACAATAAAAATTACATAAATCTTTCCCCTAGTTTGTGGATGCGATAACTTTTGCGCAAACCAATCAAAATACGCTTATTGGGATTTTTTTTTAACAAAAATATGCAGCAGAAAACAAATTAGCCTAAAATGTTGAAAAAAATTAGATTTTTACATTTTTTTTTTGGGGAATGTTATATAGCAGAATGTGAAAAATATTGTTTGTTTTTGTTTTTTTCGTTTTTTTCAGAATTGTCGCTCTTTTTTTGTTATAGCGCAAAAAATAAAAATCGCACAGGTGATCAAATACCACCAAAAGAGCGCTGTATTTGTGGGGAAAAAAAGGGACATCAATTTTATTTAGGTACAGCGTCTGTTAAAGTAACGCAGTGCCGAATCGCAAAAAATGGCCTGGTCATTAAGGTGGCAAATCCTTCCGGCCCAGAACTGGTTAATAACATTCAACTACAATATGACTTGTGTCGCAATTGTATACGCTGTATTATTTTTTTTTATTTGCTGTTTTTTTCCACACAAAAGTAAAATCACCATTTGATAAAACATTTCCAACAAGATTTGTAGTGTTTATGGCTTGTTTGGACAAACTGGAACTTGTAGTTTTTCCAGTTGATGTTCTGTTGCGTGTTGTTTAGCGGTACATGTATTCATGAGGATGACTTTCACGGACAGTCTGTACCTTGAGCCTGCGGAAGTGAAAATCTCGTTTCTAGTAAATCTGTATCCTTGGTTTGCCGCAAAAATGTCTTGCTATAACGAATTTTAAGTGCTGTGGCCAGCCGGAACCCATCCACTAACACTGTTCTTGTTCAGTCTCGGAACGTAGAAATAAAGCTGTTTTTCAGGGTATAAACTACTAAAAGGTATCTTTGCCTCTGTTGATGGAAGTCATTAATAAAACACTTTAAGACCTAAAAAGATAAAGAAGTCTATATACTGAAGAGGACAAATCAGGACTTACAAAGGAACAGCCGCAGTCTTTTTCTGGGGTCAGCCGCTTCTCAATTTTCATACCCCAGAGCAGAAATTCTACGCTTCATCTTAAAGCGGAGTTCCACCCAAAATTGGAACTTCCACTCATTTGCTTCCTCCCCCCCTCCGGTGCCACATTTGGCATCTTTCAGGGCTGAGGGGGGAACGGGTACCTGTTTTTGACAGGTACCCTTCCCCACTTCCGGGAGACGGCGCAGCAGGGCTGTCCCTCTGAGGTTTGGCCCCCTCCTCCTTCCCCTGCAGCCGAGCAAATCCGAATGCGCAGCGCGCTTCACGCATGCTATGTAGATGCGATAATTTTTGCGCAAACCAACCAAAATACGCTTATTGGGATTTTTTTTTTTTTTTTGCCAAAAATACAGTGGGTACGGAAAGTATTCAGACCCCCTTAAATTTTTCACTCTTTGTTATATTGCAGCCATTTGCTAAAATCATTTAGGTTCATTCTTCTTCCTCATGAATGTACACATAGCACCCCATACTGACAGAAAAACACAGAATTGTTGACATTGTTGCAGATTTATTAAAAAAGAAAAACTGAAATATCACATGGTCCTAAGTATTCAGACCCTTTGCTGTGACACTCATATATTTAACTCAGGTGCTTTCCATTTCTTCTGATCATCCTTGAGATGGTTCAACACCTTCATTTGAGTCCAGCTGTGTTTGATTATACTGAATGGACTTGATTAGGAAAGCCACACACCTGTCTATATAAGACCTTCCAGATCACAATGCATGTCAGAGCAAATGAGAATCATGAGGTCAAAGGAACTGCCTGAAGAGCTCAGAGACAGAATTGTGGCAAGGCACAGATCTGATCAAGGTTACAAAAAGATTTCTGCTGCACTTAAGGTTCCTAAGAGCACAGTGGCCTCCATAATCCTCAAATGGAAGACGTTTGGGACGACCAGAACCCTTCCTAGAGCTGGCCGTCCGGCCAAACTGAGCTATCGGGGGAGAAGAGCCTTGGTGAGAGAGGTAAAGAAGAACCCAAAGATCACTGTGGCTGAGCTCCAGAGATGCAGTCAGGAGATTGGAGAAAGTTGTAGAAAGTCAACCATCACTGCAGCCCTCCACCAGTCAGGGCTTTATGGCAGAGTGGCCCGACAGAAGCCTCTCCTCAGTGTAAGACACATGAAAGCCCGCATGGAGTTTGCTAAACAACACCTGAAGGACTCCAAGATGGTGAGAAATAAGATTCTCTGGTCTGATGAGACCAAAATAGAACTTTTTGGCCTTAATTCTAAGCGGTATGTGTGGAGAAAACCAGGCACTGCTCATCACCTGTCCAATACAGTCCCAACAGTGAAGAATGGTGGTGGCAGCATCATGCTGTGGGGGTGTTTTTCAGCTGCAGGGACAGGACGACTGGTTGCAATCGAAGGAAAGATGAATGCGGCCAAGTACAGGGATATCCTGGACAAAAACCTTCTCCAGAGTGCTCTGGACCTCAGACTGGGCTGAAGGTTTACCTTCCAACAAGACAATGACCCTAAGCACACAGCTAAAATAACGAAGGAGTGGCTTCACAACAACTCCGTGACTGTTCTTGAATGGCCCAGCCAGAGCCCTGACTTAAACCCAATTGAGCATCTCTGGAGAGACCTAAAAATGGCTGTCCACCAACGTTTACCATCCAACCTGACAGAACTGGAGAGGATCTGCAAGGAGGAATGGCAGAGGATCCCCAAATCCAGGTGTCAAAGACTTGTTGCATCTTTCCCAAAAAGATTCCTGGCTGTATTAGATCAAAAGGGGGCTTCTACTAAATACTGAGCAAAGGGTCTGAATACTTAGGACCATGTGATATTTCAGTTTTTCTTTTTTAATAAATCTGCAACAATGTCAACAATTCTGTGTTTTTCTGTCAGTATGGGGTGCTATGTGTACATTCATGAGGAAGAAGAATGAACTTAAATGATTTTAGCAAATGGCTGCAATATAACAAAGAGTGAAAAATTTAAGGGGGTCTGAATACTTTCCGTACCCACTGTATATAGCAGAATACATATTGGCCTAAAATGATGAAAAATTTTGATTTTTACATTTTTTTTTGTTATATAGCAGAAAGTAAAAAAATAATGTTTTTTTTTTTTTTTTTTTCAGAATTGTTGCGTTTTTTTTGTTTATAGCACAAAAAAATTAAAATCGCACAGGTGATCAAATACCACCAAAAGAAAGTTCTATTTGTGAAAAAAAAAGGAAATCAATTTTATTTTAACATTGTAAACGCATTATAAAAACATACGTCCTCATGAAAAATCTATCATAAATATATATGCACAAAATTAAATTTGAATACTAATAAAAAACAATTGTCAAAAAATATAAATTTAACCAGTTACCACAAATCGCTGTAGCTGTATGTCAGCTGCAATAAGTGGTTGTACCGGGGTGATGCCTGGAGCTAGAGATATCATCACGGTACCATTTTTTAGAGAATGGCTGATGCGGCTCAGGAGCCGATCAATCTTTACCCCAGTGAGTTGGAGGGGACGCCTCCCACCGCCTTCCGCGGCTCTGCCCGGGTCTCCTGTCCCACCGGCACGTCCGCCGGCTGGTTAGAGTACCAATCAAAGCCGGATGTGGCTTCAATCGGGTCTCTGATGACGTAGCCCGGATGCAGCGTCCCTTACGTCAGGTCCGGGTTACTCGGCTGCTAAAGGTGCCGAATTTAAAAAGTGAGTGTATTCAAAAATTCAGTTTTTGATATTTTTAATACATGGAAGTGTAGTGGAGGGGTCTAGGGCAGTGATGGCGAACCTTGGCATCCCAGATGTTTTGGAACTATATTTCCCATGATGCTCAACTACAGAGTGCACGAGCATCATGGGAATTGTAGTTCCAAAACATGTGGGGTGCCAAGGTTCCCGATCACTGGTCTAGGCTCTTTTAGACTCCGATCCCTCCATAAAGAGTACTTGTCACTGCCTATTGCTGTCACAAAGGATGTTTACATTGCTTGTGACAGCAATAAAAGTAATCAGATTTTTTTTTTTTTTTTAAAACCTGTGCCAAAATTAAAAAAAGAAATAGGAAGAAAAAAAAAAAATTTTAACCACCCCCATCGCCGTGAGCTCGCGCACAAAAGAAAATGTATACGGAAGTTATGCCCGCAAATGAAATCACTGTTCAAACCACACATGTGAGGTATCACCGCGATCGCCAGAGCAAGAGCAATAATTAAAAAAAAAAGAGCTACTCTGTAACTCTAAACTTTTAACCGTTAACAATTTTTAAAGCGTCGCCTATGGAGATTTTTATTGACCTTAGTTTGTCGCCATTCCGCGGGTGTGCGCAATTTTAAACCGTAACATGTTAGGTATCTATTTACTCGGAGTGACATCATCTTTCACAATATACAAAAAAAATGGGCTAACTTTGCTGTTTTTTTTTTTTTAAATGCAGTGAAATGTAATTTTTCAAAAAAATGGTGTTTGAAAGACGGCTGCGTGAATATACCGTGACAAAAAATATTGCAATGATGGCCATTTTATTCTCCAGAGTGTTTGCTAAAATATATATATATATATATATATATATATATATATATAATATTTGGGGGTTCTACGTAATTTTCAAGCAAAAAATACTGATTTTATCTTAAACAACATGTGTCAGAAATGGGCTCGGTCCTTAAGTGGTTAAAAATAATAATTTCAAAAAATAGATAAATCTAATTTAAAAAGGTGCCTTCTCCTTTTTCTTGAGGATCAAACAGAGGCCAACATGGCAGCTTCCTTGCCTGAGAACGGTAGGAGGGTTTATTTCGGTTTTGACTATCAAGTACACAGTGGAGGGATTGGATTCATTTATAGACAAAATAGGAACCCATATTTAACTTTTACTTAGTTTATAGGAATTATTACAGCCTTGTTTTATAATGAGCAGAAATATATCCAAAAACAGCTTCTTACAGCTGTATCATTTATATTAATTTATCTTGCTGACTCTTCCTTAGGCCCTGATCCAGTAGGGCAAAATGCACCATTCATACCAGACTTTTTATCTTAATGACCCCTGGCAGGCAACCACCCAGTACTATCCTCAATACAATTATATGTTTATATGACTCTTTTTAATATCTGTGACTTGTCACACAGACAGATAACATTCATTATGCTATAAATGGAAACTTTATTGCTTTACTAATTGGCAAGATTTTTGTGAATAGTAAGGTCACGATAACTGTCTCCATGTATATATAAGTAAACTATTCTATAACTTTATGGACCTGGAGTCTAATTTCCATAGCACTTACAAGATTATTTACTGCACAATGCAAAGCTTATGACAGGTGCTAGCCATGATCATAAATGAGTAAGTTCTGTGTAGACTTTTAACCTTTGTCAGTTTCTATAGTATGTTTGCTTTACTACGTTTATAGTTAGAAGTTCAGGGGTATTACCCAACACAGATAACATAGTTTTCCATGTATAGATTTGCCTATAAAAATATTACCAATACAGGTCAATGTAGTAAAAAACATATTAGGTGCATTTCCTTTTGGGGGACTTTTGCGAACAGGAAATTCTTGAAAATCTCAAACACTGCAAGAAAATAATTGTTTTAATTAAAGACAAATTTGATAACTTCGCCTATTGATGACGAAACGCGTCAAGATGATGCTCCCGTGCGTCACTTCCAGCCCAGAAAGTGGAACGCTCGTCTGGAAGTAGGCAGCGTCCATTTCTCTATGCAAAGAGAGGGCCATTTTTCATACATATAGTGGCACTTTTTTAAAATGTTATACCGCAACTGCAGTAATTTTTATATGAATAAATCCAAAAGGATTTTATACCATTAGAGGCCGTCTCTCCATTTATTTTTCACCTGAATAACATTTTGAAAGAGCCTTTGGGATTACAACAGGAAGGAAGCTTGACCTCTGAGAGTCACCAGAGGACATCAGGGATAGTGGGAAAGGTCCCCCAAAAGACCTACAAGCCTAGTTGACTTTCTTTGCTATACAGAGAGGGAGCCACCAACATCTGGTGAGTGAACACACCATCGCACGTGGTGGAAACACACATGAAGGCATGAAGCACTTAATATTGCACAAAAATACTTTTTGTTTGCACTATGTCCCTTTTTTATTTATATATTTTTTAATGTAAACATCTCTTGTAATAGAAATAAGCATGACCAATGCTCTTTATTGAGAGATCTGGAGTCAAAAAGACCCCAGATCTCTTTCACCGTTAAAAGAAAAAAATTTAAATTTGACTTTAAGAGTAAAAAAGTGATGGTCAGTGACGTCGGAGGTAACTCCGGTCCTACAAGGGCACAGATTCAAGTGGGGGTTATCTTGCCCTCACTCAAGCTTCTGCCTAACCAGCCTAACCATTGGCCGCATTGGATCAGTTCCGGGCTTACCGACAGCTCAGAGAAGCTCAAAAACAATGGGGGGTGGGCGGGGGTTTGCACCTCTCCAGCGACCTATAAAAGTGATCTTGCGGCGAAGCTGCCACTGAGACAACTTTTATCTGAAAGCCAGCCGCCTAAGGGAAAAAGCAATACTGGTTATGGCAGCTAGCTGCTGCTATAACAATGGTATTTAACGTCAAAATTATGACGTACATTCCCAGTTGGGCGGTCGGCAAATTAATAATACATAAAGGACAATATTAAAAATGTAAAATTCCTTTAAATAACATGCCTGGAGGATGTTTTTAACCTGCCTGTGAAGCGATGCATCTGTCTATTGCATGCAACCTAATACAGCAAAACTGACATATACAAAGAAAAAATGCTGGTATGGACAGCTTGGTAAATTAGATACATTGTTGGTAAATGGCAGCTCCCAGCTGCTTTACTTCTGTTAGTAAACAAATTCTAAAACAGACTCTTATCCTTGATGGGGGTCCGGTATGAAAAAAAGGAGAACCCCATGCAAAAAAAAAAAAAAAAGTGTGGGGTCACCACCAAAACCCATGCCAGACCCTCGCAGACCCTCGTCCAAGCATGCAGCCTGACTGGAATGGAGGGGGGGCAAAATGAGCATGCGCCACCTCCACATCCTGAACCATACCATGCTACATGCCATCGGTGTAGATCCATCATCAATCACATTGACTCTACCTCCCGAAGCATACCAGGCTACATGCCATCGTTGTACATCCATCATCAATCACACTGACTCCACCTCCTGAACCATACCAGGCTACATGCCATTGTTGTAAATCCATCGTCAATTGCACTGACTCCACCTCCTGAACCTTACCAGGCTACATGCAATCGGTGTAGATCCATCATCAATCACATTGACTCCACCTCCTAAACCATAACAGGCTACGTGCCATCATTGTAGATCCATCATCAATCGCATTGACTCCACCTCCTGCAGCATACCAGGCTACATGCCATTGGTGTAGATCCATCATCAATCCCATTGACTCCACCTCCTGAACCATACCAGGCTACATGCCATCATTATAGATCCATCATCAATCACATTGACTTCACCTCTTGAACCATACCAGGCTACATGCCATTGGTGTAGATCCATCATCAATCACTTTGACTCCTCTCCATCTCCACCTCCTGAACCATACCAGGCTACATGCCATCGGTGTAGATCCAACATCAATTACATTGATGTGTAGATATATGTGAATCAGAAAGAACGATGCCCACTGACCTGCAAAAACAAAAATACTCTGCACCGGCTGATTACCACTTACTAATGACATCTACCCGAGCTCTCAACCTGAATGTAAACAAAGGGGTGTGAAAGCGAATAGTGGCCTACATCACTGACTAAATCATATTTTTCAATGGTCATATTTGGTCAATGATATCATTAATACAGTTGAGCGAACACCTGGATGTCCGGGTTCGGCGGGCTTGGCCGAACTTGAAAAAAAAGTCTGGGTTCGTGACCCGGACTTAACCCGAACTTGACCCGATCCCGAACCCCATTGAAGTCAATGGTGACCCGAACTTTTGAGCACTAAAATGGCTCTAAAAAAACATGGAAAGGGCTAGAGGGCTGCAAATGGCAGCAAAAGCTTGTTAAGAGCATGGCAAATGCTCTGCAAACAAATGTGGATAGGGAAATAACTTAAAATAACATAAAAAACATAAAAATAAAAAATAATCATCTTGATCTAGGAGGACGAGGCCCATATGGAGTAGGAGGTTGAGGTGGCAGTGGATGTGGCAGTGTAGGTGGAAGCGGCGGTGGAGGAGGACGAGGTAGCCAACACTGGTTTTTGTTTTTAATTTTATTTCTTTTTAAATTAGGGTACACCCCAAAAGAGTGAGAAAGATCAAAAATACAACAATGGCTGGGTAAGGGCGGTATATACAGTGGGTACGGAAAGTATTCAGACCCCCTTAAATTTTTCACTCTTTGTTATATTGCAGCCATTTGCTAAAATCATTTAAGTTCATTCTTCTTCCTCATGAATGTACACATAGCACCCCATACTGACAGAAAAACACAGAATTGTTGACATTGTTGCAGATTTATTAAAAAAGAAAAACTGAAATATCACATGGTCCTAAGTATTCAGACCCTTTGCTGTGACACTCATATATTTAACTCAGGTGCTTTCCATTTCTTCTGATCATCCTTGAGATGGTTCTACACCTTCATTTGAGTCCAGCTGTGTTTGATTATACTGATTGGACTTGATTAGGAAAGCCACACACCTGTCTATATAAGACCTTCCAGATCACAATGCATGTCAGAGCAAATGAGAATCATGAGGTCAAAGGAACTGCCTGAAGAGCTCAGAGACAGAATTGTGGCAAGGCACAGATCTGGCCAAGGTTACAAAAAGATTTCTGCTGCACTTAAGGTTCCTAAGAGCACAGTGGCCTCCATAATCCTCAAATGGAAGACGTTTGGGACGACCAGAACCCTTCCTAGAGCTGGCCGTCCGGCCAAACTGAGCTATCGGGGGAGAAGAGCCTTGGTGAGAGAGGTAAAGAAGAACCCAAAGATCACTGTGGCTGAGCTCCAGAGATGCAGTCAGGAGATGGGAGAAAGTTGTAGAAAGTCAACCATCAATGCAGCCCTCCACCAGTCAGGGCTATATGGCAGAGTGGCCCGACGGAAGCCTCTCCTCAGTGTAAGACACATGAAAGCCTGCATGGAGTTTGCTAAAAAACACCTGAAGGATTCCAAGATGGTGAGAAATAAGATTCTCTGGTCTGATGAGACCAAAATAGAACTTTTTGGCCTTAATTCTAAGCGGTATGTGTGGAGAAAACCAGGCGCTGCTCATCACCTGTCCAATACAGTCCCAACAGTGAAGCATGGTGGTGGCAGCACCATGCTGTGGGGGTTTTTTTCAGCTGCAGGGACAGGACGACTGGTTGCAATCGAGGGAAAGATGAATGCGGCCAAGTACAGGGATATCCTGGACAAAAACCTTCTCCAGAGTGCTCTGGACCTCAGACTGGGCCGAAGGTTTACCTTCCAACAAGACAATGACCCTAAGCACACAGCTAAAATAACGAAGGAGTGGCTTCACAACAACTCCGTGACTGTTCTTGAATGGCCCAGCCAGAGCCCTGACTTAAACCCAATTGAGCATCTCTGGAGAGACCTAAAAATGGCTGTCCACCAACGTTTACCATCCAACCTGACAGAACTGGAGAGGATCTGCAAGGAGGAATGGCAGAGGATCCCCAAATCCAGGTGTGAAAGACTTGTTGCATCTTTCCCCTAAAAGACTCCTGGCTGTATTAGATCAAAAGGGGGCTTCTACTAAATACTGAGCAAAGGGTCTGAATACTTAGGACCATGTGATATTTCAGTTTTTCTTTTTTAATAAATCTGCAACAATGTCAACAATTCTGTGTTTTTCTGTCAGTATGGGGTGCTATGTGTACATTCATGAGGAAGAAGAATGAACTTAAATGATTTTAGCAAATGGCTGCAATATAACAAAGAGTTAAAAATTTAAGGGGGTCTGAATACTTTCCGTACCCACTGTATGTCTATTCTGCACAAGGTACAGACAAGTCCTGTAGGATCCATGTCTGGTTCATTTTAATGAACGTGAGCTTGTCCACATTGGCTCTGGACAGACGGCTCCGCTTGTCTGTGATAACGCCCCCAGCCATGCTAAATACACGTTCAGATCAGTGGCGGCCCGTGCATAGGGGGCGCCAGGGCACCGCCCCCCTACCCCTAAAAAAAACGAAAAAAAAAAAAAAAACAAAACGAACAAATAAAGTTGTATAAAAAAAAAAAATTGGGTTCGCCGGCCTGAACCCAAGGAACTGGTGGCTAGGGGGGGGTGGGGTTACGTCCCAGAAGAGGCGCCGATTGGCTGCCTTCTGGGGGGTAGGGGGGTATCCTGGGCGCAAGTCTTTGCGGTTGGACACCCCCACTTTCTGATATCCTGGCTGTGATTGGTCCAGTCTACAGCCTGGACCAATCATCATCCAGGATATCGCTGATGTCGCAATGGAGGCGGTGCCGATGCCGGTTCCCGCCGCCGAGACGAGGGAGAAGGACCCGCCGCAGAAGAGGAAGAAGCTGAGCCGCCCCGCCGCCAGGTAAGTTTGAACGGAGCACGCACGCTGGTCTCTGCATCGATTGGGGGACAATGCTGTGGCGCTCTGCAATCATTGGGGGACAATGCTGGCACTCTGCAATCATTGGGGGACAATGCTGGCACTCTGCAATAATTGGGGGACAAAGCTGGCACTCTGCAATCATTGGGGGACAATGCTGTGGCGCTCTGAAATCATTGGGGGACAATGCTGGCACTCTGCAATCATTGGGGGACAATGCTGGCACTCTGCAATCATTGGGGGACAATGCTGTGGCACTCTGCAATCATTGGGGGACAATGCTGTGGCGCTCTGCAATCATTGGGGGACAATGCTGGCACTCTGCAATCATTGGGGGACAAAGCTGGCGCTCTGCAATCATTGGGGGACAATGCTGGCACTCTGCAATCATTGGGGGACAATGTTGTGGCGCTCTGCAATCATTGGGGGACAATGCTGTGGCGCTCTGCAATCATTGGGGGGACAATGGTGGCACTCTGCAAACATTGGGGGACAATGCTGTGGCACTCTGCAATCATTGGGCGACAAAGCTGGCACTCTGCAATCATTGGGGGACAATGCTGGCACTCTGCAATCATTGGGGGACAAAGCTGTGGCGCTCTGCAATCATTGGGGGACAATGCTGTGGCGCTCTGCAATCATTGGGGGACAAAGCTGTGGCGCTCTGCAATCATTGGGGGACAATGCTGTGGCGCTCTGCAATCATTGGGGGACAATGCTGTGGCGCTCTGCAATCATTGGGGGACAATGCTGTGGCGCTCTGCAATCATTGGGGGACAATGCTGGCACTCTGCAAACATTGGGGGACAATGCTGTGGCACTCTGCAATCATTGGGGGACAAAGCTGGCGCTCTGCAATCATTGGGGGACAATGCTGGCACTCTGCAATCATTGGGGACAAAGCTGTGGCGCTCTGCAATCATTGGGGGACAATGCTGTGGCGCTCTGCAATCATTGGGGGACAAAGCTGTGGCACTCTGCAATCATTGGGGGACAATGCTGTGGCGCTCTGCAATCATTGGGGGACAATGCTGTGGCGCTCTTCAATCATTGGGGGACAATGCTGTGGCGCTCTGCAATCATTGGGGGACAATGCTGTGGCGCTCTGCAATCATTGGGGGACAATGCTGTGGCGCTCTGCAATCATTGGGGGACAATGCTGTGGTGCTCTGCAATCATTGGGGACAATGCTGTGGCGCTCTGCAATCATTGGGGGACAATGCTGTGGCGCTCTGCAATCATTGGGGGACAATGCTGTGGTGCTCTGCAATCATTGGGGGACAATGCTGTGGCGCTCTGCAATCATTGGGGGACAATGCTGTGGCGCTCTGCAATCATTGGGGGACAATGCTGTGGCACTCTGCAATCATTGGGGGACAATGCTGGCACTCTGCAATCATTGGGGGACAATGCTGTGGCGCTCTGCAATCATTGGGGTACAATGCTGTGGCGCTCTGCAATCATTGGGGTACAATGCTGTGGCGCTCTGCAATCATTGGGGGACAATGCTGTGGCGCTCTGCAATCATTGGGGGACAATGCTGTGGCGCTCTGCAATCATTGGGGGACAATGCTGTGGCGCTCTGCAATCATTGGGGTACAATGCTGTGGCGCTCTGCAGTGATTGGGGACAATGCTGTGGCGCTCTGCAGTGATTGGGGACAATGCTGTGGCGCTCTGCATTGAAAGGGGCTCGCACGCTGAACTCTGCATTGATGGGGGCACGGAACAGTTGCATTGAAGGGGGCACGCACGCTGAACTCTGCACAGTGTTTATTGCATTGAAGGGGGCACAGCACAGTTGCATTGAAGGGGGCATGCACGCTGAGCTCTGCATTGTGGGGGCACAGCACAGTGTTCATTGCATTGAAGGGGGCACAGCACAGTTGCATTGAAGGGGGCATGCACGCTGAACTCTGCATTGTTGGGGCACAGCACAGAGTTCATTGCATTGAAGGGGGCACAGTGTTTATTGCATTGAAGGGGGCACAGCACAGTGTTTATTGCATTGAAGGGGGCACAGCACAGTGTTTATTGCATTGTGGGGGCACAGCACAGTGTTCATTGCATTGAAGGGGGCACAGCACAGTGTTTGTTGCATTGAAGGGGGCATGCACGCTGAACTCTGCATTGTTGGGGCACAGCACAGAGTTCATTGCATTGAAGGGGGCACAGTGTTTATTGCATTGAACGGGGCACAGCACAGTGTTTATTGCATTGAAGGGGGCACAGCACAGTGTTCATTGCATTGTGGGGGCACAGCACAGTGTTCATTGCATTGAAGGGGGCACAGCACAGTGTTTATTGCATTGAAGGGGGCACAGCACAGTTGCATTGAAGGGGGCATGCACGCTGAGCTCTGCATTGTGGGGGCACAGCACAGTGTTCATTGCATTGAAGGGGGCACAGCACAGTTGCATTGAAGGGGGCATGCACGCTGAACTCTGCATTGTTGGGGCACAGCACAGAGTTCATTGCATTGAAGGGGGCACAGTGTTTATTGCATTGAAGGGGGCACAGCACAGTGTTTATTGCATTGAAGGGGGCACAGCACAGTGTTCATTGCATTGTGGGGGCACAGCACAGTGTTCATTGCATTGAAGGGGGCATAGCACAGTGTTCATTGCATTGAAGGGGGCACAGCACAGTGTTTATTGCATTGAAGGGGGCACAGCACAGTGTTTGTTGCATTGAAGGGGGCATGCACGCTGAACTCTGCATTGTTGGGGCACAGAACAGTGTTCATTGCATTGAAGGGGGCATAGCACAGTGTTTATTGCATTGAAGGGGGCACAGAACAGTGTTTATTGCATTGAAGGGGGCACAGCACAGTGTTTATTGCACTGAAGGGGGCACAGCACAGTGTTTATTGCATTGAAGGGGGCACAGCACAGTGTTTATTGCATTGAAGGGGGCATGCACGCTGAACTCTGCATTGTTGGGGCACAGCACAGTGTTCATTGCATTGAAGGGGGCATAGCACAGTGTTCATTGCATTGAAGGGGGCACAGAACAGTGTTTATTGCATTGAAGGGGGCACAGCACAGTGTTTATTGCATTGAAAGGGGCACAGCACATTGTTCATTGCATTGAAGGGGGCACAGCACAGTTGCATTGAAGGGGGCATGCACGCTGAACTCTGCATTGTGGGGGCACAGCACAGTGTTTATTGCATTGAAGGGGGCATAGCACAGTGTTCATTGCATTGAAGGGGGCATAGCACAGTGTTCATTGCATTGAAGGGGGCACAGCACAATGTTCATTGCATTGAAGGGGGCACGCACGCTGAACTCTGCATTGAAGGGGGCATGTACACTGGTCTCTGCATTGAAAGGGGGCATGTACGCTGGTCACTGCATTGAAAGGGGGCATATACCATCTCCTGTACCATGACCTGTGACATGCCTATACCATATCTGTGCCATGCCTGTACCATCACCTATGCCATGCCTATACCATCACCTGTGCCATGCCTGTACCATGACTTCAAAGTCCCGCAATTTTTTACTGCGTTTTTTGACGCGAAGCAATACCTATTACATTTTTCTTTTTGCGCCCCCCCAAAAATTTTGAGCACCAGCCGCCACTGGTTCAGATAATACCCTGGCTGCAGGGCAGGCCAGCACCTCAAAGGCGTAAAGGGCAAGCTCAGGCCATGTGCCTAATTTGGAGACCCAGAAGTTGAAGGGGGCAGACCCGTCATTCAGTACGTGTATAGTACGTAAGGAACGGTAAGGAACTGTACAGTGGGGATCGAAAGTTTGGGCACCCCAGGTAGAAATTTGTATTAATGTGCATAAGGAAGCCAAGGAAAGATGGAAAAATCTCCAAAAGGCATCAAATTACAGATTAGACATTCTTAAAATATGTCAACAAAAGTTAGATTTTATTTCCATCATTAACACATTCAAAATTACAGAAAACAAAAAAATGGTGTCTGCAAAAGTTTGGGCACCCTGCAGAATTTATAGCATTAACTGCCCCCTTTGTAAGGCTGAGACCTGCCAGTGTCATGGATTGTTCTCAACCATCGTCTGGGAAGACCAGGTGATGTCAATCTCAAAGGTTTTAAATGCCCAGACTCATCTGACCTTGCCCCAACAATCAGCACCATGGGATCTTCTAAGCAGTTGTCTAGAAAACTGAAACTGAAAATAGTTGACGCTCACAAAGTTGGAGAAGGCTATAAGAAGATAGCAAAGCGTTTTCAGGTGTCAATATCCTCTGTTCGGAATGTAATTAAGAAATGGCAGTCATCAGGAACAGTGGAAGTTATAGCAATATCTAGAAGACCAAGAAGAATATCAGACAGAACAGCCCGCTGGATTGTAAGAAAAATAATTCAAAACCCACGTCTGACTGCACAATCCCTCCAGAAAGATCTGGCAGACACTGGAGTTGTGGTACACTATTCCACTATAAAGAGATACTTATCCAAATATAGTCTTCATGGAAGAGTCATCAGAAGAAAACCTCTTCTACGTCCTCACCACAAAAATCAGCGTTTGAACTTTGCAAATGAACATATAGGCAAGCCTGATACATTTTGGAAACAAGTTCTGTGGACCGATGAGGTTAAAATTGAACTTTTTGGCCGGAATGAGCAAAGGTACGTTTCGAGAAGAAGGGGCACAGAATTTATTGAAAAGAACCTCTTTCCAACTGTTAAGCATGGGGGTGGATCAATCATGCTTTGGGGTTGTATTGCAGCCAGTGGCACAGGGAACATCTCACGAGTAGATGGAAAAATGGATTCAATAAAATTTCAGCAAATTTTGGATGGTAACTTGATGCCATCTGTGAAAAAGCGGAAGTTAGAGAGAGGATGGCTTCTACAAATGGATAATGATCCTAAACACACCTCAATCCACGGGGGATTACATCAAGAGGCATAAACTGAAGGTTTTGCCATGGCCTTCACAATCTCCTGACCTCAACATAATTGAAAATCTATGGATAGACCTTAAAAAAGCAGTGCGTGACAGACAGCCCAGAAATCTTAAAGAACTGGAAGACTTTTGTAAGGAAGAATGGGCAAAGATACCTCAAAAAGAATTGAAAGACTCTTTGCTGGCTACAAAAAGCGTTTACAAGCTGTGATACTTGCCAAAGGGGCAGTACAAGATATTAACTCTGCAGGGTGCCCAAACCTTTGCAGACGCCATTTGTTTGTTTTCTCTTACTTTGAAAGTGTAAATGATGGAAATAAAATCTAACTTTTGTTGACATATTATAAGAATGTCTAATCTGTAATTTGATGCCTTTTGGAGATTTTTCCATCTTTCCTTGGCTTCTTTATGCACATGAATACAAATTTTTACCTGGGGTGCCCAAACTTTCGATCCCCACTGTATATGGTATATGGTAAGGAATGGTGATGGCGGCGGGGGGGCTTTTTTTCCCCCTTCTGGGTTGAGTCTGGCCTTGGAAAAGGTATTTGTCCCTGGTTGTGGGCCGGGCTCTCCCAAAGCTGTCTAAGTTCTGAGGTCTTCTGGTAGGGACGGGGCTGCACTGGTCTTGCCAGGGACCGGGATTCTGAAAAGCTTGTGGTGTCCAGGGGTGCCATAATTCACGTTGGATGGCAACACTATGAGTATGGCACCAAGGACATTGCACTTCCTACACACGTTTTTCACACCTGCCTCTAGGGCCGGGCCTTTTGGTCAGGAGTCAGGACCAGAGGAATTTTTTATTCCTGGCCGAAGGGCCTGCCATAGTTTTGCAACGTGGCCCTAACCTTGCACTTCTCCACTATCCCTTTCCCCACTTTTATGTGTTGTGTGTCTCACGTTTTGTGTTTTTTATTGTGGCGTGATTAGTAGGGTGTAGGCTTGGGCCTGTCCCTGAAAGTCTTGGGAGGGGGTGGATATGGCCTTATGGCTTGGTTCGCCCTCTCTCATGGGGTCTCTCTTCAAGAGAGCCACACCTAGTACTTGGGGTGGTCTGTTTCAGCAGACCTCCTAAATAACAGGGCTGCCTGGTTTCGGCCAGGTTAGCCAGTGTAAGTACCCCAGTCCCTGTAAGGAGCCTTGCGCCCCGGGGGATCAGGGACCATGTGTACACCCTGTGCACTTTTTGTGTTTCACTTTTTTGGTGTGCACTTTTTTAGGCACCCACCGGGTGATAGTCTGAGTGTGTTCACACACCAGGGGCTTAAAAAAAACAAAAAAAACAGCTGGTGGTCCTGGTTGTTGTGGCGTGCCGACAAAGCTTTTCCACATTTCATACATGCTAACCCTGATTTCTGAGGTGCTGGCGGTGCCCTGGCTGCGTTGGCGACCTCCTCCTCCTCTGCCTTTGCCTTGTGCTTCCACTGTGCCTCCCGCTGTCAGGTGGGGATGCCACCAGCATCGCTTCTCGACCTTTTGGCTAAGATCAAGTGTAGTATCTGTTGTTATCAGTTAAATCAGTAATCAGTAAAACTGCATGCTGTCGTTTACCCCTGGCTGTGCTGAAGTTGATGGTGAAGGTGTTGCGCTGACCGGATGCGGAGGTCGTAGAGGATGAGGATGAGGAAGCGGAGTAGGAGGAGTTAGGAACAGGAGGCAAACTGAAGAAGCCCTGCAATCCTCGGTGGTGGAAGGAGATGCGCCAAACAAATTTAAAGGGTGTATCTCACAGTAACATAATCAGCAAACGCGGCAAAATTATTATTTTCCTCTAAATGGGTGTTTATTGAATAGCAGAATAGAACAACAGTATGTAAAGGGTGTATCTCACACATACACATACAGACTAGGCCGCAATTTAATATGTTTCTTTCCCCTAAATGGGTGTTTATTGAATAGCAGAATAGAACAACAGTATCCAAAGGGTGTATCTCACATGTACAGCTACAGACTAGGCGGCAATTTAATATGTTTTCCCTAAAAGGGTGTTTATTGAATAGCGGCATAGAACAACAGTATACAAAGGGTGTATCTCACAGGAACATATGCAGACTAGGGCGCAATTTAATTTTTTTTACCTAAATGGGTGTTTATTGAATAGCAGAATAGAACAACAGTATCCAAAGGGTGTATCTCACAGTAACGTATGAATGAAAAAAATTAATTTTTCCCTTTAATTGGTGATTTTTGAATAGCAGATTAGAACAGCACTGTGTGTAAAGGCTGTATGTCACAGTAACGTGTGAATAAAAATCTGAAAAATAATTATTTTTCCTTAAATTGGTGATTTTTGAATAGCACATTAGAACACAGCAGTGTCTAAACGCTGTATGTCACAAAAAAATATGAAGGAAAAAAATTCAGATTAAGCAGACACATATGCACTGAGCTTGCATTAAATGTCCGCCGCACGCCGCCCACCTAACAGACTGATAAAAGTTTTTTTTTTCTCCCTCCTCCTCACTGGGCTCAGGTCAGTGCAAAAAGATCGTGCACTGCACCCCCACAGAAAATAGCTGTAGATCGCTATCTGATTAAAGAAGATTCTTCTGTCCTGTGTCCTATTCTTTCCCTGAATGCAATCTCCAGCCTGCCCCTACAATAATCTCCAATCTCTCCCTCAAATAAGCAGCAGCAGGAACCTGTCCCTACAGTAGTTAGAGCAGAGTGACGTGCGGCGCTATTTGACTCCAGCTTATATAGACTCTGGGCAGGGCCGGACTGAGTATGAAAACCAGCCCTAGAAAAAATTACATACCAGCCCCATAGCAATGCGTCGTCATACCAGCACAACGTTGATTTCTTGTTCATAAAAGGTAAAATCATGCATTGCGTGCCCCCTTTCAATGCAGACTGACCACAGCGTACCCCCTTTCAATGCAGACTGACCACAGCGTACCCCCTTTCAATGCAGACTGACCACTGCGTGCCCCCTTTCAATGCAGACTGACCACAGCGGGCATCCTTTCAATGCAAACTGACCACAGCGTGCCCCCTTTCAATGCAGACTGACCACAGCGTACCCCCTTTCAATGCAGACTTACCACAGCGTGCCCCCTTTCAATGCAGACTGACCACAGCATGCCCCCTTTCAATGCAGACTGACCAATGCGTGCCCCCTTTCAATGCAGACTGACCACAGCGTGCCCCCTTTCAATGGAGACTGACCACAGCGTGCCCCCTTTCAATGCAGGCTGACCACAGCGTGCCCCCTTTCAATGCAGACTGACCACAGCGTGTCCCCTTTTAATGCAGAGGGACCACAGCGTGCCCCTTTTCAATGCAGACTGACCACAGTGTGCCCCCTTTTAATGCAGAGAGACCACAGCGTGCCCCCTTTTAATGCAGACTGACCACAGCATGCCCCCTTTTAATGCAGAAAGCCAGTGCACTTTTCTGCAGCAGCGGCTTCTCCTCAATTCCTCCCGC
This sequence comes from Pelophylax lessonae, assembly GCF_965119305.1. Classification (NCBI taxonomy): domain Eukaryota; kingdom Metazoa; phylum Chordata; class Amphibia; order Anura; family Ranidae; genus Pelophylax; species Pelophylax lessonae. Next base: position 634,268,076 of record NC_138770.1, on the reverse strand, counting down.
CTCCTCCTCGACCAATAGCATGAGTTCGCCTTTCGGCCAATCAGGAAGCAGGTCTCGGACCCGCTTCCTGATTGGCCAGGAGGAGGATCCGTGTTAGAATAGCGAATTTTCATTCGCTATTGTCACACAAATGGGTGGATCCGGGGTGCACTGCTCTGCGGTCCACCCTTTTCTGAAGCTTTTCTGTGACTCACATTGTCATGACGGAGCCATTGGCTCCTTCTGACAGCTACACAGGCTCAGCGGCATGGGGGGGCCGGACGCAACGATTGTGCGGGCCGCAGGTTCCCCACCCCTGTATTAGGGGGAGAGTGCCGGCGGGGGGTCAGCATTGTATTAGGGGAAGAGGGCTGGGAACTGCATTATATTAGGGGGAGGGGATCAGCATTGTATTAGGGGCCCTAATACAATGCTGATCCCCCTCCCCCTAATACAATGCAGTCCCCCCCGGCCCTCTCCCCCTAATACAATGATGACCCCCCCGCACTCTCCCCCTAATACAATGCTGTTCTCCCCTGCCCCTTCCCCCTAATGCACTGCTGATCCCCCTCCCACCCCCCTAATATACTGCTGACCCCCCTAATACAATGCTGATCCCCCCCGCCCCGCTATGCCTAATACAATGCTGACTCCCCCCCTCCTCCTAACACACTGCTGACCCCCCCTGGCCCCCTGCCCCTAATACAATGCTGATCCCCCTAATACAATGCTGTTCCCCCCTAGCCCCCTTCTCCTAATACAATGCTAACCCCCCTCCCCCTAATAAAATGATAACCCCCCGGCCCCCTCCCCCTAATGCAATGCTGTCCCCCCCCTCCCCCCTACATTTGGGGGGGGATCAGCATTGTAATAGGGGGAGGGGGCCCCAGGGGGGATGGCAGATAAGCATTTTATGGGGGGGCGGGTCAGCATTGTATTATGGGGAGGGGGCAGGTTAGCATTGTAGTAGGGGCCCTAATATGCTGATTCTCCACCCCAAATGCAAGAGGACGAGGTCCCCCCCCAGCCCATTTACTCTTGCCTGGCTCTCTCAGGCTCTGCTCCGCTCCTTCAGTCAGTCGACTCTCAGGCAGTGTGAACTGCAATCATGCTGATAGCGGCTGACATAGGAAAGAGTGTATCCATATCCGTCACTGGAGCGCAGTGGGGGCCGGGGCTGCAGCGGCCATCACAGCGAGCGGTCCCAATGCTTAAAGCGGCCGCATCTTAAAGCGGTCCCAGGGCCGGCAGCCCACCGGGAAATTTCCCAGTATCCCGGTAGGCCAGTCCGGCCCTGACTCTGGGTCACATGCTGCTCTGGCCAATCACAGCCATGCCATTAGTAGGCATGGATTTGATGGCTTCTAAGGGCACACTAGTTAAACGCTTGTTGATTGGCTGCCCTGCAGCTGTTGAAACCGCGCCATTAAAACCGCGCCAAAACATGAAATAAATTACCGAACAACGGACTGTATCCCGAATATACAGTAAAATGTTCCGGTCCGGGTACCAAAAACCCAAAAGTCCGGTACAATCCTGAACAATACAGTCCGTGTTCACTCAACCCTAATCATTAACTATACTTGCCTCTTTGTTTACATTGGCAATTATTTCTGGCTAGAAAATAATGGCAGCAGTGTGGGGGTAGGGTGATATGGCGGGTGCTGCACCCTCTGCCTCCTTAACCACCATTGACAGGGAATAAGGAAGCTCTCATATATAGTAATATAGTGCTATATATGATATTCGGCTCCTGATCAATAGGCTAAAAGTTTGGTGTTCAGATAAATGCCTAAACAAGCAAACCTAGTTCCCAACAAGCCTTTGGAGCGAACTGGGAGCTCTTCCCAGTACCTCCTGCACTGAATGTATTTTATGGAAAGGTGTGCTGGATGGTTTATTGAGGGGGATCTATTGTTGCTGGTGGGGATCTATTTTTTTGTGTGGGTCTATTGTTCCTGGGTAGGTCTATTGCTGTCGGCTGGGGGGTCTTATCTTGCTGGGCAGTTATTTGTTACTGGGAAGGATCTACTGTTGAAGGGGGGTCTATTGTTACTAACAGCTGGACGGTCAATTGATGCTGGCTGCTGGGAGATCTGTTGTTGCTGCTGGGGTTCTATGTTGCTGAGGTGGTATTTTGTTCCATGGTTCAGTTTTTTGCTGTGGGGAGGTCTGTTGTTGTGTGGGAGATCTATTGTTGCTGTAGTGGGGTCTGTTGTTGCTGGGGTGGGGGGTCTACTGTTGCTGGGGTGGGGTCTATCAAATTCAATACAAATTACTTAGTAGCACAAAATGATACTTGGTTCTGTATTCTCTAAATGGGGCAGTACAGGGAGGTGGGAAGGGGGTGGAGACAAGGGGTGACTCAGAAGAGGGGGGTCCTGCAGAAAAGGCCCTGTGTAAAAGCAAGTTGGCATTAGGGACACACAGAAGCAGGATCATGTACAAAATGTAAAAACAAAATATAGGTTCAAAATTCACAGTGTCACCTCAACAACTGGTGGATAATAATGGGGAAGGGGGGAGAGAAAGCAAGGACAGTTCATCTGGATGCTGCTCACTGCAGCGGCTGCTAGTGGAGGAGGTAGAAGCAACTCTGGAGAAACAAGGAAGAGAAAAGCACAGCGCCTTCTAAGCGCAGCACTAAGGCAACTTTAATGTGGGTATAATAAAAAAAACGTACTCACAAAGGTAAGCTTGATAAAAGCATGTAAAATCAACTGGGACATCTGAACATCACAGTCCTGGGGGTCCTGGGTGGTGATATCCACGCTGGCTTTCACGGTAAAGGAATTCCTGGGTGGTGTCCGTGGTTTCCCTAGTCTGTGGAACGCAGGGGATCAGCTCAGACAGGCCGTGATGTCACTTCCTGGTCATGATGTAAAGACGTAATTGGCGACGCAAACAATTGTTTTGTATGGGTTCGGTTGGGTTATGTGGGGATGATGTATATTATAATAGAGTGTTGACTTCAATCTCGTCATTGAGGCCCCCAGGCATGAGGATGTCTAGGGTATAAATCCAGAATGTTTCCCTGCAACAGAGTAATTTAAAACTCTCTGCCTGGGATGGACTCTATAATCCAAACCTTGAGACCAATGGAGGATTGGTCGTGTAGCTCAGCAAAGTGTCTGGGTACGCTGTGTTTGTCTTTCCCTCCTTTCACTAGGCGGCGGTGTTAACCAAACCGTTTTCTCAGGGTTCTGATGGTCCACCCTACGTAGAATTGACCGCAGGGGCAGGTCAAGCAATAGACAACAAATTCAGTGGAGCAGTTATAGAATTGTTTGATGGGGTATGTTTTGTCTTTCCCTGTGAAGTCTTTTTGTCCGTGGTGTGGGTGTTTACAAGAAAGGAAAATGGCTTTCCGACATTGATACATGCCTACCAATAGGATAAGACACAGAGTTTGGGTGTATGAAATGGTCTTTCTTTCCTGCTACAAGCTGAAACCTTATGGAGCATTACTTTTTCTTCCCAAGGGCAATTAATGGGCAGCCAAAAATCAAATTCTATGTAGCACTGCCCCCTGGGGAGCTGCTGAGATTGTATTCCCCTGGGTTACCCATAGCAACAGTCCGTTAAAACCTATCATTTTAACTTTTGGCTCAGACAATGAACAGTCCAAGGGATTTGGGTTTTTTTGTGTTTTATTTTGAATTGGGATGGGAGAAGGAATGAGTGGGATACTCCAACTATGAACTATGCACCATTCTGAGGACAATTAGCTGCAGTGTATGCGGCAAGGCCGCTGCTTCAATCTGCCACAGTAATGAAGATAGATGAAAAGGCTCCTGTTCAAATTACTCTTCAGGGTCTCCACTTGGCACCCCCTTTCTCTCTTGCTGTGTGTGCTAGCCCCTGTCCACTGACTCTCACCGGAGTGGTCCCATTCCTGGGCAGACCCCCGGCAAGCTCCCTGGTGGTTTTTCCTCAGATTGCTCTGCCACTTGCTCCACAATCAGTATCCTCTGGACCACCTAGCTCAGCACTACACGTCTGGTCCACTAGGAAGACTGCCTGTGACCACTTTCCATACTGACAGGAGTAGAGACAAAGACGCCCTGTCACATGTGCCCTTGGCTTTTATGACCTATCCCAGTATGCACCACTCTTGTGCCAACCCACTGGGACAGCCACAAAAGCCTGTGTGTCATTGGCTGGGTTTCCTCCACTGTCCAACAGGCTTCCCTATTGGATAGAGTGGGGACACTCCCTCAGCCCAGATGAATCATACATGGACATATGTAACAGGCCTAACTAGTGATCAGGCTCTCCTGATAAGCAGGCAGAGCAACAACAATGTTTTTCCTAGCACCTACCTAGGAGGGTGCTACATCTATATTTAACAGAGAGGTTACTGTATATGCACAACAAAACACAATGGAGTATAATGTACTGTATGCGGTTTGAGCAGCTGTATGGTTACTTGGCAAGTGTCAATGGAAATAAAAGCACTCCGGTGAGTTATCTGTCCGGCATACAAGGATCATATAGGGATTTGTATTTAGGAAGTTTGTTACAAAACCCAGTTTAGTTGTTATCAGTTTGCCTTATGACTCCACAATGAGGGGCTATAAAGCAGGCACATGTGATAAGGGCAATGATATGTCGGTACAAACATGACACACCTACAGCGCAAATATTTGTCTTGTGTCGTGTTCTATGACAGCAATCTACAATGCTTGGATTGTGATGTTACTTTACAGGGTGTACAATTCATTCACAGCAGCTTGGATTACACTAAAGAGAATTAACACTTTGCTATGACTCCCCTCACTCACCGACATTATATTTCATTTTAATATGCAGGGCAGGCCCAAGACATTGTGCTGCCTGGGTCCAAGAAAAAAAAATGCTGCCCACAACCTCCCCAAAAAAATAAAGCCCACAAAAAATTTGGCTAGGTTCACATCAGTATGGGTGCCGGAGTCAGTGCGTATAAATTTTATGAATCTATTAACCACAAGCACAATATCAATATCAAAACCTTTCTGTCATTAAGCGTGCAACCAGCGTGCCAATACTAGTGAATAACAAAATATGCTTAAGTGCAGCAAAAAATGTACTTATATCCACAATAGCTTTAGAACAATAAATGTTAAAGTGCAATGGAAAAATACGTTCTGTGTACAAAGTGATACCCCAATATTATATGACAAGCATGTAGCCTAAAGTCCCTACTATATTAAAAAAAAAGTTCTTCCGTGACAAAGTGTTGAAGTGCTGGTAATCTCTCAGTTTCTCTAGAAATGGCTTGGTATTTCACTCCCCACATGTGTTTACACTTACCAGATGATGTGGACCCCTTAGCAGTATAGCATGTGGGTCAATCAAACTTGTTCTGGTAAGTGGAGACTGGGTCACTTCCTATATGTCCTTACAAGACCATGACTCATACATAGAAGAGAGAGGATCCAAATAGTATAATACGTCCTTTTTATTTAAGTAACAATATTTCAAGGCATTGGGCCTGAGTTGGGTCTGCCATTGTTACCGGAAACACTTCCAACACATTTAAGTTGAATACCCAAGTGTGAGAACTGAGACAATGACCATTCCGGCATCCTTGGTTTGTGTTGTTTATTTTATAATGGGGATGGGAGAAGGGAATGAGTGGGATGCTCCTCTGGTTCAACTAGGATTAACTGGGACAATGTACAGAAAAATGCCCCTTGGCACTGTCCTGACGCCGGCTGAATGCCGACCAACGCTTCCTGGCGCTTGAAAATATTGTTATACTCAACCTGTGCTAGAACTTCGAAATTAACTCCTTGGTTGACTCAGAAGATCCAGGACTGTAATGATACAGTTACGTCATTTCGCGGGACAGAGCCGGACTGCCGCATATATATCTTTAGCTTATGATCAGCACTTGATTGAGAGACTTGCCCTTAGTGAGTTGCACCTTATTTAATCAGGGCAAGTCCCTCCCATTGACAAGATGTAAAGCACACATCATATACTTACTACAGGTGATCCAGGAATGGCTACTCACCAGCGCTGGCAGTGGCGGGTGCTCCTGCTTTGAAGCCTCTGCTTTTCCGGGAGAGCTGCTCCACCCAGCTCCATTCCCCAGCCCGCCCCACTCCGCTTCCCAGCAGTATGCAAGTATGACACTGCATGCTAGAGGGAGGAAACTGTCAATGCCGATGTGCCCACCCCACAACACAGGTAACAGTTTAGTGATGCTTACACTGCACTTTCCAGGACAAAGCGACATTCCACCCCTGTTGCTGCAGCTTCCACTCCCAAAGTGCCACGTGGGTCCAATGGGCCCAGTGGGACATATAGTAGGGCCGGCCCTGGCAATATATCTACCTCAGAATCATTCTGGTAAATATTATTACCATCAATTACAATACAGAACATAGTGGTAAACAAAAGGTATAAGAATGCTATAAGCGAGATCTATTCTAAGCGCTAAACGTTTTCAAAGCACAGATATCAAAGGCAATTAATATGTCATTAAACTACTACTGTTCAAATTTCATCAGTGCCACAAAGAATTAACGTGGGTATCATATCCCAAACATAATGAACAAATATTTGGAGAAAACAAGGAAGTAGACATACAAGTTTTTTATATAAAAAAATTACAAAAGAATTGTTATTAAAAAAAAAAAACGTATTTAAAAACATAATGGCCATTAAACCCAATGTAAAAACAAGCTCCCAACTAACTGGCGCACTGTTCCCACACTATAGATGCACAAAGATTGCACTCTTAGTGCCGGGTCACACTTGTGCGATGCGGGAAGGCTGCGAATTCGCAGCCTGTTCCCGCATCACAAACGCACATCTGGCAGTTCACACTGCCATATGCGATACGCAGGGGGTGTCAATTAAATGTTAACGACACCCCCAGTTTGATCGCATATCGCAGTGCGATCTGACAGTTCGCACAGGATCGGATCGCACAAGTGTAAACCACTGTGCGATCCGATCCTGATGCGGCTGAAAAAAAGGGTCATGTGCGACTTTTGTGCGGGTGCAGTGCGAATTTAGCCATACAAAGTGTATGGCTGAATTCGCACCGCACATCCGATCGCATGTAATGAAGGAGCAGTGCGCTCAGACATTACATGCGAACGCCGCGCACGCTATAGTGTGAACCGGCACTAACAGTGAGTTTTACAAACAAGCATCTAGGGAACAGTCCCACAGTCGATGACTCTCTACATGTAATAATGGGAGAAGGGGGGGGGGAACAATGGGGGGGGGAAGGAAAGAAGGGAGGGATGGGGGGGAAGGAAAGGAACAGGGGAGGAAAATGGAAAACATCAAGGGTAGGTGGGACTTTATATGAGACTCCTGCCTAGAGTCTCCATCCCTGTGTATACATGAATATATAGAGCACATAGTGCTCAAAAATATTTTGGGACTTTGTATGAGATATGGCCAATGGGCACATGATGTTGTTATATGATGTTCAATATACCTAGGCTGGTAAGCACAAAAAAAGGTATAGAATCAATTAACATCGTGTGTTTTAATATTGTATAAATGGCAGTTGACAATGTTATAGATACAATACAATGGAGGTAAAAAGGGTTTGCATATAAAATTGATACAAAGTTGTAACACAAATAATTGAACATAGAAGAAAATATTACAAAACATTCGAGTATATCTGGTAATGCTTGTAGATGAATTGTTTGCCTCTTAAGCTCGACGCGTTTCGTGAAATATTATTCACTTCCTCAGGAGCAGGCATGGTCATAGCATCTAAAAAATATATATACAAATGTAGTATGATATCAAAAATAAAAGAATGTTTTATGTTGTTAGCGTAAGGAAAAAGAACTTACACTTATGATATCGAATGTCAGTCAGGTAATGGGATCGCCCGGAATTGAGTCCCAAATGGGAACTGAGAGAGCAGTCTCCACAAACACAGTCAAAGCACAAGATCCATAGTGTGGTGAAGAAATTGGGAAGAGGTATTGAAGGGCTCGATTTAGAATTGTCATGACACTGTACGAAAAATATATATGCATATATGTATAAATCAAGCCATTGATCCACATATAAGGTTAGTAAGTATGAATTAGTAAAGGAAAAAGGGAGCCCAAACCATATGAAGAAAGTGAAACCAGTAATGGTACCAGAAAATGAGGTGAAAGTGTATAGCTAGGAAATAGCCATAACCAATGGAAAAACATGCATAAAAAGTGTTAAAAAGTGCCCATGGAAGACACCCCTAGAACACCAAAGAAAATCTTCAAAAAGTGAAAAATAAATAGGGTGAAGTAACTGACACCAGTGGTAGAAAACAAATCCCACAAGTAAAAAACTGAATTGTGAAAGTAACAGTGATAGAAGAAAATATAGGAGCAGGTGAATAAAGTAAGTGAAAGCACCTACGCTGAGACTGGGCGGGAGACGGCCCTCAGCGTCACAATGCTGTTCAGCATAGAGGGAGTCCATCAGGCAAACTATTGTTGCCCGAAGCGGTCTCCCTCAAATGAACGCTGGTGGAGTCACGTGCGGGGACGCCAACAGCGTGTGACGTCAACCCCGCACGGATGGATGTGACGCCGATGCGTCGTGGCCGCGACCGAAGGTCCCGCCCCCACCTCGCCACACAGCCAGAGGGGAGAGAGAGAAGAACGGACGCGGGCGGGGCGCATCGCAGTTCCCATCTGTAGACCACACGGGAGACACACACCTCCCTATGGCATGAGTGGAAAGATGGAATGATCGGAAACAGTATGGAATAACATGCACAATACATATACAAAACCCAGAGCATTAATATATCCTGTAAATTGTGGTACCAATATACATAATAACATGTTGGGTAACAATGATGAAACCATTGGTGACACATCTCCATCCCTAGATCAATCTAATAATGGGAGAAAGGGGGGGGGGAACACTTTTTATGCATGTTTTTCCATTGGTTATGGCTATTTCCTAGCTATACACTTTCACCTCATTTTCTGGTACCATTACTGGTTTCACTTTCTTCATATGGTTTGGGCTCCCTTTTTCCTTTACTAATTCATACTTACTAACCTTATATGTGGATCAATGGCTTGATTTATACATATATGCATATATATTTTTCGTACAGTGTCATGACAATTCTAAATCGAGCCCTTCAATACCTCTTCCCAATTTCTTCACCACACTATGGATCTTGTGCTTTGACTGTGTTTGTGGAGACTGCTCTCTCAGTTCCCATTTGGGACTCAATTCCGGGCGATCCCATTACCTGACTGACATTCGATATCATAAGTGTAAGTTCTTTTTCCTTACGCTAACAACATAAAACATTCTTTTATTTTTGATATTATACTACATTTGTATATATATTTTTTAGATGCTATGACCATGCCTGCTCCTGAGGAAGTGAATAATATTTCACGAAACGCGTCGAGCTTAAGAGGCAAACAATTCATCTACAAGCATTACCAGATATACTCGAATGTTTTGTAATATTTTCTTCTATGTTCAATTATTTGTGTTACAACTTTGTATCAATTTTATATGCAAACCCTTTTTACCTCCATTGTATTGTATCTATAACATTGTCAACTGCCATTTATACAATATTAAAACACACGATGTTAATTGATTCTATACCTTTTTTTGTGCTTACCAGCCTAGGTATATTGAACATCATATAACAATATCATGTGCCCATTGGCCATATCTCATACAAAGTCCCAAAATATTTTTGAGCACTATGTGCTCTATATATTCATGACTCTCTACATGTTTCACCGTTCTATGCCGCTTCATCAGGGGACAAGGGAGCTGACAATATCTTTAAATAAAACAAAATGCATGGTAATAAACAATCAAAACATACAGTATGTGTATAATACAGAGGAAACATTTTTGGACAGATCAGCCCCATATATTGGTTGCGGATCTTACCCAAAACCAGGAGGTGGACCAATCAAGCTAGAGCTGCAGCCAGGGAGCTGAACCCTCCCCCGGGCAGACATGGGAACAGTAATGGCAGACCATAAGCGTATTAAAAGCTGTGGACAAAGCACATGGGACATCAACATCATTACCTAAGACTATTAATTATTAAACTACTACAAAATTCTTTTGTAGTTTTATATAAAAAGTGTGTATGTCTAGTTCCTTCAAATTCTTGTTCAATATGTCATTAAATGCGTAGGTCTCCATGGATTTTTTTCAGATCCCATAGTCCTAGTTACGCAGGCAGAGAGTAATGACATTGGTTTTTATTGGTTAAATGTTGTTGTGCTGTCCTAACCGATTTGGTAACAGTGTTATAATATATTGTCCCAAATTTAGTTTGGGTCCATCATTTCCCAGTGTCAGGATCGACATAGCAGAGCCTGAGGTGTAGAGGGATTTCTCACCTGATAGGGAGTTCAGAATGCTACCTGGAATCCAGGGACGGAAATGCCAACAGGACACCTTGGCGGAAGACACAGGTTCACCTGAGGTGCGGAGTCTAAGTGCTAGCTGGTGTTCACCAGGGCTCCCGATGGTGGAGATGGATTTTGCTGCGTGCTAGTACCAAGTTGCGGTCCTCAGGATCACCCAGCCAGGCGAAGAGCAAGTCCAAGTCCAATAGCGGATAAACAGATCAGGGTAAGGCAGAAGTGTAGTCAAGACGAACCGGGGTCAGAGCGACCAGCAGGCAAGCAAGGTCAAAGGTAAGCCGGGTCAGATGGTCAGGAAACAACAGGTACGGGCACAGGAGACACAGGAACAGCTGAAGATCAAACAGCAAATGCCTAGTGTGGCTGCTGCATTTAAATAGGTCGTTTGGCTCCAATGGTAATTTGTGCATGCATGCGTGAATGCGCACATAATTGGGGAATCTTTGGGGAATCCATCTTAGGGATTTAGAAGGTGAGCGGGGCCTGATTCAGAGGTGGTGGAACTGAGTTCCACCAAGTTCCAGCTGAAAAAAGCCCTGCTGTTCAGACAGGTGTGCTTACAGTATAGGTGTGACTGACAATGGTTATTTTTTTATGTTGGAAATTTCTGTTTCCAGCTTAATCAGTCTCTGTGTCATCTTTGGCCAGAGTTACATTATACATATAGTTATGGCTTTAGGCCTATGCTTCTCAGCAGTCAAGGGTTTTTACATAAGCACTTGAATGCACATGATCTTGGCATAGGTTGACTTTAAGTGAACGTATTGCTTTGCTCTTCTGAGGCAAAGCAATGGTTCACCTCGAAAAGCCTATAGATTCTTTTTAACAAAACTTTATTTTGGCCATTAGCCGTGGTCCAAGGAAAATTCACAAAGCAAAGTAAGAAAATAAACCTGACATGTTATCACACAAGCAATAAACTGGAAGTTATACGCTTTCACACTGTACATAACCCCTGTGCTATGGCAGACTCTTTGTTACTCAGTAAACTCTTGCTAAGCTTCATATTGCTGTGGAATGGATTAACAAAAACCACAGACTTAAGTATTCATGCCTGTGCATTTTTCTATTTATTCTAGAATAATTTGTGACACGGCCAAATTTCTGTGGTACAGACCTGATCCTGTTTGATTTGCTTCACAATGTATTGTGGTTCATAAGCAAATGTCTGAATACCTGCCAAGCTCTATGGCTAGGTCAGTGGGTGGAAAGGGATGCCGTTAGATATTGCAGACCATTAGTTAAAGAGCACTTGTACTGGAGTAATAAAATTATTGCTGTGAAGAAGTGTGGGAGTGGAATTACAACAAATGCCCAGCAACCCATCCGGCTAGCCAGCACAAAGTACCAAATTTATAAACTTTTCCTAACATTTAGATTAGGAACAGAGGTTCTTTTCTTGCGTATATTTGCACATATGTGAAGTTGCACTGCTAAGGCTCCTCTACAAAGTGTGCTCCATAATGTTAAACTATACAGGGATTATAACTGGAACATATACATTATATTAGGCTTGGCTTTCAGTCTCCACTCTTATTCATCCCAAAGGTGTTCTATTGGGTTGAGGTCAGGACACGGGTTGAGGCCAGTCAAGTTCCTCCACCCCAAACTTGCTCATCCATGTCTTTATGGACCTTGCTTTGTGCTCTGGTCCAAATCATTTGGTGGAGAGGGCATTATAGTGTGGGGTTGTTTTTTTCAGGGGTTGGGCTTTGCCCTTTAGTTCAAGTGAAGGGAACTTATAAGGCGTCAGCATACCAAGACATTTTGTACAATTTTATGCTCCCAACTTTGTGGGAACAGTTTGGGGATGGCCCCTCCTGTTTCAGCATGACTGCCCACCAGTGCACAAACAAGGTCCAAAAAGACAAGGAGTTTGGAGTGGAGGAACTTTACTGGCCTGCACAGAGTCCTGACCTCAACCCGATAGAACACCTTTGGGATGAATTAAGGTGGAGACTGCGAGCCAGGCCTTCTTGTCCACATCAGTGCCTGACCTCGCAAATACGCTTCTGGAACAATGGTAAAAAATTCCCATGGACACATGTTAATTTTGCAAATATATTAATGGCTCACATTGGAACCAACTCTATTCTTCCCTGTATATGTTTTTCATTTTGAATAGAGTGATGAGACTTTAGAATGTTTATCAGGTTTTTATTGCTCTCTTTGTCCCTACTGGGGAGTTTGACACTGTGACCATTATTAACATTGAACCTTCATCTTCATCTATCACTTACCATGATTCTTGTTCTCCGCCCCAACCCTCTCCCTCCACCTTTTACACAGCTGGATGTTAATATTGTTTTTTCTTTTTTTTTTTTTGGGGGGTTAAAGGGGTAGAGTATATTTTCAGCAGATCCCAGCTTCCTAGCACTTGCCTAGGTGGGACTGATATCCATCTCGTTTGAAGCTTCCTGGATTACTAACATCAAACATCCTAGGAGGTGTTTGGGAAATCTCCACAGTTGTGCCCATGCGTCAGGAAAACTCTGTTGCACTGGGCACTGTGTTGCTTTATCAGGGGACTGGTTTCAAGAACCAGGAAGAGCTAGCTGGCAACCTGATGACGTCAGAAGAGAAGATAGTGGCGTGGGACCTGCAGTGCTGACACAGAGCAGTTGCTTACACCAGATAATGCTGGATTCGCTGGCTGAGTAATTATGTTTTAATAAGACAACTCAACTGTAAGTGCCCATTCACACTACCGGGACTTGTCAGGCGACTGGTCAGCCTGACCAGTCACGGTCCATGCAGTGCTACGGGAACCGTTCTAATAGGAGCGACTCAAGTCGCTCCGACTTAGAAAGTAGTTCCTGTACTACTTCAGGGCGACATCGGAGCGACTTGCATTGACATTCATTATATGAAGTCCGTGCAAGTCGCGCCAAAGTCACAGGTCGCCCCCGAAGTCGTGCCGCGGTAGTGTGAACCGGCACTTAGGGTAAGGGGGGGAGGGAATAGTGACGTTTCTCTTGAACTTTTCCTTACTTTTCTCCAAAAAGAAAAAAGAAAACATGTTGGCTTTAAATATACATTAAAGTGATTGCAACATCCTAAAATTAAATAAAAGATAAATAACAAACAGGTTTGTACTTACCTGTTCCATGCAATGGCTTTGCACAGAGTGACCCCAAGCCTCCTCTTCTTGGGTCCCCCACTGGCGCTCCTGGCCTCTTAATTCCCCCCCAGCTCCCTCATCACTGGATTTGACTGCCACTGGCTCCTGATGCCTCACCAAAACCTAGGAGACCAGAAAATGAGGGCAAATTGGCAAAGCACTGTATTAAGAGAGGATTTAGGTAAGTATTGGGGGGAGGGTGATGCTTTTACCTTATTGCATGAGGCCTGCAGATGGCACACACAGTAAGAATGGGTGGGCCAGTAAGGGGGGTCATAATGAAAGTAAGATAGTAAAGTAAGGGGGCCCTGTTCCCATTTTTACATTGGGGACCCTACATGTAGAGCAATGCCTGTGTTGATGTGTAGCACCACCTTACCATTGGAAGACGAATGAGGACCCCCAGGCAGCATGGTGGGCTAGCATTTCCAACCGGCAGGCAACAATCCTTTACTTTTGGAGGGGTGAAAGAAATTGGACACCAGTCACTTTAGAATGTTAAAGAAGTTTAATAGGCACAATAAACTCAAAGAGAGGGTTAGGGTGCAGGATCCCCAAAAAGCAACAAAAAATGCAACTCTGGGTGGCTTTGCCAGCAACAGTGAAAACAGGCGATAGACCTTTAAGCTGAAACTGTGAATCTGTACTCTTCAGACTGTTGAGCAGCTTCAAACAAAACAAATACCTTCCGGAGTAAGTAGACAGGGCTCTCTAGCAATGTCCACCAGCAGTGGCTAGTAACCATCTTTCCAGGAAAGGATCTCTCCAGGATTCAGTAGGACAATTCTTCTCCAGATGCTCCAGCAAGGTAGAAAAAGCAAAGTACCTGGAGCAATGTAGAATTTTTTTTTCAGGCCTCAAATCTGAGCCTCTCGTTAACAAATGCCCTCCCCAGGCAGCAGCTCGGAAGGCACAGACCTTCAATGGTGTCTCCTTTCCTGGCAACAGTCCGGGGGAAATTACCTTTTTGGATGGTCGCTTATTATAATTTGTATATTTTATATTTATATCATTGTCCAGCATTCATCACTTGCCTAAACTTCCAAGTTATTTTCCAAAGAGAAATACATATTCATAACTCAGCAGTTTCTTGTTTCACACTATCTGCTGATAAACACTCCCCAGTAACGGGCATATCGGTGTAACGTTAAAAAACCCTACCTCGTGAAAATTCCCTACCCTCGTCACTTCCGGTGCACATACGTCATGGAACAGCTGAGCAGGTTACCATTGCGCATGCTTATAGCTGCGGAGGGTAGGGAATTTTCACGGGGTAGTGATGCGTACCATTACACCGCATCAGCTGGTGCCGCGGGTACATGAAATAATCTCCGCTCCTACCCCTGTGACTTCCCTGATCTCGGCTCCTAAATGTAAAAGCAGCGGGTGTATGAAAATATAAATCACGGAGATCTCGGCTCCGTGATTTATATTTTCATAGACCCGACGCCACTTTTACATTTAGTAGCCGAGATCAGGGAAGTGACAGGGGTAGGAGTGGAGATGATTTCATGTGGCAGCAGAGATGATTTAATGTACCCGCGGCAACAGCTGATGCGGTGTAATGTAAGAAAACCCTACCCCGTAAGAATTCCCTACCCTCTGGAGCTGTGAGCATGCGCAGTGGGAAGCGACTCAGCTGTTCCATGACGTATGTGAAGAGGAAGTGACGAGGGTAGGGAATTTTCACGGGTAGGGTTTTTTCACGTAACACCGGGCAACAATACCCTGAGTTTAGGGAAAATCCAACGAGAACAGAACTATAACAATCAAAGCTAATGTAATCAGCACAGGGCCAATCAGCACTGTCCAGACAGAGGGTCAGGGGTCCTGCAGCCTCATTGGACTGTCATAGGAGAATGAAAACTCATTCTACAAGCTTTACCAGTGCTCTGCCAGACACTGGTAGAAGTCACAAGACTGCTATATACTGTTAATGAGAAAAGGTGTTTAGCAGTTTATATTTACTAAAACTACTGCATTTCCATGTTCTGTGTATTGTGGGAAACCAGATACAGTGAATGCAGGTTGTGGGTTTAGTAGCACTTTAAGTTAATAATACCTCCTAGGGTCAGGGAGGTGCGACATAATATTACATTCTCTGGCACATATGACAGTGGTGAGCAGTGAGTCACTAGCTACAAAACACATCAAATGTTCCTCATTCTCCTTCTTCTTCCACTAAGTCACATCCTAAAAGAGATGTTACAACTTCCCCAATAATATCGCAGCCTTTTAAACAGAGATAGAAGAACCAAAGGATGATAACACAGCAAAACATTTAGCAATGGGCCCTTGCTCCTCGCTGACCTCAGACCGTACTTCATTTTTTGCTTTTATCAACAGACTATTCTATCCAAAAAGCAAAATATGAAGCTCAAATGTATATATACATTAAAAAAAATGTTCATGCTGAGTCTGCTATATCTAAGTACATGCTGGGCTTGTATGGTGTGCGGTGAGTTTTTTCTATTATTGTTCTGGCAACATCCTGCGCTAGTGCCGGTTGGCATTTCAATTGACTGGGCTGAAATCGCACTGGATTGCACCAAAAGGAGAGCATGCACTGCTTTTAACTACTTGCCACCCGCCCGCCTTCAAATGACAGCGGAGCAGTGCATATGACGGCGCCCAGTAAAGCCAGGGGTGCGTGGCAATCGCGGCCGCGCCGTGTTCCTGGGAAATGGCGCGACCCTGATCTCAGCAAAGACCCATGGCCGCAGCTCTTTACTCATGTAAACAAGAAAGTAACATCTCCTCAAAAATGCCCATCAGTGATGCCACTCTGTGCCCATCAGTGACACCAGTCTGTGCCTATAAGTGAGGCCAATCTGTCCCCATCAGTTATGCCAATCAGTGTTGCCTTTCAGTGCCCATTAGTGCCTGCCCATCAGTGTATCCCATCCGTTCCCATCAGGGCAGCGCATCAGTTCCCATCAGTGCCACCTATCATTGCCCATAAGTGCCGCCCAACAGTGCCCATCAGTGCCACCTATCAGTGCCCATCAGTGCTGCCTATCAGTGCTGCATATCAGTGCCACCTATCAGTGCTGCATATCAGTGCCTCCTCATCAGTGCCCTTCATTCCTGCCTCATCAGTGCAGCCTATCAGTGCCCATCAGTGAAGGAGAAAAATTATTTATTTACAAAATTTTCTGACAGAAACTAAGAAAAACTTTTTTTCAAAATTTTTGGTCTCTTTTTTTTTTTAGCAAAAAATAAAACACCCAGCGGTGATCAAATACCACAAAAAGAAAGCTCTATTTGTGTAAAAAAAAAAATTAATTTGGGTACAGTGTTGTATGACTGCGCAGTTGTCATTCAAAGTGAGACAGCACTGAAAGTTGGAAATTGGCCTTGGCAGGAAGGGGGTGAAAGTGCCCTTTATTGAAGTATTTACAAACACACAGTAACTGGATTGTATGGTACTGTGGTGCAGGCAACAGTGCAGGCAAACGTACCGTGTTTGTGATCTGCGTTTGGGGTCTTGTTAGGAATCGATTTACACCCGCAGCACGTCACACATCCAATGAGTTTGAAATGAGGTGCAGGAAAAGTGTGCGAAATGCTGGTTTCCCTTAAAGCGTAAATGAAGGCAAAACTTTTTCTAGTTGTGGACGGAGTGGGGTGGTATTAAAACATTGTTTGCTCTTCAGTGGATTTTCCCTTTAACACTAAGGGCTCATTTAGATGGTCAGTCGGGGCGTCAGTAAAAACAGATGGCTGAGCCATGATTTTAATACTGCCTGGCCGCCCACTTGATTTATAACAATACAGCTGCATAGGGCTGTACACATGCAGCAGCTGACATGCTCAGCATTTTTAACTTGGGGCGCAAAGTTTGACTCTGCCTGTAAAATTTGCCAGTTCAATTGGGCAGCAATGTCACCATGAGCCGAATACTGCGACACAGTCCCACAATGTAAAATTGCTATTCAGTCATTTAAAAATAAAATTTAAAAAAAAAGAGGCATTCAGAAGCTGGCACTTACGCCTCCTGAATGCCCGTCAGCTACTGCCATACCACCCTCTGATCCACAGAGGATTGCTTTTGAGAGGGCAGTAATGTGAAAGAAGCCCAAGTGGTAAATTTATCAAGCAGTTAATCTGACACTCACTGCAGGTTACTCTTCCTGTTTCATGTGTTTTAAATAATAGATTTACCACCAGTGAATGTTTGGTGAAAGACACATTCACTACTTTCTAAATATGCCCTTAAAGTGGTAGTAAACTACAATAACAAAATTGAATTAAATGGTCCCCCTGCAGTTATGCCATAATGCGCTAGTATGGGTGGTATACTAGCATATTATGGCAGACTTACATGTCTAGCGGAACCCTGCAGCAACGTGCTGTCTATGCTTCAGGTGCTTCAATTCTTACCCAGTCTTCCTTTGAGGTTTGCGCTGTCCGACCTTTTGATTGGCCGAACCACAATGATTTAATTCCCATGCACACAGGTGGGAGTTACAATCAAGGCACAGCACTCTCTGCATTGACGGCACACTCACTTAATGCAGAGTATCGATGCGCATGCGCAGTAACATAATCGGCTCCTGACAATGTGAATATCTCCCAAATGGCACAAGTGTAGCAGATAGTCACTGTACCTACAGTTAAGCCTTAGTACAAGTGAAACATTTTTATCTTACTACCACTTGAAGTCAAGGAAATGATGTGAAATCAGATTTAGGCAGTACACTTGCAAAAACATATAACCTCTGAAATGTTACTATGTAAACCAAGAACACAAACAGAGCCATAAAATAAACTCCATGCAGATAGCATGTAACATTTAGAAAAGGCATTGTTCATTTCAAGAGAAAATGCACATTTTCACCGAGAATTTTAGAAGTCTAATGTTGCAATATGTTTTTTTCTGCAACATAAAAGAGGAAAAAGAAAAGAAGAACAGTCGTAAACAGAATATTCTGCTTATTTTTCAGAAACGTTAGCAAAAGTAATAATCTGTCAAGGAAGCAAAAAAACAGAAGTTTCATTTTTCAGAGTACACACAAAAAAAAAAAACAAGGTCCATATGTGGCATTCATATTATATTATAGATTTTGATGTGTAAAAATTGCTTCAAAAAGATTGATAAACTTCCTAAATAACCAAACCCCAAACAAAAACACAGACAATTAAAATTGGTGATTCATATTCAAGGCAGTATATTAGGAGGAATGTATATCTAGTGTGTATATATATACAGTATATATATATATATATATATATATATATATATATATATACACAGTATCTCACAAAAGTGAGTACACCCCTCACATTTGTGTAAATATTTTATTATATCTTTTCATGTGACAACACTGAAGAAATTACACTTTTCTACAATGTAAAGTAGTGAATTTACAGCTTGTATAACAGTGCAAATTTGCTGTCCCCTTAAAAAAACTCAACATACAGCCATTAATGTCTAAACCTCTGGCAAAAAAAGTGAGTACACCCCTAAGTGGAAATGTCCAAATCGGGCCCAAAGTATCAATATTTTGTGTGGCCACCATTATTGTCCAACCCTGCCTTAACCCTCTTGGGCATGAAGTTCACCAGAGCTTCACAGGTTGCCACTGGATTCCTCTTCCACTCCTCCATGGCGACATCACGGAGTTGGTGGATGTTAGAGACCTTGCACTCCTCCACCTTCCATTTGAGGATGCCCCACAGATGCTCAATAGGGTTTAGGTCTGGAGACATGCTTGGCCAGCCGATCACCTTTACCCTCAGCTTCTTTAGCAAGGCAGTGGTTGTCTTGGAGGTGTTTTTGGGGTCGTTATCATGTTGGAATACTGCCCAGTCTCCGAAGGGAGGGGGATCATGCTCTGCTTCAGTATGTCACAGTACATGTTGGCATTCATGGTTCCCTTAATGAACTGTAGCACCCCAGTGCCAGCAGCACTCATGCAACCCCAGACCATGACACTCCCACCACCATGCTTGACTGTAGACACACTTGTCTTTGTACTCCTCACCTGGTTGCCGCCACACACGCTTAACACCATCTGAACCAAATACGTTTATCTTGGTCTCATCAGACCACAGGACATGGTTCCAGTAATCCATGTCCTTAGTCTGCTTGTCTTCAGCAAACTGTTTGCGGGCTTTCTTGAGCATCATCTTTAGAAGAGGCTTCCTTCTGGAATGACAGGCATGCAGACCAATTTGATGAAGTGTGCGGTGTATGGTCTGAGCACTGACAGGCTGACCCCCCACCCCTTCAACCTCTACAGCAATGCTGCTGGCAGCACTAATAAGTCTATTTAAGAAAGACAACCTCTGGATATGACGCACTCTTTGGTTGACCATGGCAAAGCCTGTTCTAAATGGAACCAGTCCTGGTAAACCACTGTATGGTCTTGGCCACCGTGCTACAGATCAGTTTCAGGGTCTTGGCAATCTTCTTATAGCCTAGGCCATCTTTATGTAGAGCAACAATTGTTTTTTCAGATCCTCAGAGAGTTCTTTGCCATGAGGTGCAACGTTGAGGTCCCAGTGACCAGTATGAGAGAGTGAAAGCAATAACACCAAATTTAACTCACCTGCTCCCCATTCACACCTGAGACCTTGAAACACTAACAAGTCACATGACACCGGGGAGAGAAAATTGCTAATTCGGCCCAATTTGGACATTTTCACTTAGGGGTGTACTCACTTTTGATGCCAGCGGTTTAGACATTAATGGCTGTGTTGAGTTATTTTGAGGGGACAGCAAATTTACACTGTTATACAATCTGTACACTCGTTACTTTACATTGTAGCAAAGTGTCATTTCTTCAGTGTTGTCACATGAAAAGATATAATAAAATATTTACAAAAATGTGAGCGGTGTACTCACTTTTTTACTCACCTACTTTTTTTTTTACACACTTAAAATTTTTTTAAAAAAAGTTGGTTCGGTGTGTAGTTTGCATATGTTTTTTTTTTTTTTTTTTTTACAATCAGGATTTCTTTATTAAAGGATAATATAATAGAACATACAGAAAGAAAACTAAAGTAACCGACTTGACATGTTAGTACATAAACACAGGTTGTACAATAGTTGCAATCCATATTAAATTAAAGAAAAACAAAAAAAATAAAAAATGACAGGGAACAAATAAAACCATCCAGCAATCATTAGGAGGGGAAGCCCTCTCCCATAACATCAGGTATTACACGTCCTTTGATAAGAAGGGCTGTATGTCTCCCGAGGGACTGTGGGAAGTATTTTGCATATGTAGATTAAAGCAGCTATTATTGCTCATTACATAATTGAGCTTTGTTTCCTGCTTGGTAGTGCTACATAATAGTGTAGCACCCTTCTAGGTAGGTGCTAGGAAAATGCATTAAGTGGCTCTTTCTGGTTATCAGGAGAGCCTAATCTGTTAGTTGTGCCTGTCATGTGTTTCTAGGTGGGATTCACTGGGTCTGAGGGAGTGTCCCCTGTCCAACAAGGGAGCTTGTTGGACAGTGGAGGAAACCCAGCCAGTGACACATCGTGTTTTATGGCAGTCCCAGTGGGAGGGCATTGCTGCAAAGCATCCTGGGATTGCCCATAAATATGGAGGGGACATGTGACAGGGCATCTTTGGTGGAGTCCCAGTAGGAGGCAGACGGCTGGTCTCTCCTCCTACCGATGTGAGGAAGGTGGTCTGAGGCAGTCGGCCTTTTGAACCGGGTGTGGAGTTGCTGACAGAATCATCTTTGGAAAAACAGTATTGTGAGTACCAGGAGATCTGCCTAAGGGTCTGCCTAGGCGGGGGGACCACTCCAGAGAAGTCAGGGGATCAAGGAGCCAGGGGAGGGCTGGCAGCCTTAGGCCTGGGGGGCAAGTCCAGTCAAGTGGCCCATTGAACCATGGAATCAGCTCACCATCCATGCCCACCTGGTTTTGGACTGACAGCTGTATACAGTGTCTGGCCCCTACATTAATCCAGCCCTGAGTGTGGCCTTTTTACTAGTTTTTACCACTTTTCAATTGCCACCCTGCCCCCCTTGCCAGTCCTCCCCTGCAAGGAGCTAGCTCACACAAGGAGTGTATCAGTAAAGGGGGTGCCATGTAGTTGACCCTGAAGATTAGGAACAAAGGGGGTGCCAGGAAGGGTCCTGAAGTTGTTCTGCAGTGCAGTACAGTTTACCTCAGGATACAGTTTACCTCAGAAAGTTCATTCAGTCCTGCGTCACAGCTTGTGACACACTGAAGCAGAGGCCTAGCTGTGACTACTAGCTCTATTCAGCGTTACTCAGCGTTGCTTAGCATTATACAGCGTTAACCAGCGCTATTCAGCTCTATTCAGGTTGCCCCAGCCTATTGTGCATAGTTCTTTAAGTTGGAGTGTCCCACTCATTCCCTTCTCCTATCCAAGTTCCAAATAAAACCTAAAAACCAAAGTTACTGGACTGTTTCTTGTCTGAGGTAAAACACTTGGAATAATTCCAGTCTGATTTGTTGTTGCTAATGGTAACCCAGGGGAACCCACACACAGCAGCTCCCATGGGAATAGTGCAACATTAGTGACGCCACAGTTCTTCCCCATAATGCAAGTGGGTCAGATGGATTATTAAAAACAATGCACTCCACTTGTGGCTGATATCCTATCTCAACAGTTGTTAAGTGAGGAGGTTGATGCTGAGACAAATAAAGAGCTACCTCTACTAGTTGTTTCCATGGCAAACATAAGGCCCACTTTTTTAGCAGCCTCCTTTCCCAGCACGAACACACCCCAAAAAATACTTACCTGGGCCCTGGCCGACACTTCCAGAAGATATGGGTGATGTCATAGTGCCTTCCAGGGGTAACCCCCCCATCCACAAATGTGGTAGATGAAGGAATCCCCCCCCCCTTCTACTGCCGGGATGTATTTTGACAGTAATCAGTGGCGGCAGCTGCTGATCATCAGGAAATGTTCCAACATGTCTTTTTTGACAGAAGTAAATTAAATAACTGATTGGTGTTGAGCGGAGGAGGCCACACTCTTATTGAACTTCAGTTGATCCCTACCGGACCAGCCAAATTTCGACCTGTGTATGGCCAGCTTTAGCTTATATCTGTCATAAAATGTAACAAACATCTTTTCAATATTATCAAGTTGAAGGTTCAAACTTACTTTCTTGTTCTTTTGTTCTCATTTTACATTTGGTCACAATCTGCCAGTTCTGGCCAGAGTTTGGAATTCTGGACCTTTAGGAGGTAACTTAAAGTCTCCCCCCCCCCCAAATGTTAAAAGTCAGCAGTTAAAAATAATGTACATGCTGACTTTTATTGTAAGGAAACTTACCTGTCCAAGGATCCAGTGCTGTCCTCACCAGAGCCGATTCTTCAAATGGCTTCGGGTCCAGGCGCCAGCATCTTAACCTCCCTGGCGGTATGATTCTTTTGGATTTTAGGTGCTGAAAGCGGTACCATTATTTTGCATGTAATTCTTGTGAATGAGCAGCCCAAACCAACTGTATACATTTATTATATATATATGTATATATGTATGTATACATATATTATGTATACATATATTATATATATATATATATATATATATATATATATATAATGCATACAGTTGGTTTGGGCTGCTCATTCACAAGAATTATATATATATATATATATACACATAAAAAGTACAGTAAAACTGCAGGAAAGGGCACTGGGGGCAATGTAATGTGATTTTATTTTATTTTGAATGGTATCAGTGTGTTTGGTGTGTTTTACATTTGAATTTGCCGCTGGTTCCAGCCCCCTGCGAACGTCACGTCGCCGGAGATGGAAGCCGGGGCTCTCAGAGGATCGGAAAGGAAGCTCCGCCGCCACATACTGCCCGTATTCTTCGCTGGATCCCGGAGAAAAGTTAAGTAAAACCTCTACCAGGATCCAGCGATCTTCCTAGCGGTACCCCGAGTGTGGCTCGGGGTTACCGCTTTTGGCTCTAAAATCTAACCCCGAGTCACACTCGGGAATACCGCTAGGAAGGTTAACTAAGGGAAAGCAGCATTAAAGCCTTGCAGCTTTACAGCTGGTTTCCTACTGCGCATGGGCATGCTGCGCTTTGTGTATGGTCCCACAGTCTTCTGAGACTTGTGGTGTGCTCCAGAAGGCTGCGGAGGAAGGGGGTGAACTTCCGCTCAGAACGCCATGTCAATCTGACCAGAAGTGGGAGCTGGTACCTGTCAAAACCAGGTACCCTCCCCACATCCCCAAAAATGTGCCAGATGTGGCAGAAGAGGAGGAGTGGAGGAGACAAACAAGCGGAACTGTAGCAAATTAATTACCCGACCATTCTGATCTACAAAACCCCGCTGCTTCCTCCTGGTTCTGTAGCTTCCCTGCTCCCTTCTGCCACCCTTATATTTCTATTGGCCCCTTACTATGTTAGGCTTCTTAATTGGCTTTTAGGAATGTGCATGAGGCTGGATGGAACGGCAGGCTTTGATACAACCAAGATGTATTTGTGAAACCATAGGCTAATCCGGCTCCAAATTAGGGTGTATCAGAGAGTAGACATGTGCGGTTTGTTTCGTCCCGAATAAAAATTCCGATAAATTTTTTGTTAATTGGAGATTCGGATATATCCGAACACCTGAATTACAGTATTAACAAAGTTTACAGAATGCTCCAAAAAACTAAGTGAGATTTATCCGAATTTCAGAAATTCCAATTGAAATTTGAAACGAATTTTACATCGAATTCCAGTCAAATTCGAACTGTAAACATATTTCTGAAAACAAAGACTGTGTGTATTATTAGAGTACCATTTCGAAATAATGCTGTTTTTGTTAAGCCAAATGTGATTTAAAGAGTTATAGTAATCTTTTGATGAAGATTTTTCTTTTGTTTGTTCACTTTGCCACATTCAAATTGAAAAAATAAAAAATCTAAAGTTTTTGTTTCGACCTATTCAAAATGTATCGATTCGAACATTTCAAATAAATAAAAATCTGTAAAAAAAGTAAAAAAAGACATAAAACAAATTCCGAATACGAATTCTGAATACAAATCCAGAATACGAATTAAACGAATTTAAGGAAACTAAATAACTAGATTAACTAGTCTAAATGAAACGAAAATAAACTATTTTTTTTGTCATGCACATGTCTATCAGAGAGAACTTGCAGGCTTTTGTAGGTACAGTGCCTTGCGAAAGTATTTGGCCCCCTTGAACTTTTCGAGCTTTTGCCACATTTAAGGCTTCAAACATAAATATAAAACTGTAATTTTTTGTGAAGAATCAAAAAACAAGTGGGACACAATCATGAAGTGGAACAAAATTTATTGGATATTTCAAACTTTGTTAACAAATAAAAAACTGAAAAATTTGGCGTGCAAAATTATTCAGCCCCCTTAAGTTAATACTTTGTAGTGCCACCTTTTGCTGCGATTACAGCTGTAAGTCGCTTGGGGTATGTCTCTATCAGTTTTGCACATCGAGAGACTGCAAAACAGCTCGAGCTCAGTGAGGTTGGATGGAGAGCGTTTGTGAACAGCAGTTTTCAGTTCTTTCCACAGATTCTCGATTGGATTCAGGTCTGGACTTTGACTTGGCCATTCTAACACCTGGATATGTTTATTTGTGAACCATTCCATTGTAGATTTTGCTTTATGTTTTGGATCATTGTCTTGTTGGAAGACAAATCTCAGTCCCAGTCTCAGGTCTTTTGCAGACTCCATCAGGTTGTCTTCCAGAATGGTCCTGTATTTGGCTCCATCCATCTTCCCATCAATTTTAACCATCTTCCCTGTCCCTGCTGAAGAAAAGCAGGCCCAAACCATGATGCTGCCACCACCATGTTTGACAGTGGGGATGGTGTGTTCAGGGTGATGAGCTGTGTTGCTTTTACGCCAAACATAACGTTGTGCATTGTTGCCAAAAAGTTCGATTTTGGTTTCATCTGACCAGAGCACCTTCTTCCACATTTTTGGTGTGTCTCCCAGGTGGCTTGTGGCAAACTTTAAATGACACTTTTTAAGGATATCTTTAAGAAATGGCTTTCTTCTTGCCACCCTTCCATAAAGGCCAGATTTGTGCAGTATACGACTGATTGTTGTCCTATGGACAGAGTCTCCCACCTCAGCTGTAGATCTCTGCAGTTCATCCAGAGTGATCATGGGCCTCTTGGCTGCATCTCTGATCAGTCTTCTCCTTGTATGAGCTGAAAGTTTAGAGGGACGGCCCGGTCTTCGTAGATTTGCAGTGGTCTGATACTCCTTCCATTTCAATATTATCACTTGCACAGTGCTCCTTGGGATGTTTAAAGCTTGGGAAATCTTTTTGTATCCAAATCCGGCTTTAAACTTCTCCACAACAGTATCTCGGACCTGCCTGGTGTGTTCCTTATTCTTCATGATGCTCTCTGCGCTTTAAACGGACCTCTGAGACTATCACAGTGCAGGTGCATTTATACAGAGACTTGATTACACACAGGTGGATTCTATTTATCATCATTAGTCATTTAGGTCAACATTGGATCATTCAGAGATCCTCACTGACCTTCTGGAGAGAGTTTGCTGCACTGAAAGTAAAGGGCTGAATAATTTTGCACGCCCAATTTTTCAGTTTTTTATTTGATAACAAAGTTTGAAATATCCAATAAATTTCGTTCCACTTAATGATTGTATCCCACTTGTTGTTGATTCTTCACAAAAAATTAGTTTTATATCTTTATGTTTGAAGCCTGAAATGTGGCAAAAGGTCGCAAAGTTCAAGGGGGCCGAATACTTTCGCAAGGCACAATATGTGCAGGCACCTCTAATTGCCTAAATGCTTGATATGCAGGTTTTTTGTGACAGATTGATTTTAAAATCTTTCAAAACAAGTCACTTTCATGTGAAACTATTGTTTAGTTACAAAACACAATTTCCTCTCCCTTGCTCAATATCACTAAAATCTTGACAGTGTCAGTGATTGAAGTCATGCGTTGTCAATGTGACAGCCATTCAGAATGTTCAGAGTGGTAAAACTGTTTGTCACCCAGTCCACTACAACCTCCATCCCTCCACTAATCCAATTCATTTGTCCTTCGGTCTGATCTCGGATCTGATGCACTTTCACCTGGTATAATTTTCATAGGTTCTTTCTTCTTGTGTCCTACCCTGTGTTCAGAGGCAACTTTTGGATCGAAATACAAGAGTGTGTGTGGAAATGACACCAGGTTTACATCTGTAACATTGGACATAATGTTTTTTTTGTGTGGGAAAAGGCATTCAGCACTTTTAAAAGAAATATGAGAAAAAGGTTTGCCAATCCTGATGGTGAATTTAAAGACTGGCTGTAAAGTTGGGTACTATCCATATCTAAGTACAGGAAGGTCATTATGAGGTAATGGGTGCATGCAAAATCTCTTGGAGGCTGGCAAGGAACAAGCAAGCTTGCCTGGACCTGAAAAGGTTGAAAGTGGGAGACAATTTTTGGTGTAGCCAGGGTTGCTTTGTACCTCAGACCTTGTGCTATAGCCACAGTTGGGACTCATTGCTAGATTTCAGTGCTAGAGGCTTCAGAGCTTTGTGAGGACTGTGAACTTTTAAGCTCCATTTGGCTGGTGTGACCTCCTTGCCAGTTCCAACAGTTTGAGGACTTCCTACTTGGAACTAGAAATAGTGGATGTATTGGGGCCGCTGTTCATATGGGTTTACAATTACAGGCAAAAACAGATATTGTTCAAGCAAATAAAGAGTTCTTATTGTTTTCTTTGCAAGGTGACAGACCTTTATCTTTCATTTTAGTTACCTGTTTCCTTTCTGTGTAATAACTGTTGACTGAGTGAATAGCAGGTTTAGAAGGTGTAGTGTAGCACCCTCCTAGGTAGGTGCTAGGTAGGTAAAAGTCTAGTGTCTCAATGCTTATCAGGTACAAAGAAATATTGCTCATGTTGCATAGTCCCCAAGGTGCCACATCCCAAAAAGTCAAATCAAGACCAAAAGGAGTTCCCCTAGGGTGGGACTTTATAGGCACCAAAGTATAGCACAGAGAGGGTAGGTAAAATATGAAATCTTTATTAAGTTATACAAAAGAATAAAAACAATAAGGCAAGCTGTAAAATACTCCACATAAGTCAGTGAGATTTAGACCACTTGGCCCCCGGGTTGTGACCCGACGCGTTTCGGAGTGTAAATTGAATTCCTTCCTCAGGGGTGCTCTTGGAGGGTGGTCTGTAGATAGTTAACATATTACAATTAATTGCCACATATTACAAAAAGTAGATGTACAATGCATTATGGGTCAGTATATATAAACAACTTGCATAGTTCACTGTAGTGAGAGGTATGGATAGCCTGCCTGGTAATTAAAAGCAAATGGTCAGTGTACCGATGTTGTCCACTGGGGGTGCCGTCTGGTTGTCCTAGAAAATCTAGGTATCTTAAGTAGACTCCTGGATGCACGTTGTCAGAAATTGCACGCTCACTAGTCTCAGTAAGAGGCTAGGTGGGAGCAGCTGAAACCTGCAGTTACAGCAATTCTGCTGAACGAAAAGATTCAAAGAATTTCTAACAGTGTGGGTTCAAATGCGAAATATAAATAAGTGCCCCAAAAAGAAAATAGCTCAAAAAAATCCATAGGGGAACAGCCACCGGCATACAGAGATATACAGAGGTGAAAAGCTGGACTATATTGCCAGCAACATGGCCAAGACCATAAAGAAGGGAAGCTTTTAAGATTGCCAAATAAGAAATCAAAATTGAATCAAAGCATTTCTAATTAAATACAGTTGGTGTATCTGCTATACAAATCAATTCAATTCTTTTCAGGGGAGCCTGATTGTTAGTTAGGCCTGTTGCATGTGTCCATGTGTGATTCATCTGGCCTGAGGGAGTTTCCCCACTGTATCCAATAGGGGAGCCTGTTGGACATTGGAGGAAACCCAACCAGTGACACACAGGCTTTTGTAACTATCCCAGAGGGTTGGCACAAAAGGTGGTGCATCCTGGGATATGTTATAAAAACCAAAGGCACATGTGACAGGGTGTCTTTGGGCAGAAAGTCAGGTCCCAGAAGGAGGGTGACAGTTGTCTCTCCTTCTGCTGCAGTGGATGGTGGTCACAGGCGGTCGGCCTTGTGGACCAGGAGTGTGGAGCTAAACCTGGAGGTCCAGGAGAACTGACTAGTGGAGTTGGCGACAGAGCAACCTTGGGAAAAACAATGTTCGTGAGTACCGGGAAGCTTGCCAGGGGTCTTCCCAGGAAGGGGACCGCTCCAGTGGAGAGTCAGTGGACAGGTGTCAGCGCACTTAGCAAGTGAGAAAGGGGGTGCCATGTTAGAACCCTGAAGAGTGATTCAAGCGGGAACATATTTGCCATCTTCACTTCAGTTGCAAAGTGAAGCAGCGGCCTTGCCGCACCCTACAGTTAGTTGTCCTCAAGATTGTGCATAGTTCATAGTTGGAGTATCCCACTCATCCCTTCTCCTATCCCAGTTCCAAATAACACAAAAACCAACATCCCCTGGATTGATAATTGACTGAGCCAAGGACTTGTAATGCAAATTTTCTGCAATCAGTCGCTAAGGGTAACTCAAAGGGATCCAGAAATTGCAATACTCAGCAGTCCTCTAGGGGGCAGTGCTACAGTAGCAAGGTACAACAGAGCACACTCTCTGGATATAAGTGAGCTTGTATGGGTGAACCCCCCTTGTGACTAGTGGTAGGTGAACATACAGCTCAGGAAGCTCCAAAGCATAAGCAATCCTAAGTCAGCTACTCTGGAACAGTCTCTCCAGGGGTTAACAAGGGTAGTCACTAGGATCACTCTCTTTTTTAAGACCTTTGCTCACTGTGTCCTTTGTACTTGTGTGTCTTCCTTCATGCACAAGCTAGTTTCTGAATTGTGAGCCTCCAGGCCAGATCCTCAGAAACAATTCTTCCAAATTGCTCCAGCATCTCCTTCAAATGAGTCCCTCAACTCTACCTGAGAAAATACCCTGATGGCTGCCTGCAAACTCCAGCTAAATGACCCCGAGGGCTACAGTCACCAGGACAAGAACCCTACTGTTTCAGGTCCCAGCCTATTTATATACACCTCAACCCCCTACTGGCCATTCTTCCTCCCAGATATTGGCTGAGGCTGTATGACTATGCAAGGCCGGGGTCCATCTCTTCTAACCGACTAAATGCTAGAACTCACTAGAAAACAGCGGGAATCAGTTGAGCCTGAAACCAGATGAACCCAGAACAGCCAAAAGCAATTACATTTTACTCCACTGGTTACAGAGGAGACAAAAAAGAAATTTGCCTTAATCGTATTAGCGACTTAACTGTGAGGGTGCTACAAAGAAAATGCACTTAAACCATCCTACATATTAACCAATAACATATTCTTAAACTTTTTTCTCTTCATGAATTGACTTTGGCTTTAGGAAGGTGCTGCGTAGATGATGCAAGAAGCATCTCTGGTCCGGTACATGATAACATGGCATTTCAGGAAGAAATTGCTTGTGATATATAGGCTGTTTCTTGTGCAATCATAAATCAAAGTGTGTAATTCCTAGTGACAGGTTTGCATGAAGCCTCTAATACAGGACAATTAGAAAAATGTGTGCACAGGCATTATTTAATTTTTTTTTTCATCAAAGCATCTGGATGTCACTCGAAAGAAATAACATGTCAGATAGGCTAGACTCTTAGTGAAAAATGACAGCGTCTAATTAGAAACACTTGATAATGTAACAAATACTAATAGAGCAATCTACATAACCATCTGTACTTACAGATACTTTGTATTGCAACACAAGATGTCAGTTTCAGAGGTTTGCGCTCACATCTCTCATCTGTTTTCTCCATTCGGTTGTATGTTTAAAGGGCCATGGTACATTGGCTTTCCCTCAAAACACTGAAAATTGCTGCCATTTTGCTGCAAATCTTTGCATCACATACAAATTTATTTGATTTGCTATAGAGATTGCAGGGACCCCCATAAAGAATTGTAGTTCATTTCAATTATTTAAACAATTGATATACACCACATATAACCCATCGAATCCTAAAGGCTTAAGCAATAGATCATATTAAAAGTAAAACTTTTTTAATTTGTGTAGCACTACTTCCAAAGGAGCTGCTGAGTGTGGGTCCCCCTGGGTTACCGCTAGCAACAACAGTACCTTTAAGCATATTTTTCAGATTTATTGGAGAACTTGGATGGGAGAAGGGAGAAGTGGGATATTCCAACAACTGAACTATGCACAATTAGGCAGGGACACTGAACAATGCTGCTTGATGCTGGTTAACGCATCACTGACGCTGGTTAACGCTGACTGGTGCTGGCCAAAGCTAGGCCACTTACTAGAACTTCACCTCTGACTGTGCAAAAATCCCTTTAAGCTTTCCCAAAGTACTTCTCCCTGGGGTAGCTGACTTTAATGCAAAACTATACTGCTGAATACTTCAGGGCCCTTCCTGGTGCCCCCTTTACTCCCCGAACTTCAGGGCTTTACTACTTGGCACCCCTTTACTGTGCACTCCTGGTTAGCTGGCTCCTGGACCCTTCTGGAGTGGTCCCCTCTTTTAGGCAGACCCCCGGGCAGATCTTGAGTACTCATGACACTGTTTTTCCTGAAGATCTCTGCCGAGCAGCTCCACTCAGCAACTCTGGATCCCTTGCAGTCCAGCTCAACCTCCGGTCCCTAGGCCGACTGCCTGGACCACCTTCTCACTTTTACAGGAGGAGAGACAGCCGTCACCTCCTCCTGGGACTGATGCTCCCGCCAAAAGACACTCTGTCACATGCTCCCCACAGATTTATGCCCAATCCAAGGGGTGCATTGCGGCAGACCCCGTCCACTAGGACAGTTATAAACCCTGGTGTGCTCTTGGCTAGGTTTCCTCCACTGTCCAACAATACCCCTCATTGGATACAGGGGAGAGACTCCGCAGACTCCACAGGCCACACCTGGAGGCAAGTGACAGAACAGCTAACAGATCCAGCCCCCCCCTGATAAGCAGACAGGGCCAATATATGCTTTTCCTAGCACCTACTTAGGAGGGTGCTACATCTGTATTACTAATTTTGGAGTAGGCAGCGGTGTACCACTTGCCTACTGGGCAATTTTACCCCCTCCTGCCCAGGCCAATTTTCAGCTTTCAGCACTGTCGCACTTTGAATGACAATTGTGGGGTCATGCAGCACTGTACACATATGGATTTTTTTTCCCACAAAAATAGAGCTTTCTTTTGATGGGATTTAATCACCACTGGGTTTTTTAATTTTTGCTAAACAAACAAAAAAAGACCAAACATTTTGTAAACAAAAATCTTTTTATAGTCACCACTGGGTTTTTCATTTTTTGCTAAACAACCTTTTCTTTCTGTTTCTGTTATCAAATTTTGCAAATAAGTAATTTTTCTTCTTCACTGATGGGCGCTGATAGGCTGCACTGATGGGCACTGATGAGGCTTCACTAATGGGCACTGATGAGGCTGTAATGATGGGCACTGATGAGGCAGTACTGGTGGGCACTGATAAGCTGCACTGATGAGCACTGATGGGCACTAATGAGGCTGCACTGATAAGGCAGCACTGATGGGCAGCACTAATGGGCACTGATATACTGCACTGATGGGCACTGATATGCTGCACTGATAGGCACTGATATGTTGCATTGATGGTCACTGATTGGCACTGATAGGGCTGCACTGATAATGCCCTAATTATCAGTGTAAATGTGCCCTGTCAAAGGATAGCCAGTTATCGACTTGCCTTTCCTCACACAGTGACAGCGCTGAGGAAAGGAATTGCCGATAACTGCCATTTGTTTACACAGGATCAGCTGTGATTGGACTCAGCTAATCACATATTAAAGGGCCACTGTGATTGGCCCTTTACCTCAATCCGTGATCAGCTGTGTCCGAAAGACACAGTGATCACAGAGCACATCTGATTTGTATTTCTTAACACTTATTAGAACTGAAGAAGAGGTTTGGACTATAAAGAGTCTTCAACAAAACAGAATAAGTCCAAATGAATGTGACTAACCATTACTTGTTATACCATGACCTGGATAAATAATAAGCATTCTGTTCTGGTGTGATAACTCAAAATGTTAGAATTTATCTCAATTTCCTCTCCATTTTAGTCGCACTACACTTTACATTTTAGTTTAGAGCAGCCTTTTTCGACCAGAGTTCCATGGACCCCTAGGGTACCTCCAGAGGTTCCTAGAAGTTCCTTGCAAAATGAGTAACCACTAATACTAGTTATCGTTTAAGCTATCTTTAAAGGAGGAGTATTGCTAAAGCTTTTTTGCCCATATGGATCCTATGGATCACAGGAGAGCAGTTTTTTCTGCACTCCCGTTGATGCCACTCAGGTGGTCCAGGCTTGGGAAAGATTCCAACCATATGGTTGGGATGCACTCAGAAGCATGGACCAGCACCTGGCTCTGCCTCTCAGAGATCCTTTGAGAGCCCGAGCCAGTCCCTCCCGCCCCCTCCACACCCCAGCGCTCCAGTGAGGATCAGGAGCAGAGGGAGAACTGAGCGATCAGCGGTGTTTTCACAGCAGAGACAGTGGGGGGACAGACGTAGCATTGGATTGATTCTGCAACCACCTAGGTGAGAATAATTGCTTCTTTTTTTAAATCCCCAACTTCACTTTAAGGGGGCATTTTTCTGATTGACCACCAATGTAAGTGACATTCTCCCCATTGACCACCAATGTAAGCGACATTCTCCCCATTGACCACCAATATAAGCGACATTCTCCCCATTGACCACCAATGTAAGCGACATTCTCCCCATTGACCACCAATGTAAGTGACATTCTCCCCATTGACCACCAATGTAAGTGACATTCTCCCCATTGACCACCAATGTAAGCGACATTCTCCCCATTGACCACCAATGTAAGCGACATTCTCCCCATTGACCACCAATGTAAGTGACATTCTCCCCATTGACCACCAATGTAAGTGACATTCTCCCCATTGACCACCAATGTAAGCGACATTCTCCCCATTGACCACCAATGTAAGTGACATTCTCCCCATTGACCACCAATGTAAGCGACATTCTCCCCATTGACCACCAATGTAAGTGACATTCTCCCCATTGACCACCAATGTAAGTGACATTCTCCTCATTGACCACCAATGTAAGTGACATTCTCTCCATTGACCACCAATGTAAGCGACATTCTCCCCATTGACCACCAATGTAAGCGACATTCTCCCCATTGACCACCAATGTAAGTGACATTCTCCCCATTGACCACCAATGTAAGTGACATTCTCTCCATTGACCACCAATGTAAGCGGCATTCTCCCCATTGACCACCAATGTAGTGGGGCCCCTCTGGTAATGATTACAATGTGATCTCACTGAGAACCAATGTAAGGTGGCTCTTCTCCACTGACCACAAATGTAAGGGAGCTTTTCACTGACCATCGAAGGCCATTATTCAAATACAAACAGTGCAGCTCTTAAGTGAATCAATTGTTAGACATAAATAAGAACGAATATAATGTATCAGAAATATCAGTGTCCCAATATCAATGAGTGACAAAATAAATAGATTACGTGACTCCAAAAAGATAAGATAAACTAGTAAAAAATTCCAAATAGGGAGGATTCAAACAATTAGTCAAGATTGTTGTCCCACATGCCGTGATGGAAGTTGGAAATCACAAGATAGCCAAGGTGTCACCAACCACACTCATGCTAAACTTACCGGAATGTTAGTGCCCCCTTCTAAGAGTGGTCTGTATGCGCTTTATTTACAATAACCAGCATCATGGATAGTGAAACAATCCTCTCAGAAGACCTCCAGGTATCCATAGGGGACCATGGTCCAGGTAATCATAGGGGACACTGCCCACACTTACCTCAGTGTCTAGTGGTGGGATCACTATACTCCAGGCTCCCATAAAAAAGTGAAGCACAAAGAACAAAAGGATACTCCTCATAGTGTGACACCATAAAATCAGAGCAATTGAATGATTAACCACTTCAGCCCCGGAAGGTTTTACCCCCTAAATGACCAGGCCATTTTTTGCATTACCTGGAAATTGCGTGGTCGTGCGACGTTGTAACCAAATAAAATCAATGTCCTTTTTTCCCCACTAATAGAGCTTTCTCTTGTTGCTATTTGATCACCTCTGCGATTTTTATTTTTTGCACTTTAAATAAAAAAGGGCGACATTTTTGAAAAAAAAAAAAACAATATTTTTTACTTTCTGTTTTAAAACACATCCAATAAAATTTTTTTAAAAAATCAAATTTCTTTATCAATAGGCCAATATGTATTTTGCTACATGTTTTTGGTAAAAAAAAAAAAAAAATACCAATAAGCGTATATTGATTGGTTTGCACAAATGTTATTGTGTCTACAAATGATGGGATATTTTTATGGCATTTTTAATTTATTTATTTTTTTTACTAGTAATGGCGGTGAGCTGCACTTTTTAGCGGGACTGCGACATTGCGGCAAACGAATCAGACATCTAACTGACACGTTTGACATTTTTTTTGCGGATCAGTGACATTATTACAGTGATCAGTGCTAAAAATATGATATGCTCTGTTACTGTACTAATGACACTGGCAGGGAAGGTGTTAACATCAGGGGTGATCAAAGAGTTAAATGTGTCCCTAGGGAGTGCTCTCTAACTGTGTGGGGGTTGCCGTGACTGGGGAAAGACAGAGATCTGTGTTCCTGCTTAGCAGAAACACAAGATTTCTATCTTCTCCCCTGTCAGCACGTCAATCTGCATTGTTAACATAGGCAGATTGCCTATCTGCCTCTCTCGGGAATGATCACGGGTGGCCGGCAGACATCGGCCTGCAGGACCCGATAATTGGCTGCCCCATCTGTCCATTCAGCGCACGATCGTTCCTCTGGCGGCGCATGTCCCTTAGTGGCTATTGCACAAAAATACATACAGGTACATGATTTAGTGTAATAGAGTCGATCTGCCACAGTAAATGTATGTTAGGTGGTCGGCAAGTGGTTAAAGCGGAGTTCCACCCTAAAATTATACTTCCCTCCATCTTCTTGCTCCGGGTCACCTGAAAAACAAATGGATAATCGCAATTTTTTTTTCTTTTTACTTACCTTGTTTAGAAGAAAATATACTTACCTTACTTCCTCTTCCTCCCTCGGCGGCCATGGCGATTCCTCACTTCCTGGCTTGCAATGATTCCTGGGAGCTGAACGTCATCGCTCCCAGGAATCAATGTGCCTGCACCGGCTCCGATGTCAGTTCCGGTGCAGGCGCCGTCATACCTTGCAAAACAGCTTCTGGGCATGCCGGGATGACGCTGTTGTACCGGAAGTGACGGCGGGGCCGGTGCAGTGCATCGTGGGACCGAAGAAGACGGAAGAGGACACAGAAGAGGATCACGCTGGCTTCAAGCTGCCCACACCTGAGATTGCAGCGCTGGACAATACATTTTCAAGGTAAGTATTTCTTCTAAAAGGTAAGTGCAACGCGGGACAGATGAGAGGCTAGCCATTGTGGAATGCACTAGTCCTGACTGTCCCGGGGGTATTTTTATTAAAAAAAATGTTCCCAGGGTGGAACTCCGCTTTAAGAATAAACTCATGTGGATACATTGTGTAAAAGGATGTAAAAATGTTAGAAAACTAGCTTCTTCCAGAAACCAAAATGGCTGAGAATTGGCTGTGCATGCATGGTAGCATGTGTGCTTGGTTCCGCCCTACGCATTTTATCACATATGACGTCATCGGGGCACCAACTAATACCCATTATTATTTGTTACCTTGATATATTATTACTGAAAATAATCTTGTTTTATAGAGTGGGGATTATAGCCCTGGATGTTTAAGCCTTTAGGTTTGTCTTTATTTGTTCACATCATTGTTCCTTGAGTTTGAGATGTAATAATAATTATCAGGGGTTCTTAGAGACCTAATTTTAGAGTTCCCCTAAAAAGGTGGAGAAAGTCCGATTTAGAAAATCACTCTCAAAGATTTCCCAACGATGGTGGCACAAGTCTACAAAGTAAAAGCTATTTCGGCTTTCTTGTAGTGTGCTCCACAATGCCATGATCTTGCTATACATCTAACGCGCTTCATATGTTTTCTGAGAATTATAAACTGCCTGGCCAAAAAAAAAAAAACTTGCCACCTGGAATTAACTGAGCAACTAACTAAACCAAGCATGCGGTAACTATCCTATTGGCAGAGATGTATAGTAACTAAGTAGAAATACTTCACTACTGTACGTAAGTACCGAAAGGCGGTATCTGTACTTTCCTAGAGTATCATTTTTTTCTCCTATTTCCACTTTTACTTCACTACATTTTTTTGATGATTTCAATACTTCTACTCCAATATTTATTTTTTGTGCTGCATAGTTACTCGTTACAAATTATAAAAATTACCACTGCCAGAACAGTAGATGGCAGGTTTCACGAAGCTCAAAAAAACATGTATAATGTCATGTGTACTTTTGACTTTTGACTTCTTTCTTTAATAACTTTAATAAACTTTTGACTTCTTTCTTTAATAACTACATAACACAGTACTGGTACTTTTACTTTCAGTACTTGAGTAGCAACATTTAAAAAAAAACGACTTGCAATACTTAAAGCGGAGTTCCGGGCACAAAAACGTTTTTTTTTTTGTGCCCCTCCGCTAGGTAGAGCTCACCTGAAAAGGAATTGGATAGTTATTTTTATTTTTTTTGTTTACTCACCTTTTTATTGAAGATCGTAAATACTCACCTATGACTGCTTCCTCCTCCAGCGCTGAGGCTCACCCCGTCACTTCCTGCCTCGTGATGATTCCTGGGAGCTAAACGTCATAGCTCCCAGGAATCAATGCGACGGCACCGGCCCCGCTCGTCATTTCCGGGCGACACCGCATTCCCCTGCTAAACAGCTTCTGGGCATGCCCAGAAGCTGTTTAGGAATGCGGCGCCGCACCGGAAGTGACGAGAGGGGCCGGTGCAGTGCATTCTGGGACACGAAGATGTGGAAGAAGACAGAGAAGAGGACCGCGCCGGCTTCAGCTGCCCACAACAGAGATGGAAACGCTGTGGAAGAAATTTTCTAAGTAAGTATTTCTTCTAAAAGGTAAGTGCGAACCGGGACAGATCAGAGGCTAGCCATTGTGGAATGTGCTAGCCCTGACTGTCCCGGGGGTATGTTCAGCAAAAAATCATTTCTGTGCCTGGAACTCCGCTTTAAGTACAAAAAATGTTGAATACTTTAGTACTTCTACTCAAGTCACTTTTTGATCGAGCACTTCCACTTCTACTCAAGTATGGGTTTTGAGTACTTTATACAACTCTGCCTATTGGAAAGTTACTACATGTGCCCAAAGAATGAGGTCAGTTGACTACCTGAATATACTGAATGACCAGGTTATTCCATTAATGGATTTTTTTCTTCCCTGATGGCACGGGAATATTCCAAGATGACAATGCCAGGATTCATCGGGCTCACATTGTGAAAGGATGGTTCAGGGAGCATGAGATATCATTTTCATACATGGATTGCCCACCACAGAGTCCAGAACTTAATCCCATTGAGAATCTTTGGGATGTTTTGGAGAAGGCTTTGCGCGGTGGTCCGACTCTCCCATCACCAACACAAGATCTTGGTGAAAAACAAATGCAACACCGGATGGAAATAAATCTTGTGACATTGCAGAAGCTTATCGACACAATGCCACAGCGAATGCATGCCGTAATCAAAACTAAAGGCGGTCCAACAAAATATTGGAGTGTGTGACCTTTTTTTTTATGGTGTCAACTTTTTTTTTTTTTTGGCCGGGCAGTGTACAATGCCCACACATTTTACAGAACAGAGATAAGGAATATGCATATGTCCTATTCAAAACAAGATATGGTTTTCCTTTAATCTTTGTGGGCACGGTGTCAGATTATTGCTCTGCTAAATAAACACTTTTTTCTATTTTTTTTTTTTTTTACACAGCTGAATACTTTCCTGGCTATAAAAAAAAAAAAACAACTCCAGTCAGTCACGTACACGGACCTCACTAAACATTCCGTTGCTATTACATAATGTAGATCTTGGAGCAACTGCTCTGCTAAATGGATTAAGAAAGCACATTGTTTGGTGTTTATCTTCCAATATTTACTGTGAGTGCTGTAAGTTCCTTTGTGCTCCTTACATCACATGACTTTTACTGTGTTCTACCCTACAGATTAAGTGTTCTTTGCAGCACAAGAAACTGTGTTTGACAAAGCCCTAGCACTCACCCTGATACGCTACAAAGATTAACCTGCTTTGGTTATACATTAATTATTTATAGGTCAACCCTACCTTGGACTGTTCACTCTACGGTGTTTATGGGAGTACAAGTCGCACTCCTCCCAACAGGAGTGTTCGATTCAAACACGCACGTGCGCACACGCGCCATTTTAAACATGCTCCTTGATATTAGCTGGCAAGGGTTCAGTGAAAGGGGAACTTTGTCATATTTCCCAAAGCCGACCTCTGGGCTGGTATAAAATCCAACCATAAAATTGACCCCCCCCCCACCCCCACGCTGGGTTAAATTATATGTGAACTCCCACCTTGTAAAATAACCTATTCTGTTGAAAAAAAGAAATTCAAGGCAAAACATGTGTGCAATTTGCATATACAGTAAACCCCCGCTCCATCGCGGTTCAGTTTTTGCGGTCCCGGTATATTGCGTTTTTTTGTAATGTTATTTTACTATATAAATCATTAAAAATGAAATATTTTTGTGTTTTCCATAGCTCTTGCTCTGTCTCTTAGTATCTTTTATGTGTTTAAATGAGTTTCTATTGTTTTAAAAGTGTGTTTAAAGACCTTAAAATGCTTTTACACGTACAGTGACAGTGGTGTATTTTGGTTTTGTGCTGTCCTAGGCAAAACTAAAATTGGGCGCCCCCCCTCCTTTGTAAATTTGCCCCACTCCTTTTTTAACGGATGTGACTCCTTCCAAAATTGAAGGACTACAAGTCCAAGCATGAACCCCTGAGATCTCACAAGGGGGGGTGAGAGGGGGTGGATGAGGGAGGGAGAGAAAGGGGGGGTGAGAGGAGGTGAGGGAGAGAGAGAGGGGGGGATGAAAGAGAGGGGGGTGAGAGAGAGGGGGGATGAGAGAGAGGGGGGATCAAAGAGTGAGAGAGAGAGAGGGGGATGATAGAGAGAGGGAGGGATGAGAGAGAGAGCGAGAGAGGGGGGTGAGAGAGGAGGGATGAGAGAAAGAGGGGGGATCAAAGAGTGAGAGAGAAGGGATGGGAGAGAGAGCGAGAGAGGGGGGTGAGAGAGGAGGGATGAGAGAAAGAGGGGGGATGAGAGAGAGAGTGAGAGAGAGGGGGGATGATAGAGAGAGGGGGGGAAGAGAGAGGAGGATGAGAGAGAGAGATAGGGGGATGAGAGAGAGAGAGGGGGGATGAGAAAGAAAGAGAGTGGGGGTGAGAGAGGGAGGTGAGAGAGAGGGAGAGAGACAGGAGGGGTGTGTGAGAGAGAGAGGGGGGGTGAGAGAGGCGGCTCTAGCAACCAGTGGCCAATAAAGTCTCAGGTGGAGGGGGGGCAACCTTTTTGCTGCCCCCCTGAAAAGTGCCGCCCTAGGCCTGGGCCTTGTTGGCCTAGGCCAAAATACAGCACTGGTACAGTGACAGTAAAAAAAACATTAATAAAAGTTTTGCGAAGGCGCCTAGCCCTTTAAAAAAGATGTTAAAACCTGCTGCCCTTTTAATTGTTTTAAAACAATAAATAGGTGTATATAATTGGTAAAAAGGCGCTGGTAATCTTTTATAGTGCTAAATACAAATACTAAATTATTTTCATAAAAATCCAATAAAATTATATAATCAATATTATAGTAAAAGTGCACGTGCTGTACTGTACTTGGTGCAAAAAAAAAAAATTATTGCAAATCAAAGTGCTTACTAGTGCATCAACTTAGTAAATTAACCTTCCTAGCGGTATTCCCGAGTGTGACTCGGGGTTAGATTTTAGTGCCAAAAGCGGTAACCCCGAGTCACACTCGGGGTAGCGCTAAGAAGATCGCTGGATCCTGGTAGAGGTTTTACTTACCTTTTCTCCGGGATCCAGCGAAGACTGCGAGCGGTGTGCGGCGGCGGAGCTTCCTCCCGATCCTCTGCGAGCCCCGGCTTCCGTCTCCGGCGACGTGACATCCGCCGGGGGGTGGAATCGGCGGCAAATTCAAATGTAAAATGCACCAAACACACTGATACCGTTCAAAATAAAATAAAATCACATTACATTGCCCCCCAGTGCCCTTTCCTGCAGTTTTACTGTACTTTTTATGTAAATATATGTATATATACACACACATACACACATATATATGTATATATATACGTAATTCTTGTGAATGAGCAGCCCAAACCAACTGTATACATTATATACATATATATATATATACGTATATATATATATAATATATGTATACATAATATATGTATACATACATATATATATATATATATATATATATATATATATAATATATATAATAAATGTATACAGTTGGTTTGGGCTGCTCATTCACAAGAATTACATGCAAAATAATGGTACCGCTTTCAGCACCTAAAGTCCAAAAGAATCATACCGCCAGGGAGGTTAAGGTGCAAGTGCTAACCTTTACTTGTGCAAAGATTATTGCAAATCAGGAAAAGTGCTTCATAGTGCATCCACAAATAAATTAAATCACAAGTGATATATACCTTTAAATTATATCAACATTAGATTTACAGTGCTCTAAAAAATGTGATTTAAGTGTCTCTAATATATTTGGTAATCCTGAGCAATTCATGCAACAAAGGAGTGCTTGTGTAAACTTGATTGTTTAGATCTATAGTGCTCCAGGTGCTGGGGTGTGCCACACGTTGCCTCTTACCAGATTATGGCAGGTCACAAGGACCCCCAACGCCTGTGATCCCTTTAAATGGGTGGATCAGACCTCTCCTCGGCTTCTTATCCAGAATATCCTGCTAAATTATGAAAATAATTTAGTATTTGTATTTAGCACTATAAAAGATTACCAGCGCCTTTTTACTATTTCGCGGATTTTCACTTTTTGCGGCTGGGCCCGGAACGTAACCCTCGCAATGGAGGGGGGTTTATTGTATATAAAAAATAAATAAATATCCTTTTTTTTTTTATTTTATTTTTTATAGTTATAGATATAGATATTAGTGATCACCTGACTTCTGTTTTCAGCTGCATAAGGGCACGATTTCAAGGGACTGTCCCTGGTTTCGAGAGTCTGTTCCTGATTTCAGGGGACTGTTCCTAATTTCGAGAGTCTGTTCCTGATTTCGGGGGACTGTCCCTGATTTGGAACAAATTCCCGCTGTTCCTATTTCCTCCTCATTTGTCCCTCGTTCTGCTCTGATCTACATACCGTATTTTCCGGCATATAAGACGACTTTTTAACCCCTGGAAATCTTCTCAAAAGTTGGGGGTCGTCTTATACGCTGGGTATCGTCTTATAGGCCGAAACTGGAGAATATGCAGTGGAGGGGGGGCTCAAAAACATCCATGATATGCCCGGGGTATGGAAAAAAGAGAGAGAGAGCGGCGATGTGACCAGATGTGCGGGAAAACATGACCCTTTCACCCGTCTGACCCGCCCGCCCTTGTATCCTATTACTCTACCTTCTTCTCTGCGTCCCTGCGTCTTGCTCCCTAGGCCTGCTAGGTCTCCCTGTGAGAGTTGGCATCCCTGCCGCGAATGCGCATGCGCCGGATTTCGGCAGAACAAGCTGAGCGCCCTGCCGATACAGCCGCATATTAACCCTTGGATGACGGAGCTGCATGGATGGATGGCTATAGCGGAGAGGAGAGGAAGGTGAGCGGTGTGGAGTACGGGGAGATGGGCACTGGATCAGCATGCAGGGATAGCAGCTTTCAGATAACAGCTTTTATGGGGATACACAGCTTCATGGCTACAGCAGGGCAGAGAGGAAAGGAAGGTGAGCTGTATCGGCTCAGCGCTCGGCTTGTAGTCTTATACGGCGAGTATATCCCAAACTCTATATTTTAACTGGAAAAGTTGGGGGTCGTCTTATACGCCCAGTCGTCTTATACGCTGGAAAATACAGTAGTTGTACATAAAATGCACTTTTTATCTTTCAAAAAGTGTTTCCCAGTGCTACACCTTTTATCCAGTTTCTAAATTCTTGCATCTGTAAATTTCAAAAGCCAGTATAAAGGAAAAGTCGTTTTTAAAGTGATTTCAAGGGACTGTCCCTGATTTTGAGGGTCTGTTCCAGATTTCGGGCGGCTGTCCCTGATTTGGAACAAAATCCTACTGTCCCTCTTTCCTCCTCATTTGTCCCTCATTTTGCTCTGATCTATATAGTTGTATATAAAATGCACTTTTTATCTTTCAAAAAGTGTCTCCCAGTGCTAAACCTTTCATCCAGTTTCTAAATTCTTGCATCTGTAAATTTCAAAAGCCAATATAAAGGAAAAGTAGTGTTTAAATAAAAAGCACTTGTGGGTTTAACTTTTTTTTTTGTATGCTTCTCCCTTAACCACTTGCTGACCGGGCCATAGGCAAATGTTGTCCTCGGTCAGCAGTTTAATACTGGGGTTATGGCTGCAGGAATATGCCACAACCCCGGTATTGTTTTTTTTAGATTCTCGATAAATTACTAAAAGTGGTTCCAGTGGCGAATCACTTTTATAAACACGGGAGGGGTCGTCCACCTGCCACTTCCCAGTGGTTCTCAGGCTTACCTGGTGGATCGGGAAACCTGAGAATTAATGCAACAGGTGCGGCTGCTGGTAACAGAGATGAGCGGAGGAAAGATGGCCTCTGC
Source organism: Pelophylax lessonae (assembly GCF_965119305.1). Classification (NCBI taxonomy): domain Eukaryota; kingdom Metazoa; phylum Chordata; class Amphibia; order Anura; family Ranidae; genus Pelophylax; species Pelophylax lessonae. The sequence continues at coordinate 634,224,877 of NC_138770.1, read as the reverse complement.
TCATCTTTATGGACTAGGAGGACCGGAGCGATGTCACAATGTCACTTCCGGCTCTGGCCCAATATAAACAAGGATTTATTTTTTTTTTTACTTACTAGATTAATGTTTTTTTGTTTTATATTTTTTTTAATCGAATACTGTACATTGTAGAGGAGAGGTGTGAGGTCTTAAAAGTGATAAAAAAAAGGTGTAAAAATAAAAGAAAGTAATAAAATAAATAATACAATTAAAAAAAAGTTTTTAAACTGCCCCTGTCTCCCCCCCGTGCTTGTGCGCAGTGGTGAAAGCATATGTAGGTCATGATCACATATGTAAACTGTGTTCAAACCACATATGTGAGGTATCGCCATAAACATCAGAGCAAGAGCAATAATTCTAACACTAGGTCTCCTCTGTTACTCTAAACTGGTAGCCTGTAGAAATTTTTAAAGCGTTGCCTATGGAGATTTTTAACCACTTAAGCCCCAGAAGAAGATTTTACCCCCTTCCTGACCAGGGCCTATTTTGCGATTCGGCACTGCGTGAATTTAACGGACAATTGCGCGGTCGTGCATTGCTGTACCCAAATGAAATTGATGTCCTTTTTTTCCCAAAAACAGAGCTTTCTTTTGGTGGTATTTGATCACCTGTGCGATTTTTTGATCATGCGCTATAAACAAAAAAATAGCGACAATTTTGCAAAAATAACAATATTTTTCACATTTTTTTATATGAAATTCCCCAAAAAAAATTTAAAAATCAAAATTTTTTAACATTTTAGGGCAATTTGTTTTCTGCTACATATGTTTGGTAAAAAAAAATTGCAAAAAGCGTATTTTGATTGGTTTGCGCAAAAGTTATTGCGTTTACTAACTAAGGAAAAGATTTTTGTCATTTTTGTTGTTTTTTTTTTTAACGAAGTAATGGCGGCGATCTGCAACTTTTTTTTCGGGACTGCGACATTGCGGCGGACAGATCGGACCTTTGACAGACATTTTTGACACTTTTGGGGGTACCAGTGACATTACTACAGTAATCAGTGCTATACATATGCACTGTTACTGTAAAAATGACACTGGCAGGGAAGGGGTTAACTTTATTTGAGAAGGAGGGGTTAAGTGTGTCCCTAGGGGCGTGCTTCTTACTGTGATTGGATGTGGCTGTGTGTGTAACTGCAGAGAAATACGATCCTGCATAGCAGGACCGTATGATCTTTGCACTTACACGGGGGAGAATGACAGGCGGCTTTGATTAGATTAGCTGCCTGCCTTTCTCCCGCTGTACCGGACGATCGCGAGTGAGCGGCGGACATCGGGGGGGGGCAGGGGGATCCGTGAACGAGCGGGGGCAGGAGCGCGCCTCCAGCGGCGCGCGCTCGCCCCCTAGAGCCTCACAGGCTAGCGACGTAGTACTACGTCGCCTTGCCTGTGAGGGGCTGACTGCCGATGTAAATCGTCATGCGGCGGTCGGCAAGAGGTTAACTAACGTAGTTTGCCGCTATTCATCGAGTGAGTTTTAAAGCATGACATGTTGGGAATCTATTTACTTGGCGTAACATCATCTTTCATACTTTACAAAAAAATTGGGTTATATATTGTGTTTTTTTTTTATTATTCATTAAAGTGTATTTTTTTTTTTTATTGCATTTGAAAAACCCCTGTGCAAATACCATGTGACGTAAAAATTGCAATGATTGCAATTTTATTTTCTAGAACCTCCCTTATGTTTGGAGGTTCTAAATATATTTCTAGCAAAAAAATACCGATTTTTACATATATGAGAGAAGTCAGAAATGGCACGGTAGGCAAGTGGAGTGGCAGCGGGTGTGTCTCATGCCTACATACCTTTGGTAAAAGGTGTCCCTTGTTCCCATGTGAAAAAGTTGGGAAATATGTAAGGGGCTTATGGAGCTGGGGGGTGGAGACTTCAGGGGGAATGTCAGCAGGAGGCAGAGAAATCGCAGGACACTGATCTTCCCAGTAAAGTCCTCTGCGGGGAGGGGGAAAGGGGGGGGACACAAATCTGACCATTGGAGGACGGGCAGGCTGTGCTCCCAGCACATCCAAAAAAGTGACCATGCTGTAATGGAAGTGTTTCAATGCCCTGCCGTGGTCAGTTTGAAAAACCAGTGAAACTGGCAGAACCACCAGGAATTTCACATAAGCGCAGAAGTTTCCTTATCTACTGTACATGACAAAAACTGATGTTTTTTTTTGCAGAATTTTTGGCATGTTTTTGTTATTTAGCAAACAATAAAAAAAACCAGTGGTGATTAAATACCACCAAAAGAAAGCTATATTTGTGTGAAAAAAATTATAGAAATGTCATATGGGTACAGTGTAGCATGACCACACAATAGTTATTCAAAATGTGACAGCGCTGAAACCTGAAAATTGGCCTGGGCAGGAAAAGTGCCCGGTATTGAAGTGGTTAGAAAAAATAAAAAACAGTAGCTACAGTACTATAATTTTCCAATTTGTTACTACAGACATTAATCTGAAAATGTTGATAATTAAAAACAAAAGAATACATATACTGTTTATTGTCATTACATGCATTGCCGGCAATCACTTATCAGACCATAATATTTTTTGTGATAGTGACCTTTTAATGGCAGGTCCACTTTAGGGATACAAATATCCATGTACATCTGTCTGCAAGAAAAAAAAAAAATTTTTTGGCAATGATTAGACATTCTTGCCTGTTCTTTGTATTTGTAGGCCAAAGAACAGGATATATATGGATTAATTATTAGCAGTAAAATAAAATACTTGACAGAGTACATAGATCTATTCATATTAGTTCCTGTACAGATTAATCTCAAATGTCTCCACCAAAAGCATAAACACACACACGAGAAATTAAAAAGCCACCAAACATACAGGATATTACAAGCTGGGGCATGAATTAAGTATAAAGAACATTCGTAGAGAAATACGTTTTTAACATTAACTTAACAGAAACTTTTTTAAAAGCATGTTTTTTTAATGGGTAGCATTTTCTTGCTATGTGCACAATGAACTTTCTGTTTAGTAATCCTATAAAGGAAAATATTAAAGGAGTAGTCTGAAGCCCCATTCCACAAAATGCCAGAATTTAGCCAATTGAAATACCTTTTCAATGTCGCCACTTTTAAGAAAATCGGCCCAGCGGTTATTCTTTTATTCCCTCCCGAAGTTTTCAGCACTTCCTGGTTTTCTTCTATGGCAGCCATGATAAAACTACCTCTCCCAGCATGCCCACTCATCTCTTCCTGTAATCTCCTGCCCTCCCCCTGTGACTCCTCTGCTCGGCCCCCTCCCTAAATTATAATATTACACGCCCCCTTCTCTCGAACCTATTTCCCTATCCCCGCCTCTTAAAAAACGTCCTATTCTATTGGCTTGCCGAGCTCCAATGAGCTTTCGGCCGCCTCTGCGTGTGTCATTTGCTGAGCTGAGCCAATGACAGCTCAGCTCAGCGCATATATGAATAAATTAGCTAAGGGGGAGTATTCGACTCCGGGTGAGGAGGCCGGCGCAGCCCGCAGTGACTCCTGGGAATCGATGAGTCACTGGGCAAAGAAAGAAGTCAGCGTCATGAAAAGACCCAGCTTCCTGCCGGAGAGAAAGTCGAGGAGAAGACCAGGAAGAAGACCATAAGGAAAACGTGAGTATATTTAAATGTGTTATAACTTTGTGTGATGCTCTATTTCCCCCAGAAAAAGTTTGCTTCAGACTACTCCTTTAAGTGTCACTTTTGGCTTGTTTTATCTAAAATGGGAGCTACATAGAGCAAAAACTTCATTGCAAGCTAATAAATGGTTAAAAGACCAATTGTACCATTTGTAAAAAATTATTTGGTGATGTCAGGGACCCCTTGATAATGTCCAATTAGACGAAACGTGCAAGGGCAGAGTTTTGGTACTGACGTCACACCGCTGCACAATTCCAGTTCGGCAGCAGCCATCAGTGTGAGTTTGATTGTTTTTAATTGCTTATACATTTCTGTAAAGCCGATTTTAATAAAATTACTGCACTATTGGTGATATTCTTTGGCTCCTGGTGAGCTTTATTTGTCATAGCTGGGATTGAGCCTCAGTAGCATTAAGTGGAGGAGGCTTGAGCCTGGCACACATTACTTGGAGGGATCCTTAATATAACACGTGTGTTTGTTGCTGTTGTTATGACGGCATCTATGTCTGAGTTATTATTTCACAAGGAGGTAGTGGTTGGTAATTTTTTGACACAAAGATGAGGGGAGTGATCTAAAAAACATAGAGAAGTGGAAGATCCATTTCTCTATGTTTCACACAGGAAACAATGCTGGGAACATTCAATTTCCCAATATAGATTTTTTCTATTGGACATTGTTGTTTTTCTGCAATGTTACACTGTATATAGCCTTCCCTTGTAAGACCTGGCTTGCCATTGATCAGTCTCTGGCTTTTTGTGTGCCTATTGGTACCTCTGCCTGTGTTTTGGACTCTGCGTCCTGCCTTCTGTTTCAGTGCCTTGCTACCCAGTTGTTAACTGACCTTGGCCTATATCCTGACACTGCCTCTGCCTTATGTTCCTGTACCTCACTATCTGGCTGGTGCTGATCCTGGCCTCTATTCTGATGCTGTCCCTGCCTCGGTACCTCATTGCCTGGCTGTTGATGACTTTCGGCTTGTGCCCTGACTTTGTTCCTGTCTGCTGATTGGGTGCTACATGTTCCTGGATCTGATTCCTACCTGGTGGTCATTATGGAATCTGTCCTTCACACCCAACAGCTGGTGCTGCCTGCAACATTGTCCCTGATGCCACACTGTGTACTCACAACTCCTGTCACCACTACCAGGGGTGTTAAACAAGGGTTGAAGGAGAAGCCCTCTTCAGCTCAATCCCCACCAGGTATGTGCCAGTGTGTGTGTATGAGTGTGCCAGAAGTATGCTGGAGATCTGGACCGCTCTATGTGAGAGCAGTGCTTCAGATCTCTGGCCTGGCCCCTGCACATTTACAACTATTGGACTTCTTATAACACACTCCCTGCTTTCTATTCAGCTCCCAATACTTTTAATGATCTATTTATTAAACATTAACTGAGCAATTCACCTAGTGAATATTTGACCCAGAACATCGATCAAAGATTCCACCAGGTTCCCCATTCAGTTTCTGCCATGTTTAAAGTACAGTAAAATGTTTTTTTTCCTTCTTTCTAGTTAATTTTTATTTAAAACCACTGTGATAAATGAGAAAATGTGAAAATATTAATAAGACCCCTTACACAGTAAGCTTGGGATTTTTTTATTAATAGCTTGTAAAGTGTATTAAGCCTTTTATTTTTTTGGCCCACCCTTGAGGTTGTCATGTGACCTTTCCTGTCAATCAGGGGAAGTATTTAACTTCTGATGGGGGAGATTTGTGAGAAAAGTGCAAACATGAGTCCAGGCAAGGAGTTTTCCCCTGAATAGTCAATCCCCTAAAAAGGCTTTCATCAGTTGCACAAAGACTTGGCAAGATCTTGTTTTTAGCACTCTACCAACAATTTTGAGAAAACTGAGCATAAAGACACTGAAATATCACTCAAAGAAGTATGAAGTAAAAACTCATGAGGACATAATGCTGGAAATGTCTTTTGAGAAAAAAACCTTATGTGTACCAATTTAAACTGAGTAAGTCAGTTAAACTCAACCCCAAACAAACATTGGACATCCTTTTATTTTGGTGTGCCATAAATAATGAAATAGATGCTTAGCATCCTTGCAAGTTCTGTGTCAGGGCCTGGACCTGGATCTTGGACTTCTACTGTGTCTGACAATGACTGCTTGCTGTGCCCTTGAAATGCTGGACAGTTCCCTGGACAATTCCTTGAATAATCTTGCCTTGAATCTTGTTTGTCTTGAACCTGGAACTGTTTGCTCCTCCCATGAACTTCCTGATTTAAAGCGTTAGTAAACCACTGACAAAAAAAACACAAAAGAAAAACATGCAAGACAATAGCATAATGTTCTAGTATGCATTGCATACTAGCACATTATGAAATAATTACCTTAGAACTAAACCTCCGCAGCGATGCCCAGTCACAGCTGAGGGAGCTGACATGTTCCCTTGGCATTTCTTCTGGGTTTGCGGGCTCTCCGTGACTCGTGACGCATGCACATGAGATTCCTCCGTTCCAGCAAGGAGCTCTGAAGTTTGGCATGATAAACCAGACATTCAGAGCGCATGCACCGCTGATGTCAGCAACTGCATGCAGGGTGAATATCTCCTAAACCATGCAGGTTTAGGAGATATTCATTTTACCTACAGGTAAGCCTTATTATATGCTTACCTGTATGTAAAAATCACCAAGCGGCGTTTACAACCGCTTTAAGCCATGTCTCTGCACTTTCTGTTTGCCAGATGATTGTGCTCTCTTAGCCAGTATCTTGCTTTTGTATCTCCTGCTGTTGTCCATATATTCACTACCATTTATTATCAACCTTTGGCTTGTTCCTTGACTATACTTCTGCCTAATCCCAACATGCAACCATTTATTACTGACCTTTTGGCTTGTTTCCTGACTATGGTTCTGCTTGATCCCTACCTGCTACAGTATATCTGGTACTGGACACTGGCTTGCTCACCTCCTGGTGGGGTGATCTTGAGGACCACAACCTGGTACTAACATGCAGCAAAATCCATCTCCAGCATCAGGAGCTCTGGTGAGTACTTAGACCACACACACACTCAGGTCAACCTGTATCATTGGTCAGGGTGATCTGCTTGTATACCTGTCCCCCTTGTAGGTGGGTGCTGCTCCATTGCTATAGCTACTGGCCTCCAAGCCTGTCTCCAGACCGTGACATTTTGTACTTTAGCAAGGGCCGGTGTATCTGGTATCTGTACCATGACTTCCTAGAGGAAAACACAAATGTCAAGTAAGGTATTTCAGGCATTGTCTTCGAGAACGTGGGGGACTGATCTGTGAAGGCCCTTAAGTTAAACAGGGGGCTGAGAAAACCCATGTTAAGAACTGTAAGGTTATCCAGGGAAATTGAGGTCACCGTTAGGACTGGAGCCTGTGTAGAAATGTATTAGGAAGTTGTATTTATTGGGCATGGACCACCTACAACCGGACAGACCTTGCAGCCCCGGATGTGGCGCTCTGGTTTCAAGCACTTTTACAGAATGTAGCTTTAGTGGTCCCTTAAAAAGAAGCCAATCATTCTACCAGTATGTTAACTCACCATTAGGTTATTTATAAAGACTCATACCAGGATAAAGATCCATATTTTAAAAATGTGACTATTATCTTTGGTTGAGCCCAGCAAAATAAATATCCTTATGATTTTAGTCTGTGAATTGAGCCTTGTACTTTTCTAGGGGGGAGGGGGATGTAAACCTAGGTCTTCAGTGCTGCCAAACACCAATGTTATCCAATAGGCATCTAAGCCGCCCAAATGCCATAAAGTACACTGCTTTATGGCAAAAAAAAAAAAATCAAAGGAACACTTTGAAAACCCAACAGATCTCAATGGGGAAAAATATCATGCTGGATATCTATACTGATATGGACTGGGTAATGTGTTAGGAATGAAAGGATGTCACATCGTTTGATGGAAATGAAAATGATCAACCTACTGAGGGCTGAATTCAAAGACACCCCTAGAAATCAAAGTGAAAAATTGATACAGCAGGCTAGTCCATTTTGCAGAAATTTCATCTTTTCTGACTGTTTTGCATTTGGCTAGGGTCAGTGTCACTATTGGTAGCATGAGGCGATACCCGGACCCTATAGAGGTTGCACAGGCAGTCCAACTCCTCCAGGATGGCACATCAATATGTACCATTGCCAGAAGGTTTGCTGTGTCTCCCAGCACAGTCTCAAAAGCATGGAAAAGTTTTCAAGAGACAGGCAGTTACTTTAGGAGAGCTGGACAGGGCCATAGAAGATCCTTAACCCATCAGCAGGACCAGTATCTTCTCCTTTGTGCGAGGAGGAACAGGATGAGCACTGCCAGAGCCCTACAAAATAAACTCCAGCAGGATCCTGGTGTGAATGTCTCTGACCAAACAAAAGTGATGGGCTTAACGTTCGACTCAAACATCGGGTGTTCATATGCTCGCTGAACACAAGAACAAATGGGGCGCTCGGTGGGAAGACTTTACATTTCATTCACGGTGCACTGGGTAACTCTGCTGGCAGCTGGGAAGGATGCAGGACAGGGTTCAGTGCTAAAGCTTATTCCGCCACCACGCCTCCAAAAAGCTGGTTTTGATTCTGCCACATTTGATTGCTCCACCCCCTCCTCTTCTTCTTCCTCTATGGCCTCTTATGCTGAATTGTCCTCTGAACCAGCAGTGCTCCCTAAGCGTTCAAGGGGCTACGCAAGCAGTCAGGCTAAAATATGTCATGCAGTGCTTTAGTTGGTCTGTCTAGGGGACAGGAGCCACACCAGGGCAGAGATTCTGTCAGCTCTGCAGGGGCTGAGAGGTGGTTGACGCCACGGCAGCTTCAGCCAGGAATGGTTGTATGTGACAATGGCACCAACCTTCTCTCCGTTCTTCGACAGGGACACTAGACACATGTTCCATGCTTGGCACATGTCCTGAATTCGGTGGTGCAGCATTTCTTGAACAGGTACCCGGGCTTACAAGATCTTCTGAGGCAGGCCAGAAAAGTCTGTGGCCATTTCCGGCAGTCCTACAATGCCAGTACTCGGCTTGCTGACATTCAACTGGAATTAAACATGCCCACCAACCTCCTCATTTGTGACATGCCCACCAGGTGGAACTCAACATTAGCAATGCTGCAGTGACTGCACACACAGCAGAGGGCTATCAATGAGTACCTGTGTGAGTATGGCACAAGGACAGGCTCAGGGGAGCTTGGCTTCCTTTCACCACGCCAGTGGCTTCTGATAAAGGATGCATGCACTGTCCTGTCACCATTTGAAGAGGTCAAAAGGATGGTGATCCGTGACGATGCATGCATCAGTGACACTGTCCCTCTAGTCTTCCTGCTGGGGCACATGCTTAGTGGAATCATGGACAAGGCATTTGAGGCAGAACAGCGGGAGGAAGAGGAGGACTTCCTTTCCTCACAAGGCCCCCTTTTTGCAGATACCATTCCTGTGGGGCCACAAACACACAGGAGGAAGAGGAGGAGGAGAAGGAAGAGGGGGATTGTGGCAGCATGGATGTAGAGGATAACATACAGCAATCTTCAAGGGATGGTTTTCATTCCCCAGAAACCCCAGGAGTTGTACGTGGCTGGGGAGAGTTGGCTCCTGACAATGTCATCCTTAGTGACCCAGAGGACTCAGAATCTCATGCCTCCACAAACTTATGCTGCTTGCTGCTTAGGCTCCCTGATGCTGCAAAACCTTTGAAAGGACCAGAGGATTGGTGGTATCAGGGAGAGGGCTCATTACTGGTTGGCAACCCTTCTTGATCCACGTTACAAGGGTAAAGTTGCAGAGCTCATCCTGCCTTCACAGAGGGAGCAGAGGATGAAACATCTTGAGGACGCCTTGAAGAAAAATTTGTGTAAAACCTTTTCATACACTGGGAGGTTACCATTTCCTGGACAACGTGTTTTCTGTGGCTTTGTTCGGTCAAAGGAGGAGCGGTGGAGAAGGCAGCCGCCTGACTAATGCCTTTAAAAAATTCTTTAGTCCTCAGCACCCAGGGCTGTATTGTTTAAGCAACCATTGGCAGCATCTGCAACATATGGTGCAGGATTTTCTAGTGGCAAGAGCAGACTTGGAGACCTTTCCAACTGAGCATCCACTAGGTTACTGGGTCTTGAGGATGGACCACTGACCAGAACTTGCTCAATATGCAATCAAGCTACTGGCCTGTCCTGCTTCCAGCATGCTTTCTGAATAGACATTCAGTGCTGCTGGAGGTTTTGTGATTGATAAAAGAGTGCGTCTGTTCACAGACTCCGTTGACCGGCTGACATTTATCAAAATGGGTCAGTCATGGATCAGCAGCAGGTATAAAGCCCCTGATGCTGATGTAACTGATTTGAATTTGCTAAGGATCTGGGCTCCCTTGAGGACTGCCTATGCTGCCTATCCTATTCCTGAATCTTGATTATGCTAGCACCCAAGGCCCAATTTTTCTGCACCTGTATCACAGGTGCATGTAATTTAAATTTTTGTTTCTAATTTTTAACAGAAGGGCCCGTTCCTGCTCCCAGTAAGAGTAACTGTGAGGGGTTACAGTGTTCAGGCACCACCAACACCCAAGGCCCAATTTTTCTGCACCTGTATGACAACTGCATGTAATTTCAATTTTTGTTACTAATTTTAATGGCAAGACCCATTCCTATGCCCAGCAAGAGTAACTGTGAGGGGTTACAGTGTTTAGGCAACACCAACACCCAAGGCCCAATTTTCCTGCCCCTGTATGACAAGTGCATGTAATATCAATTTATTGAGCCGAGCATAAGTTTGGCCTAAACATCGCCCATTCAGGTAGTCGCCTAACACCTGAACTTTCTTGTCACTTAGCAGGATATTGGCCCGCCAACTGCACAGTCAATATGTCACAAGCAGGGGTCAGGGACGAAGACCAGTTGCTATAGCAGTGGAAGGTCACACAGGAACCAGTAGGATAGGAGCACAGGCAGGTCACCCTGGCAGATGATGCAGGCTCACCTGAGGTGTGGAATCTAATTGCTAACCGATGTTCACCAGAGCCCCTGATGGTGGAGGTGGATTTTTCTGCGTGTTAGCACCAGATCGCGGTCCTTAGGATCGTCCCACCAGGAGGTGACAAACTAAGGTCCAGTAGCAGACATAGCAGGTAGGGATCAAGCAGAAGCATAGTTGAGGAACAAGCCAAAGGTCAGCAATGAATAGTTGCAGGTAGGGATCAAGCAGAAGTGTAGTCGAGGAGCAAGCCAAATGTGGGTAACGATTGGTAGTTAAGATACGGACGGCAGCAGAAGAGACAAGCGAGATATTGACTGGTGAAGGCACAATATTCTGGCAACCCAGAAGTGCAGAGACATGGCTTAAATCAGGAAGTTCATGGGAGGAGCAAAGAGTTAAAGGTTCAAGATATTTAAGATTCACAGCAGGATCATTCAAGGATTTGTCCAGGGAACTGTCTAGCATTTCAGGTGGCGCAGCAAGCAGAAACATTGCTGGTCCCAGGCAGTGGTTCCAGGTTCAAGGTCCCAGGTCCTAGCAGAGGTCCCAGGTTCAAGTTTAGGTCCTGACACAATAGGTTGTTAAGGCTTCCATGCTGAGAGCTGAATTAAAAAAATAATTGTAAAAAGAGAATGTAAATTACAAAACAATTGGGATAAAAACAGCTTTGGGGACCCTTTGGGTCTTGTATGGCTTTTAAGGGGAACCCTATGGCAGAATTGAGAAAAAAACTGCGTGGGGTCCCCCCCAAAAGCTATACCAGGCCCTTCGGGTCTGGTATAGATTTGAAGGGGAACTCCATTTCAAAATGTTAAAAAAATGACGTGTGGTCTCCCCCAAAATCCCTACCAGACCGTTATCTGAGCATGCAGCCTGGCAGGCCAAGAAAGGGGGGGGGGCAAGCGAGCGCCCCCCCCCTCCCCCTGAACCATACCAGGCTGCTTGCAATCAACATCGGAAGGATGCTTTGGGATGCCCCCTAAAGCACCTTGTCCCCATGTTGATGGGGACAAGGGCCTCTTCCCGACAACCCTGGGCTGTGGTTGTGGGGGTCTGCGGGCGGGGGGTTTATCAGAATCTGGAAGCCCCCTTTAACAAGGGGGCCCCCAGATCTCACCCCCCCCATGTGAATGGGTATCAGGTACATTGTACCCCTAACCTTTCACCCAAAAAGTGTACAAAAAAAGTAAACACAGAAGTCCTTTAATCAAAAAAAAGCAATAAAAAAATTGTGTCCCTCGATGTAAATCTATTGTCAATCACGCCGCCCGGCGCAAATGCCGGGGAAAGGGGAAAAAAAATCTCCACTCTCAGTGAACGTGTCCGGCGGACTGCCTATTCGTGATTTGACAGTTCTTATATAGGGAATGGGCGGGGCCACACCGGTGACTTCACCCGACAGCCCTGCCCCTCGCGATGACAATGACCCAGCATGCACCAGTCTGTGATGTCACAAGGGGCGGTACCACCCTGTGACGTCACTGGCATTGCCCTGCCTATTCCCTATATTAGAACTGTCAAACCGCGAATAGGCAGCCCGTGGGAAGCGTTCACTGGGTTTTTTCGGGTTGGCGTATGACACGGGTGGCATGATTGACAATGGATTTACATCGGGGGACACTATTTTTTTGATTTTGAATTTTGAATAAAGGACTTGTCAAAGACTGTCTTATGTGTTTATTCCTTTGTACACTTTTTTGGGTGAGTAGGTATACGATGTACCCAATACCCATTCACATAGGAGGGGGCTTCCAGGGGGCTGTTAAAGGGGGCTTCCAGATTCCTATAAGCCCCCCACCCGCAGACCCTCTCAGCCACTGCCCAGGGTTGTCGGGAAGAGGCCCTTGTCCCCATCAACATGGGGACAAGGTGCTTTGGGGTGGGGGGTGCAGAGCCCCCCTGCCCCAAAGCACCCACCCCCTTATGTTGAAGGCATTTAGCCTGGTATGGTTCAGGAGGGCAGGCATTCGCTCGTCCCCTCTTCTTTCCTGCCCTGCCAGGCTGCGTGCTCAGATAAGGGTTTGGTATGGATTTTGGGGGGGACCCTACACCATTTTTTCATCTTTTTTATCTGTTCTGCCGGAAGCCGACAATACAATACAGTCTTTTGGTGGCTTTCAAAAGACTCTTAGACTTACATCTCAAGGATCAGAACATTCAGGGGTATGTGAGATGAGTACAGCCACACACACCTACACAGGTTGAACTGGATGGACTATTGTCTTTATTCAACCTCACCTACTATGTAACTATGTAACTATGTAACTACATTACAGCTGCGAGCAAGTTTAGATTACATTTTTAAATTTAGAAATGTCAGTATTGCTGCAGCAAGATCTATACATCGTACAAATGTGCGGCTTTGCAGGCACATTAAGCCCCCCCCGGCACGATATATAAAGGAATTTTTCACTTTTATTGCTTTATTTTTAAGCATCAATAAAATCACTGTTCCTGTAAAAACAATTGTTTTAAAAACATTTTTTTTTGCATTGATTCATGTCCCCCATGGCAGTATCCAGGTCCCCATACACTTTTTTATGGCACTAATTTGCATATAAGCCTTTAAAATTAGGACTTTTGATTTTTCATGTTCGTGTCCCGTAGACTTTCAGAGAGTTCAAATGTTCGCCAGAACTTTTCCCCTGTTTGAGATGTTCTGGTGTGAACCGAACAGGGGGGTGTTCGGCCCATCATTACCAAACAATCAGAAACAGACTTAATTAAGATGACCTGAGGGCCTGATGTCCTCTAGTGGGCCCTGTGCTCACCGCCCGACACTGTGGAGCTCAATTGGCATTTGTCATTGTACCCCAAAATTCACAGATGAGAAAAGGTTCACCCTGAGCACATGTGACAGATGTGAAAGGGTCTGGAGAAGCCCTGGAGAACGTTATGCTGCCTGTAACATCGTTCAGCATGAACAGTTTGGTGGTGGGTCAGTGATGGTCTGGGGAGGCATATCCATGGAGGGATGCACAGACCTCTACAGGCTAGACAATGGCACCCCTGTCTGAGCTTAGTGTTGAAAACTAATACTCAAAAAGCTGTCATATAACAAGTGGTAAACAGTCTGTCAGTTATTAGCCCTGAGCTTAGGGAGGAGATAAAACAAAACATTAATTTGGGCCCTACAGCCTAGCATTGCACCTTTTAATCTGACAGGGAGAAAATATAAGTAAATATCAGCACAAACAGAACACTATTACATACGGAGATCATTAACCATATGAAGGGCCATTCCTGACAAATTCCCGTTAAGTGTATGTCAACCTAAAATCAGTTTTTCAGTATGTTTGGTATTATGTTAGTACAGTATTATTTAATTTTTTTTTTTGAGCAGTGTATAAAGGATCAGGTAGTCTGCACACACTGTACCTTAGCTGACCAGTGACATCTGCCAGTAAGAGATTAAGAAGAAATGTAAAAATTAAATGGAATGTCTGTGAATGAGCGTGATGCCCTTTGACTTGACTTTCAATAAATTGATATTTTACATGTTTTACAGTTAAACAAAGTCACAGTTTAGAATATAAATGTTAAGTAACATTCCATGTTATGTATTACCTTTTTAGTGCATTGTTTTGGTGTATACAGCACGATCCCCATAAAAGCATCAGAAAGCAGTGTTTTATATGTCTTTGTGTCAAGGCTACATGCAAAGTAACCAACTGTCCATTTCTAATAAATACCACCTGAACATGAAAATATAAAGAGAACCAGTCACAAGTGGGTATTTGCGATATGCACCTACACCACAGGTGTCAAACACAAGGCCCGGGGGCTGAATCCGGCCCACCAGCCCATTTCATGTGGCCCTCATACCTATCATACCTGGAGCTACAGCATCCCCCAGCCAGCAGCAGAGAGGAGGACAGGATTCCTCCGCCGGGTCTTGCGCTTCTCATATCCAATCCCCCACACTGTCTCAGCAGTAAGTAGTAGAGAGGAGGACAGAACTGCTCCTATAGATCCTGTGCCTCTCTGTGGCATGCTCTAATCTCTGCCTCCCCTGGTCTCCAGCCTTCCTCTGGTCCTCCTCCAGACCCTGCATTCTCTGCTTCACTGCTCTGCCTCTAGCTTCTTCCTGGCAGCAATACATGGTAAGGGGGGTGCACTGTGATGTAAGTGTGGGGGACCCATGATTTCTGATGGTGGGGGAAGCTCTTGATACCTGATTTAGGGGGGAATTGGGGTGCTTTGGACATCTAGTCCTACAGATGTAACCGGCCCTTTCAGGGCTACCATAATGCTGATGTGGTCCAAGATTAAATCAAGTTTGACACCCCTGACCTACACTCTCAACGATAACTTTTGGTTACTTTACTTGCTGTACGCTCTCATGTCACTACGGACCAAAATCTCTGAGAAATGTTTCCAACATCTTGTTGAATCTATGTCACAAAGAATGAGGCAGTTCTGAAGGTAAAAGGGGGTCCAACCTGATACTAGCCGGTGAGTGTATATACAGTATACTGTGTATATATAAGGGTTCTTCAAAAAGTTTCCATGGGAGTTCCTTAAACAACAACACAATTCTGAAGGAGGTTCTAACCCATTCAATGTTTGTGGTTATGCATAGGTTACTCACTCTCCAATTTTTAAATACTGTTTAAGGACTCCAGTACTATGCTGGTTAATTTTTCATTGACCTTAAAATAATCTGGTCCGTGTCTAACCTCTACAATATCAAGGCAGGAGGTCTGCTGTGGATTCGTAATTGTTTGCTTAGCTGCTAAAAATATAAAGGTCACCAACTTATTCACATGTTCAGTGAAGTCATCTACCTGTCCAGGGGGTTTGCTATACAATTTTATGAAAAAAAAGAGAAAACAAGTCCTATACTTCTGGACCAGAAATTTGTTCACTGTTTGTTTCATTGAATATAATAACTCTGCTTGGCATTTCTAAACTGGCCCCATCCCATTACATGACAACCTTGCAAATTAAAGGGAATGCATAGCAGTTTTGTACATATTTTTTTTTTTTTTTAATATATTATGATTGGAACTAAGGGCTCCTTTACACAGGCAGTAAAAATTGGCAGTTTGGTTGAGCTTTTACCACCCCTCAACTGATCACCGAAAGCTTAGCAAGGCAGAGGGCAAATTTAGCTTGGCTTATCAAGCAAACAAAAGAATGTCCCTTGATATACATTCGTTGTCAATAAAGTCAACCAACAATGGAGATCCATGTCAATCAAGATGAATGTAACCTGCCAAAAGAAAAAAATCCCACTGAATGTTGGACACCATCCTTGTCACTGATTAGTTACATCTCCCGGGCCCCTCTGATAAAAGTAAGCAAAAGGTTGGGGTCTACCTGGTGACATCATTGACCAAATATGGCCATGGCAGGTCTGTGGACGGAAGGCTTATTGGAAACATGAAGTCCTGCTTAAAATGGTTCTAAAGGCCAAAGGTTTTTTTTTTTTTCTTTAACCTTAACCACTACTGGGCACTTTCACCCCCTTCCAACCCAGGACAATTTTCAGCTTTCAGTGCTGTCACAGTTTGAATGACAATTGCACAGTCATGCTATACTGTATCCAAATGAAATTTTTATGATTTTTTTCACACAAATAGAGCTTTCTTTTGGTGGTGTTTAATCACCACTGGGTTTTTTATTTTTTTGCTAAATTACCGGAAAAAAAAATTGTAAAAAAACAAACATTTATTTATAGTTTGTATAAAATTTTGCAAACAGGTAATTTTTCCATTTCACTGATGCGCGCTAATGAGGCTGCACTGATGGGCACAGATGAGGTGGCACTGATGGTCACCGATAAGCTCCACTGATGAGACAGCACTGGTGGGCACTGATAAGAAGGCACTGATAGGCGGCACTGATGGGCACTGATAGGCATTACTGATGAGCATTGATGGGCACTAATAAGTGGCACTGATGGGCGGAACTGATGGGCACTGGTAGGTGGCACTGGTGGGCACTGATAGGCAGCACTGATAGGTGATACTGATGAGGAGGCACTGATGGGCAGCACTGATTGGCAGCACTGGTGGAAATTGAATGGCAGCTCTGGTGGGCACTGATATGTAGCACTGATGGGGCTGCACTGATAATCAGATTATTAGTGTAGATGTCCCCTTCAGACACGCCAGTTACTGGCTCTATTCTCCTCACGCTGTCATCATGAGAAAAGGAATGGTGATAACTGGCTTATGTTTACATCGTGATCAGCTTGTGATTGGCATGCTGCAGTGATCAAAGAAGGATGACATATGTCGCCTTTCCAGAACTGGCCAACAGTGCTGTAGCCGTCATTTGTCTATAGCACAGTCGGCAAGTGGTTAATGTATTCTATGCATTGAGCTAAAAACTTTCTGTGTAGAGCTCCCCCTTATACTTACCTGAACCTGATCTCCATCCAGCACTGTGAATGAGAGCAGCAGCTCTCTTGGCTCTCTCCCTCCTCATTGGCTCAGAAACAGCAGCGGGAGACATTGGCATCTGCTGCTGTCAATCATTGCCAGTGAGGAGGGGACTGGGCCAAGCCTTTTTCTGTGTTGATGGGCACACAGAGCTGGCTCAGGAGCAAGTCTGCATGAGTGCCTCCATAGCCAGTGGGGGGACCAGAAAAGAGGAGGATTGAGGCTGCTCTGTGCAAAACCATTAATCAGAGCAGGTAAGTATATCATGTTTGTTACTTTATAGAAAAAAAAAGTTTACATGTACAATCACTTTAACATAAAGGGGGCCTCCAGATACCACTCCCCCCATCTGATTGAGTAAGGGGTACGTAGTAATTCCACTCATTTACACGTTCACAAGTTAAAAGTAAACAAACACACACACTTTTTGACAAGTTCATTAAAAAAATGTCCCACAATATAGTAATTCCATCGTCAATTAAGTTGTCAAGAGATGCAGTTCCCCACCAATCATGTTGAACAAAGCCTTTCAAAAGAAGAAAATTCTGTCGACTGACGAATACCAATCACATTGCTGACTGGCTCCTAAATAGGGTCCAGCAAGGCAGTATTTTCAATCTGAAGCCAAGATCAAAAACACGGGGACATGACCTCAAACTATTAGGAGGAAAAATGTTTTATTGAAAGAGTGGTTGATGCTTGGAATGGACTTCCAGCTGAGGTAGTCAGTGTACAGTAAGCAGAAAACAAAAGAAAGAGAGCGCACACCGCCCTAGTGTAACACCATTTAATGAAAATAATTAGAGCCATAAAAACAGGTACTCACACACAAGTATAGTGTCATGCATGGAAATGATATCCCCCGATCTGATGTGTGTAGGGTACTCTCCTCCTTGCCGGCGGCTCAGCTGTTCATTCCCGCACTGATAAGTGGACAACGTCCAGCTAAGGCAACCACCTCGGATGACTAAAGGTAGCTCAATGCGGTGCGCCTGCACACGGTCCAGCCGCACGCTCTGCAAGAGCCGGATACTGTAGCCGACAGTGCAGTTACACAGAGGGGAGATCCCCGAACAGGACCCAGGACATGACATTCATGGGGTTGCTAAAGACAACGTTTCGGAGGTTGAGACCTGAAGAAGGAGGCCACTCCTCCGAAACGTTGTCTTTAGCAACCCCATGAATGTCATGTCGTGTACCACAACTCCATTGTCTGCCAGATCTTTCTGGAGGGATCGTGCAGTCAAACGTGGGTTTTGAATTGTTTTTCTCACAATCCTGCGAGCTGTTCTGTCTGATATTTTTCTTGGTCTTCCAGATCTTGCTTTGACTTCCACTGTTCCTGATGACTGTCATTTCTTAATTACATTCCGAACAGAGGATATTGACATCTGAAAACGCTTTGCTATCTTCTTATAGCCTTCTCCAGCTTTGTGAGCGTCAACTATTTTCAGTTTCAGTTTTCTAGACAACTGCTTAGAAGATCCCATGGTGCTGATTGTTGGGGCAAGGTCAGATAAGTCTGGGCATTTAAAACCTTTGAGATTGACATCAACTGGTCTTCCCAGTTTGAGAACAATCCATGACACTGGCAGGTCTCAGCCTTGGCAAAGGGGGCAGTGCATGCTATAAATTCTGCAGGGTGCCCAAACTTTTGCAGACGCCATTTTTTGTTTTCTGTAATTTTGAAAGTGTCAATGATGGAAATAAAATCTAACTTTTGTTGACATATTATAAGAATGTCTAATCTGTAATTTGATGCCTTTTACAGATTTTTCCATCTTTCCTTGGCTTCTTTATGCACATTAATACAAATTTTTACCTGGGGTGGCCAAACTTTCATCCCCACTGTATATATTGTATATAAACATAGGGTAGACTCGATGTACCATCTGGTCTTTTTTCTGCCATTATCCAGACCCAGACCCCACTGTTAAAGGTAATTGAAGAGATGGAGTCTCGGGGGGCACAGAAAGGAAGCTGTCATGTATAGTAGCAGTATTTCTACTACTAGTAAAAAGAACAAACTCCTGAATAACCAAAGTTTGTTCTATACTTGTGTTCGGACCAAACTTTGACCTCATCTCTAGTGGATAGAGAGCTGCAAGGAGGCTGGAAGAGATCAGAAGCTCAAAGATGCGAAAAAGTATAACAAAAAAGTAAAAACATTTTCTCTTAGGAGCCATTTACATTTACGCATTTTAGTAACATGCGGTGGTTACCTCCGTGTAGTGTTACGCCATTCATTTTTCCATTAACGCAACAAGTAGGCATCTTTGTATAAATCATTTTACCCAAGATTCACTCAACTTTTACCCAAAATTGTATTAAAGGAGAAGTACAGCCAAAGCTTGTTTGGCTGTGTTTATCCTGTGGATCACTGGAGTGCAGTTAGTTTTGCACTCCTGCGACCCATTTTCAGCTTAGAGCGGGCTTAAGCCCACTGTCGGCTGACAGAACAGAGCCGGTCCAGGCTCGAGCAAGATTGTGACAACGAAGTCAGAATCTGCCACATGCCTGGACCGGCACACGGCTCAGCCTCTCAGCGAGCAGCTGAGAAACTGAGCCGGCTGCACCCGCCCCCTCCTATCACCAAAAGAAAGCTCTATTTGTGGGGGAAAAAATTATAAAAATTTTATTTGGGTACAGCATTGCATGACCGTGCAAACTAACACAGTGCCATATCGCAAAAAATGGCCTGGTCATGAAAGGGGGTAAATCTTCCGGAGGTAAAGTGGTTAATGAGGTATTCAATATTACAGGAGTGAATAAAAACAAGTGAACAATTAGAGATTATCCTTCTTAGAAGGGGTTTGTTTTTTACCTGAGGGGATTTTGGGATGTATTTTTAGAAATTGCATTATGTAAGAGATAGCAGCGGGAGATTATTCTTAAAAAGTTTTTTTTTATGACTGGTCCTTTTTGTACACAAAGTATCCAGTGTAGATATTAATTTAAGTCTTTTTAAAAAAAAGTTTTTTGTATTACAGAGAATGTTTATCCTTATTATATTTTATTTACTTCTGAGCGGTTGTCCCGGGAGTCTTTTTGAGCAATAGTGATTTCAAACCTCTATTTAGGTTTATTTTGGGGATACAGTATGTGTTATGTCATATCCCTATTTGGCCACTAGAGGTCTCCACTATAGGCTGCATTGGGTTTCTTATCTGCCACGAGAGCGTGTTTCTTAAAGCGGTTTTATACTCCGCTTTTTTACTTTAACCTACAGATAAGCCAATAATAAGGCTTACCTGTAGGTAAAATTAATACCTCCTAAACCTGCATGGTTTAGGAGATATTTGCCCTGCATGCAGCCACTGACACCAGCAGCGCATGCGCTCTGAAGGTCCGGCGGTGACGTCATCGTGGCTCTGGCCACTCACAGCGCCGGAGCCGCCGAATCCGGAAGAGACGCAGAGGTAAGATGTCAGCTGCCTCAGAGAATTCCGAGCGACCGTGTCGGGGCTTCGTTCTTAGGTAAGTATTTCATAATTTCATTATGCCTTTGTCCTGCAGGGTTTGATTTTCTTTGTTTTTGTTTTTTTGAGGATACAACCGCTTTAAGTCGGCGGGGTTTCCATGGCAGCGTTCACTATATATTGGAAAGGGTGACGATCTGGCTCCACCCCCGCTGACATAGTCCTGAAGGACGTAACGCGTATGGAAGGAGGAGCCTCACGTTAATGACGTCACCCACTGCTTTCTCGTGGAGCCGACAGAGGATCAGAGCCATATGACTGTTATTTACTGCCTATTACCAAGAAAACGTTCTGTAAGTGCGATTTTATTAATAAAGTTATAGTTTTATATACAGTACACACTTAGATGCTTTTATTTTCATATAACTACTGTATATTTGATGGCTGGTTGATACACCATTCTGCTGGAAAAACGGGAGGCACTATTGGTCCTTATACACTGAGGATTGCTTCTTATAATGTATAAAATGAGAAGGTGCGTTAATGTTGATACTATTCAAGGTAAACAAAATTCTTAGACACGGTTCACACTACTGCGACTTGTCAGGCGACCTGTCAGCCTGACATGTCGCGGTCCATTCAGTGCTACGGGAACCGTTCTAATAGGAGCGACTCAAGTCGCTCTGACTTAGAAAATAGTTCCTGTACTACTTCGGGGCGACATCGGAGCGACTTGCATTGACTTCAGTTATGTGAAGTCCGTGCAAGTCGCGCCGAAGTCGCTGTGCACGCGACTTCAAAGGTCGCCCCCCAAGTCGTGCCGCGGTAGTGTGAACCGACACTTAAACAGTATATAAATGAAGATACTCATATAAAAATATCTATGTGACAAAAAATAGCATGGGGGGTCATGTCTAATAACACATTCCTGCCCCTTTAAAACAATTGAAGTGAAAAAATCAATGAAAGTGATAGAGTTCTGGGTAAAGTGAAAAAGTCCAAGAAGAGTTCCACTAAATGTGCAAAAATTAAACAAGATCACAAGAATTCTGGCTGCAATCAAAAGGTGAAGGTGATCCACACAATTAACCCCTTAGGTGCTACATGCAATCCTTCTGTGCTCACACAGTCAGGTGGCTGCTTACCAGATTCCAGATCATAATTGGCACATATGAAATAGCTGAACCACGGTGACCGGACCAAATGCTGATGACAACTGCAACGGGTGTAGGGCTTCCTGACACTGCGGGGAAAGACGTTGCTGCTACAGGAGGCTGGGAACCAATGCTAGCCTCCAACACCGGCACCCCCTTGGTCACTATCATCAGACTCCCCACATATAAACCGGGATATCCAGCAATGACACAATGCAATGGGTTGGAAATAATAAAACGGCCAATAGCGCATTAACCCTTTAAACTTTTATTAAAAACAAATGCGGTTGCACTAAAATGAAGGAGAATGTGAAACAGCTTGAAAAGTTTTGTAGATGACTGGATTGCTCGGCCGTCTGCAGTGCGGACTCGAGCAGCGTGACGGTACAGCCCTCCAACTGACGCGTTTCCCGATAAACCGGCGTCCACTGGGATTGGTTTGGTATTTTTATATGAGTATCTTCATTTATTTATCAGTGTTTATGAATTTTGTTTACTTTGAATAGTGTCAACATTAGCGCACCTTCACAATTTATACATTACTTTCATTCCCTAGATTCAGGAATTTCAGGTGCTGCTTTCTTTATCCCAGGTTTAGCGCATACATATATATTTACCATTACCAATTGCTACTTATAAGGCTGTGAGCTGGTGGAGTGCTGAGGATCACCTTCCACACTTACCCTCGACTTCTGGGTGAAGCAAAGTGTGTATAACCTGCTGGTAATATAGGGGTCTTACAGTGAGGTGGGCGCATTGTAATGCTTATGGGTGAAGGGGTTGTCACCTGAAGTGGATCTTTTTCTCGCATTATCTTTCTCACTTGGTATTGGACTTTTACCTGTTTACCAAGGGACTTTTGGGCCTCACTGCTACTTGTGTCTGATGTGTTATGGACACATTATTTATTGCGCTGCACTTAGTGGTGTATTAAGGTTTTGTGCTGCCCTAGGCCTGACTAAACTCATGCACCCCCTAATTTAAATATGGCCCACCCCTTCCTGTCAAGGCCATGCCCCTTCCCGTTTAAAACCCGCCCTGCCATCTGTAAACCACATCCCTTCCTCTTTAGGCTCCACCTTTTGTAACATGCTTGGTAAACCTTAAGCTGGCCATATTCTACACCTACATCTGTAACTCTCAGCAGAAGAGGCATTCTGATGGGTCAGCACCATCACATGGATGGCGCTGGCCATTCAGATTCCATCTAGCCCGTCCTGTTACCATGCAGATGGCCCCCTCAGCGCTGGTGACACACACCTCAACTAGTGGTTAGGACATAGGACCCGGCGGACGGGTGTCACCCCTCTGGTGGGTGTCACCCGGGTGCGATCTGCATCCCCCCACACCCCCATAGCAATGCCATTGCCGGCAGGGACTATTTTCGTTCAGGAGCAGGCTGTTTTTTCGCGCGGGGGAGCTTTTTTGCCGCCTCCCTGCAAAATGCTGCCCTAGGCCTAGTCGGCCTAGGCCAAGATACAGCGTTGGGCCTGCACTGTCTTTCAATTTTATGTATTAATTATTACAGAGATGCATTAAGTTGTGTATTTTAAACCCCCCTAGAATTCAGCTTTAGGTTTCAAAGGGAAGGAAGGAAGGAAGGAAGGAAGGAAGGAAGGAAGGAAGGAAGGAAGGAAGGAAGGAAGGAAGGAAATAACATATCCACTCTTGCACAACAGTAAAAACTTTTATACATAACAAGAGTTTGGACTCCCCGTCAATAAACTATATGAACTTTGCACTTTGGTATAAACTTTGCTCAGCAAACCTTCAATGAACAACTTTTATTCATCAGACAATTTTTTTTTTTTATCGCAAGTTAATATTTGCCACCAGGCAGCCAAAACGTATTGCTCTAATGAAAACAACAGCTTGATAATAAGTTGATTTTGATCTATACAAGTATGAGCATGGGGATTTTATATGAAACAGCTGTGTGATCGCCAACTATTGATTGCCCTCTAACAATTAGAGTTAATAAATGATCTCAAGCGAGAACTTTGGACTTTATTTTTGTGTGTGGCAACTCAGGCTATGTGTAACGCAGGTGGCAAGGCAGAGACCACCACGGTCCCGTCTGAACAGTAACATTATTAACTCTATTGGTGCTCATGATTTAATAAGAGACAACATTGTCAATGGTTTGTAAATTTTTCTAGTGCCTAGTGCTCACAGAGTATCTAAAAAAAAATAAAATAAAAGGAATATGTTGCAGCATTCTAGTCCTTAGATGTGGCTATGTGACTGCATTCATTTGTATACCTTAATGTTCACCTGGTGATGCTCTTTTCATTCTAGGATGACAAATTGACAACTCTCACTCATTGTACTGCATCAGAACAGAAGCAAGATAGAACTACAGGACTCTGACTCCCTCCTCTTGTCCATAACATGGAGGGGCATAGCTATAGCTATTATAACATGCTACTCTTTTGTTCAGTCTCTTTAGATAACCCAACGTGCTCTGGGAAACCTTTTATGTGGTTATGTGTATTTGTAAAATACGCACATATTTATACAGTATATAAACCCAAGATGAATATGAACTATAAATCTGTCTCTCTGTAGAATATGTCTACAGCTATGAAATATTTAAAACAAAAAAATGTGAAAAAGGAATAAAATAACGATAGTCCCTTTAATATATTTGTAACCAGACGTCATTCAAGCTTAGATAGCCCACACCAAATTTAACATGTATGTTACCCCAACATTTCCTATATCTGATATGTGTATGCTGTAGCATATACCTAAAATGTATTCTGTTCTCTTTGCATTACTTTTTTTGTTTAAAATTCCTTGTGATCCTCCCAGTCCCTCTGCTTTCCTAATTCAAACTGACCACGCTAGGCAGGAGGGCTCATCCATTTCAGCATGGTCAGTTTTTTGGCTATGCTGGGAGTACAACCTGGCTCTCCTCTAATGACCAAAACTTGTGCTGACACCTGACCCCCCACCTCCCACCTTGCACAATTAATTACTGTAAATACCAGTGTACTGCTCTTTGTCTGTCTCCTGCTGACACTCCCCCCTTCCCAACAGTCTCTACCCCATCTCTCTAAGCCCCTTATGCAGCTGAGAATAGAGGTCACAAGATCACACACACATATATATATATATATATATATATATATATATATATATATATATATATATATATGTGTGTGTGTGTAGCCAGGTGCTTGGCTAAGAATAGAGTAAGAGAAACACTGTCTGCAACTGCTGTCTGTAGCTGCTGCTCTGCGGTGCTCAACTGGTTACCAGCTATATCAGCAAGAGGTGGAAGCTGCTGAGCAGGAAGAGTTCAATAGACTGAGTAAAGCAGCTCTGCACTGTGGGAACTGTAATCCAGAGGACAGAGACTCTTCTTTAATCAAAAGTTTATATATTTCATTTCCGAGAAGGAGATTGTCAGAAGGGGGGGGTGAAGATTTTAGTTTTTGCCATGAGGGAGTGTGCACCATCACTGCTGCATGTCGACGGCCTGAGTATGATCCGGAGCGCTGAGTTCAGGGGTGCCAACAGTCAGAGCCGCCTGGGTGCAGAGCAGAGAGTTGACTAATCGCTGTGTGTAACCAGATGGTGAGCTGAAATATCACTAGGACTCATAAGCTTTTTCTGAGGGGATTTGCTATCTAGAGAGACTGATCCCTTTAGGGACTGACAATACAGCAATAAAGTAGCCTAATTTCTGCCTGTGGGCTTGAATTGGACTATTTTCATGTGCACCATGATACAACTGGACCCCAAAGCTAGCCGGCTGAAGAGATGGGCTAAAAACTGTCCCTTCACCTATTGCTTATGCTAAGAGGTACCTATCAGAGGCAGATTATCCTAGCCATTTTCTTAGCGTGCACTCCAGATTAGGTATAGTATTATTATTCACATTGCAGGTAATGTCTTTTTGCACTGTTTATTTCTTATCTTACTGATTTATGAGTTGATACTAGTTTAGTGGTACAGAGCTCTAACCAAAGTTACTTTGGCTTAGAGATCACATTGTTTAACAGACTGTGTCTGAATCTTTCCTCTACGTGCTCATTTATGCTCAAACCACCATTTATTATAACTTGTACCAATACATTGAGTTAATTTGCCACTAAACTGTCCTGCGTCTATTTCTTGATGCTAATTCACAGCCAAGTAAAAGGTATCTATACTCGTGTTGTTATAAGTGCTTGTAGTAACTTTCATTCAACCAGACTGTGTCAAAGGGACTGAGGTTGTTCTCGAGGCACAGAACAATGCCTATATGCAGTGTATACACAAAGGTTTTGCCTTGCATTTCTATTTTAAACTGAATGGATTAGGTAAGGGTTCACATATACTTTTACCACTTCAGCCCCGCAAGATTTTACCCCCTTCCTGACCAGGCCCTATTTTGCGATTCGGCACTGCATTACTTTAACGGACAATTGCACAATCGTGCAACACTGTACCCAAACAAAATGTATATCCTTTTTTCCCCCCACAAACAGAGCTTTCTTTTGGTGGTATTTGATCACCTGTACAATTTTTATTTTTTGCGCTATAAACAAAAAAATAGCGACAATTTTGAAAAAAAAAAAAATATATATATATTTTTCCCATTCTGCTATAAGACATTCCCCAAAAAAAAATTTTAAACATCAAAATTTTTTAACATTTTTTAACATTTTAGGCCAATTTGTTTTCTGCTACATATTTTTGGATTGTCCAGCAGGGGCACAGTTCTGGAGGATGAGGAGAATGAGAAGGAGGAGATGGAGGAGGAGATGGAACCATGTTCACATCAGGGTGGCACCCAGGCCAGCTCATGGCCATCACTGGTGCACAGAGCACAGCCTTTCGTTGCCTCTGGGCTGCTTGGCACACATGAGCGATTACATGCTGCAGTGTCTCCACAACGACCGCCGAGTTGCCCAGCAGCTCATATGGAACGTCTTAGCAGGAGGCAGCATTTCACCAACATGGTGGAGCAGTATGTGTGCACATGCCTACATGTAGTGAATGACGGGTCTGCCCCCTTCAACTTCTGGGTCTCCAAATTGGGCACATGGCCTGAGCTTGCCCTTTACGCCTTGGAGGTGCTGGCGTGCCCTGCAGCCAGTGTATTATCTGAACGTGTATTTAGCACGGCTGGGGGCGTTATCACAGACAAGCGCAGCCGCCTGTCCAGAGCCAATGTGGACAAGCTCACATTCATTAAAATGAACCAGGCATGGATCCCACGGGACTTTTCCGTACCTTGTGCAGAATAGAGATGGATACCGGCCTTACCCAGCCATTGTTATATTTTTGATCTTTCTCACTCTTTTGGGGTGTACCCTAATTTAAAATGACTAAAAAAAAGCAGTGTTGGCTACCTCGTCCCCCTCCACCGCTGCTTCCACCTATACCGCCACATCCACCGCCACCTCAACCTCCCTCCTACTCCATATGGGCCTCGTCCTTCACAGATTAAGAAAATTGTTTTATTTTTCTGTTTTTTTTTTCTTGTTTTAAGTTATTTCCCTATCCACATTTGTTTGCAGAGCACTTGCCATGCTCTTAACTACGTTTTGCTGCCATTTGCAGCACTCTAGCCCTTTCCATTGGTGTTTTAGAGCCATTTTAGTGCCTGAAAGTTCGGGTCCCCATTGACTTCAATGGGGTTCGGTGTCCGGGTCAAGTTCGGAAAAAGTTAGGGTCACGGACCCGGACTTTTTTTTCAAGTTCGGCCGGACCCACCGAAAACGGACATCCAGGTGTCCGCTCAACTCTACTCATATGTCAGAAGTGACTCATGCTGATAACAGAGAAATGGAGCACCAGAGAGAAACAAAACCTAGAGCTTTAGAGAGAGACAAGTAAACACTACAGATAGATGTGCTTAGTTCAAATTTCATGAATGGGGTTTACATCCACATTAATGTCTGTTAACTTGACTACAACTATATAAATAATTTGTCAGTTTTACAGCAGGGTTTGAGAACTAGGAAGGTGCGCAGGTGCACTTTCCAAGTTCTTTGCAACAATTTTAACATTCTCATGGCACGGTGCATTGTGGGCATAGGTGTGTGCACCCCAAAGCTTAAACACACATGCCTTTCTCTGCAGCCTCAGCTGCACTGGGCCGTGAATTAATAAGATGTGCTCTGTGCTGAGCAACTTCCTGTTCATTCACAAACGGAAGCATAGTAAACACAGTTTATTATGCTTCAGTTAGGAATGAACACAGTGATGAGTGTGTTCACTGTGTTCACTTAAAAAAGGAAGGGGCTGATAAATTACATATTTTCTAGCCCCTTCCCCCATTCTCCATCCTGAAAAATCTCCTGAACTACTAGGGGGAGAGGGGGGGGGAAGCAGCACTGTGGGGCAGGGCAAGGTGGTCAACACAGGGAAGCCTGGGCTGTAGGGGGAATCAGCACTACATGTAGTGATTAGGGTGTGTGCCCAGGCACAACTGGCACACCCCCTGTGCAAGCCTATGATTGTGGGTGAGGATCAAAAACGTTATGCGATCACAAAGTTTAAGGAGAAGGGGGGAGGCTACCACGTGCAGGAGATTGTTTTCAAGTTTAAAGCCCATTTATTTGCAACATTACGTTTGACTTTAAATTTACAGGGAACTTGATGGAACACGCTTACTTTTTCCATAAATAGACATAAAGTAAAATAATAAGGAGACTATTTAGATGCCATGGTGCATGTAGTGAGCTGCCTAAATAAGACAGGGCTGCAAGGATAATTATTCTTGTTCTTCAACAATAAAAAGCCCCCCTAGGTGCGGATTGTCATCCTTTCTTCAGACATATGAGCCAATTTATCACTTCAGAGAATTATCCTTCTGTGTAGCGCAAACATGATTTCTAAAAGAGTCATTAAACCCATTTAAACACAGTTGCAATTGGCTTGGCCATGCTGAGCCCGGGCGTACTTTATGTGAGCAGGAGATAACACGCGGTGATAGCGCTGATGACGAGCGCGTTGAAAAACAAAAAATAATTAGCTTAAGTCATTTTTAAACAGCTCCAGGTCATTTATACAGTTTGCAATAATTCAAAGCCATGTCAGGCAGGCAGCAGTAGTGATATAAATTATTTAAATGAATAGAAGCAAGTTTAAACAGAAGCATGCACGTCGAGGACTGAGCTGAACAGCAAATAAAGCAAATAACGTCTACTGTGGATAAATATTTCATCGCTGGTATTGATAGAAGGCTTATTTGAATGGGGGCATAGAAGACTTTATTCTGTTTGAATGTAAAAGTTTCTCAACCTGTTGCTTATATACATTTTTTTTTTTGGTTCATCTACACAGATTTAAAATCCAATGTTCAAGTAGATCATCAGGAACTCTACATGAATGAATCAATTCCTATAAAAGTATAATATTTCAGAAAAATTCTACCTTTTATTATTAAAGCTTAACTCCAGGCAAATATAATTAAACAAAAAAACATGAACCCAGCCCTGTAACCATTAATACATCAGAAAATTTATTTTTACATAAAAATACCTGAATTTGACAGTGTCAACCTCTAGCAGACCCCCATGTACAGCAGAGCTCAGACTGTGAGAGGGAGAAGCAGAATTAGGAGCCAGTCAGTTGTGCTGCAGTGTTCATGCGGTAACATGAGGCATACTGGTAGGAGGAGAGGGCAGAATGACAGAGAGATGAGCTTATCGGCCTGCTTTTTCAGTTACAGGTTGGGGGAGGGAAAATAATTGTATATGTTAAAGCCCCACATGACATATGTCATATACTGTAAGTGCCATTCATACACCTACTAGGGACAATTTGGATTGGAGTCAATTACCCTTTTTTAGAATGACTTTGGAATGTGGCAGGAACTGGGAATGCCCTAGAGCAGGGATTCCCAAACTCCAGTTGTTCAGGAACTACAATTCCCATCATGCCTAGTCATGTACGTGCATGTCTGAGTTTTACAATGCCTCATGGGATGTGTAGTTCTGCAACAGCTGCAGGGCCCTAGTTTGAGAAACCCTGCCCTAGAGGAAACCCAAGGAAGCACAGAAGAACATGCAAACTCCAGGAAGGTAATGCCTTGGTTTGGATTTAACCTGATGCCAGGCAGAAGTGCTAACCACTGAACTGCAATGCAGGGGGGGCATTTCTCCACTGACCACCAATATTAGGGAACATTTCTCCACTGGCCATCAATGTAAGGAGCACTTTACTACTGACCATCAATGTAAGGAGCACTTTACTACTGACCACCAATGTAAGGAGCACTTTACTACTGACCATCAATGTAAGGAGCACTTTACTACTGACCATCAATGTAAGGAGCACTTTACTACTGACCACCAATGTAAGGAGCACTTTACTACTGACCATCAATGTAAGAGGACACACTAGACTGATCACTGATAAAAGGAGGCACTTCACCACTGACCACCAATGTAAGGGGAATATTTCTCCTCTGACCTCCAATGTAAGAGGGGCATTTCTCCACAGACCAGAAATGTAAGAGACACTTTACCAGTGGCCACCAATGTAAGGGGGCACTAGACTGATAGCTGATGTAAGGAGGCAATTCACCACTAAACAACAAAGTAAAGGGACATTTCACCACTAATTTAATGGAGTGCTTCTAGACTAACTGTAAGGGGAAATTCTCCCTGAGACTGATCAAAAATGTTAGGGGAATTTCTCCAGTTGCTACCTATTTAATGGGGAACTTCTCAAAAGATCACCGATACATAGGGGGCATTTCTCCACTGACCATTAATGCAAGGTGGCACTTCTCTGGTGATCATCAAAGTAAAAGGGGCATTTCTCCACTAACCGCCAAGGTAAGGGGGGCATTTCTCCGCTGACCGCCAATGTAAGGGGGGCATTTCTCCACTGACCGCCAATGTAAGGGGGGCATTTCTTTACTGATCACCAACATAGGGTGCATTTCTCAAAAGACCACAAATGTAAGGAGCACTTTACCACTGACCTCCAATGTAGGAGGGGGAACTAGACTAATCACTGATGTAAAGAGACACTTCAGCACTGGTCACCTATGTGATGGGGCATTTCACCCCATCACTGATAACTAATTTAATGATGTACTTCTCCGCTGACTGCAAATGCAAGGAGGACTGATCACCAATGTATCAGGGGCACTACACTGATCACCAATGAAATAGGACCTTTCTCCCACAGACCTCAAATATCAGGGGGCCTACACTAATCACTGGCTCGAATTAACATTGCCCCTTTACCATACAACTACTGTCCAGTGCAGGATGTTCAGACATATTGTTGTCTACTCCAAACTGGCCCTATGGTCAGGCTAAGGACATTCAAGAATTCAACATTTAAGCAGTAAATGAGGTTTAAAGCAAGCTCTGACTAACCTCTGTAGCTGCAGGCACTGTGGAGCAATTCCGTCCCAAGTGATGTTTTAAAGTAGTTCTCTCAGTAGTTCAGCTCCCTCTGCTTCCCCGCTGCCATACTGTTTTTAAAAGACTTGAATGGAAGAACAAAGTGGTACATAGTAGGGACCCCGATGCTGCATTTTCAAAAACTGCTATGTCTACAGTCTTGCTGTGATGGATGAACAATAATAGAAGAGATGAAATATAATGCAAGATGCTATAGGCTGCCATTTACGGCTGCCTAAATACAGTGGCATTACCAAACAGTGATTGCATTTGATAAGGATCAGTCACTGTTCGGCCAATAATTTTGCTCCTGGCACCAAATTTTAATACAACTTCTGTTAAGCTGGGTGTTGTTTGCAGGGCCACCACAGCTTGAATTTCGGGAACTGGTTGAAATCCAAGCCCTCTGTGGGGGGGTCTTAAACTATGGTTACCATATGTCCCTGTTTCAGTGGGACAGTCACCTTTTTTCAGGCGTCTGTCCCGGAAAACATGCCCCCCCTGGTCCTGGACACATTTTACAGGACAAGGGCCAGCCCATCAGTGGCACTATGCAGAAACCAAAACAAAATCTGGCCACTGGAGCCATTTGCTCTTTTTCTTCTAAATACTTTCAGGGCATCTATCCCTTTTATGCATGCAAATCTTGGTGCCTCCTATTTTAAATACTGTATGCTTGCCATTTTTCTTTGAATGTCTGCCTCTTTTTCAAAAAGTCTCTAAAAAATTGTTAAGGATGTTTAAAAAGGGGGCCTGGGTTTGTCAGTGTGGCTACAAACGGGGGTGTCATTTTTGGAGTATGCTTAAAAGTGGGTGTGGTCAGATGGGTGTCCCTTTTATTTTGAAAATCTGGTAGCCTTACTGTTCTGCTCCACTTTTTGTAATTCCTCTGTGTTGTATTGAACTGCATGGTGACATCTAGTGGCATTTTTGGGGCACTACAACTTGTTTACTAATGTAATTTTGATATCTTCCTCCATCCTTCCCTTCTGTTTAGTGCTGGTTAGTTTAGTCATATCTACACAGTTCCCATTTATGGCATGTTCCTTCAGTCAATGTTATTTATTTGTATGGACAGGTCTCAGGAAAGTCATTGTCCTCTTAGCAGCAAATAGTTTCCCCCAGCCCGAAAAGCAGGGGCATTAAGGGAAAATAAAGAATGGGACTTTAAATGTGCCTCAAAGGGGTTATGTACATCAATGTAGATAAAACTTTTACAATCTTTATTATACAATGAAAAATGTGACTGCATTCGATATACATCATGTGTATGAGATCTACTTGGTGTGTATATTGCCGTTGCGGATCAACGTGTTTCGCTGTTTCACAAAGTTAACTTTCTTAAGATCTATGCATTTTATACATGCAGACAAAGCTTTTCAATCTACAAAGATGGTTACAGAGAAATAAATATACTCTACATCGACGTATAATACTTGTATGATACATGTATAACACACACACAAAAAAAATCATATATCAAAACAGTAAATGAATGTAACCAACTTTGATGGAAAGAGTAAAAGAAAGAAAAAAGGGAGGGCGGAGAGGGGAAGAAAGGAGAAGGGGGTAGAGGTACATTCCCCTTGGGTGGGATAGGGTCACAATTGTGGGGGGGAAGTAGACCAAGGTAAAGTCCAGCCCAGGACCTACTTCTCATTGTCTTCTTACACTTCAAAAATTGTAAAAATGCTTTGATTTAATCTTCTGTGATTTATTGAAGACTTAAGTTGCCTGTGGATGAGGCCAAGTCAGCAGGTCATCATTCTGAATAGACAGACAAGGTCTAAGGAGGTATGTTAATGTATCTGAAACAGAATCTACCCTTAAAACCTTGTTAATACAGTGGGGAAATAATTATTTGATCCCCTGCAGATTTTGTAAGTTTGCCCACTTAAGAAATGAAGGGTCTATAATTTGGATCATAGGTGTATTATTAATGATAGAGAGAGACAGAATATCAAACAAAAATCTAGAAAAAACACATGATGCAAATGTTATATTTTGAGTTGCAGTTCAGTGAGTAAAATAAGCAAAACATGACTTAGTACTTGAAAAATGCTAAATATGACCCTAATAACACCATCCCTACAGTAAAGCACGGAGGTGGAAACATTATGCTTTGGGGCTGTTTCTCTGCTAAAGGGACAGGCCGACTTTGTCGCATTGAGGGGCCAATGGATGGGGCCATGTGTTGTAAATTCTTAGATGAGAATCATCTGTTTCCCTCAGCCAGAACACTGAAGAAGGGTCATGGATGGGTCTTCCAGCATGACAATGACCCAAAACATACCGCCAAGGTAACAAAGGAGTGGCTCAAGAAGAAGCACATTAAAGCGGTAGTATCCCGCTTTTTTACACTTTTACCTACAGGTAAGCCTATAATAAGGCTTACCTGTAGGTATAATTAATATCTCCTAAACCGGCACGGTTTAGGAGATATTTGCAGTGCATGCAGCCGCTCACGCGAGCGCTCTGAAGCTTCGGGGGGACCTTCAGTTTTGCTTGCCGGGAGCTTGCCGGAAAATCACTCCCGCGCGCAGGAGTGACATCGCGGCTCCGGCCAATCACAGCGCCGGAGCCGCCGAACCCGGGAAAGAGACGGCGAGGGATCATGGCGGTGCCCGCAGCGATGTCCGGGGGTCCGTGTCGGGGCTTCGTTCTAAGGTAAGTAATACATAATGAGCTAGTATGCGATGCATACTAGCTCATTATGCCTTTGTCTTGCAGCTTTTTTTTTTTTTTTTTTTTACTGTTTGGGTTTACAACCGCTTTAAGGTCATGGAGTGGCCTAGCCAGTCTCCAGACCATATTCCAGCCAAGAAACCTTAAGGTTATAGAGAAGATCAGTAAAGAAGAGTGGACCAAAATCATTCCTGAGATGTGTGCAAACCTGGTAACCAACTACAAGAAACATCTTATCTCTGTGCTTGCCAACAAGGGTTTCTCCGCCAAGTACTAAGTCATGTTTTGCTTGGGGATCAAATACTTATTTTACTCACTGAACTTCAACTCAATTTATAACATTTGTATCATGTGTTTTTTTCTGGTTTCTGGTTGATATTCTGTCTCTATCATTTAAAATACACCTATGATAAAAATGATAGACCCTTCATTTCTTTGTAAGTGGGCAAATTTACACAATCTGCAGGGCATCAAATAAATATTTTTCTCAATATAAGTGCTACATTGACTAGAAGAAGGGAATATTTCTTCTGAAACCTTGCCCTAAAAAATTAAATTATTCAAAAGTGCAAATAAAAAGTTTTACATTCAGTGCACTGGAATGGTACCATCACCTTTCACTTTAAAGAAAATATATGTGAAAATAAATAATATTTTCTAAACATATATAATAAAAATGTGCATATTTCAGCCATGGCCAGTGTTAATTTGGCATATGTTTGGACAGTGTATGCTAGTCTTTGTTTGTTGTATGGCTGACATCAACAAAATATAATCAGCAATGTTTTTCCAGCCAGCCCATTGCAGTGTATCCAAGTCATATTTGTATTCCCATGCTCAGCCTATTCGATAACTTCTGTTATCACTGCTGCCTGTCATCCCTTAACTACAGTAACTCATTAAACATGGGCTGTACAGGAACATATCAGGAGTGCTATTATTCCCTCCAACTAGTATTTAATCAGTCACCGGGGAGTTGAAAGAAAAGCAGATTAATAATTATAGTATCAATCTGTCTCTGTAGAGAAAAATAAGACCTGTTATAAATTAGGCGAACCGGTGACCTAAAAAAAAAAAAGAAAAGAAAATGTGCTCGTGCTGGGATTGCTCCACTGTTTGGATAAGTCCATTTGTAATTTATTTCTTTTTTAAAAAAAACTCTACCCTACTACCCTTTGTCACCTTGTTTTCCATTCATTTTTTTGTAAGATTCTGGCAATTTGTACAGATCCTCTTCTATTTTCTAATAGGGTATGTCGATGGTGATGATGCCATTGCTTTAGCTGTGCTAGATCCTAACCATCATTGCCAGTCAACAATTCCAGCACCAAACCCTGCCAGAACTGCCTGCAACTGGTGGAACAATGCTGGCATTGAGGACAGCTATCCAAGTAGCTAGGAACAGAGGCATGTGTTCCGGGTCTCCTGCTTGGTGCTCCAGGACAATGATACCAGTCATGGTCTTGATGTTCCTTCCAACATTGCCGAAAAAGAGAAGAAGAGCAGGGTCTGAGACTGCTTTTTAGGCGACAAACCTCCATCCCTATTCGTACATAAAAAAGAAAGAAAAGAGCCCTGGGACTTTACATGGGGGGGGGGGGGGCACCGTAGGCCATAAATACTTTATTTTGTCATCCAATACATAATAAGCAGGATCAATCAGTAAAAAAGTACATGAAGGTATAAATATAGGTCCATAACAGTAAAAATTGCATGATGGTATTTAAACATCTTGGGGCTCAATGCATTTAGTGAGGCTCAGCTCACTTCTTCAAGAGCAGATGCCTATAATGGTCTATAAAGATAACACAACATAGTAATAATGTAAAAATACAATAAAGTAACTAGTGGAGTATGTTGAAGGAGGACCCAAAAGAGGATCAGTACTCACACATCGGCTGGGCCGGGATGAAAAACCTGTGTAACCCCAAGGTACTGGCTGAAGGTGCCTGATCCGGGAGTTGAAGGAGTGGAACCAACGGTCAACCTCCAAGGGGGAACAATGGGAGATGAGTGTCACATATGTGGTATGAGAAGGTGTCCCTTATACTCCGTAGCAGCTTACTATAACAAATGTATGCAGGACCAGGTAAGTAACCACTGATCTCTCTAGCAGTCTGTAAGGGGAAATTCTTCCTGAGGCTGATCACAAATGTAAGGGGGGCACTAGACTGATCACTGATATAAGGAACTGACCACTAATTAAGGGAGTGCTTCTCCACTGATTGTAAGGGGAAATTCTCCCTAAGACTGATCACAAATGTATGTGGGCAGTTCTCAGGTTATCACCAATATAATGGGGAGTGAGGGAGGGGAGGGGGGCATTTCTCCACTGACTATCGATGTAAGGTGGCACTTATCCAGTGACCACCAATGTACGGGGGAATATCACCGGTGTTCGTCAAAGTAAGATGGGCATTTCTCCACTGACTACCAATGTAAGGGGGTCATTTCTCCATTGACCACCAACATAAGGGGGCATTTCTCCACAGACCAAAAATGTAAGGAGCACTTTACCACTGACCACTAATGTAAGAGGGAGAACTAGACTGATTGCTGATGTAAGGAGGCACTTCACCACTGACCACCAATGTGAATGGGCATTTCACCACTGAAA
This sequence comes from Pelophylax lessonae, assembly GCF_965119305.1. Taxonomy (NCBI): domain Eukaryota; kingdom Metazoa; phylum Chordata; class Amphibia; order Anura; family Ranidae; genus Pelophylax; species Pelophylax lessonae. Next base: position 634,188,662 of record NC_138770.1, on the reverse strand, counting down.
ACTAATTTAAGGGAGTGCTTCTCCGCTGACTGGAGATGCAAGGATGTCACCAATGTAACCAGGGCAATACACCAATGAAAGAAGACCTTTATCCCACACACCTCAAATGTCAGGGGGAACCTACACTTACCACTGGCTCTAATTAACATTGCCCCTTTAACATACAACTACTGTCCAGTGCAATATGGTCAGGCAAATTGTTCTCTACTCTAAACTGGCCCTATGGACAAGCTAAGGACATTCAAGCATTCAACATTCAAGCAGTAGATGAAGTTTAAAGCAAACCCTCACTTACCTTTGTAGCTGCAGGCCCTGTGGAGCAATTCCTTCACAAATTATGTTTTTCGAGTAGTCCTCTCAGTAGCTCAGCTCCTTCTGCTTCCTCCTGTTCCCACGTCTGCAATGATGCTTACAAAATATTTGAATGGAAGAACAGTGGTATATAAGAGAACATGTCATATACACTATTATGTAAATTGTAACCTTATTTATGCAAACTTATTATAACCTTATTTATTTATTTATTTAACACAAAACAATGTATTCATATTTTATATTTCATACAGCAAAAATAAGGTATACTATATAATCTAATATATTATATTTTATTATAATATAATATGGCATTATAGAATATACTGTATAATATCATGCAATGCAGCATAATGCATAACATAATATCGGATCAGATTGTAAAATCAGATTTTCTCTTTTCTTTATAATATCAGGCAAAATGCAGAAAAAAAATAAAAAAACATTGTTTGAAATTGGTAATTTTTAATTAAATTAAGTCAAAAGTCGTTTTTCGTTGGTTGTGGCCCTATTATTTCCTCCCCCTATCTTGGGTGAAAATAGGTGCATCTTTGAAATCAATCCCTTCCTTACACAGAAGACAACATCGGAGGACAAAAAGGTTCATGTGTACGGGCGCTCACAATACAATGTAGAATGTAGGAAATGAAGTTGGCAAGTTGAAGATACTGAAATACTGATTATGAGTTAGAGCCACCGTCATCTGTGACTTGCTGAAAGAAAATCATCTTATCGTGCAGAATGAAATCCTCCATTGTTCTGGGATCTGTCCTGAGCTATGTGCCTCAGTACCATCTGATCAAAAGGACAGAAGACTTTCTATTCATCACTATCATCATGTGGATTTTAAAATGATCTCTTTATCCCCATTCATTTTGCAGCTTAAAGTAGAACTAAATGCTATTTTTTTTTTCATTTTGTATAGAATAAAGGAGGTTTATCACCCCTGTCAGGTTTTGTTTTTCCCTCTGTGTCCCATTGGGGAGATTTCCTTTGACTTCCTGTCCCATAGCTAAAATTGGAAGAGGAAATCCCTCTAAAATGAGGGAATCCATGGTTGTTACCAGACCTAATGTCCACATTGGAATATTTCCCCTCTATTTCTGTTCTGGTGACAAATCAAAATTTGGATTTTCTTTCACTTCCGATGATAATGGTAAGCTTGACAAATAGAGAGGGTGAATCTCCCTAACAGGGGCACAGACAGCAGTAAAATCCTGACAGGTGTTCTTTTTTTTTTTTTTTTTTTAAAAACATTTTATTTAGAAAAGATAAGGATCATTACAGAAAATGAACGCCATATACAATAGTACAACCAAAAACAATAAATGTCAGCATTTGAACAGTATGAGGGGAGACGACCTCCCCATCAGGTACAAACAGTATGAGGTCCATGGAGGTAGAGACCAACATAGCAAACAGAAATCCATGGGCACTTGTAGGGCAGTCACAGTTACAGTCGTTGAGGGCATCCTAATGTGGAAAAACGTACGCTGATCTGCCTGGGGTACTAAAGACACAAACAGAAGAAGGTCAGGGATGCCAAAAACGTTACAAAAACGCTACAGGGGACCAACTGTTCCAGGGGGACCTGACGTGGCTAACTCCCTCACCCGGGCTCCGGAGGTCCAGGCCCGGGAGGGGAGGAGGGTCTATAAGGCCGAATACCTTAAGTGGGCGTTCGGCATGGTGCAAAGGTGCTTGCCACTTGGACAAGCCAACCAGCGAAAGAGCACGTAATCCGGGAAAGGGGGGGGGCAAGGCAAGAGAGGGATTGGAGAGGAGAGGGGGGGGGAGGAGGAGGGGGGAGGTGAAAAAAAAAAAAAAAAACACACTCAACAGATACACACCACAACACAGGGGGAGGGGGGAACGCACAGTCAAGAAGACATATACAACCAAGGGGAGCCGTAAGACAGTGATAGCAAGTCAAAAGAGAAATTACCATTCATGAGAATTAGCAAGAGTGTAAGCTAGGCGAATATCATCAGGGAGTCACAGGCCAAGAGGTTTGGGCAAGTAGCTGCCACATTAAGAACTGAGTTTAGAAAATTCCGCCGTGCTGGTGAAATTAATCCAGCACGCCCATTTCTTATGATATATGGCAGGGGTATCGTGAGCTATATGGATAAGTTCTTCCATTTCCGCTATGGCGGACACCCTACGTAACCGTTGTTTGATCGTCGGGATTTGCGTAGAGTTCCATAGCACAGGGATACATTGTTGGGCGGCATTGATCATGTGGATCGTAAGCGATTACGTGTAGGAAGCATGCGACTTAGGAGTGTGGTGCAGGAGAAGTTGAGCAGGCGGAAATTCCAGAGCGTATGTGGTCACCTGTGTGACGATTCTATGCACATCTTGCCAAAACAAAGTCAATTTCGGGCAGGACCATAGAACGTGCAGAAGGGATCCAGTATCGGACAGACACCTCCAGCATGTGGAGGGGACAGAAGGGGAGAACTTGTGTAAAAGCGTCGGGGTACGGTACCACCTGGATACAATTTTGTATCCATTTTCTTGAGCCGAGACGTTCCGTGAGCATTTGTGGTTCTTAATAAAGATTTGTTCCCACTCCTCCTCTGAGAATGAGCAGGCCTGCTCTTTTTCCCATGCATCACATCGTTTACGCACGATCTGTCCCGAATGCTCAAACAGGAGAGAGTGGGTTATAGAGATAAGTCTGCAAAGAGGACCCTCCTGCTGACAGAGCTCATCAAATGGGGATAGGGAGTCCTTGCATGGGAATTTACGAATGAAAGAACTAACAAAGTGACTGAGGAGAAGGAAGGCCCAGGGCGGGATGGGAGGACTTTTTGTCTTTTTTGCAAGAGTCGAGGCTGAATAGAGCTCCACTCCATCACTGACGTGATCAATACGTAACCGGCCATCAGGCCAGTGCTTGATGAGGTAGGTGCGGAGCATGCCCGGGGGGAAATCAGGATTGAGTCTAATTGGGGTCATCGGGCCCAAGGGCGCAGAGACCGCCCTCGTCTTGCACGAAAAAATTTATTTTCAGGTTGGACAGATTGGCGAATTGGTGGAACTCTTTCATAACTGCAGGAAGGGAGGTAATGGGTTCCGTCAGAAATAGGAGGAGGTCGTCCGCATAGGCGGCCACCTTATATTCCGTGCCTGCAAATTTGACTCCGCGAATGGTCACATTACTTCTAATGCTGTTCAGGAAGGGTTCCAAAGTAAGCACAAATAGAATCAGGGACAGGGGGCACCCCTGCCTAGTCCCATTACGGATGGGGAAGGCATCCAACAGGGCATCGTTAACCCTAACACGGGCTCGTGGGTTCACGTAGAGGGACATGATGAAGCACAGCTGACAGGTGTTCTAATTCCTCTCCACTCTTTCCAAAACTAAAAAAAAGTTTTTCCTTTAGTTATACTTTAATCAAACCTTTCTCAGCCTTTTCACCCCAGAGGAATCCTTGACATTATTTTCAGGTCTCAGAGAACTCCGTTGAAAATCAATTTATTAGGAGTCAGTAGGAAAAATCCCCTGACATTGGTGGCCAGTGGGAAGAATGGCCCAGTTACAATGGGGATAAGAATGACACTCATACATTTATAGAGATACAGTTATAGAGATAATTGGTGGAATCAGGCACAATTAAATGGCAAGAAATCAGTCACAACTCAAGAAACCCCTAACCACCTTGGTACCTTGCAAACCCAGTAGTGAGGGGTTTGGGGATCTGACTCTCTCCCTAGCAGTCAGTTCCCCCAAAGCAACAGGGACCAAACCCACGGTACAGAGACTTTGTGTATCTGGACACATGGTATGGGAGAGTGAAGAAGTAAGTGAGAGCATGCATGAGGTTTGTGCTAGGTGCAAGGCAGAAACCCATTCTGTCACTGGGGGTGAGGTGGGAGAGGTATGCTGAACTGGTGGAGTGGGCATAGGCTCAGCAGTGTCCCTCCTAAATGCAAACACTTGACAGCCAGGTATGTAGTGACATGGGACAAGACACTTCACAGAGGAACTCTGTACATTGAACTGCTGCAAGCAGTGTACAACTCATCTCTGAGCTTGGGTACCGCCATAATGTTTGATTTTCACATAAACGCACCCCGTCTGGTCCCGGGCACTGGTGAGCGTTTAAACGCGGGTGGTACCACCATATGTAGGGTGAGTAGGCCCTAGCCAT